>NC_044982.1:12073612-12673612 GCF_008728515.1 Papio anubis | reverse complement strand
GCCTTCACCTCGGGGCTGCCCCGGGCGCCGTCCTCCAGGCGGGAGCTCCTCCTCGGATGCTGTTGTAGAAGAGGTGCCTCCGTCTTCCGCAGGGGAGGCAGCTGCCCATGGGCTCTCAGTTTCCTGCATCTGCTGGAGACAGAGGCTGAGCTGCTGTGTGGCCCGTTCAGTCCACATGTGAGACAGGCTCTGGCTCTGAGGCTCAGCCTTTTGAGAACACGAGGCCTGGCTCTTTGGAAGTGGTGGAGGCGAGGAGCATAGACTGGCAGCTGAATGCTGGGTTCCTTACAGACCATAACGGGGCCACAAGAAAAGACCAATGTCCAGGCCAGGCCTTGTGCAGAAGCAGGGTTCACAAGGAAAGAGGGTGGGGCCTTCGTGCCTGCCTCAGCTCCTCTCCCATCTGAGGGCCCCTGGGGGCTGCCCCCACAGGCATTTCCTTCAATCTCCAATGGGTCCTCTTCCACCCGGGACCGCTTCTTGCCCCATATCAGAGCACCAATTCAATCCCCCCTCACTGGGCTGGGCCTCGCTTCTCTGCCCAGGGTGTGGAAGAGACTGACGAAGTCTCTTCCAAGGATGAGTCATACCTTTGCCTGCCCTCGAACTCAAAATCCTCTGCAGGCTTGAGCATGAAAAGCCATCGCCATCCTCACTCCCTGGGACTAGCCCCCCATCCCTGTCTGCTCCTCTGGCAGGAGAAGCAGCTTCCCCAGGCACACCCCAACAGGATGTTAGGTGGGACTGGACCAGCTGACATCAGGAGTGACTAGCTGACACTCACTGCCCACCTTCCACTCCTGCCACATTAGGTACCAGGGCACACAGTAGGTGCTCAGTTTGAGCTACTGTTTTTTTTTTGTTTTTTTTTGTTTTTTTTGTTTTTGAGGCGGGTCTGGCTCACAGCCGCCCAGGCTGGGTGCAGTGGCCCGGATCTCAGCTCACTGCAAGCTCCGCCTCCCGGGTTCGCGCCATTCTCCTGCCTCAGCCTCCCGAGTAGCTGGGACTACAGGCGCCCGCCACCTCGCCCAGCAAGTTTTTTGTATTTTTTAGTGGAGACGGGGTTTCACCATGTTAGCCCATGTTGGGATGGTCTCGATCTCCTGACCTCGTGATCCACCCGTCTCGGCCTCCCAAAGTGCTGGGATTACAGGCTTGAGCCACCGCGCCCGGCCTTGAGCTACTGTTAATAAACTACTGGCTGGCATCAACTGAGTACTTACGGAGGCCAGAACCATGGTGTGGCCTTCCGCGTGGGCCACAGTGAGCTGACCTCTGAGCTTTGAGCCAAGCCCAAGTCCCGCAAAGTACCCAGGAGGAAGGGCTCTGCCCCGCTGGCTGGGTGACCCTGGACCAGGCCTCCATCTCTGCACCACAGTCCCCCATGTGGAAAACAATGCGTCAGGAAGATTGTCCTAAGAAGTCAGGAAGATTGTCCTAACATGCACAGTCATGAAAAGGCATTCTTTAGCTGCCGCTGCGGTACTGACCTGCCCCACACCTGAGCGTTTGCTAGGGAAAGGCTCTCCACCCTGAGTCCACGAGAATTTGGGTGCCTGTTGTCTCTGATTGCCAAGCTCCTCTCTCGAAACGGCACCAACCTCTGCCTGCCTGAAATATGTACAAACACATTGTGGTCCCAAGGTGAAGCTGGGTCAGCTTAACTTGCTGTTTGCTTAACTTGCTTCTCAAGGGGGTCCGAGGGTGGTGATGACATCAGGGCAGGGATTGTGATCTTAGGGCCACTGTAGGAAGAGGCATCCCCAGCTTCTGGGGAGGGAGAGGGAGGAGGGGACTACTACAGAATGGTGAAAACCCAGAGGGACGGCCTTGGCGCTGTGGGAGCCCCGAGGGGTTCATCAATCCTGGATGGGGCAGCGGGTGGTCTAGAGTGTTTTCTGGAGTGAGCAGTACTTAGCCTGGGTCTTGAAGGATGAGTAGGAGTTTGCCAGAAAAGAAGTAGGGGTGCAGCTGTAGGTGGAGGGCAGGACACTTACAAAGGTGGAAAAATAAAGGACAGCATGGGGACTCCCGGGACCTAAAGTGAACTCTCTGGCCATGTATGTCTGTCCCTGCTCTCCGGACAACTTCAGAAAACTGGCATATGGGCTGGGAGTGGGGGTGGTGGAGGGAGGTGAGGCTGGAGGCGGCAGGAGCACTGTCTTTCGTCTCTTCCCAGGGTGGACCACCTGCCCCCAGCTGCAGACCAGCCCCATACTAGGCCTGAGGCCCAAAGGTCACCTTGCTCAGGAATCTGTCTGCCATAATGAAGGAGCCGCCACCCACTCCCCTAACACCATCTCCTTCTGCTGCCTCACTTCCAGGCTGTGCCCCGTCTTGCCAGATTCCTGCGGCAACCCTGCACTGGTTCCCAGCTTCAACCAAACCCCACCCTCCACGTGGCCCTGGGCCACCTTCCTCGTGGCGTCCTTCACTTGTGAAGAGCCCCTCAAGGAGGCGAGACCACCTTCAGGATGTGATGGATGCACTCACAGGCAGGAGGGGTGGCAGATGGGACCAGACCCTGATGCTCCAGGAGACAAGGACAGTTCAAGTCAAGGGCACCTAGGACCTCCGTGATGCCGGATCCCAGGCCGTGGCTGCACCTGACCCCACAGCAGCAGCAGCCAAGCTTGATCCCACACTGCTCCTGAGGCTGCTTCTCCACTTGATTGCTGAACACAGAGATCACTCCTGGTTTCACTCCTTGTTCTCCTTCACTTCCTCCATCCAAACACATCCAAATGTTCTCTGCAGCAGGAATGAGGCCCAGCCCCTTCTTGTCCCTCATCCCTGGGGCAATCTTCTAACAGTGGAGGGAGGCTTCGCCTAACTGACTCCATTTTGCCTCTGCCCTCATAGTAAAACCTTTCAGGTAAAACTAATGAAACCCATGGCCCGTGGGCCCCATGCGGCCTAGGAAGCTTTGAACGCAGCCCAACACAAATTCATACACTTTCTTAAAACATTGTTAGATTTTTTTGGTGATCTTTTTAAAGACCATCAGCTATCATTTGTGTTCGTGTATTTTATGTGTGGCCCAAGACAATTCTTCTTCTTCCAATGTGGCTCAGGGAAGCCAAAAGATTGGACACCCCTGCTTTAGGTTAAAAGCTTCTGCTGGCCAGGCACGGTGGCTCCTGCCTGTAATCCCAGCACTTGGGGAGTCCGAGGCAGGCAGATCACGAGGTCAAGAGATTGAGACCATCCTGGCTAACATGGTGAAACCCCATCTCTACTAAAAAAAATACAAAAAAATTAGCCAGGTGTGGTGGCGGGCACCTGTAGTCCCACCTACTTGGGAAGCTGAGGCAGGAGAATGGCGTGAACCCAGGAGGTGGAGCTTGCAGTGAGTGGAGATCCTGCCACTGCACTCCAGCCTGGGCGACAGAGCCAGACTCTGTCTCAAAAAAAAAAACAACAAAAAAAAAGCTTCTGCTTAGCTTTGCATGTAGGCTAGCTAATTACTTGCAGTTTAACTTTAAGAATGATAATAGCCCTTTTCTCAAAACTAACTCCTGAGGAGATAAGGACTTGTACACATGAGGAACAGTATTTCATTAAAGATTTATAGGAACACTGTGGCCTGACCTACTTCATCTGAACCGAAGTCAACAGACCAAGAACAAAGATGTTTCACAACCTCCTCAGACCCTTGCTCACACCCACATGGCTGTGGTCGTCAGTCGCTTCTTGACCTCAGCCCTCTCCTCTTCCCTCTTCCCTTGACATTAAAGGGAGCCTGAAGCTCCTACTAACTTAAGGAGGTTCTTTAGGACACTAGTCCACCATCTTCTCGGTTTGCTGGCTCTCCGAATGAAGTTGCTTTCCTTACCCCAACACCTTGCCTCTCAACTTACTAGACTTACTGGCTGTTGAGCGATGACTGGTATGAGCTTGGATTCAGCTAGACTCTCATCCTGGCCTTAGATGCCTCCCCACTGCGGACTCCCACACCTGACCTCTCTCTGAGGATCCAAACTCAAATTTCTTTTTCTTTTCTGTTTATTTATTTATTTGAGATGGAGTTTTGCTCTGCC
This sequence comes from Papio anubis, assembly GCF_008728515.1. NCBI lineage: Eukaryota > Metazoa > Chordata > Mammalia > Primates > Cercopithecidae > Papio > Papio anubis. The sequence goes on along the minus strand of NC_044982.1, from coordinate 12,669,572 downwards.
GCCCAGGCTGGAGTGCAGTGGTGCTATCTTGGCTCACTGCAACCTCTGCCTCCCGGGTTCAAGCAATCCTCCCACCTCAGCCTCCCAAGTAGCTGGGATCATAGACACGCACCATCACGCCCAGCTAATTTTTGTATATTTTGTAGAGACAGAGTTTTGCCCAGGCTGATCTCAAACTCCTGAGCTCGAGCAATCCTCCCACCTTGGCCTCCCAAATTGCTGGGATGACAGGTGTGAGCCGCAGCGCCTGGCCCTCACTCAGATTTCTAACTGCCTACGTGACACTGCACGTGCACTGCTAATCAGCACCTCTGATTTCTGGTGACCAGAATGAAACTTTGGATTCGCTCCCCAAAGCTGGCTTCTCCCACAGTCTCCCTTCCCTTAGAAAACAGCCCTCCTGTTTACCCAGTGGCTCGGATCAAAATCAAGGGGTTACCTTTGATTTCTCCCTCTCTTGAAAGCCTCATGCTCACCTTTGTCCAAGGAGTTCTACCTGTAAGGGCCTCACCCTCATGCCACACTCCAGTTTGACGTTCAGGTCTCATCTAAAGTGCCCCCAGGGGCCTCTCTGACCTGTCGGTGGCACTGTTGAATCCTTTGCATGGGGCCCATCGCTGCTGGAAGCTCTGGTTTCTTTAGTTAGTGTCCGTGTCTCCCTCCCAGTGGAATGATCTGGGGCCTTCTTGGGGTCCTGCCACGTCTCTGCCTCCAGGAGAAGACCCGGCACTGAGCAGCTGCTCCAGGTGGGTTTGCTGGGGAGCAGGTGGAGGGCCCAGGAGTGCTCAGGACTGGGAAAGAGACACTGCTTTGGAGGAGCAGGGAAAAGAGCTCAGGGAGAGAGAATGAGGGTGGGCGGTGGAGGGGACTGGCGGGAGAGGCCACATGCCAGACCCCTGGGCTGATGCTGCTGCAGCCCTCGGAACACCCTCTTGGAATGCCGTCTTCAACTCCAGCCTTTGCTTTCACCGTGGCCACAAGCCTCCTGTGCCACCACGTACTCACATTCTGATTGAAGCCCCTCTCTTCACCATCTCTGAAAGCAGATGACCTCTCTGCACGTGTGGACTGGCTAAAGTCCTTCGCCCCGCCTCCTCATGCCGCATGGTAATCATCTGTGTCTGGGTCTCACTCGCCCCTGGGGCGCATCCTTCCTGAGGTCCTGAGAGCCCAGCTTCCCCACCCCTGTCAACATGAAACCATTGACCAGCTCCTCCCGGGGGCTCCAGACTCTGCAGTTGGAAGAGGCAGAAGTGCCCTCTGCTGGCCACTGGCTGGCTCCCTGCACCCCAGAGCAACAATCAGGACTTGAGAGATGAGAAGCCAAGCTCAGCCCTTGCCCCTAACTCTTCTCGTCCTCCCCAATCCCACCCATCGCCCACCTTGTGTTCCCCCAAATGCACGTCTCCCCTCCTGGAACCCTCCTCTTCAAATCTCTTCTTCTTCCACTGGTTCATCCACACCCAATCTATACCCCATCCACACCCCCATCATCTTTAAGACTCAAGTTAGTGTCACTTCCTCCAAGAAGCCTCCCCTGACTTCAGCCAGAGGAATTGGCCTCACCTGTCTTCTGCCCTTGCCGTCCTTACGAGGACACCCCTCACAGCTTCTGCCACACTGCGCAGTCCTCATCTGTCCATCTGCCTCTCCTTGCAGGCGACTGCACTCCCTGGGACTGGGGACAATGGCCCTGATGTCCTCAGCACCCAACGCAGAGCTGCGCAGGGCAGAGGCTCACACGGAAAATGTTCGCTGAATGAAGTCAACTAACTTCAGAGGTTCTGGGCAGGACTGTTCTGAGGTGCGTGCCCTGGAGCAAAATCCAATATACATATTGGGGAACGAAAACAATACACATAAATATGTGCTCATTAAGAAACATTTCAAACAATAGATATGTTTACAAACTAAAAAATGAAACCCTTTTCAATTGTTTCCCAGCCTACAACCTTTCATAGATCACTGCTATTCTCAACGTGGGGTGTGTTCATCCCAAACCTTCCCAAGCATTCCCTTTGACTTTATTTTAACTTTCTTCTTTTTTGTTTTTAACATAAATGGGGTAACACAGTACATATAATTGTATTTCTTTTTTTTCATGAAAAGATCCATCTTGAGGTCCTTCTAAGTCAGCAACTGTAGGTTTATGTCATTCTTTTTAGTGACTGCAAAGCATACAGTACCCCAGTTCCTCCACAGTGTCTAAACCCGAGGCTTGTCAATTATATCTTGGTAAAACTGGGGACAAATGCTAGGTGTTTGGTTTTTTGATTTGGTGGCTTTTTATTTTATTTTATTTTTTTGCAGTTACGAACAACATTTCTGCAACCATCTTCCTGCCCGACTCTTTGTGTCCATGTGCACGTATTTCTCTAGAACTGACTCTTAGAAGTGGAAATGTGGAGTCCGAGAGTTTCTATTTCATATTCTAATGATACTAGCAAACTCCCTTCAAAAAATGGATACCAATTGACACTCACATCAACAATGCACACATGTCTCTTTTTTTCCACATTCTTGACAGCACTGGGTGTTATTAGACTTTAAAAGTTTTTTGACACATCTAATCATCTCAACCTTCAAATCCAGGTTAACTCTGATTAAAGTGGGTATTTCGAGAAGCCCTTAGAGAACAGAGCTTTGGAAAGGGTGCATGGTAGAGAGATGAGCCTCTAGCCTCCCAGAACAGCAGCTGGTAGCTCCACTTCCTTTTCCTTTTCCAGGGAAGGAAAGTCCCTCCCAAAACCCTTGGTCCTGTAGTCACAGCCCAAGCCCCTCAGCAGTTCCCTCAGGAGCAGAGGGTCTCCCGGGTCAACCAGGATCCCCACCGAGGTGGATTTGCTTCTGGCAACGTCTCCAGTTTGAATGTGATCCCAGGCAACACTTAAGGAAGCAGCTCCCTCCTGTTCTCTGAAAAATGCTGTCTGCAAGGGAGGATATGCATTTGGGAGAACTGGAGAATTACAAACTCAGTTATGCACAGTGAGACCAGGAGAGTAGGAAACAAAGTGTATGTCCTGCAAGAACCACAGGTTTTGGAGGTGTTAAGAGTGGCCTGCTGGGCCCACAGAGGGGGCTGCTGGAGCATCAGGAGGGGCTCACCTCTTATTCCACTCCCTCCCCCGAACCCTAGACTAGAAGGAATCTATTTGGAGAATGACACTTGGAAAGAGCTTGCCATTTGTGTTGCCTAAAAAGATCTAGAGAAAGGGACAACGGGGCATTTCCAACATTCAAACAGCGTCCATTCATCCCAGATTCCGAGGTCCTTCTGGTCAGCACAAGGGGGATGTGGGGGCAGATGGCCCACAGACACCTGGGATTGTGTTTGCAGACTTTAATCTCCTAAGAGCCCAGGGATGGCCTCCAGGGCTTGCTGGCTTGCCTGCCTTCCTGTTTTTATCCTAATAGGCCTTATACAAAGACTTTAAAATGACTCATGGAAAAAGCCAAGCTAGGGAAGAGGGCTGGAGTCAGCCACCAAGTGGAAGACAGTGGGAGGCCCACAGGGACGCTCATCAGTGACCCAGGAACCTGAGTGGTCTCAAAAATGCATCCGCAGGAAGGTCAGGACAAAGAAAGTGGGTGCTGGGGGACACAGAATGAACGCTTACTGGAGAACACCCTGGGAAAGAGAAAAACACTGGTGCTAAAATACATCCCCGAAATGGGCATGGTATTTAATTTCCAACCTGCTTCCATTTCTATGCACTCAGACATTCTTTCCTCCGATGACGAAGGCGGAGCAGGTGTTATTATTCATATTTACAGATGCCCAGAGAAGGGATGTCTTCCCAGGTAGCACCCCTGACCCAGAAGCAAGGGTCCTCCTCTCAGTTTCTTAGGAACTTGTGGGCCTTATTTGCCTGGCCAACTATTTTGCATCCTTTAGGGCTCAAATCAGCCTCCAGAGCTGTCCCCAAGGCCCCTACTATCAGCCCTTCTGCTTGTGTCCAACTACCACTCTGAGCCATGTCCTGTCATTGTGTGCTGTAACTCTGTCATCTTCTAGCTACACAGTAGGTAAACTCCTCTCCCACCTCCTCCACCTCCCTTGGCCTGGCCTCTCCCACCCAGTGTGGCTGAGCAGAAGTTTGTGGAATAGCTGGATGGGAGTGTCAGTAGATGCTACGGGACAACTGGACAATGTCACTGCAACCCTGAACCCAAAGTAAGCCAGGGTGCCTCAAATGTGCACCACCTGCCTGGCAAAACCACCATGGGGTTCTGAGGATCCCAGTTCTACTCAGCAAAAGGAGAAAGACAATCCTGGGATCCAGGAGGAGGGTGGAGGTGGAGAAGGAAAAGGAACTGGGGTTTGGAATGCCTCAGAGGTGCTGCCACAGGGAGGGAAGGGGCAGGGCAGGGGCTACCGGCCTAGGCGCCTTCAAGAACGGATGGAAAGGCTCCTTACATCGGAAGCACGGAGGCCCCGAGCAATTCCAAGGGCTCCCTCTTGTGGCCATTTGAGGCCAAAGCGGAGTGTTCAGAGGTGAATCTTGCATTTTCGTCTTAGCCAAGGGTGCAGAAAATGGGTTCAGAAGAGAGAGGAGGAGCACTGGTCTTGGAGTCAGGATTTGTGTCCTGACCATGCCACTAATTCACCAGCTTGCTTTGGGCAAACCACTCCACCTGTCAGCCTTGGTTTCCTTATCTGGTTAATGAAGTGGTCTGCCTGGTTCACCCCTGTAGTCCCAAAGCTTTTGAGGCCAAGGCAGAAGGATCACTTGAGGCCAGGAGGTTGAGATCAGCCTGGGCAACATATTCAGATCCTGTCTCTACAAAAAAAAAAAAAAATACATGTTTACGTAATCCCAGCACTTTGGGAGGCCAAGGTGGGTGGATCACGAGGTCAGGTGTTTGAGACCAGCCTGGCCATTATGGTGAAATCCCATCTCTACTAAAAAATACAAAAAAAAAAAAAAAAAAGTAGCTGGGTAGCTGGGTATGGTGGCACATGCCTGTAGTCCCAACTACTTAGGAGGCTGAGGCATAAGAATCACTTGAACCCAGGAGGCGGAGGGTGCAGTGAGCCAAGATCACGCCACTGCACTCCAGCCTGGGCAACAGAGTGAGACTCCATCTCCAAAAAAAAAAAAAAAAAAAATTAGAATTAGCCAGCATGGTGGGGCGCACCTGTAATCCCAGCTACTCAGGAGACTGAGGTGGGAGAATTGCCTGAGCCCATGAGTTCGAGGTTACAGTGAGCCATGATCATGCTACAGCACTCCAACCTGGGTGACAGAGCAAGACACTGTCTAAAAACAACAAACTAAGAGGGTTGGATGAGATGAATGGCTCTCACAAATGGGAGTGCTGGGATAAACATTCTGCACGTGTTACTTTAGCCTCTCCCAATGACATGGCAGGACTTTGGCTTTGGGATGACAGTGACATTGATGGGTTGTTCCTGTGCTTAGCTCCATAGCACAGGCCAGCTCTGGGCTGAGCACTTCACATGTGATGGCAGGCAGGTGCCACACACAGAGGAAGAGGCTGGGGGTCAGAGAAGTTACATGACTTACCCTTGGTCACCCAGCTGGTGAGTGGTAGAACGGGACCTGAAGCTAGGTTTATGGCTCCAGAGGTCCCCACTCTCCTCACCCATGGTGTTTCTCATGGTTTCTAAGGTCCTTTTCATCTCCAACTATCTGTGATTCAAGGTGTCTGATGAAGAAAAGAGATTCACAGGAGAGAGTATCGTCTTGGCTGGTAGATAAGATAGAAACCAAAGAGACAGTTGACAGGACAGTCAGGCCTAGAGCAACCTCACAGACAAAAAGCACGGTCTTTACAGAAGAAATTGTGACCACCACTCAATTAGCCATCAAAACTGTCTTCTGGGCCACTAAGGAGCACAAGAAAGGGCACCATTGTCTGAAAACACATTGAACTAAAATATCAGACTTGTTAAATAAACTTTGCAACTGCCCACACTAAGCTTGCTGCCTCTGAGCAGCCTGGAAATTCTTGAATATCCATCCATTTATCCATCTGTCCAACCATCCATCCATCCATCCATCCATCCATCCATCCATCCATCCACACATCCATCTATCCGCCCACCCATCTCCCCATGCCTCCATCCATCCACCCATCCATTCAATTGCCACTTATCTACTTATCCATCCAACCTGTTCATCCAGTCATCCACCCCATCCATCCATCTACCCACCCATCTCCCCATCTATCCATCCATCCATCCATCCATCCATCCATCCATCCATCCATCCATCCATTTACCCATCCATCCAACCCTAAAGCCAAAGTAAGCAAGGGCGCCTCCTTGCTTACTTTGTGCACCCTCATCTACCCATCCATTCATCCATCTGTCTGTCCATCAAACTTTACTGAGCCCTGAGCTACTGGTGCCTTATTCTCAAGAGCTGTTAATTAGATATTATGTGTCTCAGACATGTAGGCCAAAAAATCACAGAAATGTGTTGCATTAATTATCTATTGCAACAGATTGCTTAGCAGCTTGAAACAACAAGTGTGGATTACCTCACACAGTATCTGTGGGTCAGGAGTCTGGGAGTGGCTGAGCTAGGCTCAAGGTCCTTCATGAGTTGAACTTAAGATGTTGACTGGGAATGGAGGATGTGCTTCCAGAATAGCTCGCTTACATGGCTACTGACAGGAGACCTCAATTCTCTACTGGCTTTTGGTTCAAGTCCTCTCAGCTCCTCATTACATGGGCCTCTCCTCAGGGCTGCTTGAGCATCCCCACAACATGGCAACTGGCTTCCCCTAGAGCTGATCCAAGAGAGAGCAAGGAGGAAGCTGCTGAGCCTCTTATGACCTCATCTCTAAAGTCACAGATGGTCACTTCATATCAATCTGTCCACTAGGAGTCACTGAATCCAGACTACACTAAGGGGAGGAGTATTACGCTCCACTTTTTAAAGATATGAGTATCACAGAGCTTTGGACATACTTTAAAATCACCGCATGTGTGGAAGGTGCTGAGATAGAGTGTGAAGGATACTGAGAGGCAAGAGGGAGAACGTGGTCAGTTCTACCTAGAATAATAGAGAGAGTCAGAGAAGTAAAGCTCTAATGAAGCAATAATGAATGAGCTGAGTTCTATCCTAGACCTGGAATGTGACCTTAAACAACCCACCATCCCTTTCTGGGTCTCTGTGTTGTGGAAATAAATTGCGACCACCCAAAGGAGATCAAACAGAGGCCATTCATTGCGTGCTTGGTATGGCAAGGGAATTGGCCTCTGTCACTTGCATTTGACAGAGACTCCCAGGCAGGCAGGATGAGGGGAAGCATCATAGTGGAAAGGGAGAGGCCTCAGGTGTGCCCTGATTAGAGGTTGTTGGCGTGGCGAAGCGGGAGGTGGCTAGCTGGAAGCCGGACATCCTGTGATTTCATTAGGAGCATATTTGGCTTTCTCTCATTGGTGTTGAGTTGGAAGCAGTAGTCAACAATAGGGAAGCTGACCAGGATTGACTGAGCCCTGACCATTCTGGGCACATTGACACAGAGGTTTGATTTGGCTTCCTGTGCTGCTTGCTGTAGAGATTGGGGGCCAGGGTTCTCTTTTCCTACACAGGCAGGCCATTGTCTGTTTGTCCATTTGGGGTGCTCCTCTGAAAATCAAAGGTTGGTTGGCTGAGCTCTGAGGTCCTGCGCAGCCCTCACATTCCGAGGATCTGGCTTCTTCACCTGGAAATGAGGTGTCCAGAGATGGAGATGTACTGGATGGAAAAAGGACTGGTCTGTCTGAGGGGCTGCCATGCCAGAGGTGAGGCCTTGTGGACAAACTAGAGATGAAAGACAGGGAGATGCCTCGAATGGACCCTTCTTCCTGTGGGCACTCCCAGGAGTTTCCAATTCTCAACAACTCACAGTATCCCAGCATCTTTGACTCTGGACCTTGAAGGTTACAGGTCACCTCAGGCGACTTCCCCAGTGCACACACCGATGCTTAAATCTGCATTACGATCTTCTCCCCAGCTGGCAGTCTTATTCTTGCTTGATTGCCTCTGGAGACAAGAAGCTTACTCTCAGTGGAGACGGGGTGTGACCCATCTGGTCTGGCACATGAGGTGGCTTCCGAGAAGGCTGGTACAGGTGCGGCACGCTCAGCCCCTGAACACCCATCCCACCACATCCTCCCCAGGCTGACCCTGCCCTTCCCTCTTCCCCCGTGCAACAGTGACTGAGGATTTGCCTCAGGAAGGCCGCTGGCAAAAAGAGAGGGGAAGGTTAGACGGGAACCCAGCCTTTTTCCAATGCCACCTCCGTAGGGAAGGCTTTTTATCAGATTAGCAATGGTCAAGAGGAAACGGGACACAGGACTGGTAAATTTTGACATGGAAACGGGGATGAGGAAAAACCTGTAAGTGCTCTTCAACTGTGATGTCATTGTTATGACAGCACAGACCTCCCAGTGTTCCCATCTCATCTGACGGTCACCATCACCCTGAAGGGCATGGCAGGGCCCCTCCTCCCAGGTGTCCCCTCTTAGGGTGTGACTCCACCACCTTCCTGCTTGCCCAAGCCTGCAAGTCTCCCTGAACTTTTCTTCTCCTTTGTGCCCCCATATCTGACCCTATAAAGTCTGTTTCCTAATGGGCACAGGAACCCATCCTTCTTGTCCCTCCCCTGCCACTGTAGTGCAATAGTCATGCCCAGAGGCTGAGGCTCAACAACCTGGGCTAAAATCCTGGCACTGACATGAACAAGTTGTGAGGCCTCTGGTGCCTGATCCCGCCTTGTTAAGCCCATCTCTCATCCTCACAGCGTCCCTTCCCCACCATCCAGCAGGATGAACCCCACCCCACCCTCCCTTCCTCTGTTCCTGAAGCCCAGCCCACCCTCCCTTCCTCTGTTCCTGAAGCCCAGCCCACCCTCCCTTCCTCTGTTCCAGCCTCTGCCCCGTCAGCCTATCCTCCAGGTTCTGTCGAACCCAGCAGCCCACACAGAGGTCGGGGAGCAGAGGACTCTTTAGCCTAACTCTTCTTGAAGGAGATAGAGGGGTGGGGGCTTGGTGAATAAATACACCAAACAGCCCGATGATACAGGTCCATTCTGCATGGAATTAAAGTCACATGCGGATAGATGGAGGCAGTAGCCCTGTAGGTGGGCTGCTGGGGTTTGTATCTGGCTCTGCCATTTACTAGCTGTGATCTTCAACAAGTCACTTCGTCATTCTGTGCCTTAGCTTCCTCATCTTAAGATGGGCTGCTAATGGTATCTACTCACATGTTGTATGACAGATGGCCCTTCCCAGTGTGGGTGGGCATCATCCATTCTATTCAGGGCCTGCATAGAACAGAAAGATGGAGGGAGAGTGAGTTTGCTCTCTGCCTGTGACTACTTGAGCTGGGACATCGATCTTCTGCCCTCAATGCTTCTGACTCTCAGACCTTCAGATCTGAACTGGAATCTCCACAGTGGGCTTTACTGGGTCTCCAGCTTGAGGATGGTGCACTGTGGGACTTCTCCAGCTTCACAATCATGTGAGCCAATCCCTTCTAATAAATCTCCTCATGTGTGTGTGTGCACTGTTGGCTCTGTTTCTCTAGAGAACTCTGATTAACACACCACATGCTTAGAATAGTGGCTGGCACATAGTAGGTACTCAATGAGTATTAGCAAATATTACTACCTTACTTGGTTCCATAAATACCCTCCCGCTGAAAAGGTGTTCCTTTGTGTCTCACCTTGGAAGTGACAGGGCCACCAAAAGCAATCCTTGCGTGTTTCTCCAGGGGGCCTCTCTGGTCTCATCTGGTGTCTATGAGCTCAGTTGCACCAGGGACTCCAAGGCCAGGCCTGTGAGATGCTGAGAGAACTGTGCCAGGGTCTCTCTGAGGGCTGCCACCTGCAGCCTCCTCTAGGCCCCTGCTGGCCAGGAGGTGTGGGAAGCTCTGGGTGCACACCAGTTTTGGGGATGAGGCTGGGATCAGGGAAAAAAGTATGTCTGCTTATCTGGTAGGGTCTGCCTCCCAACTCTACATGACTCAGTTTAATTCAGTTAATTCCCAAAGCACTTCTGAGCCCCTACTCCGAGCCAGTTGGACTGCCAGAGCCCCAGAAATAAGCCAGGCCCAGTCCCTATTTTTAAGATATTCTGCAGGGCCTGGATCTTTCTGCAGATGGGCTTCAGGGGTTTAAGAGGGGGCCTGCTGCCCCAGCCCACCCAAGTCACAACCACAGCTGATCCCTCCAACTCATCTCACATTTTGGTCTTCAGTGAGACAGTTGCTTAAAAGAACATTTTGCTTCTTTATTTCTTTTTCTTTCTTTTTTTTTTTTGAACAGCCTTGGAAATAGGGCTCATATTAAACGTGGCCTTGACATACAAGTTTGATTCTGACAGTGAATGAGGGAGTGAAAGGAGAGAAGGCATTCCGGGTAGAGGAAACAGCTTAAGCAAAGGTGCAGCTGTGTGCTTCTCAGAGGGGAAAGAGGGGCATTTATTGAAGATTTGCCCAGAGCCGAGTGTGAGTGAGCACCTGGATATTCAGCTCTCATGAGAGTCCTGCAAAGAGGATGCTATTATCCTCATTGACAGATGAGGCTCAGAGGCAAAGTAAAGGTCAGGGCATAGACTTGGGAATTACGCCCAGCTGGGAGATTTCCAGCACACACCGCTTTCTACTGCCAGAGGCTACTTGAGGGGAGGGAGACTTCCAAGCAGGTTTCATGCTGGGTGTGGCCAAGACGGACTCCTGTTGCTGGGCTTGAGTTAGCATGGTTCCCCAGTGTTGGAGCAGGTTCACTGGGCAGAGCTGGGCTAACAGGGAGGGCTTGGGGCTGTCATAATTCATGGCCACATGGGCACGGCTCAACCATTTATAATTAGAGTTATAACTTAAACAATCAACAAAAAAGACGTGATAAGTACCTTCACCTCCTAGCATACACACATCACATCTATTATTGCCACAAAGAATTGGTGACCAAAGGAAGCTGGTTCAGAAGCCCGGCCCTGTGTTAAGGTCCCATGGGGTCTGAGCAACGTGGAAATACCCTGGGAACAGATAGATCTCTTCTGTGTCCTCCCAAGGCCTCTGGAGTTCCTAGGATATTCATCTTATAAAGTGGTTGGTGGGAAATAAGCCATGAAAACAACAGAAACCTGATAGGTAGGTAAGTAGATAGAAACGGGGATTGGATGGATGGATGGATGGATGGATGAATAGATTATACATATATATTCTGTATATATTATCTCTATATATAGTCTCTCTCTATATATTCTCTCTATATATTCTCTCTATATACAAATTCTATATGTATTCTATATATATATATTCTAATAAACCTCCTTTTGTGTGTGTGAACTGTTGGTTCTATTTCTCTGGAGAACCCTGATTAATACACTGCATGCTTAGAATAATGGCTGTCACATAGTAGGCACTCAATGAGTATTAGCAAATATTACTATCTTATTATATATATATATTATATTTATATGTATATTATATTTATATATATATTATATTTATATATATATAGAGAGAGAGAGAGAGAAAACATAGACAGGAAGGGAGAGGACCAGACTTGGAGCTGCAAGGATACTGTCCCACAGTCTTGCCTAGCTGGACAGGACCAGGGTCAGCTAGGAGCAGGGAATGGACTGAGATGAGGCAGAGCTGCTGCTGTCAGAACCAAGGGCCCAGAGGCTGCTCTGTGCAGGGGCTTCATCACCCTCCAAATAAAGGGTTCGAATGTACAACTAACTTCCCCAGGCAGAGATCTTGCTTTGATCAAAGCTGTAAGCCCAGAAAGTGCTGGCACATAGTAGGTGCTAAAGGCATAGTTTTGAATGAATGTGTGGAAAAGCTTGCCCACATCCTAACTGGGCTTCGTAGGCAAACCGTCCTCCCAGCTGCCCCAGGCCTGGAAGAAGCAATAAGTGTGCCCCAACTTGAAGGGCAGGTGGTATCAGGAGCACTGGCCGTGGGGCCTGAGGACCCAGGTGCAAGGCCTGACTTTGCTATTAACTGAGAGTTCAGTTCACCGTATACAACAGCCCTCTGAGGTGGACACCACTATCCCCATTTTACAGACAAGGAAACTGCGACCTCAAGAGATCAAGCCACTTGCCCAGGGTCACAGAATGTGGCAGTCTTAAAACATGGCCCCTCCAAAAACATTTTTAAAAGAAACAAAGAAAAAGAATTTAAAAAAAAAAAAAAAAAAAAGAAAAAAACATAGCCCCAAAGTTCTTTGACCCTCTTCCCATTGAGAGGTGGGGTCTACATCCCTTCCTCGTGAATCTGGGCTCTGTGACTGCTTGACTAAGAGAATACTATGGAAGTGATGTGGTGCTGGTTTTGGTTTCTAGGCCCCAGTCATAAGAAACTAGCAGGCTCCACTTCCTGTGTCTTGAGATGTTTACATTTGGAACCCAGCCGCCATGCTGTGAGGAAGCCAGGACGCCACAGGGAGAGGCTGTTGGAGCTGTGCCTGCAACAGTCCAGCTCAGGCCACAGCCAACAGCCAGCATCAAGGCCCAGACATGAGTGAGGAGGACTTTGAGATGGCTCTGGTCCCGGCTGTCAAGTCACCCCCAGTCTTTGAGTCTTTCCAGCCGCAGACATTGCAGATGCAGATAAGTGGCTCCCACTGCCCTTTCTGAATTCCTGACCCATGAGTGCCACCGAGTTCAGGGAGGTTGCTACAGCAATAGTGACAGGGGCACACAACCGAGAGCAGTGGGGCCATGGCTGTAAAGCAGGTCCTGCTGACCCCAGAACCCATCTCTTCTCCACTGCCTCAGTTTACCTGGAACATCTGCACTTCAGATGCACTGCCTGAGGTGATGGGGCCCTTGAGGGGTGATTCAGCCAAGCCTAGGAGGTTCATAAATAACACTCCCAGCTGCTCCGTGGGCTGGCACATCTGTGTAGGGTTGGCCCCTAGGAAGAGACAGATGGGAAGTGTCAAGGAGCTCCCTGAGCTCAGATGGGGGTGGATTCTGATCTCAGGTCTGCCAACGTCTAGCTGCATGAACTTGAGCGGGTCTCTCTGTGCCTCAGCTTCCTCCTCTGTACAGCGGGGTTACCAAGAAGGACCCGATAGCCTGTTGGAGGACTCTGTGTGTGAGATTGAGGCCCTGTGTGCCTCCGTGAAATGAATGTTATCAAAGCTCTTATTGGGGCTTAAAAGTCTCAGAGCATCAGCTCAGGATGGGCCAGTGTTCAATGGGAGGGTCACAGGCCCCAGGGCAGGGCTACGTGGGAAGGGGAGATTCAGGCGAGGTCAGAGGTCCTGAGCAGAATGCTCTCCTGCACTGTGCCAGGGAGCTCTGTGCGGGAGTCAGAAGCCGGGATCCCAGCGTGGAGCTTTTAGACTTTTTTGGGGAGATCATGCTCCATATATTCCTTTCAAATGAGATCACCATGTGACAGGATTGAGAAAAAGAAAGACAGTGACTCTCCAGCTCCTACTTTGTGTCTCTCTGGTCACTGTTAGTTAATATTGAAATTAACATAGATTTTAATTATTTTAAAATTAATTGTCTTAATATTCCAGTAAACTTTAATATTGTTAACGAAATTTAATTAATATTGAAAATACACTCGGTAACTATCTCATGAGCTGTAACAGTGAAATGTAACAGTGAATTTGTGCATTAAAAGTGTTTATTCTGTTCCATGTCAACACTGAAAATACCATCATTTCTGCGCCCCTGGTTTAGCATGTCTTTAAAATTTTCTTATTGATATATAATAGTTGTACATATTTTGGGAGAACATGTGTTATTTGGATACATGTATATGATGTGTAATGATCAGATTAGGTAGTTGCGATATGCATCACCTCAAACATTTTATTTTTTTAATATAATGAGAGCCTCAGAAAACGGATTGGTACAGGGCTCTCCTGAACCCAGGTTGGGTGTTTCTGGGGACTGTGACCATTCACGATAGGACTCAACCTCCTTGGGGAGAGACCTGGCAAGGGACCTGCCAAGACCCTGGCTCCATGACAAGAGAAACTGAGACAGGGGCCCAGAGGCGTGGGCTGGGCCAGTGCCCAGGAGTACAGGAAGTTCTCATTCACTGACAGTGTATTTCCTGTGCAGGTCTGTGTGTGAGGCCCTGTTCTAGGCATAGGGATACAGCAAGAAGCAAGAACCCAATTCCCTGACCCTGTAGGACCTGTGCTGTGGTGGGCAGACAGGCAATGAAGTGCAGTCAATACCCAGAGATCTCATGTGCCCAGCGCCGGGGAGAGGAAGAAAGCAGAGAAAGAGGTGAGGATGGAGAGTGGGAAGCCCGCACTAGTGAGTCAGTTGAGTAAAGAGAAAAGAGGGGGAGGGTGATACATGCAAGTATCCAAGGCAGGAGCTGGCAACATTTTTCCATAAAGGACCAGACTATAAATACTTGAGGTTTTGTGTGTACTCTGGGGTCAGTCACAACCCTCAACTCCACTGTCGTAGGGCAAAAGCACCATAGACGATATGTCAATGGGTGGCCCGGCTGTGTTCCAATAAAACTTTATTTACACAAACAGGTGGCAAGCCTATGTGTGCAACCACTGAGCTAAGGGAAAATAATTCCAGGAAGAGGGAATAGCAAGTGCAAAGGTCCTTGGGTGGGAGTGAGCCTGGTGCCTGAGGAACAGCAAGAAAAAGGATGTGACTGGCGAAGGATGACCAGTGGATAAGGTTAGAGAAATAAGTGGCAATGGAACAGGGAAGGGGGACAGAAGAGGCTCTTGTTTGACTTGGCCCTGTTCAGGGCTTGTCCGGGGACCCTCACCCTGGGGATGTGGCTACAGACCCAACTCTAAGATCCACTGAACCCACCTGAACTCACATCCACTGCCATGCTTCTTGCCCTGGGAAGGACTGGCTGAGGTCTGTTGAAACATCAACAAGAGTTCTCACCCTGGGAGTGGACTGCAGCCCTCCAGCCCAAGTCTTCCCCATCTTCTCCTTTATCTACATGCTTGTTACCAGTGGAGGGTCTTGACTACAAGTCATCCAGGTTCTTAGCATTTTGAACTAAGAATTGGACAAAATGCACAAACAAAGCAACGAAAGAATGAAGCAATGATTTACTGAAATGAAAGTACTCTCCACAGAGTGGGAGCAGCCTTGAACAAGTGGCTCAAGAGCACTGGTTGCAAATCTTCTAGGGTTTAAGTACCCTCTAGAGGTTTCCCATTGGTTGTGTAGAGTTACACCCTATGTAAATGAAGCCTTGGCCCACGACCAGTCTGATTGTGGCAGGAGGTGACTGATCAGAGGTACTTTACATTTTTTTCTTATGTTTTTATTTATTTATTTTTATTATACTTTATGTTCTAGGGTACATGTGCACAACGTGCAGGTTTGTTACACATGTACACATGTGCCATGTTGGTGTGCTGCACCCATTAACTCGTCATTTACATTAGGTATATCTCCTAACCCTATCCCTCCCCGCTCCCCCCACTCCACAACAGGCCCCAGTGTGTGATGTTCCCCTTCCTGTGTCCAAGTGATGTCATTGTTCAATTCCCACCTATGAGTGAGAACATGCAGTGTTTGTTTGGTTTTCTGTTCTTGTGATAGTTTGCTGAGAATGATGGTTTCCAACTGCATCTGCAACACAGTGGGAAAAGGGGTAGGGTTTGCAAAGGAAGCAGCCTCTAATCCTTATTACTTGGGTGTGGAAAGATGGTGTGTTCCTTTTGATTCAGTTCTAAGAAGTCAGCGTGAATTGCCTTAGGGTCCCTGCCTCTAGACACAATTCTGCCTCACGCTCTTCCTCCCAGTCTCCCCTCCACCCCAGACCAGGAGAGCTAAAACAACCCCTACTCATCCTTTAGCCTGCTGGAAAGGACCCCAGTCCAGGAGCTGGGCACCGTTTCCACCAAGTTTATCAGATGAGAAGTGTGAGGCCCACACAGATGAAATCACCGCCCAGATGAGCGAGGCAGGAACAAAATGCAATTGTCTGACTCCTAAGGTGTGTGAATGATCTCTGTGGGTGACCAACATGCTCCAAGGGGTTTGCCATGTGCCAGGCATTGGAATGCCATCCAGGGAGCTAGCGTTGGTCTAGGAGAGCTCACCTTGGTGCTAGGGTGGAGGTAAGGGGGCCACAGCGTTCACAGCAGTAACTCTTCATAGTCCCAGCACGCCCCAAAAGGACCGAGTCAGGGAGCGCAGGAAAGCAATGCTGAGGCAGGTGAAAATGGCCCTTTTGCTGATGATGCAAATGCCCCTTTCCTGAGAGATGACAGCGTATTCAGAGAATTTTGGAAAAGTTTGTTACGGGCTAGATTTGGGCTACAGATAGAGTTGTGATCAGAGGCCAGGAACTAAATGATAAATGCCAATGAAGAGTCTCTATTACTCAAGTAGGACAGGTGCTCCAGGTGGCTGGGGTGGGGGCTGGGAATTTGTAAGGCAAGAAAACACAATGCCCACCCCCGACCCCACCTTCCCCTAAGGGCACTGTAGACACTGGCTGAGCTCAAACCCAGCTCCTCTGCCACCTATCTCAGTGACTAGGGGAGAGTTCCATCTCCCTGATCCTCGTTTCTGAATCTGTCAAATGGGAAGAACAATGCCCATCTCAGGTTTTATTGACTCATTGATTTGTTTAGTGAGGATTCAATGAGATGGCAAATATCTAACTCATGGGGCACTGCAGTATTCAATGTGAGTTAGACCCCTGCCCCCATCACTTTTCCCTTGGAAACCCTCATCCCAGGAGGCAAGGGATCCTCTCTGACGATGAGGGTGTGCTGTTTGTGCCACATACCTGAGGGACAGTGTGGCTGGAGGGGTGGGAGTCAGGCATTGACGATGCACTTGCTGTTTACAGGTTGTTTTACGACTGGCTATTGGAGCTCCTAAAATGGCTCAGAAGCCAACCAACCATTTTAGTCTATGTCCTGGTTTGTTTATTCATTCATTCATTCATTCATTCATTCATTCATTCATGCATGCATTCAGTCAGTCAGTTATTAAGCATGTGTTACGTGCCTGCTGCATGCAAAGATACATGGAGGAATTCAACCTTTCTACTTAACCTTATCTCACCTCACTCCCTGCAGTGACCTCTCCTCCCCACTGCACTGAGCTTCTCACTGTCTCCGCTCTCCAAAATGCCTAACACTCTCCGCCTCAGTGCCTTGACTCAAGCTATGGCTGTTGCCATCACTGCTGCCTCTCATCCATGAAACAAAGTAGCATGTTAGAAAGATCCCAGGTTCAGAGTCAGGAGGTAAGCATTCGAATCTTGGCTCTAACTCTCACTAGCTGTTAAGTTCTTTAGTCTACGTGAGCCCCAGTTTCCACATCTGCCAGATGGGAATGACATTAGGATCTATCACAGAAGGCTGTTGTGAGAATAAATACTATGAGATGTGTAAGATATCTATTATGGCTAAGTCAGTGCCCAGCCTGGAGTTGAAACTTAGTAACAAATGTCTGTTGAAAGGACCTGATGAATTCTGGCCTGGGAGGTGGGAAACTTGAATCTTGGCCACAGGAATATGTGCTTGAATAAGTCACTGCTTTTCTCAAGGGGCTCCAATCCCTTGATTAAAATTGCAGGGTTGGATCACCAGAATGCCAAGTATTGACATTCCTGGCTTTCCATCCTGTGATTCTGAACTGGATCCAGGGACACTTGGCACACAGCCGGCTTCATCTCCATCTTCCCTCAGGGAAGACATCGCTAGTTGATCAGAGTGTTCTATCTGCTGAGCCCTCGGAATCTCTCCACAGGGCACCTGCCAGTCATCACCAATCAAACCCGAGATGACGGTTGAGATCAAACAGACTTTTCATTCCTAGTTGGTGCCTGGGTGAGTGACGAGGCCTACCAGTGCTGGAGGACACAGTCAAGGTGATGGACGTGTGGGGGTGGAGGAGCGTGCAGAGCAGGGGTGTGAATGTGGGGCGGTGGTCCATTGGGGATGCCCTGCAGGGCACAGACGCCACTATCATGTCACTTTTGTCCCACTAGCCCTTCCTTATGGCTTCACCTGGGCAGCCATTATATCCAGCCCAGGGGAGAGGTGAAGGCAAGGGAAGGGCACCAATTATGAACCAGGTGATGTGTTTGTTGAGTTTTCATGGCTGATATCTTAATCCTCATTATCAACCCTGCCAGGGAACTGCTCTTAGCTCCACTTCAAGGATGAGGAATAGCAGGCTCACAGCTTACTGATCATGATGATTAATCATAAAATTAATCACAGTAATTGGCTTGGGTTGCACTCCAGCTTCACCCCTTTTGGCTGTGGGGTCTTGGGCAAGTCACTTAGTCAACCTGTGCCTCAGTGTCCTCATTTGTAGAGTAGGCATAATAGCAATATCCACCTCTTTATGAAGGAGTTAATACAGAGGAAGTTTTTGAAACATTATTAGCATTTAATAAGAGGTAAGTAAACTATTTTCAAGGCTGTTGGCATGGATTTCGTATTCATTTTGCTATCCCCAGCATCTCAGAGAATGTCCTGTACATAGTAGGTGTTCATTAAATGCTTTGGACCCACTTGTTGAGCATTATCAACTCCCCAGAAAAGTCTCACATAGGTCTTCTTGTTGCCGAGAAAGTCCCACATAGGTCTTTCTTGTTGCCAAAGAGGACATCTCAAAGAAAATAATGAAAATATACTCAGCCAAACAAAAATGCAAGCACAACATATCAAAATTTGTGAGATGCAGCCAAAGCAGTGCTGAGAGGAAATTGTATAGCACTAAGAGGCCTACATTAGAAAACAAGAAAGATCTCAATCAATGATCAAAGCCATGCCCTCAGAAAAAGAAAAGTGAAATAAGCCCAAAGCAAGAAGAAGAAAGGAAATAATAAAGATAAAAGCAGAAGTCAATGACATTGAAAACAGAAAAAGAAATAGAAAAAAATAAAATAAAAAAGAGCTGGTTCTTTAAACAGATCAATCAAATTAACAAGTTTCTAGTAAGACTGACCAAAAGAGAGAAGACATAGATTATGATATCAGAAGTGAAATGCAGCCAGGTGTGGTGGCTCACACCTGTAATCCCAGCACAGTGGGAGGCTGAGACGGGAGGATAGCTTGAGCTCAGGGGTTTGAGACCAGCCTGGGAAAAATAGTGAGACCTCCTCTCTACAAAAAAATTTTTTAAATTAGCTGGGTGTGTTGGCATGAACCTGTAGTCTCAGCTACTCGGGATGCTGAGGTGGGAGGATTGCTTGAGTCCAGGAGGTCAAGACACTGCAGTGTGCCACAATTGTGCCACTGCACTGCAGTGATAAAGCAAGACCTTGTCTCAAAAAAAGAAGAAAGAAAGAGAGAGAGAGGAAGGAAGGAAGGAAGGAAGGAAGGAAGGAAGGAAGGAAGGAAGGAAGGAAGGAAGCAAGGGAGGGAGGAAAAGACAGAAAGGCAGGGCAAAATAGTAAATGTTATGATGTTATATCTTAGCATAATAAAAATTGTAAATAGGCTAAAGAAAAAAACACATGATCATATAAATTGATCCAAAAATTCATTTAACAAAATTTAACATCCATTCATGACAAGAACTCCCAGAAAATTAGGAATAGAAGAAAGTATCCTCAACTTGATAAAGAGGATCTACAAAATTCCCACAGCTGCATCATATCCCACGGTGAAAGACCAAAAGCTTTTCCCCTAAAATCAGGAACAAGACACAGAGGTCTGCTTGCACCACTCTTCTTCAACATAGAGCTCTTTGCCTGAACCCCACCCCTCTCGAGACTCCACATGGTGAAGATGGGCTGAGCGCTCCTCTTTTCCTGGAGCTTGAGTCCTCAGACTCACCAGCTCTAACCCCACTCATTCATATTCCTTTCAAGAATGCACAGGGGAGTGCAAGTGGGCTTACCTGATTTTATGATGTTGAATCTGCTCTGATTTATATTAGGAAAAAGCAAATCATTTGCCAAATATAAGTAGCACTGACTTGTGGCACGCTATCATATAGCACCATATCACATGATAGCACCATGTCAATATCCACGTGTGCAGCATAGAGGTCAAGAATTGATGATGTAATTCAACCAGGAAACTGAGGCCCAGAGAAGGTGAGTGACTACCTCAAGATCACACAGCCAGGTAGGGGCGAAGTTCAAAGATCTCATCTCCAAAGCCAGTCTCCCTTTCATGGTACAATAATATGGTTGAAACCACTTCCAATGTGGAACTTGATCACACTGACAGTGGTCTCTGTCACTGGAGGTGGACTGCAGCCAGGGATGCTGGGGCTGGCTGAGCCGGGCAGTGACTACTCTGGGGCATTACAAGGTCTCTGCCTCCTCTGAGGGCACAGCCATGCCAGGCAACTTCACCAGCGCAGGAAGCCCTCGGCCTGGCAGCCAAAGGGGTTGGCTTTGACCTGATGCCTCCTGTTCCCAGGAAGCAAGAAGCACGTCCGCTCTGATTACGGCTGACAGCCTGCCGCGGGCTGGTCTTTGATAGAAACACTGCCATTATGTAAGAAGTTACATAAATCATCTTGTGATGTCTGCGTCGCACGTCCACAGAGGCGCTGCTGGGCCACTCTGTCCTCCGCGTGGCCTTTGTATGTTCCCCGAGCTGGCGTGGTCGGTCGGGCCTAACTCTCCAGGGCAGGGGTGGCTGGGAAGAGTCTGCAGCCCTGGGCTAGCAAGGCCCCTGGGAGGGAGACGGGGCCCTCGCATTGGTTCACAATTGTCTGTGGGAGCAGCATCCTAGGATCAGTCCCACCCCAGCTTTGTGATTTACTGCCCATGGGACCTTCAGCAAGTTTCCTGCCCAATTAGTGCCTCAACTTCCTCACCCATTAAAGAGAGTAATCATGGCAACTGGGAAGAACAAATGACAATATATGTCACATACTTCCATCAAGTAGGACTTTACACTCGTATGATCAGGTGTGAGAAAGAGCACAGGGTGGCGGGCAGAGCAGAGCTCCCTCCCGGGCGCTGCTCCTACCTGGCTCTGCCTGGCTCTGCCTTGGATGAATCACTGCCACTCTCTGGGCCCCTCTGTCTTTATCTCTAAAATGAGAAGTCGGTCCATCTTTTGGAACTGAATTTTCTGTAGAGGTGTGAAAATGTACAATCTCCTTTAACATGTATTTTTGGCAATTTAAAACATTACCAAACATGTACCAACAAACAAATACATTCAAATGCATTTTAACCCACAAAGTGACACACTAGGCTGCCGACTGGAGAACTTGGGCAGTCAGGTTAACTCCTCTGGGGACCAGGTAGTAGTTTCTCCAGGGACTCCTCTCATTTGATGACCATCCTAAGATCATAAGAGAAGCTTTTTTAGGTCGGGCGTGGTGGCTGACAGCTGTAATCCCAGCACTTTGGGAGGCTGAGGCAGCCGGATCACCTGAGGTCAGGAGTTTGAGACCAGCCTGGCCAACATGGTGAAACCCCGTCTGTACTAAAAATATAAAAATTATCCAGGGGTGGTGGCACGCATCTGCAATGCCAGCTACTCAGGAGGCTGAGGCAGGAGAATCACTGGAACCCGGGAGGCAGAGGTTGCAGTGAGCCGAGATCGCGTCACTGCACTACAGCCTGGGTGACAGAGAGAGACTCCATCTCAAAAAATAAATGAATTAAAAGGTAAACTTTAAAAAAAAATTTACATCTCAACTGCTTCACTCTATAAACTGAGATTTTGTAAATGTTCTGCAACTAAAACAAAGTATGGCTGATGTGAGACCATAATCCATATCTTCTGATTTCAAAGTTTTATGTCATCAGAACAGACTCCTTGTTCTAATGCATTGTTTGTAAATAAGTAGAAGGTATGCATTTGAGCATGTAAAATAAATTTGTACTCATAGCTCATGGCTGTCGTGGTTTTACACATTCAATCTCCACATTTTTTTTTTTTGAGATGGAGTCTCCCTCTGTCCCCCAGGCTGGAGTGCAATGGCACAATCTCACCTGACTGCAACCTCCGCCTCCCGGGTTCAAGCGATTCTCCTGCCTCAGCCTCCTGAGTAGCTGGGATTACAGGTGCCCGCCACCACTCCCAGCTAATTTTTGTATTTTTAATAGAGATGAGGTTTCACCATGTTGGCCAGGCTGGTCTTGAGCTCCTGACCTCAGGTGATCGGCCCACCTTGGCCTCTCAAAGTGCTGGGATTACAGGCCTGAGCCACTGTGCCTGGCTGAATCTCCACATATTTTTAAGTGGGCATCTCTGCTTCAAAGCAATTTGAAAACCCACTGCCCCAGATGAGTTCCTTGGCTCCCTCGGGCTTGGCCTGTGCATGCCCTGCCAGGTGCCTCTTCTCACTTGCAGCTCCAGTCTACACATGTGCTGGCTGAATCCTAGAAGCAGATGATGTCTGTTGACACCAGAGGTTCTGGAGGAGTGGCTCCCAGGATACTGCTGGGGAGTTGCTCTGCTTCACTGATGAGTGGGCGGGAGACAGCTGTTTACTTATCAAGATAAAGCAGGGAATGTCACCTCCACACCCTCTGTTCCCCGCACGCAGTAGGTGTTGAATGGAGTTGATGCAAAGCTGGGAGTCCCTGCAGCAGGGTCAGCACAGTGGATTGTCGGAAAACCAAGGCAGCAACGACTGGTTGAAAAGGGGCCGTCAGTGGCCCAGCTTATCCGAGTTCACGGCAGTTGAAGCCAGCACAGCTCATGTGCCTTTAGCAGAGCTTTACAGAACCCAGGCTCTGGTGCTGGGCGATGCAGTCGGGAAGAAGCGCTTCCAGCTTCATGCGCCATAGTCCTGTAGGATCACAGACAATTCGTTGTCACGTAAGCTATAGCAACCACAAGCATCCTTCACTCAGGCCTGCTGTGTGCTGAGTCCATTCGAGTCACAGGAGGTACAGAGAGAAATCTGTGGATGACCTCCCTTCCCCACTGGAGCTCACCTGGGTGGGGCAAACAATAAACAGACAAAATTAAAAACAAAACAAAACAAAACAAAAAACAGGAAGCAGCTGTTTACGGTCCACAGGAAAAATCCTGCTCAGTGGAATGGGCAAAGTATTTAATTCATAACACATTTAGTAAGAAGCTACTCTGTGCCAGACTGTAGTAGGAGTCAGATTACTAAGGGTCTTCTGCATTTAGCTAAGGAGGTTAGACTTCATCTTTGACTCTAGGAACACAGGGATGTGAAGAGGGCATTATTAACAATGCTAGGAGTTGGCAGGAGGCATCCTGGAGGAGGGGATGTTTGAGCTGGGCCTTGAATAATGGCCGAGAGGACAGGGCTGGCTGAGTTGGGCCCAAGAATCAGGTTTGAGGCTTCTGTGAGTGTGTCACCAACTGTAAATGGGAAAAATAATCCCCTCTGCCCAGACACAGGACAATAATGAGAGAACACTGGGAGAACCTTCAGACTCGTATGATTACTGCTGTCTTTCCACCTGCCTATATGGCCAATCACAAAAACACAGAGAGCCTTCCCTTGTGTGGGTCAGAGGCACCGAGAGGCCTGGCCTCAAGCCATAGCTGCCTCCTCTCCCCGCTCCTCACTTCCCAAAGCTGCAGCTCCCGTATTCCTGAGTCAGGAAGGTCCAACGTTGGGCTAGAAGAGTGGAACCCAGGACGCGTGGAGAAAATCTGGTCTCGGCCAGCAGCGTTTAGGCAGTGTCTGGTGCTCATGGGAGCGCCAGGAGGCAATGTGGCCAGGCAGATCCACCTCAGCTTTTGGACGCAGACAGGCCTGGCTTCAAGTTCGAGCTCTGCTGGTTAACAGCTGTGAGGCCTTGGGAAAGTAACTCAACCTCACTTCACTTGTCAGGGCAACTGAAACACTATCCTCACAGAGCTGCCCCGAGGGTCACGGGAGGTCTTCATGTGGCTCGAATATGGCTCTTGGCACATGCTGAGTGTCCGCAAAGAATCCATTGTCTTCCACTTTTCTCTCCTCTTCCTTTCTCTCTTCCCTCTTTTCTTCCTTCTCTCTTTCCTCAAAAAGTGTTTGGTGGAAGAACAGCCCACATTCAGAGCTTTGGAAAGACTTTCATAAGACACCGACTCACCTCCCATGGAGTCCACGGGCCTGGTGGGGACTCACTACTAGCTAAGAAAAGAGAGACATCTTCATGATCTGGCAGTGCGGAACGGGCCAGCAGGGCTGCAGGTGCCGTGGGATCTCGAGGACTCTGGGAGCTGAGCTGAGTGGCTTTAAAATGTCTTGACGCCCTTAGAAGAGAAAAGATCTTCTGGAGAGAGGAATGATGCAGCCTACAGAAAGCACAGAAGGCCTGGGGAGAAAAAGGCAGGGCACAGCAAAGCAGGCTGTTATGTGGTCAGGTGCTGGCTGCCAGAGAGGTTCGAACTCTTGGCTGTGCACACCGGCTTCATGCAGTAGGCAGCAGGGAGCTGGCCCTGGTGGCCACAGGCCCTCAGGACACTCTCTCCAGCCACGTGTGCCAGGTGTTTTGGAGCAGAAAGGATATTTCCTGCCTGTACCAGTCAGGGTGGGCTGGGAGTTACTGCAGAAACACATAGCCCTCGAATCTCTGGCACTTAAAATGATGATGGCTTGGCTCTCACCCGTGCAAAGGTTGCCACAGGCAGGAGCAACTCTCCAGGGCACGTAGTGGCCGACAATCTAGGATGTGTCAGTCCAGCGGCGCTTCCGTCTCAGTCCACACTTCCCCGACCCCGCAGCAGGATAGGAGCATGGAGAATACAGTGCTGGCTTTCAAGGCCTAAATTGAGTTACAGCTTGTCAGCACGGGCCATCTCCTCCAAACCCTTCATTTTGCCTGTAGGGACCCTCAGGCTGGGGGTAGGGGAGATGGCTTGGAGGCAAACCACAGCAGCTGTCTATTGGCCAGTGGGAAGGAGTTGGGGCCATCCCTCCTGGATGGAGGCCCTGGCCCTGCCCTGCCAATGCCCCCAGTCTGGGTAGGGAGACTCCAGAGAGGAGTCCTGCAACCTAAGATGCCAAATCTTAGGTTGCAGTACAGAGGCGTGGGTTGGCGCATAGACCGTCAGCCATCTGGCTGATGAGGGAGACAGGAGGAGAAGGCAGTAGAAGGGGAAGAGGAAAGGAAGGGGAAGGAGAGGAGGAGCGAAGAGGAGGCTGAGCTTGGACAGAAAAACGATGAGGCTTGAAAGGGGCCCATGAGTTGGGCTGGCACGGAGGCACGACCATTAGCATTTCCCAGGCAGCCGCCCTCGCCTTCAGCCTCACCTTCCCTCTGGCCAGTTGGTGGGCAGGGCCAACGCCGGCTCTGGGCTCCCTTGCTTGCTCAGAGCGGCCCTGCTTGCAGCCCCGCCGGCGTTGGCACGGTGACAGTAGCCAAGTGTGCAAACTTGTGCCATTGTCCGCAGGCCAGGGGGAGCCATGGAAACTGGCTAATATGACACAGGAAAATGTTTGCTGATGGCAATTCTATGGGCTTTGTCCACCTCTTTCTCCATCATGACGACTCGATTTAAGTCCCTAACTGTTTGACTACAAATGCAAGGGGACCGTGCAACGCCAACCTTTTGTCCGGCTGCGCTGAATGGGCAATTCAGGCTTTGTGCAGCTCAATTGAGGAAGCAAACATAAAGACAAGATTCCTGAGAGCTCCAGCTCCCTTCCCATGGATATCCCAGCACCTCGTTACAGAGTCCTTCCTCGGCCACCTTTTCCGACAGGCATCAGCGCACCTCCCGACCTCGAAGGCCCTCCATCCCTGATCCCTGGGGATCCTGGCAGGGAGGGTGGTGGGGGTGGCAGGGGAGAGAGAGAGAGAGAGAGAAAGAGAGACAGAGACGGAGAGACAGAAAGAGAGGAGAAGAGAGAGTGAGAGAGAGAGAGCCACTCAACGCTCAAGGACAGCGGGAAAAGCAGCCCGCCCCAGCTTACCCCGTCCGATTGTCTGTCCTCACTGGAGCATGGCAGCTGTAGGCCTGGAGTCTTTGGGGGAGGTTTGCAAGCCTGTCTCTACTAGGCCCAGCCCCTTCTCGATCCTGGACATTTTAAACACACACACACACACACACACACACACACCACCCCCTTGAGAAAGCAGGGAACCGAGGTCAAGGGGAGGAGGAGCGTGGAGGCCCAGGAGAGTGGGGCTGAAGGGTAGAAATTTACCGGGAAATGATTGCATTTGGGAGCTGTCTTTTTTGTGATGGTCCCCATGGTGACAATTTGTGACGGCAAAGAATGTGGGAACGGGGCGCCGCCGCCTGATTGGGATGCTTTGTATCTGGAGAGGCGCTCCTGATTGGCCTGAGGGGCCCCCCAGCTCCGGGGAGTTGTCCTCCATTCAGCCCACTCGAGGGTTGCACAACTGCTTCCAGCCGGACGGAGCTCAGCCGGCTGCGCCGGGGCCTGTCCCAGGTCTGCAGTGGGGAACCTGCCGGGCCACGTTGGCTGGGCCCTGGCCGCACCTTCGGTCAGTGTGGAGGCCCGGTGGCTCTGGCCCGACTGGGTGGCGGGTGTGGAGCAGGCTGGGGCCTGGGGGAGGGGCGAGGTGCCGTGGGTGGCGGCCGAGGAGGCATGAAATTGCTGCAGATGCTTCTTCGGGGGAGTCCCTGCTGCCCGCAGCCTGAGATCAGCCTGCAAGGCAGGTCTCGATTAAGTGCCAGACAGGGGTCCTGCCTGGTCCTGCGTGAGAGCTGGGGGTGGAGCGTGGGGACTGAGGAGGGGGGCTGGCGCTCCTCATGCCGGGGGCGGGAGTGGTGGGAGGGGGAGGCTACCACCAGGGAGGAAGGGGGCTTGGCCTTGCTTTAAAGTGGAGCAGTTGCCTCAGCTCAGAGAATAAACACCTCGCTGGCAAGTTGGCAGCACGGTGTGTGGGAGACGGGGCAGGTTGGGAATGTGTGCCAGCCCCAGCAATGCCACCTGTAGCTGGGTCACCTTGGGCAAGTTGCTTGACCTTTCTGAGCCTTGGCTGCAAGAAGAGGGCACCAGACACAAGCAGGCTGGGTGAGGCTCTGCTGGCGCCTGCTGCATCCCAGGTGTGCAGGAAGTGCTCAGCCACTTGCACCCACATCCCTCTACCCAGGACTCTGTTTAAGGCTGAGGGGTGCTGGGGTGGGGACACCGTTTGCAGACAGGTGCTGTGGTCTTTTGGCAGTGTTGGGTGTGGTTGCTCGGAGAGACTCCAATGGCCTGTTTTGTCCCCCAGGTCAGCTTGGTGCCCTTCCTTGGAGCTGCCGGCCACCAGCAGAGCCCACCCTCTTCATGGAAAGCCTCGTGCAGTGGCCCCCTGGTGATGGCATCCGACAGTGATGTGAAGATGCTGCTGAACTTCGTGAACCTGGCGTCCAGCGACATCAAGGCCGCCCTGGACAAGTCGGCGCCCTGCCGCCGCTCCGTGGACCATCGCAAGTACCTGCAGAAGCAGCTCAAGCGCTTCTCCCAGAAGTATTCCCGGCTCCCGCGGGGACTTCCGGGCAGAGCCCCTGAGCCCTACCTGAAAAGGGGGTCTGAGGACCGGCCCGGGAGGCTGCTTCTCGATTTGGGCCCTGATTCCAGCCCCGGCGGGGGTGGGGGCTGCAAGGAGAAGGCGCTGAGGAACCCCTACAGGGAGGAATGTCTTGCTAAGGAGCAGCTCCCACAGGGGCAGCATCCAGAAGCTGCCCAGCCTGGCCAGGTGCCCATGAGGAAAAGACAGCTGCCTGCTTCCTTCTGGGAAGAGCCGAGGCCCACCCACAGCTACCATGTGGGGCTGGAGGGGGGACTGGGCCCCAGGGAGGGACCTCCCTACGAGGGTAAGAAAAATTGCAAGGGCTTGGAGCCCCTGGGGCCTGAGATTGTCCCAGTGCCCATGTCTCCGAGGGCCCTGGCTGAAAAGGAGCCACTCAAGATGCCTGGGGTCTCCCTGGTGGGCCGCGTCAATGCCTGGAGTTGCTGCCCCTTCCAGTACCATGGACAGCCCATCTACCCGGGCCCTCTGGGGGCCCTGCCTCAGAGTCCTGTCCCCAGCCTGGGCCTGTGGAAGAAGAGTCCAGCCTTTCCCGGGGAGCTGGCGCACCTCTGCAAGGATGCGGACGGCCTGGGGCAGAAGGTGTGCAGGCCTGTGGTGCTGAA
Organism: Papio anubis; assembly: GCF_008728515.1. Classification (NCBI taxonomy): domain Eukaryota; kingdom Metazoa; phylum Chordata; class Mammalia; order Primates; family Cercopithecidae; genus Papio; species Papio anubis. The sequence goes on along the minus strand of NC_044982.1, from coordinate 12,641,620 downwards.
ACCCATTCCGACCAAGCCGGCCGTGCCCCCACCCATCTTCAATGTCTTTGGCTACCTCTAGCCGGGCCGAGAGGGCCTCAGCCCCCACCTCTGGCCTGCAGGAGTGTCAAGGTCCCTGAGGTGCTCTCCTGTGAGGAGGTGGCTGGGCCACAGTGTGGCCTCTTCCATTTGTGTGCGTATGGGAGCGGAGGGCAGGATTGGGGCGGGGCTCCTCAAGCAGTCACCCTTCAGTCTTGCAGCCTTGGAAGCTGGGGGGCTGGTTGGCCCCTCCCCAAGCAGGCCAGGGCCCAGCAGCTTGTCCCGCTGTCCCTGTGCAGACCATGGGTGCTAGGATGTTGCCCTTGCTTGCAGACACCCCGGAAGCCAGAGTGACACATCTGTTCACCTGCCACCCACTCTGCAAGCCAATCTCAGTTGTTGTTCTTCTTGTTCTTTGTAAATACTGAGAAAGTTAAAAGAATAAAGACATTTCTTTTGGAGTTTCCATATCTTGGGTATCATGAAGCTGAATGAGCCCCAGGCTGAGGGCTGCTGGCAGAGGTGGCTGGTTTGAGTGAGGCCAGGAGTGGTTGAAACCTCTGAGATATCTGGGAATGGGCGCTGGGGGCCAAGAGCTTGGTTCAACGGAAGGAAGGTGAGGAGGGGAGGAGAGGAGCCACTAGGGAAAGACATGCTGGCGTGGACCCCCCAGGGCGTCCAACGTGCTCCGGAGAATAGGCGCTGGAACCAGGGGAGGTGGGGCTGCAGTCCAGTGCCGCCCTGTGCTGTGGGGCCGGACACTTCCTCTGGGGGTCTCCTTGCCCCATCTGCAGGACAATGAGAGGAGAATGAGTCTCTCTGCAGTGCCTTCTGCTCTGTGCACAGCCTCAGGGCAGCCTCTGTGCCAAGGTGATTGTGCCCAACTCTGGTCAGAGGGAAAATCAGGCCAAACAGGAGTTTGGTCCCTTGTGGACAAAACAGGTGGTTTGACCACATTGTTTCTCCAAATCATGGTCTTGGAGTCTATGTCCACGGGCAAAATAAATCAATTTAAAAAATAATAGCGAATTCCCCTAAACCTCGTTCTCTCTGGCACATACAAAAGGATCCTCTCTAGCTAATTCAGACTCCGGGTTACCTGCCGATGGGTCTCTCCCTGGGCCTGTTACATACCAGGTGCCCCATCAATGGAATGCTGAGGCCTTTTGCCTGTGACAGTGCAGAGGGGAGTACCAGTAGCAGGAAGTGGCCCTGGATTTTGCTGTTAGTGTCCTACTAGCAAAGCTACCTGAGAGGCCTCCACCTGCACACAGGCCCAGGTTTTCTCTGCTGCTGTGGACGTGGCTCCATGGCTGAGAGAGGGTGGGCCTGCTGGCCTGCCGAGCTGCTTATTTTATCAGAACACAGTTTTCACAACTAAGAACGGTGCGGCGGGCCAGTCCTGGCTGGGGACTATGGTGTTCTCATCAGTAGTGTGATGTTGGACAAGTTAATCCTCACTCTGTGCCTCAGTCTCCTCATCTGTACAATGGAGGACTAGGAAACAGGTGCATCTACCTCTTCTGCACCCCAGGCAAGTGTTGGCTGGTCACAGGCTCCCTCCTTTGGAGCCTGGATATGGCCTCTGATTCTTCTTCACTAATACAGGCTGCAGAATCGGTGGTCACCAAGGGCCCCCCCTACTTGCCTTGTTTTACTCCAGGATTCCCCTGGCGTGGGGAGTCCCCTGGAGGGGCAGCCCCCTCACCAGGAAGCCAGCCAGTGGTTTCTGTCCAATGGCCTCTGAAGACTTCAGAGCCACAGAAACAGGAATGGCCTGGGCAGAGCTGTTCAGAGTCATTATCTGGCCCATGGGATGGGGACAGTCCTCAACCTGGACCCTCAGCCTCTGACTGCTCTGGTCTTAAAGAGCAGCAAGGGGCTGGGGGGTGGGGTACCCTCCTCTGCCCTCTGTGTGGCATCACACAGGCCCTCTGGATCCATGTCGATGAGCCTCAGCTCCCTGCAAACTGCATAGGAGGGGTTTAAATGCCTGCATCCTAGCCTGCCATCTATCAGCTGTGCAATCTTGGGCAAGTTACTTAACCTCTCTATACTGAAATTTCCTCATTTGAAGAATGTGATTGATAATAGACCTGCCGTATAGGTTGTTGTGAGGCCAACGTGAGTGCCTGGCCCACTGTGTTACCCAGATGCTCAAAAGCTCCACCAACCACAAGTCACCTCTTGTAGTTATCTGGTGGTGTCTGTAGGTTCTGTCACGCTGACATTTTAATACCGTTTATGGGCTGTGCTGCCCAGGGGATGATGTGCCTGGACCACACAGCCAACCACACCCGCTAGAGGAGGACCTGAGCTCCAGTCTTAGACTAAGATATCTTAGTCTTTGGGGAGAAAGCTCAGGTCTCTCTGACGAAGACTGGCCTGTCCCTGCTCACAGCCCCCGGGGGTACCTGACGATTCATTCATTCAAACGTTTGGAAGCAAAAACCTCTACCAAGACATGGCCTGACAGAAGCCCCTGGCAACATGATGCCTCCACGTGGAAGCGAGGTAGGCAGAAAGCATGCATTTAGGAAAGCTTTGGTATTAAAAAATCAGTTTTAAATGCTGCTGCAGTAACAACAGCAGATACTCCCCTAATCACAAAGTGAACGGCACTGGTTCAAAGTAAAACCCGGAGCCAGTCCAGGCACCCACCCCCCGCACCCCTTCACCATCCCCGACACCCACCACTGGGTCAAGTTCACGAAGGGGAATCTCTGCCAGACTTTCAGGGCTGTGTCTGCAATGCTGTGAGACGTCCCTGAGGCTGCAAACCTCTTGGGGCTAGGCAGGTGCGGCTGCAGGAGGGGCCCGCTTCTGCAGAGGGAGGTGGCTGTAAAGTGCTCCACACAGGAGTGATGGTCAAAATGCAAAACGAATGGCACAATGTGAGCACTGACCAACTGGAACCAACCCACCGGAGCAGTCCCAGGCCAGGAATGAACCCCTTAGTTGCTGGGTTGTGGGGAGGTGGGGGCAGGGACCTAAGGAGGCATGGCGCTTCCAGGGAGGGGTCCCGAGCAGTGTTTGACTAAGTGGCATGGACGCTTGTACATTAATATTCTAAGAACCCAAATGTAGCACTGGTGCGTCCCAGGCCAGGAGGTGCCACATCCTGCAAATGGCGACTACAGAGAAAACAGTGGCCAAATCCCTCCCCTATACCTCCCACTCACCCCTTCAGCCTCATCTCCCCCAGGGTGGCGCCTCCCTCAGACTGGCACACTGCCCTGCTCAGTGCCTGTGTCTCTGGGCTCAGAGATTTGTGGCTGCTGCCTTAGGACTCTCTAGGACATAATGTGGTCCACGAGATGCTGTAGGTTAAGAGTCTGCCCAATACCCATCTCAGTCCACACACACCAAACAACTCGCACACTGGCCCTGCATGCCTCATCCATCACCACCTGCCACCCCTGGGGTCAGTTTGACCAGCCGTCACCCGAGATGCAAATGCCCTCCCTTTGGCTTCCGGGTCAGCAAAGGCGTTCTTCCATCGGATTCTCCCCTGGGAGCTGAACCCGCCTTGGCAACTTACCCTGGGCTCTTGGGGTTGGGGGAGCATGAGGGTTTCCTTTGGGGCTTCTTCAGGGTCCCTGCAGGTTCTGCCTGGTGAACAGCAAGGCCGCATGGGACTGTGGCCAAGAACCGCTGAGCTGGAACTCCAGGGACTTGCTGTGTGTGCCCAGGCAAGTCCCTTCCCCTCTCTGGGCCAGTTTCTCGTTTGTATCATGAAGGAGTGGGCAAGACCAGGTTGAGCCCCCTTTGACCTGTGGCCAGAAAGTGCTGCTTGGAAGATGTTTTCTCTGGGAGTTACTGATTCCACAGAAGCCCAGTGTGTCTTTAGCCAGGCATGGTGGCATGCCCCTACAGTCCCAGCTACTTGGGAGGCTGAGGCGGGAGGATCACCTAAGCCCAGGAGGTGGAGGTTGCAATGAGCCGAGATCATGCCACTGCATGACAGCCTGGGCAGCAAAGTGAGACTCTGCCTCGAAAAAAAAGAAAAAAGGAAAAGAAACCCAGTGTGTCAGAGCCAGCAAGGGGCCATCATGTTTCACCATACAGATGAGGAAACTGAGGCCCTAGAGATGCAAGCCAATGGCAGGCAGAGCCTGGAACCAGTGCTCCCCTCCATCAATCTAGCTGCTTAATTTCCAAAGGCCAGAAACTACCTTTAACCTTGATTGAGACTCTACTAGATCCTGGGACTGGCCTGGTACAGGCTCTGGGCCAGGTGGCCTGCTCCGGTGTTGCTGCAGAGTAGCCTGGACTCGGTGGCTTCACTCACACTTGTAAAGGGAGCGCCAATGAGTCACTGCAGCTTCCATAGAAATAGGGCCTGCTGCATCTCAGCCCTCGGGGCCTGGAGAGACCCCCAGAGAGTGCCACATGGTGGCAAGCCTTAGCTCTGCCCTGCACCGCCTGAAAACAGGATGACAATTCCTGTCCTGCTCATCCCACAGGGCCACATGAGGACAGAGGGAGGCACGCCAGGGCCAGAGCTCCATGCACTCTCAGGCTTGGTGCCTTTGCAAGGGCTGACCATGGCCATCACTCTAGCACTGCTACTCACGGTGGCCAGTATTTAATGTTTTTCCCTAGTTTTTCAACAGCCAGCAAAACAGGGGTGAGCAGGGTGTGAACACAGAGTGCCAGGAAATGTGTAAGACATCCCCAGGTGTCGGGAGACATGTGGGCCCTGAGGCTGTTTGTGATGGTGTGCCTGTTTCCATGGTGATTGAACGAGGAGAGGAAAACCCACTGGGCCATCATCGGGCCTCGCCTGGGGAGTGAAGAACACAGCCTCTGGGGTCTTCCAGGAGCCCAAACAAAGGTGACACATTCAGGGGTCCTTGTGCCCCATCCCCACACCTGCCCCGCTCCCACTACTGCCAGAAGCAAGGCTGAGGACCTCAGGCGTCAGGAAGTCTGATGAGAGGGACTTCACTGGGCAGGTGTCACGTGTGTAACATTTATTGTATTAATACTTAACAAAGCCCTCCAAGACCCAGGCTCCCCCTACCCCCTACCTTGGGCCACGTCTTCATCTTAGTCTTTGGGGAGAAAGCTCTGAAGTCAAGTGGTGAGTTTTCCAGAGCGAGTGCAGGGGCGCAGGGACGGCTCTGAGCCCGCCTTCCCCAGAACACCTCAAGCTCTGCCCTGGCCCCAGGAATGGAGGTTTCTGCCATTCCCGAAGGCAGAGGAGGTCTGGGATCTGCTCGTCAGTCTGTAAACAAATGATTCTTCTCCTCCTTGACACATTCTGTTCTCTGCTCTGGCCAAAGCTCTGGCCCTGAGACCCAGTGAGATCCTGGTAGCTGTCCAGGATGAGAGGGAGGCAGCCTGCAGCCTCATCTGTCACCAGGTCCCCCTTGGAGTTGGGGACACCGACGTCCTGAAACGTCCTGAAACTTAGTAAGAAGAGTCTGAGGGGCTACTCCTCTCTCCCTGTGGCCCCAGTTACTGGGTGTTCTCGTATTTCAGGTATCTAATCAGCCTGCCTGGGAGCGGCAAGGTGTCTAGGAGTTTTATACGGTATTTCCCAATGGCCTTTCGAACCCGCAGCCGGCAAAGGTGAGCCAGAGGTCTTGGAGGTTCTGAAAAAAGGAGGGAAAGGCAGAGGCTGATTTATCATTTGCAATAAGCAAAGGGATTGCATCTGTGACCCCAGCCTATGGGAGGAGCCCAGCTGATGTGGATGGAGAAGAGTGGGGGTGCCTGCTGCTGGTCACCCCAGTCCCTGCCAACTAAAGAGACCCAGCAAGGCACCTTCCCACTGTTCACCCCTCATTGATCTGCACAGCTCAAGCAGTTGACAGCATGGTTAGCACACCCATTTCACAGGTGAGGAAACCGAGGCTTAGCAAGGTTCTGAGCCTTGCCCAGGATCCCTCCTGGGACTAGTGGTGGTGTCTCCCTCCTCTTGAGCCTCTTCCTCTTCACACACAAGCTGGGCCCCCAAACACAGCCTTAGCAATGGGGTCAGAGGTTTGACCTTTTAAGTGCTCCCACATGTGGAATTCAACTTGGAGCTCCCGGTGGTGCTGAGAGGCCAGGGTAAGGGGGCAGAGACTGGCAGCTCCCCTCAGGCCCCAGAATCTCACCTGGCTGCCTCGCCCAGGAGCCATGTAGTGAAGTTTCCTGAGCTGGGGAGTGGGTAGAGGTAAGAGCAGGGTATGAATGCACCCAGTAATGGAGTAATTTATTTCAATCCTCAGCAAAGGGTCGGACACAAAGAAAGGGCTTGTAGAATCACAGAATGTCATTCATTCACTCATTCATTCATTCATTCACTCATTCATTCATTCATTCATTCCTCAGGCACATGCTGAGCCCCTCTGCTGCACCTGACTCTGTGCTTGGGCCAGATATGCAGAGCTGCCTGCCCAGAGGCTCCAGGGGAGGCTTCCACAAGAGACGGTGCCCTTTGAGTGGGTCCTGAGGGCTGAGGGCAGGAATTTCCAGGTAAGGACAGGAGACAGGGACATTCTAAGCAGGGAAAACAGCAAGTGGCAAGGCAAGGAAGTCATGCAAGACCGGGGCTGGAAGGGCAGGTGGGATGTGCAGCGAAGGCAGAGGGCCAGGCAGCTGCAGCGTTGCCTAGCGAAGCATCCACACACCCATCACTGTTTCTGACACTTCCACTGCCCTCCGAGCTGCCCTCTGAGTTCTTCTGAGCTCAGATGTTTCTACTACATAGCACCACAAAGAGCAGGGAAGCATCATTCCTGTTGTCCAGGCATCTTGTCTGGTTAGTTCCTATTTCTATCTCTTAAATGCTGTGGTCTGGATAAAAAAATAACGTGGTTACCTTGTACACAGAAGGTCTTGAACATATATTCATTTAATGGCTGAATTGGAATAATTAATTATAGGCATTGAGGCCAGTTAGGACACTTTTTTAACAGTCCAGAAAATAGATGGGGAAAACCCTTAGGTAACAAGCTTAGAATATAACCTCCCCTCTGGGAAACTCAGCACAGGCTGTTGGTGAGCAGAGGACATGGAAGCATGAGGGCTGGGCTGGCCAATCCATGGGCTCTGGGTGTCCTTCCCAGAATAAGGATGTCGATGTTGTAGCATTAAACAAACAAGCTCGTGGGGACCATCTTGCAGGTGGAAAGTGGGCTTTAAAGTAACCCAAATAGGTATTGCTTAAGAACGACTTGTTTTACTGGCTAAAAAATGTGTACTGCACACTAAGGTCTCTGCAGGGATTTCCCTGGGGCACGGTTTAGTTGTGAGGGATCACCCTTCTCTAAGGAAGGCAGGAGAAGGTAACAGAATGGGGAGGACTGATATCTAGGCATAGACTGCTCCACCCTCTAGTGGCCAAGGATGGTGGTGACAGCAACCAACTATTCATTAATTCCCTGAAGGTTTATCATGCATCTAGAGTTAAGCCCTGAGTGAATGGGCAAGTTGACGCCTCCCTCCCTGTTACTGCCCCAGAAACTTTATCAAAGGCTTCAGTTCAAGTGCCTTCCAGGCACCTGTGCCCATGAAAAATCCTACAGCCCATTTGGGATCACAGGGGTGTGAGGATCAAGGAGGAACGTGGTGAGTCAGAGTTAGGGCACAGGGGTGGGCCCCCGAGGCTGCACAGTCTCACCTGGGGACAGGAGCAGTAGTGGTGGAAAGACAATGACCTGCTGCAGGTCAGCCTCCTTTGACAAACACTTGACCAGGGCAGGACTGTACCCTCAGAGCCAGAGAAAGCCGTAGGGTAGCTGGAATGCCACTGCACAGATACCCATTTCTGTCACCTGTTTGCCCAGGTGAGCTCCATCAATGCCTAAGAGGGATTCTGGCTTCCTCAGCCTGACTTAGCCAGGCAGCCCCATCTACTCTGCACACATCAGAGGGACAGCGGCCGAACCCCACTTCACTGTGCCTGGCACAGTTCAGGCGGGTAGAGCTGAAAGGGGCTGGACAATGATCCTGCCCAGGTGCATCTGTTCAGGTGGGGAGAGGCCTCACCCAGCAAGGCCCTGGCAAGGCTGGCTCCAGAGTTCAGGGGCCTGTCTCCCACACCAGGGTGTTCTGTGTACCAACAGCCTTGGTGTCACCTGGGAGCCTGTTGAAATGCAGACTCCCCGGCCCCGCCCCAGACCTGTGGAATCAGAAGCTGCACTTTTAACAGGACACCCAGGTGCTTCATGTGCACTTTAGTCTCAGACACCCTAGACCACCATCCTCCCCTCTCCCCTCCTACAATGCCTCTTGGTGGCCCCAAATCGTTCACAACCTACTCTGAAGGTCCCGGTACCCCTCAGGGAGCTGTCGCTGTTTAAAACATCATGGAAAGATGTAGTGGAGAGACTCTGGGGTTGGTCAAACCTGGGTTTTAATCCCAGCTCTGCCACTAACTAACTGTGACTTTGGCCCAGGTGGCACAACTCCGTGAGGGGCAGATTCCTCATGTTTCATCCAAGGAGTTACAGAGCCTGGCACGGAGCAGGTGGTCACAGGGTTAGGAACAGTCGCATTCTCTGAGGCCTGGGACTCTGAGTCAGGCAGGGAGATCTGCCAGCCTCGGCAGCAGCAGCAAGTTCCTACCTGCCTTCTCCTTGATGACGGCCCAGTCCTCAAAGCTGTCGATGTGCTCCTTCAGCCGCGAGCAGAGCTGCACATTGCCCACGTAGTCCAGGAGGACATCGATGATGGGCCCTGCCCAGCGGCTCACCTCCGGGGCAGATACGAACTCACAGAACTGAAAGAGAACACGCCGGGACCAAGAAGTGAGTTCATTCCACCAGCAGGAGCCTGCGGCCAGGGAGGACAGGGGATGTGTACAAGCACAGACACTGTGCATACCCAGGCTAGGATCCCCTGAACCAAGTCCCCTCAACACAGGCTTCTGCTGCCCCAAGTGGAAGATGGGCAACTTGAGCAAGTCACATCACCTCTGAGCCTCAGTTTCCCTGTCTATAAAACAGGTACATGAAACCAATTCCAAGGGGATTTAACATGAGAATTAGGTAACATGAGCATAAACTTTGCACACAGTAGGCAGCTCATGAATGATCCCCATTAACCATTAAAATAATGATCTCCAGGAGAGGCGTGTGTCTAACTTCCTTTTAAGTTCTGACTCTTTTTTTTTTTTTTTTGCCTTTTTTTTTTTTTTTTTTAAATGGAGTCTCGCTCTGTCGCCCAGGCTGGAGTGCAGTGGCGCGATCTCGGCTCACCGCAAGCTCCGCGTCCCGGGTTCACGCCATTCTCCTGCCTCAGCCTCCCGAGAAGCTGGGACTACAGGCGCCCGCCAACACGCCCGGCTAATTTTTTTATATTTTTAGTAGAGACGGGGTTTCACAGTGTTAGCCAGGATGGTCTCGATCTCCTGACCTCGTGATCCGCCCGCCTGGGCCTCCGAAAGTATTGGAATTACAGGCGTGAGTCACCGCGCCCGGCCCAATTCTGACTTTTAAAGTAACAACATGGACATGTCCTGCCTCTGGGTCGCTGGTTTCTGCTCTGACCTGACCCTACACCAGCCTGCTCTTGACATCCCTTTCCGGATCGTGCTTATTTCACATCGCATTCCATGTGTAGGTTTGCTGGAGGTGACAAGCCTCTTAGTTTGGCAGAGTTCTCCGCTCCGCTATTGGTTCCTTCAATTCCCCAACTCAGCGGACCACAATAAGGATTTCACTGTTCCAATGCACCACTAAGTTCTGCGGCCTCTAAAGTGTGCTAACTTCTAGTTCCCTCCAAAGCTCCCTCCAAAGCGCCCTAACCGCTAAGCCACACTACCCAGGACGCGGGTTAACCACTGTGCTCTGCTGCCTCCAAAGCTGTCCACACTTCCCCCCAAAGGTGTTAATCACTAGTCCACGCTGCTCCCAAGGAGCGCGAACCACCCGGCCCCACCGCCGCCCATGCGCGCGCGTCCCCGGGTCACATCCAAAAGCAGCACTCCCCACCGGCGGCGCGCGCCGCCCACCTGCACCACGCTGGGCTCCTTGTCGGACACCGGCGCGTCGTTGAACCTGCTGGAGGGCTGCGGCGCCGGCGGGTGCGGGCCGTTGCCGTAGAGGCACGAGAAGCAGGGCTCGCCGTCGCAGCCCAGGTCCATGAGGAACTTGAGCAGCGACAGGCACTTCATGGCGAACATGATGGTGGCAGGGAAGGCGGTGGGATGCGTGGCGATATAGGCGTCGATGTTCGCGCCGTGGTCTAGCAGCAGCTGCATGGTGCGCAGGCAGCCGTGGCGGATGGCCACGAGCAGGGGGCTGATGACGTCGCGGTTGGGGTCGGCGCCGTGTTCCAGCAGCAGCTCGGTGGCATACACGTTGTTGTTGACCACGGCGAAGTACAGCGCGGAGCTGCGCCGGTCTTCGTAGAGGCGCGCGCGCTCGGGCGCCAGCGGCGCGTTCACGTCGAAGCGGGCGCTCAGCAGCGCCTCCAGCACCGCGTCGTTGTTGCGCTCGGCCGCCAGGTGCAGCGGACTGACGCCGCTACGGCGTACGCGCGTGCGACTGGTCACCGGCAGCAGCATCTGCACGATCCTGCCGGGTTGAGGGGCGGGCGCGGGTGAGGGGAGGGGAGGGGCGTGGTGGGGCAGGCCTTGCCAGCAGGGAGCGCTCGGGAGCCAGGCCTGGCTGCTCGCCCTTACCGCGGGCTGCGGCGCGGGTCCCACCGGCAGGGGGCGCCGCGGGTCAACCATTCTCGCGCCATTGGGGAAGATGGGTTGGCTGCCGTCCTCGCTTTACAGATAAGGAAACGGAGGCTCAGAGAGCTTCAGCCACCCTCCCAAAGTCACATAGCCAGTAAGGGGCAGAGCTGGGCTTCAGACCCAGAACCCTTGGCCTCGGAAGTCTGAGTTCTTAAAAACCTGTCATACTGCACCAGGGTTTCAAGAAGCTGCCACTGATATATTTCAGGCTAAGTGCTGTTGCCCATTGCCAGCTCAGTTATCTGGAGGAATTGACTGGAAGGCCCCCAAATCCAATGTGGCGAAGTTTGGAACCAGACCCTGCTCTCTCTGGGGGAGGACGGACAGGGACAGCCAGATCCCAGAGCCCACTATGTGCCAGAAGGCTCCTAAAGGCTTTACAAGTGCTATTGGGTTCAATCTTTACTATAACTCCTAAAGCAAGGCTCATCATTCCCATTTTGCAGATGAGAAGATTCAGGGCTTTGAGAGACTAAGGGGCTTGCCCAGCCATACAGTTAGAAGAGGGGAACCAGGGTGTGTGCCCTCCTCTGACTCCAGGGCTGAGCTGTCCTACATCCCTATCTTGCTGTCCTGGGACCCCAGTGGAGCCACGAGATCCTGAGGACAAAAGGGGACAAATGTGTTTGGCCCCAACTACTACTGCCCCAGGCCCCAACCAGCCCACTGTGACCATGAGGTTACTTACACTCCTCTCCTGTGTGTCTCACTGCCTCCTGCCCTGAAGGCTGACGCTAGCTTCTCCCAGTCTCTCTGCCTCACCTTCTGGATGTGGAGAACTTGGTCAGCCACTGCTGAAGCCTGAGCTCCCTGCAACCACCAGTTCCTCTCTGTCCTAAAACTCGAGCACTGATCTCAGCACTTTCCCTCTATTAATCTATGAAATTCTCCCAGTAGCCCTCTGAAGTGAGTACTATAATATCCTCACTTCAGAGGTGAGGAGACAGTAGCCCAGAGAAGGTATGTGACTCCTCCAAGGATACACAGCCAGTAAGTGATGGAGCCAGGATTTAAACCCAGGCAGTCTGACCCCAAAGCTACACTCTTAACAACTCCCCTACCTCTTGTGTAGCAGTCAGGGTGACAGTTAACATATCATGGGGTTTTGCAGTCTTCACAATGTGTTAACTTGCCTGCCCATTTTACTTTCACTGCAGCCCTGGGTGGGAGTGGCCGGAGCAGGCCTGTGGCCTTCTTTTTAACAGGTGTGGCTCAGAGAGCTGAGGTGACTAATCAGGAGTCATAAGACAACTCTGGGGACTCAACCCCAGGATTCTTGACCCCTTCTCTTGGCTCTCTTCTCCTAGACCCCTGCCACCTGCAAGAACAAGCTCCTGCCACCAATATGATTCCAGACCCTAATCCGCCCAATCCCTGCTGACAGGTGACCTCACAGCCTCCTGTGGGGCTCCAAGGAGGTGGCCATTGCAGGGGGTGGGGCGGGGGGGGGGTGAAGGGGAGAGAAGCAGGTGCCACCAGGCCCATTCCCACGCCTCTCGCCTCCTGGCATGCCAGCTTCCTGGAAATCTGATGCCAGTGACCTCCTGCTGGGATCTCAGTGGAAACTATTATTATTGTTAGTGATGCTGTGTTTGGCTAAAATCTGACTCTAAAACCTCAAAAGGAAATTCACACACCCAGGGGGGCTAATTGCCTCCTAATTTCTATTTGTGTAGGCACAGGAGGCCTGACTTTGCTCTGCAGAGGTGCTGGTCAAAAGCAGGCCTGGGCCTCACCCTGGATGGCGGCCACAGCCAACAAATGCTCCGCTAACAGCTGTAACGTGCCCAAGCACGGAAAAGAACAGTGAGAGGGGCTGCCCCGGGGCCGCTGGCCAGATGGGGCTGGTATCTCTGGCAGGTCACAGCTGGTCTCTGGCAATTCACGAACCAAGGGAAAGTGGCAGAAGTGTGGGAACTTGAGCATTGTCTCAGTAATGCAGTGAATCATATTATTGTGGCAGGACTCTGCCAATCAGAAAGTAAATGTGTAATGCCGGACAGGCTCTGGAGATCAGTGTGTCCAGCTCTCCCATTTTACAGAGGGTAAAACTGAAGCCCAGACTTGGGGTGAGGAATAGAGTGAGGTTGGACAGAAGGTGGGTGGTGCACAAGAGCAAAATGCAGGTCTCTGGATGCCCAGGGTCACGCCTTCTACGATGCCCCACTCCTCCCAACCATGGGAGCGGCCATGTTGGTAGCCCCACTGCACATCATCACTCCTCTCCCCAGCCCATTTTGTGGGGCAGAGGACAGGAGGACAAGGGGGTGACCCCACCAAACAGTCTGACTCCCCACTTCTCCCACAGGCATGTTTTGGGATCTCAGAGTACAATTGCTCAAGCGGCACCTTATGAAGAGGATCAAAGGTGACCATTGCCTGACAGAGCCGTAGGTGTCTGGAAGGATGGCTCCCTACCCCTTCCTTGTCCCCTCCCCAATGCAGAGGCCACACCTACCAGCTTAGCTTTGCCTGTCTAGGCCCTGAGACCAGAGCAGATCCAGCTCAGGGTCATTCCAGAAAGGCCCAGTGCAGCAGCGTGGCAGGTGCTGAGCTGTCTCTGACCTTGGACCACATTCCGAATCACTGGGCTCCTGTCTTGTTCCCGGGACTCACCAGTATCTGAAGCCTGACATCCTTGCCCCAGGCCCGGGCTCCCACGCCAGGATTCTAGTTTCCTCAAAGCAGTAGCCTTGCCATACCACCTGGCCCTGGCTCTGATGTCCTTTCTGAATCTAGCCCAACAGCAGGGGAATGGGCAGAGAGCTTTGAGCCAATGCAAGCTGTCCTTAGCTAGAGAGGGGCCCAGCATGGGCACTGGGGAAACCAGGAGGCTCAGAGTCAGGGGTACATGGGTTACACACCAGCTCTGCTTTTCAGCACTGGGCCAGCACAGGCAAGTCACTTAACCTCTCTGAACCACACCTAAAGCAGAGGGGTAATTAATTGTAATAATAGTGATGATGATGATGATGATGATGGCTATAGCTACCCTTTATTGAGCTCCAATGGGTTGCTGTGAGCACTTTACCCCTTACCTTCCTAAGTCATAGTTGTGCTAATATTGCTGAGCGCTTACTATGTGCCAGGTACCATTTAAAGGGGTGCTCACATTTGTTTACTTAATTTAATCCTAGCATGACCCTCAGAGCTAAGAGCTTAATCTCATTTACTCATTTACTCATAGCAGTCCAGCAAGGTAGGACTGCTTACAATCCCAGGTCCAGGTTACAAAGCACAATGTAATAATCTTTCACCAAGGCTGCTTTTGAGTATAAAATGAGATCTTACGCATGAATCTGATCGGCCTGTAGTCGGCAGTGAATAAACAGTGCTCTTGGTATCTTGACCACCACAATGACTGCAGCCTACTGCCCCTTCGACCCTAAACACAGAGGTATTCTGAGTCACCAGGTCACTGTGGTGTGACCTTTGTCAGTGTTCAGTGTAAATTTGGATGGAGGGCCAGGTGCAGTGGCTCACGCCTGTAATCCCAGCACTTTGGGAGGCTGAGGCGGGTGGATCACTTGAGCTCAGGGCTTCGAGACCAGCCTGGACAACATGATGAAACCCCGTCTCTACTAAAATACAAAAATTAGCCAGGTGTGGTTGTGGACACCTGTAATCCCAGCTACTTGGGAGGCTGAGGAAGGAGAATCACTTGAACCCAGGAGGAAGAGGTTGAAGTGAGCCAAGATCGTGCCACTGCACTCCAGCCTGGGTGAAGAGAGAGACTTGGTCTCAAAGACAAACAAACAACAACAACAACAACAAATTGGCTGGCGGATTGACATGGGAACCGGTTGCCCACAGACGGCTCCGTTGCCAACACTTCTGAGCTTCACTGTGCCACTCTGACTTGTTTCCTATGAAGTCTTGAGCTGTGAGCCTCAGTTTCTCTTTTAACTAATGGGGATATTAACTTGCTTGTCAATGTACTTTATAAACTGCTTTTTAATTTAATGTATTAAGTGTTCTCTATTTTGCCTTATTCCAGAAAGAATTTCAACTGGCTTGCAAAGATTGATAAAATACAGCAAGAGTATTATATATTGGAGTTAAAAGAGAAGGAATATTTAAAAACGAGGGAGTCAGAAGTAAGGCCCAGAACGTAAGTCTGTGTTTTCTCTTGGCCACAGAAGAGGCTCTGAGATCCTGATTCTCTACTCAGGCTGCACAGTAAAATCTCCTGGGCAGCTCTTAGACACCCTGAAGCCTCAGGCACAGCCCAGGCCAGTGGCAGCACCATCTTGTTAGGTGGGGCCCAGGCATCAGGGTTCCTAGTGCAGCCAAGGTTGGAAACTACTGTTTTGGGAGCTATTCTTGGGCCATCTGCTCTGGGCTAACTCATACAGTTTCTGAATAAATCTATCTTTGGTGTTGATCTTTTATTTCATACAGTGGCTTTGCTAAACTGGAAATGAACAACAGGAAAATGTGTGTCTTGGAGGTGACTGGGACATCGGGACTTTAGGGCTCCTTTCTCAGCACACCCACATGTCACCCCCTGTGGTTAAGTGTGCTGACGAGAAGACACCATGTGGCAAACAGCCCTCGGCTCCTGGTGCTGCCTTCTATGCCTGGGACGGCTAGGGTGTGTTGACAGGTGGCAGAATGCAGAATGCCTATGGAATGTCACATCAAATCCCCGAGCAGAGGGCCTTTAATGCTGTATGCCCAGGGAGGGAGTGATGAGCTCGGGGCTTGCTGGCCATGGGCCCTGCCCCGTGGCAGAGGCTGCTGGGAACCAGGCTTTAACCCTTTGTTGGGTAGCCCTAAAAAGTGGCCCAGGCCCTCTGAGCCTTGGGGGACAGAGGGAAATGGGGCCTGAGAGGGGAGGTTGAATAACCAGGGAATTCACCCTGGGAATCTGCATGAATCCAGGGTAGGTGAGTTTAGGGGAACATCAACCATGTATACAGTGTTCCTGGATCATCCCCAAGGCCGCCTAGGGCCCATTCAGCTTCTCCTCCAGCTGGGGTCAGACTGCCAACACCTCTGGGTTCACTTGAAGGCAGCCCAGATGAACGTCCCAGCCCTGCTGCTATCTCGAAAATCACTTCCATATCTGGCCTTGGCTTCCTTCTCTGTAAAACCAGGGCCTGAGTTAGATCAATGGCCCCTGCAGCTATGGACAGGCTGTATCTGATTTTCTCTGGGAGCTTTTCAAAGAGACAGTGGGGCTCCTTCTCTCCTGGAGATTCTGGTTCACTGGATCTGACATGGCATTTTAAAAATAGCCCAGAGGGACATGGATGTACAGGCTAGAATCGGGGGGCAGTGGCCCAGGAGATTTCCAAAGTGCACACATTTCCCGCATGTTCACTCTGGATCTCTCTGGGGTCAGGCTCAAGGTAAACTGTGTTTGCCCAACTCTGACAGATGCCCGATGATTTGTGGAACTGAAGAGAAAGGAGCCATCTTGCCCGTGCCCACTGCCTGGCTTGAGCTGTAACTGCACAACCATGGAATACACTCTCCCTAAGTAAGAGTGGGTGAGCATAGAATGCCTGGGCACACACTGGGTGCAGGCGCTCTGCTAGGTGCTTTATTTCCATTCTATAACCACGCATGTCCATTATGTCCATTTTACTGGTCCTCTGACAACCCCATGAGCCGGCTGTAACCATTTCCCATTTTATAAATGAGGAAAATGAGGCTCAGCAAAGTTGAACAACTTTCCCAATGGCCTCAGCAGGGATTCACACCCAGATCTGTCAGCCTTGTGGACAGCTATGCTGTCCAGAAAAGGCCGGGTCTCCTCTGTGTATGTCCTTGAGGGTGGGGAGTGGGAAGGGCATCTTTGGTTGGTCTGGTGCTGGCAGCCTGCACAGAAGGGGCCGGAGCTTTAAGGGCCACCTCTGAAGCCTTGAGTCTTCATTTCAGTCTTTGGAATGTCTCTTTCACCCCATTTCCCTCTGCCTTCGTGAAGACAACAAACACGCCCCAACACACACAATCTGTGCTTCTCACTGTCCTCCCTGTCTGGAAGACTGGGGTGTGTTTTCCCAGGTGTCATCAGGGTACATGAGATGGGATTTTAAGTGAAATGTTTTTAAAATTGATTGTAAATGGATAACATACTAGTGTGATAAATGTTTCCTCTTCAAAATAAATTCATTGTAAGTAAAAACATTATTTAAAGGAAAAAATAGTAAACAATGAGAGTATAGATATTTAAAATCAAGAAGAAAATCTGTGAATGGACAAAGTTTGGGAAGCACTGTCCAGCAAAAAGGGCCAGGTGTTGGGGTTTAAGTCCCAGCCCTGGGGACAGGGCTTTCAAGGGGCAAGTCTCTTGACTACCAGAGTCTTAGCTTCCTGCCCTGTAAAATGAAAATCCGGGTTGACCCGCATACCCACAGCACAGCGTGCGGCCCACATGACAGGCAGATGAGTCACTCTCTGGAAATGACCAAGCCCTGTCCATCCTTCAAGGGCAGCTGGAGCTCCACGTCTGTGGCCCAGGCTTCCCCATGTAGCAGTGTTGCTGGGAATGTTTAAAAACTGGCTCAAGCACGGGCAGAGAAGGGGGAAAGGGCTCTGGTTTGTAGCATTTGCCAATTTCCATGCTGTAAATATTCCATGACCAAATTTAAGCTACCAATGTGAGGTCAACAAACACAGAGTTGGGAAGAGGTGTGCAGTAGGTTCATGAGAACTGGCACGAGCTGGCTCTAGCACGCCTCTGCCTCTAGCCCCGGCTCATCTCTCTCCACAGCAGCCATGCAGCTCTTCGGCATGCTCTTGCATGATGTCACTAATTCACATATCTGTGCTTCTTCCCTTCCTCCAGATTGCTCCTTGGGAACTCAAGCCTCTCTCATCTCGCTCAGAGTATCAAGCACATAGTAATTGCTCAATAACTGCTAGTTCTTATCATTGGTGCTGTTTGTGTTATTGTAGGTTTTCCTTGCATGCTTGCTAATTGCCTGGGAGGTTATCTTTGCATTCCTGTACTCCCGAAAATATTCATTAGTTCAGACTCACATCTGCCCCCTGGATAGAATTCCTGTAGATGTGACCTTTGGAGCAGATGAGTACTTCCCACCTATGAGCTGTGTGACCTTGGGCAAGTCACTCAACCTCTCTGTGTCTTACTTCCTCATCTAAACGACAGAGATAATAATATCCACCTCCATGAGCTGTTAAGCAGATTAAACAAGTTTCTGATGTGAAGTTCTGGTAAGTGCTGCATAAGGGTTTGCTATTATTATTGCTGCTGCTGCTGTTATAGGCATTCACTCCATGCTTGCTAACTTGCTAAGGGGTTTCCCTCTTTTCCATGAGAAAGGTGATGTCCATTCTGACCTCTCCAGCTACTTGGGTGGGACATTCAGGGCAGGCCCACCCCTCCCATCCACTACTCCCAGTGTGGGTCTCCAGAGAGCTGCCTGGGTGCTGGCAGAGCCTGGGCTGACCTGTAGTTGCCCTTCTTGGAGGCGATGTGCAGTGGGAGCAAGCCGTCCTTGTTGGTCTTGTTGGCGTCGGCACCCTGTAACAGCAGAAACTCCACCACCTCCTCATGCTCGTTCTTGCAGGCCTCGTAGAGGGCAGATGCGCTGTCGCTGGCCTGTGTGTTGATGTCAGCACCTGGGGAAGGAGAAGCAGATCACCAAGTGACCAAGTGACCAGGAATTTGCTGTACTCAGTGTAGCGCCACCGCGTGTTGCGCCTGCAGTGCTAACCACGGTAGTTCGTCGGATCTTTAACAACGACCCTTAGGAAGGAGGAGTCTACCCGGGGCCACCCCCAGCTTCTTTCAACAACATCAAGACCCAGGGGCCTGGCCAGGCACAGTGGTTCATGCCTGTAATCCCAGCACTTTGGGAGACCGAGGCAGGCAGATCACCTGAAGTCAGGAGTTCAAGACCAGCCTGGCCAACATGGTGAAACCCTGTCTTTATTAAAAATACAAAAATTAGCTGGGCATGGTAGTGGGCACCTATAATCCCAGCTACTCAGGAGGCTGAGGCAGGAGAATCTCTTGAACCTGGGAGGTGGAGGCTGCAGTGAGCCGAGACTATGCCATTGCACTCCAGCCTGGGCAACAAGAGTGAAACTCCATCTGGGGGGGAAAAAAAAAAAACCCAGGGGCCTGCCAGCCCGAACAGAGACCTCTGAGAGGATACAAGCAGCCACGATGATGCTGGCATTTTCTGAGCACCTACTCCGTGCTGAGCATCGTGCTTTCCACAGGCTATATCTGAATTCACAGTGGGTAGTCACCCTGTGAGGTCAGTACTGCTCTTATCTCCAGATTACAGATGGGGGCAGTGAAGCACAGAACACCTAGACCACTTGCCTCAGACCTCCCAGCTCATCAAGATGGAGCCAAACTTGAACCCAGATGGTCTGATGGCAGAGGCCATGGTGGATGTTCTGATGGTAGAGGCCATGCTCTTAACCCTCACTCCATGTAAGAGGGCCTGGGTTCTGCCCTGACAGAGGCCTCACAGGTCTAGGACAGCACAGAACCCCTAATAAAGGAAAATCCCAAAAATGTTACTAATTGCAATTTGCTATTAATATTGCTATTATTATTGCTAATATTGCCATCTATTAATATTGATCGTTATTGCTATCAATAACTTCTAGCTCTTATCATTAGTGCTCTTTGTGCGAAGTATTCCCTGCATGCTTGCTAACTGCTAATTCTCTGCCTTTCACTTCAAGGAATAAGAGAATTACTTTCTGTCTCCTCCCAAGAAAATACTAGACCAGGTGCAGTGGCTCACACTTGTAATCCCAGCACTTTGGGAGGCCAAGGCGGGAGGATCACTTGAGCCCGGGAGTTCAAGACTAGCCTGGGTAACCTAATGAGACTCTGTTCTCTACACCTACTGAGTAGCCCCTGACCAGGCACGGTGGCGCATGCCTGTAGTTCCAGCTACTTGGAAGGCTGACATGCAAGGATTACTTGAGCCTGGAAGGTTGATCTAGGCTGCAGTGAGCCAGGATCACACCACTGCACTCCAGCCTAGGCAACAAAGTGAGACCCTGTCCCCAAAACAAAAACAATAACAAACAAAACCCAGAAAACATTAATCCATGCTGTTAGGAGTAATCAGGTCTGGTGACAATCTGCCTTCAGCTTAATCTTCTACACCTGCTTCATCTCCTGGTGGGTGAGGGAGAGAACCGATGTGCACATAGCTTTCTCTGCACAAAGAGAGTTCAGCAGTCCTTCCTTGTTCTGGAAGGACATGGAACTAAGATGCTGGAAGATGTCAGTGGGGCTAAAATCAAAAGCGTCTGCTAACCACAGGTCATCTCTCTAAGCATGTTGCTGATCTCAGGCTTTCTGGTAGTTTCTTATTTTTGACGATGGTGTGATCAGTTTCTGGTCTAGTGGAAAGAGCACAGGCTTTGGCATCAGATGAGAATCACTTGAGGTGTCTGTTTCATGGCTCACAAGCTCTGCAGTCTCAGAAAGCCTTTAGGAGCCTCAGTTTTCTCATCTGTTGACCAGGAATAATAGTACCTACCCTTCGGGATTACTGCAGGGAATAAACAAAATAATGTAAGCACATTTCTCAGCTCTGTGCCTGCCACAGGGAAGCTGCTCAGCAAATGCCAGTTGCTCAGGATGGAAGGAGCTGGGCAGAGGGCTTCGTTCTGCCTCTGGCCTGAGGGAAAGCCAGTGAGCCGCCCTCACCCTCTGTCAGGCTCTCAGAGGCAGGTGCCCTGGAGAGCCTGGACCCCACCAGCAAAGCCGCGTGCTCACACAAGACAAATATTTGGGTTGGAAAATAGACTCAGCCCACAAAGTGAACAGACCCTGACTCAGAGTGTCGGCGGGAGACCCGGACAGATGTTTGGAGTTAGTGAGGTCACCCTTGCCCGCTGAGCGTGCTGTCCTTCACCAGGACTCCCGGCCTGGGCTCCCAGGACCCTGCCTGTGCCCCTTTGTTCTTACGCTGGGCAGCCCAGATTTGTTCCTGGCTGCAGGGAAGGGCCTGCCTCTATGTTCCCCACTGCTTGGGCATGTGCTGAGTGCATGGATGCTTACCTGGGCAGAGTCCCATGCTGCTGACTCTCACAGGCTAGGGTGGCTGGTAGAGCACAAAGCACCCACGTGCAGTTTGGAGTCAGATGGCAGTGGACCAGCATCCAGGCTCGGACTGTGACCAATTAGTTAACCTCTCTGAACCTCAGTCTCTTCATCTATAAAATGGGACGAGCACACTACCTACCATATGGGGCTATGGGGAAAGCTCCATGGACCCAGTCTGTGTTCACACTTAGCAAGTCCTCAACAGATTACTACAGTTCAGCCTCCGTGTCTGGATTACCTCTGGCTTCTCTGTTGCTAGAGAGAGAGGGTTACTTCCCATGGAGAGAGAAAAGAAATCAAAGGCGTTCTTGGGGAAGATGAGGATATAATATTCTGAAACCAAAAGCAAGTCTGCCATGTCTAGGGGTCTTCTGCTACTGGGCCATCATAATGCAGGCCGTATTGTGTTATCTTCTCCCATTAAGATATTTCACAGGCAAAGAGGGCAAAGACCTGGGTTCAAGTCCCAGCTCTGCCACTAATTTGCTGTGTGACCTTGGACAAATCACTTTCCCATCCTGGTCCTTGAGTTCATCACCCATAAAAGGAGGAGGAGGTGATCTAAATGTTGCCTGAGGTTCCTTCTGGCCCTGAAGTGTGATGTGGTGGAAAGAGAAGCGGTTGGGGTGTCAGGAGACCAAGAGTCTAGCTAGTTCTATAACTAATTTGCTATAGGACTGTAGATGAGTCACTTCCTCTCTCTGTGCCTCAGACTCCTCGTTTGTAAAATGAAAATGTTGGACTAGATTATAAATGGCAAATAGGTGGTTCATGGGCCACACCCCCATATTTGTGCTAATGGCAGATGTCACTAGTGGATCCTGACGCTCTTCCCACTGAGCCTGGACACAGCCTCAGGATCTTTCTCAACACAGTACTCTAGAAGGAAACTCACTCTGTCAGTGTGCCCACAAGATGACCCCTAACTCGCCTTCCCTTAGAGCTGACCTCTGACATCTTTCCCGTGTGCCCTTTGGGGACTCTATGACCTAGGACACTTGGCCACTCACCGTACTTGGCTAAGAACCTTAGGGCCTCCAGCTGCCCACTCTGGGCAGCCACGAACAAGGGGGTGATGCCGTAGGCATTCTTGGATTCCACCTTGGCTCCTCCGTTCACCAGGATCTCCATGACCTCCAGGTCATTGCGAGACACAGACTCATGCAGAGCGGTCCAGCCACGGTTGCAGCGGTGGTTGGTGTCTGCGTTGTGCTGCACCAGAATCTTCACTGCCTCCGCGTTCTTGCGCTCACAGGCTGTGCTCAGGGGGAAGCAGGGATGGTCAGCAGGGCCTGGCAGGAACTGGCCAGCAGAGACTGCTTTCATTCACCTGTCCATTCACTCATCCACTCATTCAGCTTTCCACTGCATGTATATTAAGTTCCAATCTGTGCATTGAACCTGGGATAGACGACTAAAAGTAATACTGATACTAATATTAGCAAGAATACTTGTTGATTCATATATATAGTACTGGTTCTATCCCAGGCTCTCTGTTCTAAGCACATTTTACAGGATTAACTAATGTAATCCTCCCAAATTCCCTTAAAGGATGTAGTGATGTTATCCCCTTTCACGGATAAGGAAGGTGAGGCACAGAGAGGGTAAGTGATTTGCCCAAAGTCACACAGATACTAAGTGGCAGAACTGGAATTCAAACCCAGGTAGTCAGACTGAAGGTCTCTGTCCCCTGGGATGTCCCAGGATGTCCCTATGATTTCCCCTTCCAATGGTACCTGCTTCAGTCTTCCACATTACCAACACTGGGAGACTCTTTCTAGATGAGGAGTGGACAGTGTCATCATCCTACTGAAATTCCCCCTGCTCCAGCAAAGGCTACTAATTTAGTTCAGGGTAAAATGCAGGTTGTGAGTACAGCTCTGCAAGTCTTTCCTGACCCGCTCTAACCTCCTTTATAAGCCTCATCTCTCTCTAGACCCCAAACGTGCCCTTGGCTCTGGCCCTAGAGTTCTCACCAGGAGCTGCAGGTGGTATTGGAGTCACCTGGGCACTTGTCCAAATTAACCAGCCCTGGAAGCTTCTCTGTGTGTCAGTGGGAGGAGGAGTGAGGAATGGGTCAGGGAGACTGGCAACAGCAGGAGGAGGGCTGCCTGTGTACTGTTTCAAACAGGACCATAGCCCAAGCCTTCTACCTCTCTAAGCCTTGATTTTCTCACCTGTAAAATGGAGAGAATAAAACCTTCTCGAGCGGATGCTATGGGAGTGAGACTGTGTGTAAGGCATGAGCATGGTGCTTGATACATAGTAGGTGTGCTTGCTAGACCAGGGCCAAGCTCTGGCTGTGGGCTGCCCAGTTTCCTGGGCGCTCCCTCTGGACAGCTGAGGTTCCAGGTGATAGCCATGGCACCCTGGCAGACACGGATTCCAGGGAATACACTTCCACAGTGGGTCTCCAGTGGATCCAAAGACCTACTACACAGTTCCTGCTTCCCAAGCTGTTCCAAGCACTGGATAGCAGACACATGGGAAATCAAGGATATCTGTAATTTTTCCAAGTACAAAGGCCTGGTCATTTTTGCAAGACCCCAGCTGATTGCTTCAGCATGTAGGCATGGACAGGATGTTTAGAATGAAGTGATTGAGTGCCGTGTGACATCCACCTCCCTGAGTTTAAACCACTGGGGTACCCCTTGCTAGCTGTGTGATCCTGGGCAACCCATTTCATGTCTCGGTGCCTTAGGTCCTCATCTGTGAAAGGGGACACTGGCAGTGCCTACCTCATGTGTAGATGGACATGAGGGTTCCGTAAGAGAACAGTGCCTGGCATATACTAAACACTCGATCAATGCTATTGTGATTATTTAGATTTTGACTCTGGTACTGCTAGGGCAGCCAACAAATGTCCATGGATGATGTACTGAGTAAGCCAGGAGGCCTTGCTTTTCTTAAACAAATGTCCCAGAGGTACATGCTCTCGCACTCCTTCATGCCTTTGCCTGTGCGGTTCTCCCTGCTTGGCCAGCGGGTAATTCCTCCTCTGCGGTTCAGCTCAGGCACCCTTCCTCTGGGTGCCCCTCCCCCATGCTCCCACAATACCCCCTGCCAAGCACTTCACTGCTGTCTGTGTGTGGGTGCCTACAGGGCTGGGAGGGTGCACAGGTTGGACTATAGTTTTTCAGCTCCGAGCCCTCAGTGTCCCTCAGCATCCTGGCCCATGGGAGGCAGTTGGAAAATGTTGGTAAAATGCATGCAGGAATGAATGATTCAGTTACATAAATTGTGAATTTGAGCAGGGCCACATTGGGGGTTATGCACTTATGGGAGCAACATTCCCTGTTGCCCACCCACCTTCTGGATTCTTCCTCAGGAAAGCCCACTCCGGGGTGGGAACCTCACCTTTGTAGAGCGGTGTCTCTCGGGATTTGTTAGAGATGTCCGGCTCTGCTCCTGCCTGGAGAAGTGACAGGAGACAGTCCAGGTGGCCCCTGCACGTTGCCAAGTAAACGGCTGTTTCCTCCTGCAGGGTGCGCTGGTCGATGGTCCCTGGGTACGCTAGGGAGGGCCCACCGGGAAATTCATGTAGGAAGAAGATACTCGATCCCGCAACACAGAGGCTTTCCAGATTGCCTCCCAATTTCAGGAACAATCTATGACATCCTCTGAAATTTACCAACTACAGACTGTATTCATCTGGCCCTTTCACAGGGCCATTTTAGCTTCCTGGTTGTACAAGTCCATGCTCAGATGCCACGTCCTCTGAGAAGCCTTCCCTAATTGAGCCCCTCCCTCTTCTAATACTCCTGTCCTTCCCTCGAACTCACACCAGCCATTGCTGGAAACCCGCTGTTACATGCTGTGGTTTCTTGGAGTGTGGGGGACCGTTTGGGGTCTGTGCTGCTTCAGGGCAGAGGTGACACCTGCCTGCAGGAGTTGTCCTTCTAAGCCTGGCTCAGCACAAAGACAGGGCTCAGAGAGGAGGCATGGCTGGCCCAGGGCCCCACAGCAGGTGGGGGATAGCCTTGGCCGGGTACAGGCACAGCTGCAGTATTTTTCATACCAAATCAGCCCCTGGGACATTCTGGAACAAGTTGGCAGCAGCTCTCCTAAAAGTCAGCCCTCCCTCATTCCTTTTCTAGGAATTAGGCTCTCCTGTCCTCAGAGGCCTGGAGAGGTGGCAGCAGGGGGTGTCTGTCAGGGGGTGGAGACAACTCATCTCCCCTCTCCTAACTCTGTGACTAACTGACAAACGAAGGTGACAGCCTTGCCTGTCCTTCTCACCAAGGTGGTTGTGGGCAAAGAACATGAAGCCCCAGGAGCAGCAGTCCTTCCCCCAATCCCTTTCCCACCTCTTGCCACATCCAGAGCCCAACCCTCACCTCGCTGCAGGACCTTCAGGCAGCCTAGCTGGCCATAGTACGCGGCCTCGTGCAGCGGTAGCCAGCCCTCCTTGTTGGGCTCTGCGAGATTCTTCCCTTCCTTGATCATGGTCTTCAAGGCCTCTTCATCGCCATTCTTGATGGCCTTTATCAAGGGATCCACAGGCCTGCGAGAGCAAGGAGTGGGTCAGTCCTCAAGGTCAGGCCAAGGCCAGACCAGGGGTCCTCTCTCCCAGGGAGTGCTGGCAGTGGGGTCACTCGGTCCTCATCCCCGCTGGTTCTAGGATGAGCACTCAGCCCCCTGCAGCCCGGTGGCTGCAAGAGGATTGGGGGACCCCTTAATCCCTGTGGCTTTCTATGGCTGCAGTAAATGTCATACCAAGACCATTTTTACCAAGAGGATTCAGGCACACAGTGCCAGCCTCCTAAGGGGTGGCTAATCACCCACATGCCAGGCACTTGTGAGAATTAAATGCTTTCCCTGAGTATAGCGCTCTAACGTTTACCAGGCA
Organism: Papio anubis; assembly: GCF_008728515.1. Taxonomy (NCBI): domain Eukaryota; kingdom Metazoa; phylum Chordata; class Mammalia; order Primates; family Cercopithecidae; genus Papio; species Papio anubis. The sequence goes on along the minus strand of NC_044982.1, from coordinate 12,616,015 downwards.
TGCCCACCTCGAGGGCCCCTCTTAACCCTGAGCCTCTCTCTGGGGTCTTCCAACTCCTCTCCTTGCCCCGTCACTTATTCCCACTCCCAGTACATCCAGCTGCAGAAAAAAAAATTACTGGAAGGATTAATAAATTTGAAGCTTTCACAATTTAAAACTTTTGAATGTCAAAAAGACTTCAGGGCTAAAGTGAAGCCATTCCTTGCTTGGCTTGTTAAAGTCCCTTTGTTCATTCATTGCTTCCTTCCTTCCTTCATTCATTCATTCACTGAGCTCCCTGCCCCATCCTTGGAGAGTCCATGAGAACCACGATGGCTGTGGCTCTCTGATCCACTTTTGAGGAGGGTTCTGTATCAATAGTCCCATTTCCCAGATGGAGAAGGTGAGGCTGGAGGCAAGCCTCATTCCCAGGACCCCCACGCCATGTTGGGCTAGGATGGGCTCTGGGGGTCTCTGCCACCAGCCCCTGCACCCTCCCAGCCACTTCCTCCAGCGTGAGCAGCACTTCTTCCTGCTCTCAGGCTCTCTGGTTATTAATAGCATCAGAGCACAGATGCCGGTGAAGCAACAGACCCAGCAAGGACGATGGGAAACTGACCAGATAAGTCCTGAAGTCCCCATCAACACCGTCACTGCCACCTTCACGAGTTCCACTTAGGAGCAGCCAGAGCAGCCCCTGCCAGCATCAGGAAAAGCCCAGTGGGGGTATGTGCCCCCCTTTTCCTGGAGGGTCTCCAATGGGACCCCAGCTGAAGTGGAAGGGAGGAGGGCTGGCTTTTCTCGTGGCCTTGGTGAGCAGGACGCGGTGCAGTGTCATGAGAACACTTTCAGGACCTGCCGCCCAGCTTAGGTCTCTCCAGCTGTGATGCAAGGACCCTGGAGCTCTTAGCCCACACATTCACAGCTTCTCTGTGACCTCAGACACAGTCTCTGCCCTGTGGGTCAGGGAGGGTGCTGGGGGTGTCAGGCCATCAGAAATAAGCTGGATGGGACCGTAGAGGTCACGTTGCCGTGTCCTACAGAGAAGGGAGACTCAGAGGAGCCAGCGACTCTCAGGCAGTCACGTGGGAGGTGGCAGTAGCTGAGACCGGCACTGGGTTTCCCTTTTCCAGATTGTCAACCACTCCACACACCCACCACACCAAGGAAGTGGAGGGCGGCAGGATTTGAAAAAGGCTGGGAAGGAGAAAGAAAATACTGACCAATTGCCTCCTCCCTTCTCTACAACGTAACTGAGTGAGGAAATGCGGTTCCAGTGATGGGGCCCCTCTTTTGCTTTTGGCTGCTTCCGGGGTCACTATTCCAGCGGTACAGAGAGGGGAGGGAAGCAGAATTATTTTCTAAGGAACGCATTAGCCCTGCCCCCTGGTGCCAGGCAAACAGGACCCCTGCAGCTTAGATTAGTTCTGGATTTTAGCACCTGGCACTTCACAAACAAGGACAACAAAACCAAACAAAGGCTGTGGGTGTGGGCATTTTGGATGGACCCAGAGTGATGGCATGGAGGAAAGTGAGACTGGGACAAACAGAAGGGTGCAGCCAACTCATCAAGTTCAACTCCAAGCTCTTCTGGGCCTCGGGGGTGCTAAGGCCATCTCCCCAATTTCCCTCGTCCTGGGTCCCCAGTTTCACAGCCCCATGGGGCTCCTCCAGCACTCAGGTCCCGTGCTGGGGGCATCTGAGGGAGGATCGCCAGCATGCCTGGCTGGCAGTTCCTTGAGGACCAAAGTCTGTGGCCACCAAGCCCAGCTCAGCAGGGGCAGCGGGGCCCCAAGGGAACGCCCCTAGAAGGGGCTTGCACGGCAGGTGCCTCCATAGTGCCCTCTGCCCTCCTGGGGGCTGGGGGCCTGCTTCCCACCCTCCCTGCCATCCCAATTAGGGGAGTGAACTTGGATGGTCCTGGGGCCATACAGGAGTCACTTACGCCAGCTGGGAGGTCTGGAACAAGCTGCTGCTGTATTTCTGCATGACCCCTTGGAACAAGCCCATCGGGGCCCGGGCCGGCGAGCTCTCAGGAGGTGCAGTGGACCTGGAGGGTGCAGAGCAGGAGTGAAAGAGGGAAAAGTACTCTGCATAGGAGAAGCGGGTCATGGCTTCAGGCAGGAATGAGGATGGAGGGAGAGCTGGGGAGAGACTGACTGACAGACAGACACAGGGCTGTGAACCAAAGCAGATGGCTGGGTCCTCTCTGTGTGCTGGACACAGCTGCTGTGTCTCCGGATTATTTTTGGCCCTTGGAGGAAGCCCTGGGAGATTTAAATGACCATATAAGACAACAATGAGGTTAACCTCGCCCCACCCCCTCGTCCCCCTCCCCAGCCAACCACGAGAGAGGCAGATAGGAAGCAAGGTGACATTCTTCACCCAGGAGGATGTGAGCCACGGACAGCAGGTCGGCAGGTCCCCGGATGAAAGGGGCTCAGGCTCACCGCTGGCCAGGCAGATCCCTGCAGGGCTGGATGAGAGATTCATGGGGAAGCAGAGGATAGGGGAGCAAAGCTGAGAAACCAAGCTGTGCCTGTGGCCCCCACGCCCACCTGCCGGCCCCTCATTAGGGGATCTTGTCCCAGGGGTGGGAGCAGACACTATAGTAACCTCTGTAGTGTTACTATAGGATGCACGAGGAAGGGTGTCAGAACCAGGGCTGCAGCCAGGCAGACACAGGTTCACATCCAGGCTCTGGCACTCCTTGGCCGTGTGACATGGGACAGGTTGACCTTCTCTGTGCCTTAGTCCCCCCATCTGCAAGGTAGCATGAAAAGAGTCTGTGCTCGATGGCCAGTGAGGCCTGAGTAAGCGAATTGTGTGAGGAGCTTAGTGGAGTGTAAGGCACAGAGGCGTTCCACACGTGCTAACTATTCATTTTATCATGCTTTTGCCTCTATGGCCTCAGTTTTCCCACCCCACCAGGCTCTTGTGAGAGTGGAAGAGCCGGAAGGAGGTGGGATGGCCACTCCACAAATCTGAGTTGGCCTGAGGTTGTCGTGAAAACAGGGTATGTGGCCCCTACTGACCCCACCCCAGTAGGTCAGGCCTGGCGCTCTCGACACCCTAGTGGCCCTGGCCTTTCACCACACTCTTCTGGGGGGACTGGGGGGGACTCCGCTACTAGTGACTCACAGCCTGCAGGGCATGGGGTAATTATGACCCTGAGAAGCACCCACACTCTTTCTGGTCGGGCCAGAGCCTACAGATTCTGTGGGTGCCCCGGCAAGGCCAGGGTCTGGTAGAGAGGAGCAAGGGTAGTGGGAGGAGGGGAACCCGCTCACTCCTCTGCTTCACCCTCTCAGGGCTGGCTGCAGGCCTGGCTGCCTTCCTCATCCTCGCCGCCGTCACTCCCTCCCGCCTTCCTTCTCCCATCCCCTGCTCCTGGCCTTCTACTGACCCACATTGGGGCACATGCCCTCATTTATCCGCATCCATCGACCGTAGATGGGGGTGCCTTTTACAGATGAAGACATGGAGGCTGTGAGAGGGGACGTAACTGCGCAGGGTCACCTGCAGTGGGGCAGCGAGTGGAGCAGAGGTTCAGACTGCCACTGTCTGCCCAGCTCCTGATGACACCCTGTCCTCTGAAGGCCTGGCCTCTTCCTGCCTTTTCATCCTTTCTCTAGCTCTCCGACCTCCACACTGACTGGCCCTGCGACTTTGAACAAGCCCCATCCCCTCTCTGTGCCTCAGTTTCCTTATTTGCAAAATGGAGAAGTGGGACCAGGACCAGACTGGGGATGTCCTCACTGCTTCTGTAGCTGTGGAGAGACTCAGTGTCCAACAGATCCCAGAGCCAGGGCCCCTCCTTAGCCCTAACAGCTGCTGGGTTCAGTGTCCTCTGCATCAGTGCCTGGTCCTGAGAAGGAGAGAGAGCCGGGCAGGTGGAGGCAGCCTGGGGCCAGGCTTACCTCGGTTGTCTCCAGCCCTGTTGTCTTGATGAGGCCCTGGGCTTCCACCTCCCAGGATCCTTGGGTCGCGGCCACCCTCATGCTTAGTGCATGCGCGGCCTCTGATTACCTGCCATTGTTAGAATGTTTTTAGCAGGGTAATAAAGCACTGGGGAAAAGCCCACTGCACCGTCCTAAATGAGGACCTGTCTCTGCATAGTAATAGCAGCAGCAGTGGTGGCCGGGATGTTGAGGCTGATGGACGTGGAGGGAGACGGTGATGATGACAATTTCTGACAACTGTGCAGGGCAAATGTTCACAAAGGCATGCTGAGCCTCTCCTCATTTCCATCCTCCTGCCACCATTGATGGAAGCAGTGGGTGTGCTGTTCCCATTTTGCAGATGAGGAAACAGACAAACTGAGTTGCCTTCAACAAAGATTTCCCAGCTCTGGCTCGGTCCCAGAGCCCAGCTCTGTGTAGCGATGCAGCTCCTTAAGATGTATCTTTCTGTGGATCCTGAGGATGTTTGGAAGCCAGCAGGGAGGGAGACAAGGCCACACAGCCATAGAGTCACGGAGGACAGGGTGAGATCAAGGCAGAAGGGCTCATTCTGGGAGCACTGAGATTGGGGTGCGTCCACTGGCTTTGGAGCTGGCGACTGGGCAAGGCGACTGCTCAGAGTTACTGAGCCGTGAGTCTCAGGGCTGGTTGGGGAGCCAGGGCCCCTGGCTGGGTTTCGTGCGCTTGCCAATCAAGGCTGGAGGCCCCATTTCGCCTCGGGCCCCAAGCAGGGGAATTACCAACAGAGCAAAACTCCTGGGCTGAGTCATCAGAGGCAAGAGGAGCCTGGCCTCGGCAGGATGTGGGTACAGGTCATGCCCTGGAAGAGCCCCAGGTAGGGCCTCTGTCCTTTGCGTGTCACTGGGCAGGTTCTGGGGAGAGTGTGTCACCATCACCTGACCCTGGAGTCCAGCTTATCATGAATTCAGGCACAGTCAGGCTCAGTGAGAGCAGAGAATGGACTGGGAGGACAGTGCTCCTAGTCGCTCGGTGAGTCAACGGATGGCTGCTCTGTCTGAGTTAGTAAGAAGCCCAGGTCAGCCCCAGGGAGGCAGCGATTGGGCTGGGCCTGGCTGAATGCAGGGGCAAGTCAGCACCTTAATAGAGGAGGAAGCCAACAAAATCGAGATTCCACCCCACGCCCGCCACTATGCCATGAGTCCACCCCACGCCCGCCACTGTGCCATGAGAGTCCACCCCACGCCCGCCACTGTGCCATGAGAGTCCACCCCATGCCTGCCACTGTGCCAGGCCCTCTGTTCTCTCACCAGAGCCTCACGGCAACCCACATCAAGCCCAGATGTCAAGAGTAGTAGCACACAGGCACTTGATACATTTAAGTAAATAAAACAAAACAAACAAAAGTCTTTGAAGGATTAAAACCCCATATTGTATTGTGTGTTTGTGGACCAAGATCTCATACTCCTGGAGAGCCAGTCCCCTGCCCTCTTAGGTAGAGAGAAGAGCTCATAGCATGGAACTGACCCCCACCCTGGTTCCTGCACGGTCTCTGGAATCGGCCTCCCACCCATGAGGTTTCTGTTTCTCCCTCACCCACCAGCCAGTCCATGCTTTCTGGGCTGACCAGAGAAGAATCACATGTGGAGGAGAACATGAATTCCAAGCTGCTGTGACTCTGCCTTCCTATCCATAGCTGCAATTCATTGAGCACTTGTTATAACAGGCACATTGCGCCAAGCATCTCATTTAATTCCCCAGTCACTTGGTGAAGGAGATGTAATTGGCTTCCTTTGCAAATGAGGGAACTGAGGCTCAAAGAGGCCTGCTTCCTCTAGTCTGCTTGACGAACTCCTATTCATCCTGCAAAGCCTACTTCCTTGACTAAGTGAATTGACCTTTTGTAGTGTCCCTTTGTAACTCAGCAAGCTGTGCTCTCCCTGCTGTGTCATCAGGTAGTTCTGGGCCTTCACCCTCAGTAGACTGTGATCTTAGGAAGAGCAGGGCCCAGCCCTGATTCACAACTTGGCATATCATAAGTGCACAGTAAGTGTGGGTGGCTTGATTTGAATTGTTTGAAGCTGTGCACACATCAGCCTCAGCCAGTTCCTGCTTCATGTTTTCCTCATTTGTCTTCTCAGAAATGTATCTTAAATAAAATGCGGAAGTTTAAAGATTATGAAGACCCAGCTTCCTGGACTCATTCTGACTGGTCCATTCATGGGAACCTTGGGCTCTGCACTTCATGGGTTCGAGGACCGCACTTCTCCGTGGAACAGGAAGCTAGGTCTGTCTCTTTGGGCTCCCTCAGGGGACCAAAGCTTGGCAAATGATCCTCATTTGATTCTCATCACATTCTGTCCCTTACATTGAGGTGGGACAGCAGCAAATTGGGAAATGGTTTTCAACAGAATTCTGTTTTCTTCGGGGTACTGATCTGACTTTCATTTCTAAGATCCCAAAGACTCAGTGGACTCCATTTTGGTCACAATATAATAATGACCAATTACATTGCCAGAGCATTTTATTGGTTTCAAAGGTATTTATTTGTTTAAAAACGTTTATTAGGTAGCTACAATGATCCAGGCTCTAAGCTGGGCTCTGGAGATTAAAAAACAAACAAATAAATAAACAATATCAGCTCAGCTCTCTGTCCCCAAGGAGGTCACAGTCTAGTTGGGAACACTCTCAGGAGGGCGTCCCAGGAAGACCCGAGAAGCTTGTCTGTGAAGCAGAGGCCGTCATGAGGTTGGTGCTGGAGCACTCCGACAGGGCCAGGGAGGTCCACACCAGCTGCAAGATGTGGGAAGCTCCAACACCCGCCTCATCGTATTTGCTTTTCGCAGGAATACTGCAAGGGGAGCACAGCACATTTTCGCTGTTGCTATTGTAGAGATGAGGCCATTGGGGCTCAGATAGGGCTAGCAACTCACCTAAGGTTGCACAGCCAGTGATAGAGGAAGAATTTGAATCTCTAGACCTACTTCTCTTCCCACTCTGCTGCCTTTTCATCTATTCCTTTACTCACCCATTCACTCGTTCACAGATAGCCATGTGGTGCCTGCCACAGGTCAGACACGGCACTTCACTGGAAGCATAGGTTAATGGCAGAAGCAGACAAATAAATAAGAATTGTAAGTCAAGGTCAAGGCCACAAGGAAACAACCGTGAGAGCAAGTAAGAGGTGAAAAACCAGTTGGCCTGGGACAGTGGTCAGGGCAGGACTGGCTGAGGTGATGCTTAATCTCAGACCCAAAGATGAGAAGAAGCTGCCATGTGGATTGCCTGGGGACAAGGATGACATCCTGTTGCTAAACTTGCTGTGGATTTATTTGGACAGATAAAAGTGAACAAGGACTGTCTCGGGTCCTGCACCCACTGTATTGCGTGTCTGGGTGTGACAGCACACGTGCGTGTGTGCTGTGTGAATTTGGGGACCCTGGGCCTCTGTGAGTAGGAGACGGACGTAATGAGGTCAAAACCTCACCTCAAGATGGGGTAGGGGAAGGAAACAGAGGCCTTCACAGCATCAGCAGAGCCTGGCGAAGTGTCTGAACTTCAGAGCGGGACAGATTTTGGTTCCATGCCTGGCCCTGCTGTGGGCATGTTTTGTCGTCTGTAAAATGAACACAGAAGCATCCACTTTGGGTGGCTTTTGTAAACATTAACTGAATGAATGTGTGGCAGGCACATGGGAGGTGCTCAATGTGCATTTGGGGGGAGGAGAATTGCATTAAACATTCTATCTAAGGGCTTTTTCTTCCCAGCAGGACCCAAGCCCAGCCTCCTTCCAGAAGCGAAGGTGCAGAACCGAACCTAGGAGGTTTCAGGTCACTCCTAGAGTAAGAAAATGCAGGTTGACCCTCCTCTGCTATATTGCTTGTGGGGCTGGACCTCAGATGAGGGCTGCTTGACCTGGGAGAAATGGTCTCAGTTCTCCAGGAGAGCTTTTTCCGCAGGAAGTTAAATAAATGTTCATGGCCCAGTGTGGGCCTCCATTTCCTTACCCACCGGATGAAGGCAGAGTCAGGGTCTGGAGGCCGAGGGCCCACTTTGTTCTAATGTTTCCAAGCATCCCTGGGACTCCTGAGGGGGCTCCTATGCTGGGGAGAAGGCTGCAGACACCTGGGGGGACGTGCTGGCTTCATGCAGCAGGCCGTCTTCAGAGGGAGGATGCCCTATCTTTATCTGACCCCCTCCTGAGAAAGAGGAACTTGTGGTCTGTCTTTGGCTGAACCAGCCAGAACAGGAACCAGGGCCACTTTGAGCACGAGCCGAGATGAACCCAGTCCTTGGCTTCAGGTTTCTGTTTTTCAGATTGGGTTTCAGAATGGAACGCCCTCGGGGGAGCTTAGTAACCTGGAGTCTTCGTACTCATTCCAGCTGCCCGCCTTCCCTTTTAAAAGGGGCTCCTCAGCTCTGGGCCTCCGCCCAGCCAGCCTGACAGAGATGGTCCAGCCTTGGTAAGGGCAAAGTCACTTAGGGGACAGGGCTGAGATGCACCATCACCCACCTTCATCCCCTGTCAACTGTGACTGCGCATCGGAAAAAGTCTGTTTATTGTTGTTGTTATTTGAGAAGGAAGCTGAGGTTTTGAGAGGTTAAGTGACTTGCCTGAGGTCACGCAGGGAGCTAGCTGGCTGCTGTACACAATGAGATTTGTGGCCCATCAACACAATTGTCACAGCAATTCCCATGCCCTGCCATTCATGCCCAAACACATTTGACCTTGGCTGGGGGTGGTGGGGAGCAAAAGCAATTTTATGGCTTATATAGGTCTTTTCCAAATGCATTTTAAGGTCAGTTACCACTCTGCTTCATCATCTCTCTAGCTCCCACCTCCTACAAAGAAGGTGTCTTCTAGATCTGCACCGTCTAATAAGGTAGTCACTGGCCATATGTGGCTGCGGAGGGCTTGAAATGTGGTGGGTCTGAATCAAGATGCGCTGTGAGTGTAAAATACACACTGGATTTCAAAGACTTGTTGGACAAAAAGAAATGGTAACAATCTCATTCATAATTTTATATTGATGGAAATACAAATATATTGGTGGAAATGGTGATATTTCAGATGTGAAATACCAATGAAAATTAATTTCACCTGTTTCTCTTTACTTTTTAACTGTGACTATTGGAACCTTTAAAATGGCATCCGTGCATTGCAGTTGTGGCTGGTGTCATATTTGGATGGCGCTGCTTTAGAAAGTCCTGTGACTGAGAGGATGAGGTGGTGCTGAGAAGGGGGAGCCAGAAGAAGGAGACAGGATGGCCCTGTGGGCAGACATCCCTTGCTCACCAGACATGTTTTTCAAGGGAGGCTGCGTTGCAAGATAGGGAGCCAGGCAGCTCCGATCTCTGCAGCATTATCTACTGGCTGTGTGATCTTGGGCCTGTTTTTCAGCCCTGAGCTTCAGTTTCCTCTTCTAAACGGGTCTATAACCCAGAGCCCGCTGAGAGGGTCCTTAAGTGGATGAAAGGAGGCAGAGTGTGTATAGCACCCACTGCAGTACCTGGCACAGCCAGAGCTCAGTAAGTTCAGATAACAAATGTAAATCAGAAAGGTGCAAAAGGCAACCTAGAGACCAGGATACCTTGGTTTTGGATGAACAGCATTCGGGATCTGCAGTCAGTGGATGTCCTGGATGGCCCCACTCCCCTCATCAGCCTCGCCTTGCTCACCTGGTCCACGGGTAGAAATGGGCAGGTTGGCGGTTGGCACATGCAGACACGGTGGCCTCAGCAGCGGTTGGACCCCTTGTCTTGTCCGCTAGGCTCTGCTCGATGGCCATCTGCACCAGTTCCTCCTCGCTCAGGCTGCTGTACAGGCTGTACTCCTCCTGCCCAATGGTACACTGGCTGCCCCGAGTGCTGATCTGCGTGGCCATCCTCCTCCACCTCTCACCCTGGCCTCCAGAACAGACACCCAGTGGGGAGGAGGGAACAGCAAATCAGACAACCCTGTGAGGAAACCAAAACCATCCTGGTCATGAACAGTTTTGCAGGATAGCTGTGTTTACCCACAGGGAAGGGTGTGCATTTCACTGACAATAACACATTCATTTTAAAATTCATTCATTTGGGGCTGGGCGCGGTGGCTCAAGCCTGTAATCCCAGCACTTTGGGAGGCCGAGACAGGCAGATCACGAGGTCAGGAGATCGAGACCATCCTGGCGAACACGGAGAAACCCCGTCTCTACTAAAAAATACAAAAAAACTAGCCGGGCGAGGTGGCGGGCGCCTGTAGTCCCAGCTACTCGGGAGGCTGAGGCAGGAGAATGGCATAAACCCGGGAGGCGGAGCTTGCAGTGAGCTGAGATCCGGCCACTGCACTCCAGCCTGGGGACAGAGCGAGACTCCATCTCAAAAAAAAAAAAAAAAAATTCATTCATTTGGTCACATGACCCACCCAACCACTTATCCATCTATATATCCATCCATCCACTCATCTCTTCATTTACCCACCAGCCCATCTCACCATCCATCCATTTATTCATCCTCCCACACATCCATCTACCCACCGACCTATATATTATCTACCTTCCCATCCATCCACCCCTCTATCCATATATTCAACTATCCAACCACCCATTCAACTGCCCTCCATCTATCCTCCTATCCGTCCATCTCTCTACTCATCTGACCATTTATCTGTCATTCTCTCATCATCACTACTCATCATTCATCCATCCATTCATCTTTCTATCCATCCAACCATCCATCCAACTGTCCTCCCATCCCTCCATTATCCTGTCTATCCACCCAGCCATCCATTTATTCATGCATCATCACATCCACCCACCATACATTCATCTAGCCAATCATCCACTCATCCATTGTTTATTTTTCCATTCCAGATAACCTATTTATCTATGTATTTATGTATACATTAACTAAAAGGTCACTCGTTGAGCACCCACTCTGTGTCAGGCACTCTTCTAAGCACTGAGGATACAACGATGATTCCAACAGACAAAAATCCTTGCCCTCATGGAGCTTACACAGGATTGCATACCAGTTACCAAGAGCATAGATCCTGGCATTTCTCCATTTCTTTTCACTGTGGCCAGCCTGAGAATACCAGAGATGAATCAGACACAGACCCATTACTTGAAATCACACGATCTAGTTAAAATCAGTCATTAAAATAATGTTCCATGTTAATTCCAGTGACTCTTTTCTTAAAAATGCCTCAAAGAGTAATGGACTCCAGTCGGGTGCCAACTGCTCTAAGAAAATGAAGTGGAATCAACTAAGCTTGATTTTTGTTCTGGCTGGCTGACTCACACTGTGTGGGTCAACGGTTCTTGGTCCTGGCTGAACGTTGAATCACATGGCCCTCTACAAAATACCCTGAATACCAGTGCATTACTTTGATTTGTTCAGCAAATATTCACTCCCTTTCCCTAAAGGCAGATCTTTCCCCACCCTTCCCTATTGATATGGACCTCAAGTCTGCATGATTTGCCCTGGCCTATGAGTGCTGATGGACACGCGTCAAGGAGACACATGACAAGTGTGTGCACTGGGGTTTGCTCTTGCTCCTCTGCCATCACCAAGAGAAGAGCTTCCCACTGGAGCTTGCTGCCCCTCAGCCTCGGCCCCAGAGAGAACCCACCTGGGCACCTGAGCCCAACGTCCTCAGAGGTGCCTTCTCCTTCTTCAAGGCCCAGGGAAAGTGCCCTCTTCTGGGAAGCCTACCCAGATCCTTCTGGGAAGAGGAACTTCTCCTGAGCTGTGGTCAGTAGTTCATGGGTGGACTTGACCCTGCATCCTCTTTCCAAGGCCAGCACCTTATGTGAGGAGGTCAAAGTTCACTGCATGGCTGGCCAAACAGCTCCCTTTTCATAGGGTGTGGCAGATCCTGCAGATGGTCCTCCCCAACGGCCATTTCCCCCATCTTCCCTGATAGCAGAACCTGACTTTGTCTAGGCAACAGGGTGCCCTGTCCCATGGATGAGTTATGACTGCTTCAAGCCAGGTGGGACAATCTCTCCGCCTCAGCCAGTGATTAGTCCAGGGGTGGGAATATAGCCTAGTTTTATCCGAAGAGTTATAACAGAAAGTCTGCTGGGGTGCTGCTACAGAAGACTTTCCTTTCTAATAAAAGAGAGAGTAGTGAACAAAATGACTCCTTGCCCCAACCTCTGCTTTGTGCTTGGAGGACTTGATGCCTGGAGTGGCAGCAGCCATCTCGTGACCATGAGGGGGACAGTGAATGACAGGTTGATACAATGAGTTTGGCATAATGAGTAATAGTTTTTCTGGATCCCTCATTACGTTGCAAAACTGCTGAACCAATGCTGGTTCTGCCCACCCTAGCCTCCTTGTTAGGTACTGAAGATCCTTGTGGTTTAGCCAATGTTAGTTGGGTTTTGTCTTATAGACAGTTAAAATCGTCTTAACAGATGGCTCTCAGGCCTGGCTGAGAGTCTTGAAAACATATCAAGGCCCTGGTTCAGCCCTGTATCAATGAACTCAAAGCCTCAGGGCTGGGACCCAGGCACTATAATGCTAGAGGCTTCTCTGGTGATATTAGTGTGTGGCCAGGGTTGAGAACCACACTGCTCAATGAGATTAATATGTCAGGTGGCCACTCTGTGGTCCACACTAAGGGAGGGAAAGGGTCATGACCTCATAATCATTTTATGCCTGATACTTGGAGTATTGTTATTTACAGCAGCAGCAGTTTTACTTATTGTCAAAGGATCCCAGGACAGGGAACTGAGGGACTTGGGTTTCTGTCCCAAGTCAGCCGTGAGCACCTCTCTTCCTCTCTTGCGTCCTCATTTTTTCCATCTTTTAAATGGCAGGGTAGAGTAGAGCCTGTCCTCTGGCACTCTGGTACTGGCAGGAGGTACCTGTGCAGCTGGGTGGAGCCCCATATCCAGCTGACCCAGGTCTGTCTTCCCACCCCTTCGCTGCATCTGTGTGGCTGGGGTCCCTGCCCGGTCTGAGTTGGCCTAGGTCTGCCTTCAGGGGTGGGGAATGGGCTTTGCCCAATGAGGTATGACACACTCCTTTTCTCTAGAGCTGGTTTGGCTTGACATACCCCACCGCCTGGTGCAAGGGAGGGGCTCAGTGCACATGGTGCTAAACTAGCAGAAAGTGCTGGTGCCCAGGACCTGGCCTGGCATCCTGGTGCCACCATCTAAAGGTGTCTGCTCAAAGCCAGGGCACAAGGGGGAAGAGCACTGCACTAAGAGTCATAGGCTGAGCTATAATTGCCATGCTAATGCCAAAGTGCTTTGTGACCTCGGCTAAGTCCCTGTCCCACTCTGGGCCTCAGTTTTCTCATTGCAAAAGGAGGATTTGGCGCTGGAAGGTTTCCGCAGATTTTTCGGTTCTGAAGAGTCGGCAACTCAGTGAGATGTTTGGTTTGGCTCTGTGCTATTAAACCTTAAACTCTCTGTCCCTGGGGATCCCCTATGGCCATGTCGATGAAAACACCTTAGCATTGGCCAAGGGGGAACAGAAAACCGGGGAGAGTGGAGGGATCTCGAATCTGGAGGTCAGGATCCCTAAGTCTACTTTCAGTTCTGCAACATACTAGCTGTATGACCTGAGGCAAGTCACTTCCCCTTTTCTGGGCCTCAGTTCCTTTATCAATAAAAATGGGAACGAGACAAGCTTCTTCGCTATGCTATAGAAGCATATGTGAGCTAAGATGTGTAGGCGGCTTGTAAGGGGTAACATGATTTTTTATGAGGACCCCTCATCATCTCCAGGCAGCTGCTGGCCCTGCAGCCTGGTGTGGGCCAGAGACTCATAGACAGCACACGGCTGCAGTGGCCCTTCCCTGACCACGTGGCTTCCTGGAGGCGAAGGCAGCCAGGTAATGGTCACCCAGAATCACCAATCTCGCAGCTCATTCCAGACTCACCAGGCCCTTCCCAAGCCTCTCCCATGGGTTGACACCACTCAGAGACTTTACATTGGCCAATTATCCATGTCATTACCCTCACACAGTCCTGGAAAGTAGGAAGCTTTTTCACTGAATTAATTCCTCTACAGCCCCTCTCCTTCCAAAAGGACCTTGATGTTCCTACATTATTTGTCCCATTTTACAGATGAGGCAGGTAGAGTTTAGAGGGGGAGGTGAGGGGTTTATAGGAGGACAGACAGTTAGAAAGCTGGGATTCAAAGCCTGATCTTCCAACCTCAAATCCAATGCTCCTTCTGGCAATTCTAGGAACACTGACCCAAGCAACTGGTACACACATGGGTTTGGAGTAGACCCTCCCTCATCCAGCTGCAGCCAGCTATCCTCCCAGCTGCCCAGCACCCCCTGGCCTATATCTGTGCCCTGGGCACCACACCAGCCTCTTTGCCTGCTGCATGGAAGGTACATGCAGAAGGAGGAGAAGGGCTTAACCTTGACAGGACCTTGAGAAGCTCTACTGCTTGGACTACCTGCTATGGGCCTGTCTCCCTAAAAACTCCAGAAACTTCTGAGGAGCAGGACTATGTCCCACTTGTAACCCCAGGACCTAACTCAAGGCTGGGAACACAATAGATATTTAATAAATGCTAGATGGACAGGTGAATGAATGACAGGACCACAACAGTGCTCAAACCCTTGGAAGCACAGCTGTTATGGAGTTCACTTGAGAGAGAGGGCCTCTGCCTTTGAGGAGGCAAATTTCCCACCCCACTGTGGACCCACATATATCTCTTGCTTTTCCCACGGAAGTCCCCAGCCTTCAAGGGTTCTTGGGTAAGTTACCCATCTTTAGTTGCCTCATGCATAAAGTGGAGATATTAGCAAGTGTTATTATGGGGTTGGTGGTAGAGTCAAAAGGGCTCACATGTGTACAGGCTCAGCTGTGGGTCTGGCTGTAAGTGTGCAATGGGTCTGGCTGTTAGTAAGTGTGCAATGCACAGGCTGCTTCAGGACAGGAAACTCCCCGTCCCTGAAGTGATGCAATCGTAGGCTGGTGACAACTGTCAGGGATGCTATGGCAGCATCTGCTGGGGGACAGGTGGTGCTGCTCAGCCCTAGCTTGAGGGGGAGGTTATGAAGCAGTGGGTGGAGCCAGCTTGACTCAGTTCACACCCCAGCTTTGCTGGTTGTTAGCCGGGAGAGCCCCCGGAATAGTAGTTTCTCCATCTGTAAAATGGACATAGTCAGAGCACCTATTTCTTGGGAGAGGGCAATGATTCGGGTGATGCCTTGCCCCTCTTTGGACCTCAGTTTCCCCTTGTCATGAAGATGCTGCCCAGCTTGATTTCTGAGGCCTCTGCCTGGGGGTTGGGCGGCCTTCTGGGCCTAAGTCTTGGAGGGAGGCCAGCAGCCTCAAGGGACACTCTGGGAGGCCGACTGGAATCAAAAATAGCCCTTTCCCAAGGAAAGCAGGAGTCTAATGGGCCCTGCCCAGCCAAGCCAGGGGCCTGCAGAGGGAGGGGCTAGTCCAAGGCCAGTGCGGAGCAGGGGAGGCCTGGCCCCCCAGGGCCTTCAAGAGTGCCTCTTCTGCCCTCTTTGCAGCACCCCAAACATTGGTTCTTGAGGAGCCCCACCTTTCCCCAGGTGACAACTGTAAAGTGGCCATGACAGGGTTACTTAGGTTAATCCACATAAATTACTTGGGTAAATCCACTCAGAGCAGTGCCTGCTTCATTCAGAGCCAGTGCTCTTCTAAGTTGGGCCTTAGTCTCCACATCTGTGAAATGGGAAAAGAGGCACGGACGCTGGCAGAGCTATAGTGAGGATCAAAATCACATTTGAAAAGTGGTCCTTTTCTTCCTAGTACCTTCCCCTCTCTACCAACCCAGGTTTGCAGGCAGCCAGGGTCTGCCCAGGAACTGGCAGTGGATGGGGTGGGTCTATGCGGTTGTTTGAGGGGCTGGGGTGGAAGGTGGTCACTCTCCAGATGTCTTAGCAGAAAACTGGGGCTAGAGGAGGCACAGCTGGGAGGGCAGGGCCAAGAAGGAGGCTGGCAGCCATCCTCCACCACACCAAGCTCCACCAGAGGCTTGAGTCATGCCAGGGGCGTGGGTCAGGCGTGTGAGGCTGCACAAGCCACTTGGCATCCTTGGCTGTGTTTGTGGATGGAACTACTCATCAGCCTACCCTGCCCTGAAGGTGCCCTTCCAGAAACACCTCCAGCATCTCCTCTACCAGGAAGCCTCCCTGATGGCTGAGAGTCCTCTGCTGCCTCCAAGGGCCCCCTTCACATTCTACTGCTTGGACTGCCTGCTATGGGCCTGTCTCTCTAGAAAGTCCAGAAACTTCTGAGGAGCAGGACTATGTTGCACTCATGTTGTAACCCCAGGAACTAACCCAAAGCCAGGTACACAATAGGTATTGAATAAATGCTGGACAGACAGGTGAATGAACCATAGGATCATGACAGTGTTTCAAACCCTTGGAAGCACAGCTGTCATGGAGAAGTTTACTGCACAGTGGTAGACGGTGGCACGGCCCCAGTGCCCCACTGTCTATACTCAGCCCTAGCTCTGCCACCTCCTGGCCGTGTGATGGGGAGCAGGTAACTCGGTGCCTCACTTTACTCATCTATAAAAGGAAGATGATAATGGCATCCGGCCTATGGAGGTGTTGTCAGGAGAATTGAGGTGACGAGGATAAATGTGGAGCACCTGGCAGGCACACAGCCGGTGGCCCCTAGAAATCTGCTCGTGTTTTTCCACAGGTCCCAAGAGGCTGCGATTCTCTGCCATGACCCCAGAAAGTGGGGTCTAAACCTGTTCCTGCTGGAACGATGCTACCTGAAATTCGTGCCCAGCTGGCGGTTCTCTAGGAGGCTCCATCCAAGGGATTGGGATTCCCACAAGCTCTCTTCCATTTAACAAGACTGAGAGTGAAAGTGAAAATGAGTCCCGAGCCCAGCCTTCACGTGACAGCTGTGGTCAAAAGCTGCCGCTGTGACTGTCAGCTCCCCAGGCTGTGCGCAGAGCCTGCTGAGTGGCCCGAAGGGTCAATCATGGGGCTGGAGCTTGGGGAGGAAGGGGAGCTCCACGCCCTGCCCCGAAGCCAGCCTGGGTGGTGGATGGATTCTGCCCACTCCTTTCAAATTCCCCACTCTCCAGGAACCCTCCTGTCCCCCTGCCCTCTCTGCTCACATCATCTGCTGCCCTAGACTTTGGAAGCTTGAATTTCTGCACGAGGTGACTGCCGACAAATGACAAGAGTGGCCATTTCATGAGCACTTAATTCATTTAACAGTGCTGGGCACAGAGTAAGTGCTGCGTGAGTATTTTGGTTAGGGTTCACTTGTACCTTTTAGGTTTAGCTCTTATGCAAAGCCTGCAGTTCAGATCCACGTGTCAACCTCAGGTCACTACATCCAACTGCAGCAGGCATGGGGAGAATCCGAACCACAACGCCTTCCCTTGCAGTGAATTTCTCTCTCAGCTTTGTTTTTAGTTTGAACCACATAATAAATCTATGATAAGGGTATTCTTGTTCCTATTCTATAGACGAGGAAACTGAGGCACGCTGAGGGAGAAAGTGACAAGGAAGAGACTAGAGGCTACATCTGATTTTACACCAAATTTTCATCCCACACAATGAATAGCAACCTCTGGATGTTTTTCAAGATTTGAGTGAAGTCCAGAATCAAACTGAAGACTGTGTGTGTGTGTGTGTGTGTGTGTGTGTGTGTATTCATATTCAAAAAGACTACATACACGCTACATGTATTATATATATTATAATATACACATAATAATTTATTATATATTAATATAATATATATAATATAGAATTATATTAATATATAACATATAATTATATATA
Organism: Papio anubis; assembly: GCF_008728515.1. Taxonomy (NCBI): domain Eukaryota; kingdom Metazoa; phylum Chordata; class Mammalia; order Primates; family Cercopithecidae; genus Papio; species Papio anubis. The sequence continues at coordinate 12,598,363 of NC_044982.1, read as the reverse complement.
ATATTAATAATATATAAGTATATATAATATTAATATATAATCATATAATATATATTTAATATAATCATATTATATTTAATATAATCATATATTATATATTGTAATATATGTGATATAACTGATCTCTCTGATCTGCCTTTCCCCCCAGGATCCAGAGCGGTCCTAGGAAACCCAAGGAAATGCTTCCAGCTGGGGGCCTCCGGGGTGTAGGACATTGTTCTCTCCCCTTCCCGGGTCCTGTTGTTTTAAAACCTAATCAATAAAAATTGAGCTGGTGCCTGTGGGTCCTTGTCCTGCTTCCATCCAAGCCACTTTCACAGGTTGCCTCATTTTACTTTTTCAGTACCAGGGAGAAGAGTGGTCTTCCCACGGTGCAGAGGAGGAGACTAAGGCCTGGAATGTATGTGGTACAGAGGTTGAGACCACGCCAGCCTGCCCCGTCTTCATCAGGCCCTCTGACACAATATTAAGGGCCATGGCAAGGAGTCAGTTCCTCTGTGACCCTAAACCTCATCCCTGTGGAGGTTTCCTCTCTGCTCTGGCTAAGACATGGTCTAACCTTGGTAAGGAAGAGGGAATGGAATCCCAGCCACCTTGCCTTTGACCCCCATGAGTGGCCAAGTCATAGCCAGGGTGGGCCTTTGGCTGTGGGGGCAGTGCTCTCAAGCCTCTGGCTGCCCTGGCGCCTGGTGTCTAGGGCCTCACAGCTGCTAGGAGTTTGAGCCTTTGCTCAGACCTACACCATCAGCTAGGGAAAGCACCCACAAAGGCCAAGCTTCCAGTTTACCCCTGGCCACCCCCACCACTGGCTCTGTCATCTCAGACCTTTTGATGCTGATTTCAAGCTCCCGGCTCTCGAGTCAGGGCCTTGTGGCTTCCAAGGCTGGGCTGGGGCTGCTGGAGGGAACTCAAGAGGTGCGCTCAGGGCTGCAGGCCCAGCTGACTCCGCAAGACAGGGCTCTTCTCCCCTCTGCATGGAGTGGGGGTTTGACTGCCCCTACATCACCCCGTAGGAGGTGACAAATGACAACCAGGGATTTGAACCTGTCCAAAGCTGGCTCTGCTCCCACGCCAGCAGACACTCTGTGCCCATTGTATAGAGGAGGAGACTGAGGCTCCCTCTGAAATGGAGCGCCTCTTGCTGACCCAAATCTGGGTGAATCTCTCCCGAATAGTCTAAGACCCTAACGAAAAGTCTTGGTAGTTTATTTACTTATTGATGTACATTGACGATGCCACTACATAAAGAAAGCAAGAATGACAGTGAGAGGAAGAGAGGGAAGAAGGAAAAATTCAGGAGAAACCTCCCGTTTTTATGTGGAAAGTGCTCTGTTGCAACGATGAGCATCCATTCTGCACAGGCCCAGATGCCCACTACCTGCGGCAGTGCCAACACCACCAGCTAAGAAAAGCACCCACAAAGGCCAAGCTTCCAGTTTACTTCTTTGGATCCCTGAGCTATTGAGTCTCTAGGCCCACGGGTCACCTTCTTCTCTACCTCCTGAGTGAAGGGCCCTTCTGCTGCCTCCTGGCCCTGCCAGAGGCTGGCCCCTCCCCGCATCTGTGTGGCTCAGACACTCACAGCTCAGGACACAGGACTCCAGGTCCCTGACCCATATTCTGCCTGGGCTCTACAAATGCCAGGCTCTGTCATCTGTGCCAGTGACTGGAGGTGGGGGTGACAGGGGTGGATGGGGCTGGTCAGTCCACCTCTGAGCCTCCCCAGCACCCCAGTCCTAGTGCAGCCCACCTAGCCCTGTTCTGTCCCTTGGGCACCCAAAGACGGTGAACCCTCACCTTGGTTCCTTGGTGGCACAACACATGGGGGTTCTGTGGCTCTAACTCCAGGCAGCAGAGCGGGAAGGCTCGGGCAGGACAGGGGGAATCCTCTATAGCCCTCCTTCACCTGCAGGGCTGGCTGGAAATCTTTTAAGCTAGATCTCACCCAAATCAGCGAGGTGCTTTTTCCTTTTTTTATCCTCTCTCCTCTGAGTTCCCCTGACTCCGCCTTTATTTAAATCTTTCTCTTCTCTTGTCTCTGCTTTCCTCTCTCCTTTTTTACTCCTCTATGTCCCACTCTTTAAAACAGGCAGTTTAGGAATCAATTTACTTTTATTTCAGCACCACCTCCCCAAAACATTCCTCTCAACCACAAAGCTCTTAATAACTTCATTCATATTCCTGGGCATTAATTATTCCGAAAGATGGTGCTAAGGAAAGAGAACCACAGACACAAGCCACTCCTGCGACAGCCGCCTCCTGTGGGCAGACTGACCCTCTGCAGCGCAGAAATGGAAGGACACTGGGCGGACCCAGAGATATTTTTGTGCCTCCTTTGGGAAGACTCTTTGGATCTAGCCTGTCCACAATATACGGGCACCTTATGATGCCTTGACTGTGCCAGAGACATTTCCCCTGGGTGCACGATGGTCCTGTTTACCACTGCCACAGCACCTCGAGAGGCCACAGGACACTGTGGCTTTGAATGTGGACCTTGCAGACCAAGAGGTCAGATTCCTGACTCCAACACTTAACGGCCGCCCAGCTTTACCCAAGACATTTAAGCTCTCATAACCTGTTTCCAGACCTGAAAATGGGAGTAACAATCACCTGTAACTCATGGCAGCCTTGACAGAGGTCAATGAGAGAAACCTGCACACATGCTTGGGTTAGTGTTCAACGAATGCTTGCTGGTATGGCCTGTGTGGTCACTGTAAGGTCATGGTGGGTGGATTATACAGCGTCCCCCACCCCTACCACCACAAGGCACTCATGACCCGGCCTGTTTGTGCAAGAACAGATGATGCAAACTACCATGGCGCCCAGTGGAGCCGCTGCCAGCTTCTTCTGGGGACACTGTGCAGCACGTGGGCCTGCCATCAGCTGTCAGGACCCGTCCAACTGTTTTGGAAGTGCCTCCAGCATCTGCCACTGGCTGCCTCATGGTGCTTCTGCCCAGGCAGAGTTCAGGGCTGTGGCAGGGGTGCTGGCCCCAGCTGGATCTGTCTGTGCCCCTCGGAGCCCCCTCAAGCCCTCACCTCACGAAACAAGCTTATCTTTAGAAGAGCACTCCTGTCCTGTGTAGGGGCTCAGCTTCTGCCCTGCTTCAGGCCCTCCTCATTTACCTGCCCTCCCTCGGAGTCACCAGCCTCCTTGCCTCCTCATTCCAGTTCATACCCCTGGCTTCCCGAAGAGCCACCGAAGTCAAATCTCACATCCTCCAAGGGAAATGGGCCACTGAAATGAAAATGATTCTCCACCTAGAGGCACCAGAAACCAAGTAATGTTTCTGGGCCTCCAATTCTGGGGCCTGAGATGTGAACACATAGGTGGCAGTGTAGGTGCCTGGCTGTGTCCCGTCATATCCCGGATGCTCAATGCGTGTGGCTATGTGTCTGCTCAAAAGCTCTCAGGAAGTGTTCCAACTTCTTGCTTGGCCTGGAAGCATCTGCCTCTCCCTCTGGCCTCCCCTTCCAGCCTCACCCCCATTTTTCACGTGCAGGACCCTTTGCCAGAGCCACATTTCACTTTCTACCATTGCCCCAGGTCCCTTGACTTCCCTGCCTTTGCCCAAGCTGCTCCTCCAACTAGAGGTCTCTGGTTCCACCCTGAAGCATCCCACCTATCCTTTCAAAGGCCATGGCCTCCTTAAATGCACACACACGCATGGTATTCTTGCATCCCTGCATTCCAAAGCTTTGTTAGATCTCACATAAATAACATTCCTCCATTTCCTCTCCTAACCCCAAACAGTTGAAAGCAGAGCCCATGGCACCTTGGTTGCTATGGTCTCCCACAATACCGTGCATGCCTAGGCACTCTGCAACAGTTACATTAAATTAACTCCCACTCATGAAAACCTCTATCTGTGCGCCTGACCTGAAAGCATTTCTGAAAGTCATTCGTCTGACAGATATTGCCCAAGACCTACGGACCCAACAATAGCATCATTGATAACTCCTCTTGCATTTCCATTTTTAGAAGTACACAGCAGAGTGATATTCTGAGTGAGAGTCCTCCAGAAGAATGGGTAAGTACGTGCAAATTGCTGAGCCTCTGTTCATTGCATCCAAAATGAAAGTCACCAGCATGCTGTATAACTCAAGAAAATACGAGACAGAGGGAAAAGCAACATCGCAGTTTGACTACAAGAGGTTTCCAGTAAGTACTGCAGCTGAAAATCCCAGCCAGCCAAACAATCTTTTGCAAGATCTATATAAGAAAGTTGAAAGCATGCATTACCTGTTAGGCTCTGAAACAAGGGTACAATTCAGGGGTAATACAAACGATTTTCTTGAGAGTGTCTGAATTCAGAACATGCTCCCCGAGTTTTCCTTCTGCCCTGGCCCCAAGCTTCTGGCTGCTCTGCCAGGCAGTTCTGAAACGCTCTCCTTTGAAGCAGGGAGTTTATTTTGGGGCCACCGCATGACCAACGTTGACAAGCCAAACTATAAGATGTTATGCATCTCAGATTTCCTGTTTGGAGGTTGCACCGAGGAAGCTGCGATCCTGCCTTCCGTTCCTCTGGGTGCATCGAATACAGACTCTCACTTCAGAGAGGATCCTGGAGCTTTGGCCCTCACGTGATGTCATCATTTGTGATCCTTGACATGGAGGCCATATATGGGTATGTTTCTGGAACTACCCAGGAGGGAGCCAAACAGGAGAGAGATGCAGTGGGTCAGAGACAGAGGCAGGGAAAGAGGATGAGGAGACTCAGAGTTGGGAGACAAAGAGTGAGGAGCAGGGGAGGAGGAAGAAAGGGGAAGAGGAGAAGAAAAGGCAACAAAGGAGGGAAGGCAAGACGGCAGGAAGGAAGAGGATGGAGTGAAAGAGGAGGGAAGTGGGGGAGAGAGGAGATGAAGGAGTTGATGTAAAAGGGCTTTGGAGAAATCAAGGTTCGGTGCTGAACTTGTGGCAGCATTTGGGGATACCAGGTGTCTGGCTGCTGGATACTGTGGGGTGGGGCTGGGGATACAAAGGGCCAAGGTACAAATGAGCCAACAAACAGAGAGGCATGCGGGCAAGCCCTGGGCAGAGATACACAGCAGAAGGGAGCCCTTCCTCCTGGTCTAGGGAAGAATGTCCCATTTCTGGAATAGGTCGAATGTCAAAGACAACACACACACAGCCATACGCACTGAGCATCTGGGATGTGATGGGACTCAGCCAGGCACCTACGCTCCCACCTGTGTATTCACATCTCACGCCTCAGGGTTGGGGGTCCAGAAACATGACTTGGTCTGTTCCTCTATGTGGAGAATCATTTTCATTTCAGTGGCCCATTCCCCTTGGAGGATGTGGGATTTATGACAGCCACAGCATGATTTCTCACCAATTAAAACTCAGGAAACCTCAGGATGCCTTTACATGCACTTCGAATATTCCACAAGGAAATACATCTCAGTATACAAGGTGCCATGGGGTTGGGTCAAGGTTCTGGAGGTATGACTGGTGCTAAAGACAGGAGGGACACTAGTGGTCCCCAGGCAGTCCCCCAGCTTCCCTGGTACCTGCCAAGTTGCTCATCACCCCAGCTGGGACAGTCTTCCCAGGCCACTGTGGCTGGGTGGCCCCTCAAAGTTAGCTCAGGTTCAGTCCCTTCCAGACCCATGTGCTATGGAGGGAGTGCAGGAGAAGGGCAGAGAAGGGGCTGTCAGATTTTTTTTACTTTTGGGGGTGTTTCCTCCCCGGTAGAACGTTCCAGTGGCCTCTGTGAGACAGCTCCCCGAGGCCGGGCTGCTTTCCTGGGCTCCTTGCTGGAGGCAAAACACAGGTTCCTCTGCTTCCTGCCCACCGCCTGCCCCTCCCCAGTCCGACCTGGAAGGTGGGCCATAATCACACAAGGCCCTTCCTAGGTCGCCCTCTGCCTTACCCGCTCAGTCCAGACAAAGCTCTTGTGGTCAACAGAGCTAGAGAAACTCAGACTCCAGATCCCAAGTCTTATACTTGGACTCAGCTTTAGAAAATCAAGACCCAAGTTGTGGATAAGAGTCACAGAGCACAGAAAATGCACTTGGGGGTGGGGGTGGACAGCAGACGATGGGGGCTTGCCGGACACAGTTTGATTGCAACATGAAGGCATTATCTTGCTGCACTCACAACAACCTTCCAAGCATCACCGCATATGACAGATGAGGAAACTGAGGCTCAGAGAGGTTGGATGGTTTGTCTATGGTGCCACAATTTGTAAGTGATGGCTTAGTTTATCTGCCCCAGTTATGTCTGACACAAAGACCACTGCTTTTAGCCATAGCTGTATCTCCTACGATCCAAATGTTGGGGCAGAACAAGGAACCCCGCAAGGAGGATGGAAAAATTCCCGAAAGTCTAGGTTGCTGATAGTGGTTCCTTTGGGAAGAAGCTGCTAGAAGAGTGCCCTGGATACATACTGTCCTGTAGACCAGCAGACAACATGTCCTCGGGATGAGGACTTCTGCTCCCCTGTCCCCATACCAAGGAATCCAGCATCACTCTGTCCTCTTCTCCTCTGGGCTCCTCCCATGCTCATAATTCAGCAGTGGGGTTTCAGCCAGGGCTGTCAATTCAAGCATGAAGGACCTTTGCCGGGATGCATCACGTAGGGATGAAAACCTCGCCTAGCCCATTCACATTCTTTTCCTCATCTGAGACGTAGGGCAGCTGTCAGGTGGACAGGCTGGGTGTGTTATCCCCAGTGTCCAGATAAGGAGACCAAGTATGCCACAGGGGATGAGCCAAGGCCCCGCCTCCTTCACTGGGCCACATTCCCATCCAAGCCTTTCCACAGAAGGGGCCAAACCACAGGCCACTGCGAGGTATCAGAAAAGTGACCACAATCAAGGACCCCAATGCCCACTCTTAAATGGGAGAATAGGGTTTATTGTCTTACTCAACCACGACCAAGCCTTTTCCCACATTTACTGCCCCTCCAAGTCCCTGGTAAATCTGAACTGTATCCAAAAGTACATGTGGCTTTCCCAAAGTGATGAAGTTGGAACAAAATCCGTGGGGCAACAGCAGAGTGTTTATCAAATTAAAATGAAATATACAGGGAAACAGTCACAATATGTTAAGTGGAAAAGACAAAGCTTCCCTCTTTTGTGCAAGTGTGCATAGAAAAATATCTAGAAGGAAATGCTTCATGTTAATAAGTCGCCTCTGTGTTTTCAAAATTTTCAGCAATTACAGTGTGGAAAAAAATGGCAATATTATTTAGGTAATTGATTGGATTTGAGTTTCTGGTTGGGCAGTAGGGCCCAGCTCTTACCAAGATGGACCATCGTTCACAAGGGTGTCCTCCTAGAGTCTATTTCATAATTCCCTCTGTGACTGTCAATAGACAGGCCAATCCTGTCTTTGTCTTGAGTTTTGTGGACGCTTACTGGCAGCAGCAAGCTTCCTAAGACCGGGATGAGTTGAAGACCAGGGGAAAGAAAGATATTCATCAGCTTACATTGGTATTGGGTTGGTGCACCAACATAATAGCTTATCTCCAAGGTGGCTGCCATCCATTCCTTCCCTTCACATGTATGCATGCATGCGTGCCTGTGCATGGGCATACACACATGCACACACACACACACGTACACACCAAACTCCACCCAAGAGGTGAGTGTATTTCTTCCTTCCCCTTGAATATTGGGTGGTCTAGTGATTGATTTAACAATAGAATGCAGTGGAAATGATGTCCTGAGACTTCCAAGGCTAGGTCACGAGATGCTTTGTAGCTGCCATGTTGTGAGGAAGCCCAAGCAAGCAACACCCAGAGCCCCTGGAGCATCCGGCACCAGACAGAGGGGTGAAGATGCCCTCTTGGAGGTGGATCCTCCACCTGAAGCTGCCACAGCTAATGCCACGTGGGGCGGAGACAAACCACCCACAACTTCCTGACCCACAAACCACAAGCGATGATAAAACGGTTGTTTCGTGCCACTGGGGATTGAGGTAGTTTGATGCGTAGTAATAGTCAACCCAGATAGTCACCAAATATTCACTGTGGTCTCAGCTGCATGCTCCTCAGCTCTTGTGTGCTATCCATGAGCTTTTTTCTGACTTTCCACTTGTCTTTGTTTCCATTTACAAAAAGAAAAACAGATTCAAACTGATTTTTTTTTTTTTTTTACCTCACTCTTTACAAAAGAATATATTCCCAAGTCATTTCCCAGTTCTTGGGTTTATCAGACCAGAAGCTTCTTTTGGCTGAAATTCTGTCTTACGAGGGTATGGTGATCCCTCTAACTGGAGGGACTCTTGGCTATCCTGATGTTCAGAGCCCTCGTTTACTAGTTCAGGCCCCAAGAGGTTCTGTGACTTCTCTGACATCACCCAGCAATTTGGGAGCAGAATAATTCACACATTGAAAACCATGCCAGCGGGAACCGTGCCCCATGGGATCAGACGCTGATGTGCTAAAGCAGAGACCCTCTCCTGGCAAAGGTGGGGACAGCGTTCAAGCTTCTGACTGAAGCCTGTGGAGGGCAGGCAGTGTGACCCAGCGGAAAGGGAACTGTGCTGGGATCTGGCCCTAGCTGCTCATTATAATCATATTACACTTACCTATGCCTGCCCCACCCCAGAGATTCTGATTTAAATCATCTGTGTCGAGGCCCAAACAGGACTAATTTTTAAAAACTTTTTATTAAAGTTCAATATACCCACAAAAAAGTACAACTTTCACAAATGTACAGCCCAGTACATTTTCACAGACTGGACACACCCAACATCGGAATCAAAAGTAGAATATTACAAGCACCCCAAGAGGTCCCCTTCCCCACAAGCCCCAGCCTCTGCCCCACCACCCACCACCTCCTGCCAGGGGTGACCACTCTCCTGACTGCTAGCAGGACAGGTTCCTTTGAACTTCATGTGAATGAAATCACTGTGTCTCCTTTCATTTAACAACACATTGCGAGACCTGCCCATATTGTTTCATGGAACTGTAGATTGTTATTTTAATTGCTATGTAGTATTCCATGCTGAGTCTATCACAGTTTATTCATTTTCATTCTACCGTTGATGGACATCTGTGTGGTTCCCAGCTTTGGGCGATGATGAAGAGTGTAGCTATGAATATTCTAGTACATGTCTTTTGGTAAATATTCATACTCCTTTCTCTTGGGTATACACTTGGGATGGGGATCACTGGGTCACAGTTTAGGCCTTCATTCAACTTGAGTGAAACTGTCACATGGCTTTCCAAAGTTGTGTCAATTTGCACTCCCATCAGCCATGCATAAGAGTTCTGGTCACTCCATATCCTTACCAACAATTGGTAGATTCCTTTTTTTTGTTTTTTTAGATGGAGTCCTGCTCTGTGGCCCAGGCTGAAGTGCAGTGGTGAGATCTTGGCTCACTGCAACCTCTGCCTTCCGGGTTCAAGCGATTCTCTTGCCTCGGCCTCCCAAGTAGCTAGGATTACAGGTGCCCACCACCACATCTGGCTAATTTTTTTGTATTTTTATTAGAGACAGGGTTTCACCATGTTGGCCAGGCTGGTCTTGAACTCCTGACCTCAGGTGATCTGCACACCTCAGCCTCCCAGAGTGCTGGGATTACAGGCGTGAGCCACCACACCCAACCTCCATCTTTTTTCATATTATCTATTTTGATGGGCATCCGTGGCATCTTGTTGCAGTTTTAATCTGCACGCCCCTGATGACAAATTACAGTGAGCATTCGAGCAGCCCTGACCTCAGTGATCTCTGGAGCCTTTTTGGGGTCCCTAACTTTGCACAAGCCTCACAGGCCACCCTGGGAACAGCCCTCCAGGGAGGGTTTTTGTGGGGAAAAAAAGGGAATAGAAGAGGAATAAAAATGCAGAGGCAGAAACTATGCAACTGATCAACCTGCAAGGGAGTGGGAAGAAGAATGTGGCCACCACAGGAAAGCCCCAGGACTCACACTTGGCACCAATGTGGGTTTCACTCTCCCAAGCCTAAATAGAACCTGCCCTCCCTTACTCTACCCCCTCACCCGGCATTATCTTCCCTGCTGACCTATCCTATGTTTATCTCCCATATGTGTGTTGCCTGTTTCTCCCATCTAGAATACTTGGTCCTTCTGTTCACTGCTGTGTGTCGGTGCCTATAGCAGTGCCTGGCACATAAGAGATGCTCATTCCCTTAACTGTTGGACATGTGTGCTCACACTCAAGCCATGGCCCCTGGGGCAGAATTGGGAAGGGCCTTGGTTCTGCCTGCCAGCCCGAGCCTGGCTGGTGGCTACAAAGACACACACACACACTTTATGTCTCTCCCTTCCAGACATCCCTCTCTGTTTATTTCAGCCTGAATGCCCAGGAATAAAGGGGTGCGTGTATGTATTGGAGGGGCCATTTGCAGGGCCCCATACCCAGTCGGGTCTAGGGGGAACCAAGACCAGCACATGTTTCTATGACAGTGACACCTCTTCCAGAAGGAGGGAAGGAGACAGTGGTGGAGGAAGAGCCAGCCAAGAGCCCCTGGGAGCTGAGCTGTGAGTCAGTGCCAAGTCCTGGGCGGACTCCAACCCAGCAATGGAACATCATCCGCTAAAATAAGCACCCCTGCGGTCCTGGCGTCCTGGCTCCCAGCCCTGGCTGCCTCTTGCTATCGGTTTATTTGGGTTTCAAATAACCAAGATGAAGATGGACAGACAAGAGTCTGATCCTCACCCTGGGCAGTGTTCTGAAGGGGGATGGGCAGAAGCAGACAGCAAGGCATGGGGAAAGCCAGACAAAGGCCCCAAGTCCTAGGAAGGAGAAAGGAGTGTCCATGGAAGGGGAGGAGAGGATCCAGGGAAAGAGTGAGACGTCCTCTATTTCTTCTTCAAAATGGGCCTTTGCTCTGGAGCAATCAGGAACCAGCCCCCAGCTTACCTCCCAGTTCAGAGGGCCAAGCCAGGTCCCAGAGAGCCAAGCCAGGTCCCAGGGAGAGAATACAGTGTTCCCCATTTATCAAGAGCAGAGCAAGGGAAGAACCCATATGCCTCTGATGGGAGAGAAGGGGCAGGGCAGCCTCCCAGCCTATGGCACTCTACATGTAGGGAGACACCCACTAGGGTGAGGCTCCATTATCCAGCAATGTCCCCTAGGGACCGGAAAAGGGCTGCCTGCAGTTGGCTCAGGGTGGCATTGGAGGCCTCCCCTCCTGTGTCTCCTGCTGTGCCCGGGCCCCACCAGGCCTAACCCTGGCCCTGTTCTCTCCAACACCCACATGCATGTAGAGGGGTCATGCATGTGCAGGATTTCATAAGGGTGTCACCCAAGTTAGCAGATCTGAGGAGCAAAGTCCATTGCAGGACATTGGGCTGTTTGCAGCTGGCTGGGGGTTTCCTTCAGACGAGAGTAGCCAAGACAGAAGAGTGGGACAGAAAGAATGGGCAGAGCTATGACCTCAGCCTTCCTTGCAAGCCTCTGCTGTAAACCCCAGCCGCTCGTACAAATCTCCAGCCATCCTCGACTGGTAAGTTGTCTGATTTAGTCACTATCCCTGCCCATTTCAGCCCTTGGTAAGGACCGCTCCACAGCAGAAGCCCTGGCCTGCGAAGCCCAGGACTGTCTCTCATGAATACGTTGCCCCTGGTGGGAGTGCCTACCTGGTCCTGGGCTTCCCGCTTGGGGGTGTGCTTGGCGAACCCCGTGCAGATGGTGTCTTCCTCATTGAAGACGCCACCCATGTGCGATCCGAGTCAGCACCACCCCATCCAGTTTCCAGCCCGGGCACTGGAGTCAGATGATCCCAGTCCGTTCCTTGAATGCTGTGTGTCCCCAGCTGCAGCCCTGCAACTCTCTGGATTCAGCTTCCTCTTCTGAAACTGGGGGAGTGATGACTCTCTCCCATGGTTGTTAGGGGATTAAATGTGATCCCAGGACTCAGCAGTAGATACCCACTAATCATACCTCTTCCTCCCCACCTGCCGTCTTCAGGACTTGAGTTGCACTTTCCTGGAGGCCACTGGCTCTATTGTCTAGCCAAGTCACTTGGTCCCCTCCAGGGCTCAATCTCATCCTGTCTGAATCACCCTTGGGAACTCAGGGACAAAATTAAACCCTGAGTGGCCCACAGGCCCAAGTTAGCTGCTGAGAACAGGTTTTCCATGAGCTGGAGCTCTCTGCTGCCCTTTGGCTGGGGGGAAAGGCCTCTCCCACAGGAGGCTAGAGTGCAGCAGCCTAGCCTCCTGGGATGCTCTGTGGCTGGGTCGGACCCTACACATCCTGCTGGATGCAACAGCTCCGGGCCATGTGGGCAGAGCTGAGGTCAGACCAGTCTCCTCCAGCACTAACTGTGATTGGCAGATGGGAAGGAGGGTGCCTCATGGACATAGTCCCTGGCTCAGCCATTCTGGAGCCTGAGCTCACAGGGAGCAAAATGATTCACCTGCTCCAGACAGGCAGCTGTTACCCATTTGGCACCTGTGTGGGGGGTGGGGGGTGCCTCCAGCTGGAAGGTAACTGCTCTCAGCTTCGCCTTTCACCCTTGGACTTGCTCCCCAGGTGTACTAGTGTATTCTCACGCTTCTGTGAAGGAATACCCGACTGGGTAATTTATAAAGGAAAGAGGTTTAATTGACTCACAGTTCTGCATGGCTGGGGAGACCTCAGGAATCTTACAATCATGATGGAAGGTGAAGGAGAAGCAAAGACCCTCTTCACATGATGGCAGGAGAGAGAATGAGTGCCCAGTGAAGAAAGAAGCCCTTTATAAAACAATCAAATCTCGTGAGAACTAACTCACTATCACGAGAACAGGACAGAGGAAACTGCTCCATGAGTCAATTATCTCCACCCTGTCCCTCCCAAGACACCTGGGGATTATGGGAACTACAATTCAAGATGAGAGTCGGGTGGGGACACAGCCAAACCATATCACCGGGGAATCCCAAGCGACCAGTGGTGAGCATCGCAGAGGTGTCAGCTAGACCCTTGGTGAGGAAGGCCGGCATTCTGGGTGTGAGGCAGGGCTGGGATGCAGGGTTGGGTCAAGGGTCCTGATGACCTGCAGCTGGGCCACTTCTCCTTTTCCCTGCAGGTAGGAAGGGATGGGGCAGGGAACGCCCATTTACCAGCCCTCTCCTGGGATCTGGGCACTTGCACAGCCATCCTGCGAGGGAGGCTTTATCATCCTGATGTTACGGATGAGGAGCTGAGGCCCTCATGGGACTTGCCTGAACTCAGTGACGGAGGAATCTCCAGCCACGCAGCCTCCATCCTGCAGAGGACCGAAAGATCAGAACAGCCAGGAATGTCAGATCTGGAAGCTCCTTGCAGTTCACGTTCCAACATCGTTTTCCTGAGGAAAGGGGAAGCAAGTCTGGAGAACAAGAGGGGCTTGTCAAGTCTTTGTAGGAGCCATGACTTCCAGAAACCCATGGAGTGCTTTTCCATAGCTTCCTCCCATGATAATCTCATCAGGCCATAGACCTTCAATTCAGGTTGTGGGGCATATTGGCAGGAACCTCACCACACTGGAGAAGGTTGAGCCCAGATGGCAGGCTGGACTTCCTCATGGGCACATTCAAGATGCCTGCTACCTCCTGGAGACTCCCAGCAATGCCTAGGGGTGAGGAGGCTGTGGTTTGCAATGGATCACAAACCTCAGGAAGCAGCCAGGGGCTTCAAGCCCAGGCAACTCGGGTGTCAATGTCATTGTGCCTCATTGTTCCCAGCCACAGGATATCAGACTGAGGGCCACTCCCAGCACAGACTCGCTGGTAATGTGACTGCCCCAGATCCCTCTTCAGAACCCAGTGGCTGAGAGCCTAGACTCTGGAGTCATCTGCCAGCGCAACCGCTTGCTAGCTGTGTGACCTTAGAGAGCCTACTTAACTTCTCTGCCTTGGTTTCCCGATACACATTGCAGGGAGGAGGAGAATAATATCCATAGCTCACAGGAAGTTTGCAAAGATTTTATGACATAATACCCCCAAACATTCTGTGTATATATGTGTGTATGTGTATTGTATATGTATACACTCATATATATACAATATGTGTATATATTAATATAATATATGCATAGTATACAAGTTACATATAATTTATATATAGTATTCATATATGTATATATCCATATATGTATGTTCATATTCGTATATGTATATATCCCTTAGAATAAAGACTTATAAATGTTAGAGGTTGTTATTAGCTTAAACTTGCTGACAGAGACAGAGGGGATGGTGGTCAGCTGGAGACAGTGGTTCTTAACTGGGGACAATTCCTGAAGACATTTTGGGTTGCCACAACTTGGGGGAAAGGGGAGGATGCTCTTTGCATCTAGTGGGCAGAGGTCAGGGATGCTGCTAAACATCCTGCAATGCACCAGGCAGAACCCATGCCAGCCCCCCTACCCCATAGAATTAGGGCCCAAATATCCACAGTGCCATGGAGAGGAAGCCTGGCTGAAGAGCAGGGGCAGTGGGAAGTGGCTCTTAGGGAGTGGAACGGGGCCTGGGCCAAGCTGACAAAGAGGTAGCTTTGGATTTCGGGAATAGCTGCCACCAGGAGAACTGAGCGGATTTCCAGCGCCTTGTGACTGTTATATAATGGGATGATTCACTGAATGGGGCTCGTAAACCAGCTCTGAAGGCCACCAGCAGGGGAACATGTGGCTGTGGTTTGAGCAGCACAGAAAGAACAGCCATAGCGACCACGTGCAGGTTGGGGTCCTCCTTCAAGCAGGAAAGGGGAGTCCTAGGCAAGTCTCAGCCCTGCTTGTAGCTGGTGCATTCAGACACACATACACACATACACACACACACACACACACACAGATGGTGCTTAGCTGACAGCACACCACACACACATAGTTTACACTATTTAAGTGAAGAGTTAGTACAACAGTGGACAAATGAAGTAGTCTTTTTTTGAGACAGAGTCTTGCTCTGTTGCCCAGGCTGAAGTGCAGTGGTGCGATCTTGGCTCAGTGCAACCTCTGCCTCCCAGGTTCAAGCGATTCTCCTGCCTCAGCCTCCTGAGTATCTGGGATTACAGACATCTGCCACCACACCCAGCTAAATTTTGTATTTTTAGTAGAGACAGGATTTCACCATCTTGGCCAGGGTGGTCTCAAACACTGGACCTCAGGTAATCTGCCCGCCTCAGCCTCCCAAAGTGCTGAGATTACAGACGTGAGCCACCGCACCCAGCCAAACTAGTCTTATAAAGATGTTAAGTACCTGTTGAAGTCTCCTGTTTTCTACAAATACAGCACTCCATCTCTTTCTTGGTGCACATGTGTGCAGGTGCGTGTGTGGATGCCCCAGTGTGTGCACGTATGAGCACATGTGAGACGTGTAAACTAACAACTCTGCAGGCATGTGAGGCACCTCACACATTGGAAAGAACTTGAGCCTAACCACCAGTGTGCTGCTCTTCACCCTTCTGGAAAGTTCTGACCCTATGCAAACCTTTCCCCTCTGCAGATCCCTGAGAAATGGAGGAAGGGAGTGCACTGTGGAGCTTGTAGGAATACAGGCCCGTCCACCCTCTGAGTGCCTCTGACACCAGATGAGCAACTGGAAGTTGCTGCATCTACCAGTCTTTTTTCTCTGAGAACAAAAATTCTAATCATAAGTCAGTTGTAATTTAAATCAAGTGTACCTAAATATTTTCAAAAACAGAAATAAAAAATGGGATACTTATTTTGGAACAGTTTGTGAATCCTGGGATGCAACTTCCTGTCCCACATCATTTCAAAATAATTGGTTGTTGGATAAAATTCAGCCTCTGGGCCTGGTGGCTCACATCTATAATCCCAGCACTTTGGGAGGCCGAGGCAGACAGAGTTTGAGACCAGCCTGAGCAACCTGGTGAAACTCCATCTCTACAAAAAATACAAAAATTAGCTAGGCATGGTGGCGTGTACCTGAAGTCCCAGCTACTCAGGAGGCTGAGGTGGGAGGATCACTTGAACCCAGGAGGTGGAAGTTGCAGTGAGCTGAAATTGCACCACTGCACTCCAGCCTGGGAGACAGAGCGAGACCCTGTCTCAAAAAAAAAAAAAAAAAAAAAAAAAAGAATTCAATTAACATACATGTTTGCTGCCAATCTTTGTGCACACAGGCACTCTCATACACACTCATGCACACGCATGGTCTTGTACACACCCGGTAAGGTGACCTTCCAGGAAGCTCAGGGCCCCCTGAGCTGACACTAGGTGAAGAAGGTGAGGGCATGAAAGGAAAGGGCATTTGATATTGATATTTCTCATGGTCCAAAGTGGCCATCTCCACTTCACAGCTAAGGAGATGGAAGCCAGAGACTTCAAAACATGTTTCTAGGTTCAGTCCGTTAATGCAGGGTCCAGCTTTTTCTCTTTCCTTGCCCTTTCTCCCTTACTTCCCACTTTTCCTGGTGCCACTGAAGCCGGCCACATCCCCTCCAAACTGCACTGTCATAGCTCTTGGCCTGGCTCCTGAAGAGCGTGTGACCTGGGCAGTCACATCGACAGCCAGGGCTGTGCCCCGAGGGTGGATACCCTGCAGCCCACAGGGCGCTTGCCAGCCCCGGGCTCCTGGGACGAGTGCTGACTGGATGCTGGTGCACGGCCTGCCCATGGCCCTCCTGGCGATCCAGCTGGCCTCTCTGTCTTTGCCCTGCCCTCAGGGGCTCTGGCTTTATATTTAACAGCATTGCCTGGCCCAGTGGGATCAAATGTCTGCTGTGCCACATGTCCCAGGAAAGGACGGCAGAGGCCTTCAGATGATCTCCAGGCTGCAGTGCCCAGAGGTCTGGTTTCTGACCCAGGTGCCTGTCCAACCCGAGGGCTACTGCATCGCCTTTTGGGAAAGGCTGGCCTGGAGAGAATGAAAGCAGGCTACAGGTGACTGCATTTTGCCAGATCTTGGTAGGGCCTCTGCGGCCTCTGTGGTCAGCCCCAGACGACTTGCACAGCCTCCTCTTCCTCATGGCTCTGCCTCTGCCCCACAGTCTGTCCATCTGTGTCTGGCCTGTTGAACCCTTTTGGGCTTGGAATGCCCTTTCCCTTGGGCCGTGTGGGCCCTGGGAGCGGCTGGCGTGGGGTTGGTGTGGGCGCTGGTCCAGCAGCCTGGCTCCCTCCCTCCTCCCTCCACTCTCTGGAGGCGGGCAGCCCCAGGTCCTCACCTGTGACGCAGGAGTCAGGACAGCAGCAGCTTCCTCACAGGCAGCAGTGGGGCTTCAAAGAGGTAACACTCCAGCAAGTCCGTGACAGGGGCTGCGGGAGGCGAGTGCCCAATAAGTGGAACTATTATTATTTTTAACTTCAAGGCACAAATTAAATGCCACGAACCCTGCTAAGTGCCAGAAGCAGTGTCAGCTCCTGGAATAAATACTTTCTACCCACAGGAGGTACAGCCTCAGGGAGGACAGAGTGGGAGGGAGGTGGAAAGGAGGGAGTGGGGGAGAGGAGGGGCCAGGGAGAAACAGTAGGAGGGTGGGGGCATCTGGAAGGAGGAGTGAGAGGAGGGGTGGGGCCAGAGAGGAGAGGAGGGAATGGGAGGAAAGGGGTGCAAGGTGGGGTGAAGGTCAGGGAGGAAAAGTGAGCGGTGGGGGAGTCTAGAAGGAGGAGTTGGAGGAGGGGTGGGGCCAGAGAGGAGGGAATGGGAGGAGGGGATGGGAGGAAACGATGGAGGAGCGGACAGGAGGAGAGAACAGGAAGAGGGGATGGTAGGAGGGAATGGGAGGAAAGGATGGAAGGAGGGAAAGGGAGGAGGGGATGAGAAGAATAGATGGGAGGAGAAGATGGGAGGAGAGGATGGGAGGAGGGGATGGGAGGAGGGGATGGGAGAGGGGGTGGGAGGAGGGGATGGGAGAGGGGGTGGGAGGAGGGGATGGAGAGGGGGTAGGAGGAGGGGATGGGAGAGGGGGTGGGAGGAGGGAATGGGAATGGGCCTGAGGTCCCTGTTTCCTTTCTGACTGCTGGTGGGGACCTGTTCTTAGCTCCTAGTGGCTTCTCCGGTCTTTGCCCTATGACCCCTGCCATCTCAGCAATGAGAACCTCTGTTCTCTGTTCCCACTGAATCCCTCTCACCCATCCAATCTCTGACTTCCTCTTCTACCAGTCACAGAGAAAATACTCTGCTTTTAAAGGGCTTGTGTAATCAGTTAGACCCATAGGCAATCTTCCTAGTTCAAAGTCAATTGATTGGTAAACAACATCTACAAAATCTCCATTGCCATGAAAGGTGACATGATCATAGATGTGACTGTTCACCACATTCACAGCCCCAGGGACTCAGGGGAATCCTGGTGGCATCTTAGATCTGTTTCTTTCCTAGACAATCTCGGGTCTGTTTCCTTCTCGGCTTTTGGAATACCACTGTCCTGGTCCTCCTCCTTCCTCACTTCAGCTCCTACATGATCTCCTCAGCCGTGTTCTCCTACCACCATCAGCATTTTGGTTTTTTTTTTTTTTTTTTTTTGAGACGGAGTCTTGCTCCGTCGCCCAGGCTGGAGCACAGTGGCCAGATCTCAGCTCACTGCAAGCTCCGCCTCCCGGGTTTACACCATCCTCCTGCCTCAGCCTCCCGAGTAGCCGGGACTACAGGCGCCCGCCACCTCGCCTGGCTAGTTTTTTGTATTTTTTTAGTAGAGACACGGTTTCACCGTGTTAGCCAGGATGGTCTCGATCTCTTGACCTCATGATCTGCCCGTCTTGGCCTCCCAAAGTGCTGGGATTACAGGCTTGAGCCACCGCACCCGGCCACCATCAGCATTTTTAAGAACATCAGGAATCCATCAAAAAAAGATAAGAAAGAGGGCTGGTCTAGGCCACCCAGGGAGCTGGCAGAAGCCACCCCAGCACGGAGTGGACTGAGCCACTCTTAGTTCCCACTCCAGGCCAGCTTATTTTCCAGGAGCTGGGGACATCTCCTTCCAAGCCCAGTAGATGGAATGACTGCCCAGGGTCAGGTAGTCCCATGGGAGATTTTGGAAGCTCCGAGTCACCCTCTTGTGGACTGTGAGGGGGCAGCTCTGACAGATCGGGGTGCAGATTGAGGTGGGTGAGCCAGAACTGGCTCTTTCTCCAGCTTGACTGGAGAGCATTCAGGAGAGGCCTGGCCTTTGGGGCAGAAAAAGGCCACAGACACTAGATCTGGGTGTGGGCCTGCACCAGGCATGGTAATAGTGACAATAGTGACGTCTTTTGAGCACTTTCTTTGAGCTAGATGCTGAGTGCTTTATGTACACCAGCTAATTTCATCTCCACAGCAGCCCAAGGAGGTAGGTACTATTGCTAATCTCATTTCATGGAGGAAGAAACTGAGGCTGGGTGAGGGTGAGGCACTTGCCCAAGGCCAGACAGCTCATGACTGATGAGAGCTGCCAAGGGATGCCTGACCTGCCCTTAGTGTTCCTTTCATCCTGAAGCACGAGTCCATCAACCGTCATGCCAACATTAAGAAAGTGGTTTTAATAGCAAGACACTTGCCGTGTGGGAAGTTGTTAAACTAGGACTGAGGCAGGGGACACTGGAAGAGACTTATTTGCATTCAACACAAGAAAGGGCAGATGTTCTAGTGGTCACAGTGACCCAGAGGTGGATGAGGAGGCTCCCTTGGGAGGTGATGAGCTGCCCATCACTGAATATATGAAGTGAAGAGGCCGTTCTCATTGACTGAGGTCCTGGTAGGACAGACACTGTGCTGAGTGCCTTACCTGTGTCATCATCAGGCCCTCACAGCTCCTTCACACAGGCACTGTTGTTGTCCCCCACTTACAGATGAGGAAACAGAAGCTCAAAGAGATTGAGTGATTCATGACAGTTACATAGGTGGTGGGTGGGAGAGTCGTGACTCAAACCCAAAGCCGTGCATCTCCAAAGCTCTGTTTGTATGCATACATCTATTGAGCGCCTGCTGTGTGTCCAGTACTATCCTTCTAGACGCTGAGACTCAAGCAGGGACAATTTGGTCCCAGTCCTTGACCTCATGGAGATCACATTCCAGTGAGGAGGGAGAAAATCCACAGTAAGGAGTGCTAAAATAGAGCACACAGGGGTGAGGTCACCCGGAGTAAGGTGGGTTGGGGGACCTGAGATGGTCAGGGAAGGCCACTCTGAGGAGGTGGGTTCTGAGCTGGGATCTGGAAGACCAGACGGAGAGAGTACTATAAAGAGTTTAGAGACTTGTGCTCCAGGCCGAGGGAAGCACAGGTGCAACGGCCCTCGGCCAGGAAGAACAGAAAAGCCACTGTGAGAAGAATGGGCAAGGGGGAGCCAGAGCATTTGGAGCCTCGTCAGCCAGGACGTGAACTTCATCTGTCACTTTTTAAAGTGGTGGTGTGCTGCAGCCAGCTCAGACCAGCTCATAAGAGCCACTGTTAAGTCTTCAGGCATTTTGCAAACCGGTTGTTAAATTGTTAGTAGCTTGAAATCGGCCATGGCGGGAGGATTGACACTACAGAAATTGATGGATGCCATAAATCTTGGCTTTTCTCCCTCTCACTGTTGACCTGAACATCACTGGTTTTGGCAGGGAAATGGGGAGATCTGGTTTTCGCTTTAAGACGAGCTCTCTCTGGCTGCCAGGTGGAGAGTAGCCTGCAGGGGACAGGAGCAGAGAGAACAGCAGGGAAAGCCAGTGCTTGCCCCAGGTGGAACAAGCGTGGGCCAGTGAAGAGAAGTGAGGAGATTCCAAAGATTTTGGAGGCAGAGTTAACAGCCTTGCCGGGCCAACCTCAACCAAGAGGTTCATAGCAGGAGGTGACAAGGTGGTATGGAGGGGCATGACTTGAACCCAGGCCTGCAGGGTCCGTAAACTCATTCTGTGGGCACACCTCAGTGATTCTTCCTAGGAAGGTGGCGGTTCTGGGACGAGAGAAAACAGCTGATGATTGCCCCTCAGCCCTGGCTCCCTCTGGTCAGAGAAGCCCCTTCCCACACTGCCTCTTGGGAGGGCGTCTCCTAACAGCTACTCTATGGAGGTGAGAGGTGGCAGGATGTCAGTATCATAGACACCGGAAGGCCCAGATCTCCACTGTGGCCCCTGGGACCATGACCAGAGCCTCCGTCCTCTCCCACGGGAAGGCCCTGTCTTGGGAGTACTGAGCTGGAGACAGCCTCGCAGTGTCCTAGGGCCTGCTTGGGTGATTCCCCAGCTCTGGGACCTGGAGCTTTTCCTGGTGCAGAGCAAAGATGAGGTTAGGGGCACAGGGAAGTGGGTGCTGGGCCAGGCTGGGGGCCTCAGAGGAGGCAGGGCCCCAGCACAGCTTCCTGGGCCCAGGATGCCCTGGGTTTACCTCTTGTGCCAGAAATGGAAGGAGGGGACAGAGGTAGACTGCTGAGATTCTGTCTCAGTGGGGGAGGAGTTATGTCGTGCCAGCTCTTAGTAAAATTCTGGCCTAATCAACAGGCCAAGTTTGTCTTCCTTGCACCCTCTCACCCCTTCCCACCAGAGCCACCTTTGCCAGCCAACCCCAGCAACCTCTGTTGAAGCTCCTGTGCTCTTGTGTTGGGGGATCAGGTCATTGTGATCCTCTGGACGGAAAGAGAAGAGATGGGCAGGAAACAAAACTAACGTCCATCGAATCCCTACGACGGGTCAGCTCTGGGCTGCTTGCTTTCCTAAAGGGTCAGAACAGACACTCTCTTAAAGAGTTGTGCTAGTTTAAAAGTTGCCCCTTTTCCCTGCCCCTAAGACATAAAATGTTCATTTCTATCTTTCTAGACTTCCTCCTATGCACACTTCGGTTAATTTCACAAAAACGAGAAGATGCTAAGTGTTCTACGTGGATTATCTCATTTAATCCCTAGGTGCTATTACCCATACTTTACCTTTCAGGAAACTGAACCTCAGAGAGGTCAGTGCTTTTCCCGAGGCCACACAGCTGGTAGCCCTGCCTCAACCCACAGCCCCACTCTGCATCCTGAGCGTCAATGGCTGAGGAAGGGCTGGCCTTGGCCCTGTCTGGGGGCATTTGGGGTTGTAGACCAGATGGGGTGAATTCTGCAGAAGGCCTGATCAGGCCCTTCCTTCTGCTGTGCCTGGTGACCCAAGCCTGGTGGCAGATTCCAGCCCCAGGAGTCCTTGTTAAGGTTTTTGAAAAGGGGTTCTGGCCGGGCGCAGTGGCTCAAGCCTGTAATCCCAGCACTTTGAGGGGCCGAGACGGGCAGATCACGAGGTCAGGAGATCGAGACCATCCTGGCTAACACGGAGAAACCCCGTCTCTACAAAAAAATACAAAAAAGTAGCCGGGCATGGTGGCGGGCGCCTGTAGTCCCAGCTACTCAGGAGGCTGAGGCAGGAGAATGGCGTAAACCCGGGAGGTGGAGCTTGCAGTGAGCTGAGATCCGGCCACTGCACTCCAGCCTGGGCGACAGAATGAGACTCCGTCTCAAAAAAAAAAAAAAAAAAAAAAAGAAAAGAAAAGAAAAGGGGTTCTATTGCCATTTAATTGCAGCTTTGTCCTTGAAGCAGGTTCCCAGCTCCCAAGATTCCCAGCTGTCTGTAACAGACAGACTTGGCTTGGATTTCTCTTGCCCAAGGCCCTGGGTAGAGGCTAGTCTGGGAGTTGGGAGACCTGTGCCCTCACCGCTGTGTAACCGTGGCAGCTCCTGTCTCTCTGCCTTAATCATTTCTTTTCTTAAGTTCCTTTCACCTCCATGTAAGTGCTTGAGTCTTCCCCTAATTAGGGAAGGGTGGGGTCTGCTGGTTGGGTGAGGCTGGGGAAGGGCAAGGAAAAAGAGGAAGAACCAGGGTGGTGAAGCGGCGTCTGAGGCAGGCTGATGGGTTTTAAGGAGCAGAATAGAGAATAACTAGGTCTAGAATCCCTGGACCTGGGTCCAAATCCCAGTGAGGGGTGTATGCAGTTATGCAGGATCTGTACTCACAAGAGTCCACATTTGGCTTTATCTTCTGCTATTGCAGCTTGAAATTCTTAATAATTTTTGAGCAAGGAGCCCAGCGTTTTCATTTTGTACTGAGCCCCACAAACTGTGTAGCCAGCCCTGTTACCTTGTATTAACTGTGTACCCTTGGGCAAGTTACTTCGCCTCATAGACTCAGTTTTCTCGTCTGCAAAATGGAGCAGTGCTACCACCACCCTAGAGGACTGTTCCGAGAATGAAACGAGAGACTCCCAGTAAAGAGTCAGGCAGTGGTGAATCCGTGACAGGACTCAATTCCTGGTGCTTGTGACAGTCACTCTCTAGGGGCCTGAGCGGGAGAAACGTCTCCCAAGGAGCCGCAGCCTCTGCCAGCCTTGTCTATTGTGCTCTCTCAGCACCTATGGGACACTTCAGGCCAAAAATGCAATTGTCACTGGAAAGCAAATAGTGCCACCATCCCCACTCCAAACCTACCTTCCCTCCCCCACCTATGGCTGTATGGGGTCAAGTGGTTTACAGACTTTAACTTCTGGGAAGTAAAGTCCTGGAATGTTTGAGCGTGGGAAGGGACGAGGGTCTGGCGCGCCTTCTCCAGCATCTGCTTCTGGCCAGAGGAGGGTCAGTGGTCTGCCTGTCCCCAGTGAAGGTCCCATACCCAGAGGTGCTAATGGAGTCTTTCCCAAGAACAGCCTCCTGCTGTAGGATCCCCTATCAATCAGCTTCAAGGTCCTAACAACTCAACCTCCCAGATGGTTCTGGATCTTGACTTTCTGGATTAATATCGGAACTATTTTCTAACAGTGAGATTTTGGGCAAGTTACTTAGCCTCTCTGGGCCTCAGTGTTGCCCTCTGTGAAATAATAGCTTTGACCTCAGTGTGTCATGAAGATGAACAAACCCCTGTATGGAAGTGCTTAGACCTGTGCCACACAAACATGAGTCACTCCCGCTGCCGCGCTGCTGGCCTCACCCCCACTCTGAGCCAGAGAGCATGTGCAGAAATGCTCTGAACATTTCTGAGTGGGCAGAGATGATGATGAAGCTGCCTCCTCCTTAAGCAGGCTGCTTTCTGAACCAGCTCCGGCTCTGACCCTGTGACTCTTTCCAGAATTTGTTGGAAGCCAGCACTTGTTGAAAGTTCCCAGGCATCTTGGTGGCGGGAACTGAAGACTTGGGGGTGATGGGGCTGTACCATTTATAGGGCTGCAAGCAAAACAAGCCCCCTACAGAGTGGCACCCTCAACCTCTCCAGAGCTGGGGATGCAGCCCAGTTGTCCCTGGGCCTCCTCAGCCTGTTATCCCTGAGCCTCCACGGAGGAGCACCTGTGGGTTCTGTTGCTCAGCTGTCCTGATTCCCTGGGAACAGCGCCAGGGTTTGCACTGGGAAACTTCCAGCCCCCACTGCAGGCTCTTAGGATATGACTGTCAGTCAAGCCAAGGGGTGGGCACACGGCCCAGGCTCAGCCAATTGGGCATCCTCTCTTGATTCTTGAGAATGGAGAAGATGATGAAAAGGGGTTGGGAAGGATTCATTCTGGGGGCGCCTCCCTGAGTTCCTGCTGCGTGGATCTCCAGGGCTGCCCTGGGCGCCTGTCCTCTCTGGATTTGCAGCTGGATTTTCAGCGTTTCTTCTGATTCTGTGCCTCCCTACAGCCTCCCATGCATCCCTCCTTGCCCAGAGTAACCCGGGCAGTCTCTGCTGCTGGCTGATACCCTTTGGCTCCTGCTAACACCTTCACCAGCCACGGTCCAAACCACTCCCACCCTGATAGCCCCCTTCTGCTTTGAAGGCTCTGCCTACGGTCCGCACAGGCTGTGTAAGCTATTCTGTGCCTCCAAACCTTTGTCCCTGCCATTCCTTCTGCCAGAATGCCCTTCCCACCTTCTCCTCTCATTCTTATCCTCGTGAAACACCTCGGACACTGCCGATTCTGGGGATCTCCCCCACCCCTCCTCGAACTGGGCCGACTCCTTCTCTGGGCAACCCCAGCCCCTGAGCTCCTCTCCCTCTGCATCCATGCCGCCCACACCTGCATCCACCTCCCTTCTGAGTCTGAACCCAAGGCCAGAGCCAGGACCCTTCACCTTCATTCTCAGTCGGTGCTCAGCACATAAGCGAGGGGCTCTAGGACCATGGGGAGGCAGCCCCGGGCACCTGTCAGGGACTCCTGAGCTGGCAGGGGCTGATCTCACTGCCTGCTGGTGAGGGGTCGTGAAGGAGATGAGTCCAAATCCCTGCCCCTGCCCCCAGCCCAGCCCCGACCCTGGCCCCAGCCCCAGCCCCAGCCTTTGATCCAGATCTTGCCCCAGCCTTGCCCCAACTCCAACCACAGACCTGAAACCCCAGCCCTTGCTCTGCCCCCAAATGGACCCCAGCCCCTCCCTCATTCCTGGCCCCTTCTCCAGCTCAGGCCTTGCCCTGGCTCCTACCTCCTTCACCCTCTCTGGGGACCTTTCCTACCCACAGTGTTCCTCCCGAGTGGAGCCCACACTGAGCTGTGACTTCCCAGAAGTCATCTGAGGTGACCCAGCTCTGAGCCAATGGAAGCCTTTGAGGGGGAAGGCCAGGCCAGCCAGCATGGTGGTGAGTGTGGTGGGGGTGGGATGTCAGGGTGGGCATGAGGCCCAGCCCTACCCACCCCACCGTCCCTGGTGGCACAGGTCCAGTAGCTCCAACAGGAGGTTCAGGGCCAAGCCATAGGCAGGGGCAGTTCCCAGACGTGGGTCCTTCAGCTTGCTCCCATCCCCTGCACGGAGCCAGCCCTGGTCCTGAGCCATGGGTGGGGCTGAGCCTTGGGGGGCTGATGGGGAAATGCCTGAGCTGCAGCCACCAAACTCAGGTGGGATGGGGTCGAGGGAGAGTCCCAGGACAGGCCAATGGGAATTGGGCAGCCCATAAAGCAGACCAGCCTGGATAGAAAGGACAAGAATAGCCCAAGTTTCCCATGGGGTTGCCAATGCCCTTCCTCCCCATCTTCTTGGGAACGGGACTGGGCGGTGGGGGTGGGAGGTTTTAGGACCATGGAGAATCTGGCCCTCCACAGGTGGATCCTGCAATGGACACATCATGAGGACAGAAGCCAGCATTGTGATGTCACAGCCTGGCTGTGGCTTTGTGCTCCTGGAGCTGTAGGTGAGTCAGCTAGGCCCCTTCCTCCTATAGTGCCTGTCTACCTGTGTTTGATGCTTAGGCCTAGAAAGGTTGACTTTGTAGCCCCTCACCTTCTCTCCTCAACGCACTGGGCTGGTTCAGCAGTTGACCAATGAGGGTCATGCTTGCGTACCAGCCTTGGGCGAGTGGCCCAGGAACTGTTTGCAAGGCTGTGTTGAAGCTACTTGTAACTAGACCATCTTCCCAGCTTGACCATGAGCTTGTTCGAAGCATCTCTGCTTAGTCTCCACTGTAGTTCTGCAAGCACTGTACGAGCTCAGAGCATGTAATGTTGGTTAAGTGAATAAATGCATGGATGGGGGTGGGTGGGCAGAGATGATAATGAAGCTGCCTCCTCCCTAAGCAGGCTGTTTTCCGAACCAGCTCAGGCTCTGACCCTATGACTCCTTCCAGAATTTGTTGGAAGCCAGCACTTATTGAAAGTTCCCAGGCATCTTGGTGGCCAGGAACTGAAGCCTTGGGGGTGATGGGGCTGTACCAGTTATAGGGCTGCAAGGGAAACAAGGCCCCTACAGAATGGCACCCTCAACCTCTCCAGAGCTGGGGATGCAGCCCGAAGACCTTGGACTTGGGATTTAATGAGCCCTGGGTCCTCATCCAGTCCTGCCAGATGACCTTGAACTGGTTACAGCCCCTCTCTGAACCTCTGTCTCCTTTTCTGTGAGGTGGGGATGCTAACCCTGGCTTCCGAGGATCCGAAGAAGAAGCTGCAGTTGTGACTGTTTCTTTTTGGTCTGTCTTCATCCTGCCTGGCTCACTTGGCTCCTGTCCTCCTGCGTAGCTTGTGGCAGTGGGGTGATGGCAGCCATGGACACAGGCCAGAGAGCTGGCCCAAGCAATCCTGGTGACAAGGAAGAGGACCTTCAAGGGCTGTGGCAGGAACTCTACCAGCTCCAGGCTAAGTATGCATTGTGCCAGCCCTGCCCTAGCCCCAGCCCCAATGCCTCCCTGGTGGGCTAAGTGGCTGGACTGAGCAAACATGTCCCTGAGGAGGCCAGGACAGGGGGTGGATGAAGAGGGCAGTGTGGTCTGGAAGCAAATGGGCGGGGCAGGGCTGGGCGACAGCTGTGATGGGAGAGAGAAGAAGTGTGGCTATTGCCCTTTGGCCTCAGATCTTGGGCCAGTCCTGGGCCCTCTGCTGGCTGGGCCTCTACATCAGGAAGGAGGACTGTGGGTGACCATCCGTCTGCACCTGTCCACTCGGCCCCTCTAAGGCCAGTCTACAAGATTGCCGCCTTGACTCTTAGTGGGGACCCTGGGTCCTCACCCCATGAGGATGGGAGGTTGGGGAGATGAAATTTCAGACTACACACAAAAACCTGAATTAGATGCAAAAGGACGTGTCTCTGCAAAGTTTTATGAAGGGCCAACCATTCCAACAGATTTTGAGGGCTTCCTGATTCCAATAAGGTTTAGCACCGTCATGGCTCACAGGGCCCCATGTGGTATCTGTGGGAAGGATGATATTGTTCTGCACTTTTCAGAACCATATGGATGAGAAAGGGGGGCCCACAGAGGCAGAGTGGCTTGCCCTGGGCCACTCAGAGACCCCCAGCGCAGCCCCTGTTGGATAGCCAGAGAATGGGTTGGGAGCTCAGTCAGCTGGCCAGGCCACGCCCTGCTCTGGTCTCTGCGCTTGACTGCTGACCTTGGCTGGGTCCAGAACAGGTGACCTGTTGGAGACTTGCTTAGGGATTCCCCGAAGAGTCAAGTATGGCCAGGCAATAGCAAGTGGCCCTCTCCCCTCCGGGATTGGCGGGGAGCCCACCTCTGATGGAACGCTCCCAATACACTTGGCGCCCCACGCATGACCCTGGTCAGCAGCTCACATCACCCCTGCTGTAGATGGGCTACCCAGGCACAAAGAAGTGAAGCACTTGGTCCAACATCACCAGCTAGTAGGTGCTGGCCTGTCTCCCGAGATGGGAGGCACCTGCACAGCCTCCAGAGGAGGCATCGTAGACTCCGGCCAGAAAGACTTGGCCTTCAAGTCTAGGCACCTTCTTCGCTGCCTAGGAGATGCTGCTGTGGGCATTTATTTGACCTGCTTGTGGCTCAGTTTGCTCAGCAATGAAATGAAGGTGGAGAGACTCCTAAGTCTATGGCCAACTGATAAAGTGGTACGTGGCCGGCCCAGGGCAGGTCCAAGCAGGAGATCACAGAGGGTGGCCCAGGTTTGTTCACAGGGGGTCCTATGACCTGGGAGCCTCCAGGCCATGTTCTTGCATCTGGCTCTACAGGCAGAAGAAGCTCAAGAGAGAAGTGGAGAAGCACAAGCTTTTTGAAGACTATCTGATTAAGGTCCTTGAGAAAATCCCCGAGGGTATGTACGCAGCTTCCTCGGAAAGCTCTTTCTCTCCGCAGCCGCCTCCTGGCTGCAGGACTGTCACACGGTGTGTGGCCTCATGGAGCTGTGAGCTGCCCATCTACAGAATGGGAACCCAAAAAGGCCAGCCCCACAGTGGTGGGGAAGGGTGCAGACAGCCGAGTCTGACTGCTTGGTCCCAACCCTGGCTCCACGGTCGTTAACAGTGTGGCCTCTGGCAAGTTCTCAAGGCCTTGATTTTCTTATCTGTACAATGGGAAGAGCAATAGTTATGTGGACTAGATGAAGTCATCCTTTATAAGCATAGCACAGGGCCCCGCATATAGCTAGTACCTGGTAAACATTGGCCATTATTATTATTATTTTGTTTGTCTTTGGATTTGCGTTTTTGTTTTGCTATTATTAACTAAGAGTATAAGGACATCTGAGATGAGGTTTCGTGTGTTGTTTTATGAGTGCTGAATACTCATTAGAAAAGGGAAGGGGAGTCACACATATTTATTGTCATTATTATTTCAACACCATCAATAATACATAATTATTACCATTTATTAAATATGTGCCCTGTGCTAAGCTTTTTAGTAAATCTTTTTATACCCCTCCTATGAGCTTTGCAGTACTGTGTTACTCAGGCCCAGAGAGGGTAATGAACTTGCCCAGGGTCGCCCAGTCAGGAAGTGGTGGTGCTGGGCTCAGACTCTGGTCCATCTGACTTCATAGCCACTGTACTAAGTGCTAGAATGAGAGGAGTTATGGAAACTCCAAAACCTCTGCCTTGGAGGTCAGGGAAGGCTTCACGGAGGAGGTGACCTTTCATGGGGCTCAAATGGGTGTAGCAAGGGAGAATGACCCTGCAGGCAGAGGGAGGGACACAAACGTAGGCAGCAGCCACAGGGCTGCCAGGTGGGTTTGGGGGTGGTGAGCTCCGGGCTGCTGGGAGATGTGGCTGGGAGGCTGGGGATATATACTGAGTAGTGAGCCAAGGAGGAGTCAGGGCTGCAGGTCAAGCGAGGGGCTTGCGGCAGACCCAGCACCCAGTGCTGCTCGTGGTTTGGGACCTTCCTAATTCAGCAGTTTTGCCTGTTCGACTCATCCAAAATGCATAACCATCAGGACTTGGTACTTGCTCACCCAGGACAGGAACAATTCCTATCCCCTTCTCAGGCTCCCCCAAGCAGCAACGTCTCCTTGAGGGCAGTCTCCTGCCTCGCTCGGTAGTCTCGATCCAGAATCCCTGTCTCAGTCTCTGGCTGAACTTTCCAAGGTTGAGGCTTCCTTTGAAGTGGAGGGGGCGGGGCAGGGGGGGAGTGGGGGTGCACGCATGGATGGCAAGCCTGGAGAGCTGCGGGACCATCCTACTGTCTTGGGGTCAGCCTGGCATGGACTGTCCTGCACCTCTCAACTTTGTGGTCCCAGACGGAATTCCTGGCCACCTTGTTGGCATGGCCCATTGCAGGGGCACCCACCCATCCTGCCATGGCGCTGTCTCCATAGGCTGCACGGGATGGGAGGAGCCGGAGGAGGTGCTGGTGGAGGCCATGGTGAAGCACTACGGGAAGCTCTTCACAGCCAGCCAGGACACGCAGAAGCGCCTCGAGGCATTCTCCCAGATGAGCCAGGCCGTCCACCAGAGCCTGGAGTCTCTAGAGGAGGGTCACAGGGCTCTCATGGCGGTAACAGCTGCCTGAAGTCTGTTCCATTCCCGGTGGCCCAGGGAGCTGGGGGCGTGGGGCCCCCTTTCCTGCGCGCCTGGAGGGTGCCGTGGCATAATGCTGGAGGGCCCTGGGTGGGGCTCTCGCTCCTGAGCCGCCTTCTGTATCCCCTTTCTCTCCCCTCTGCTGCCTGAGGCGTAGCTCGTGCCTAAAAGTTGTTCTGCGTGGTAAAAAAGCCATGTGTCCTGGATGCAGAGGGACTGGGTCTCAGCTCCCACTTCAGCCACCCACTAGCTGTATGACTAGTTTGTACCCTCTCTGAGCCTTAGTTTCTGCGTCTGTCAAATGGGGGCAACACATTCTAGCTGCTAGGGTCCTTGCGAGGCACCAACACAAACTGCCTCAAAGTCAGTGCCAGAGACATCATTTCCCTCCCCTTCCTTTGTGGTTATCTCATAATAATTAGGACTTCCGCTGGGAGGGATGGGCACTCCAGGTGGAAGAGCCTGCCCTAACAAAGGCGTGGCATCATGAAGATTCGTGCAGCCACGGGGACCGGGGACTTAGGGATCCCAGAGGAATGATGACGGGCTGGTTGGTTCACTGCAAAGGGCTACTGCGTGGTGTTTGGAGAGAGCATCTGCCCCCTAGTGGCAGTGTTGCAAGCCTGCACCACTTTGTACCATTTGGAGAATGTGATTCATTGATGGGCTGGGCACTGCCTGAAGCACTGGCTGTCTGCATAGGCTCTGCTGCTTGCGCCTCCAGGTAGATTGCTGTATTAAAACCTGGGACTAGAGAAAGGCAAGTCCAGCCATGCTATTCTTCCCATTTTCGGAGAAAAGTAAGCCTCAGAGAAGTGGGGCCAGAGGGTGTCCTGGAATCTCTCTCCTCTTTCTTTCTTTCTTATTTTTCTTTCTTTTCATATTCTTTCTTTCTTTCTTTCTTTCTTTCTTTCTTTCTTTCTTTCTTTCTTTCTTTCTCTCTCTTTCTTTCTCTCTCTTTCTTTCTCTCTTTCTTTTTCTTTCTTTCCCTTCCCTCCTTCCTTCCTTCCTTCTTTCTTTTTTTCTCTCTTTCTTTCTCTCTTTCTCTCTCTCTTCCTTTCCTTCTTTCTTTTTTTCTCTCTTTCTCTCTTTCTCTCTCTCTTCCTTTCCTTCTTTCTTTCCTTTTTTTGGGAGACAAGGTCTCACTCTGTCGCCCAGGCTGGAGTGTAGTGGCGTGATCTCAGCTCACTGCAGCCTCCGCCTCCCAGCCTCAAGCGATTTTCCTGCCTCTGCCTCCTGCGTAGCTGGGATTACAGGCGTGTGCCACCACACCCAGCCTGTTCTGTATCTTTCAAATTCCTATCCCACAGGGCCTGGCTGGGAGCATGTGTTAGTTCCTTCTCATGCTGCTAATAAAGAAACACCTGAGACTGGGTAATTTATAAGAAAAAGAGGGCCAGGCATGGTGGTTCATGCCTGTAATCTCAGCACTTTGGGAGGCCAAGGCAGGCAGATCACTTGAGGTCAGCAGTTCAAGATCAGCCCGGCCAACATGCTGAAACTCCACTCTACTAAACCACTCTACTAAAAATACAAAAATTAGCCAGGCATGGTGGTGCGTGCCTATAACCCCAGCTAATTGGGAGGTTGAAGCAGGAGAATCACTTGAACCCAGGAGGCGGAGGTCGCAGTGAGCCAAGATTGCACCACTGCACTCCAGCCTGGGCAAAAAGAGTAAGACTCTGTCTCAAAAAAAGAAAAAAAAATTATAAAGAAAAAGAGGTTTAATGGATTCAACTTCGACATGGTTGGGGTGGCCTGACAATCATGGTGGAAGTTGAAGGAGGAGCAAAGGCATGTCTTACCTGGTGGCAGGCAACATAACTTGTGTAGGGGAACTCCCCTTTATAAAATCATCAGGAACTGGGGCTCGGGTAAACTCCATCAGCCTGGACATGCCCTTTTCTGCATCTCTGGTGCCTTGAATGGCCCCAGCCACCCAGAAGTGTTCCTTCCTCCTATCCTGTCATTGCATATACTACCCTGGGGACTCAGACCAGGGCACATGCCCTGGAGGGTTTGTTGTACCAAGATGACCCATTCCCTCTGCGTCAGAGCCTCAAGATCCGGCTGTATCAGCTGCAGAAGAAGTGTCACCGCAAGCAGGAGCAGTGGTGGAAGCTGGAGCACAGCATCACTTACCAGAAGGACATTGACTTCGACGCAAACACACACACCAGCAGCAGCTATAGTGTGAGTCCAGTCTTTCGGCCTGAGGGTGGGGCTAGGGGTGGGGAGGGGGAAGCTGATGCCTCCGTCATCACTCCCAGCACACACACAGACACACACACACAGACACACACACACAGAGCCAGACACAGAGACACACAGACACACACACACAGACACACACACACAAACACACACAAACACAGACACACACACAGAGCCAGACACATAGACACACAGACACACACACACAGACACACACACACACAGACACACACACACAGACACACACACAGACACAAACACATGTACAGACACACAGACATACGCAGAGATAGACATAGAGACAGACACACACACAGATGTACCTGCACCACTTACTTCTCCTTGGTGGCAGTTTACTTTCGAAGGACCTCTCTTAGAGGGGTCAAATGTTACTTTACAGATGGGAAAACTGAGGCCACAGATACTTCAGGACCGAGCTCTGTCAAGAACCGGAGCCGGGATCCACTGGCCCAGTCCCAGGGCTTCGTGTTGTGCCGAGCACTTAGTCCTTGTATAATGTTTGTGGTTAATAATAAAATAATGGCATTTAAGTCAGTGGTTATTATGCACTGTCTTCAGCAACCCTGGTGTGTCTCTGATCATT
Organism: Papio anubis; assembly: GCF_008728515.1. Classification (NCBI taxonomy): domain Eukaryota; kingdom Metazoa; phylum Chordata; class Mammalia; order Primates; family Cercopithecidae; genus Papio; species Papio anubis. The sequence goes on along the minus strand of NC_044982.1, from coordinate 12,565,585 downwards.
CCAGGCAGTGCTTAGCACAGAGTCTGACCTGGAGTAGGTGTTCTTGAATATTGGTGAATTTTACTCACACTCATTTTACAAATGAGAAAAATGAGGCTCAGAAAGAACAAGTCATAGCCAAAGTCCATGGCCATGAATTCCAGGGATTCCAGAATTCAGCTCTTGCACTGCGCCTTGCTGGCCTTGGGAACGTGGTCTGGTCACCGCTGGACCCCGGTTCCTCACCATAAACGGAGGCAACAGTCTATGTTCTTCTGGCCTCAGGGACTGCGGGAGGACACTTGGGACCATGGCTTGGGCACAGGGCTGCACTGGGCACACCTTCTCTGCACAGGATGAGGTCATGGAGTGAGTGTGAGGCCTGCTCAGGTCCAGACTGACTGGGCCTTGGGGGTTCTGAGTTTGAAGACGAGGCTTCCGAGGCAAGGGGCTTAGGGAGGGAGCTGGGGGGGTCACAGTCTACAGAGCCCCTTTGAGGTCTTTCTCTCTAAGCTGCTGCAGCAGACCAGGATCCTGGAGGTCTGAAGTCCAGGACCCCACTCCATGCCCCTTCCCAGTCCTCAGATTCTAACGAGGTGTGGACCCTGATGCCTCCAGCCAGGAAACCCTTCTGAAAGGAGTTAGTCCAACCTCCCTCTTTGCAGGGGAGGATGCTGAGGCTCTGAGGTGGGGAGGAACTCAACCAAGCCCCGCAGGAGAGGAATACAGACCATGATGAGAAGGACACTCCCGGCGTCCCAGCTCTGTCCACGACATTTTGCTGGCTGGAGTGAGCTGGGGCTGGGGCAGGGGCAGGGGATGCTGGGAGACAGCCTGAGCCGCCTCCTCCTTCTCTTTCTTGCAGGATCAGCTGCTCAGCTACATGCAAATGACCATCACCAACATGGCCCGGCAGTGCTGCCCCTCTGCCCACAGCATGCCCAAGAGCATGGATCTCTTCTCCAAGCTCAATCTGATTAAGGTAAGGATAGACAGATGGCCGCGGGGCTCCTGATGGCCCCAGGCAAGCCTCCAACTTGAGCTAGTCCTGCTCCGTAGCTCAGGCTGCATTTGTGTTTAGCCCCCCCATCAGCTCTTCTTTCCATAGCTACATGGGTGCCTGGTGCAGTAAGGTCCTAAGGTCTCTATTAGTCTCCCAACAAACCTGAGCACCCACTAGGTGAAGGGTCAGTGTAGAGGGTGCATAGAGGAACTTCCCACCTGGTCTTTATATGTAGCTCCACTCTGACACATCACACACACACACACACACAGTATATACCCATCAACATCCACATGTGCTTTCTGCACACCAACACACATGAGACACACACAGACAAACCTGCAAACAAGCACACAAACATCAACTTGCACACACAAAGATGCAAACAGGTATGATCACACTCTTACATATATGAGTATGCTGGCAGCGGGCATTTCAGTGACTGAGGGAGCCTCTTGCACAGGGTCCTCATCTTAAACTTCACACTGTAAGTCCACTGGGCTTCTCTCCTCATCGCCCCCATCAGTCAGGATACTGTTACTGCAGTAACAGAAAACGTGATCAGATTGGCTTTGACAACAGAGCATGTCTTTTTAAAATAATAACTTTATTGAGGTATAATTCACATACCATAAAATGTATCCCTTACAATTATGCACTTTGGTGTTTTCAGTATAGTCAAAATTGCACAGCCATTACCCCTGTCTAATTCCAGAACATTTCATCACTCCCAAAAAGATACACTGCATCTGACTGCTTTCATTTGGCATAATGTTTTCAAGGTTCATCCATGCCCTAGCACGAATCAGTGCTTTATTTTTATGGCTGAATATTCCATGGTATGGGCCTGTTTGTATGGATAGAACTTTTGTTTATCCATTCATCAGCTGATGGACATCTGGGTTGTTTACATTCCTTAGGTATTATGAATATTGCTGCTATGAACATTTGTGTACAAATTTTTATGCAGAGATATGTTTTCACTTCTCTTTGGCACATACCTAGGAGTGCAATTTCTGGGTCATCTGTTAACTCTATGTTTAGCATTTGAAGAACTGCCAAACTCTTTTCCAAAATGGCTGCACCATTTACCATCCCCATGATCAATGTACGACGGTTCCAATTTCTCCACATCCTTGCCAACATTTGCTATTGTCAATCTTTTCTAATTTAGCCCCTCCTAATGGGTGTGAAGTGGCATCTCATTGTGGTTTTGATTTGCACTTCTCTGATGACTAATGATGTTGAGTATCTTTTCATGCACTTATTGGCCATGTGTATCTCTCCTTTCGAGAAATATCTATTTAAATTCTTTGCCCATTAAAAAATTTGATTTTTTTTGGGGGGGGACGGAGTCTCACTCTGTTGCCCAGGCTGAAGTGCAGTGGCGCATCTTGGCTCACTGCAACCTCTGCCTCCCGGGTTCAAGAGATTCTCCTGCCTCAGCCTCCCGAGTAGCTAGAACTACAGGCATGCACCACCACACCCAGCTAAGTTTTGTATTTTTATTAGAGATGGGGTTTCACCACGTTGGCCAAACTGGTCGCAAACTCCTGACCTCAAGTGATCCACCTGCCTCGGCCTCCCAAAGTGCTGAGGTTACAGGCATGAGCCACTGTGCCCGGCCTATTTGTCTTTTTTTAGTTGAGTTGTAAGAATTCTTTTTGCGTTCTGGATATAGGTCCCTTATCAAATATGTGATTGCAAATATTTCCTATCTTGCATGTTATCTTTTTACTATCTTGATGGTGTCCTTTGAAGCACAGAAGTTTTGAATTTTGATGGAATCCAATTTGTTTGTTTTTTTGTTTGTTTGTTTGTTTGAGACAGGGTCTCCGTCTGTCACCCAGGCTGGAGTGCAGTGGCGCCATCTTGGCTCACTGCAGCCTCCGCCTCCTGAGTTCAAGTGAGTCTCCTGACTCAGCCTCCCCAGTAGCTGGGACTACAGGCATGCGCCGCCACCCCACGTGGCTAATTTTTGTATTTTTTGGTAGAGAATACACCTGGCCATGTTGGCCAGGCTGGTCTTGAACTCCTGACCTCAAGCGATCCACCCGCCTCGGCCTCCCAAAGTGCTAAGATTAGAGGTGTGAGCCACCGCATCCGGCCAAGAATCCAATAGTTTTACTTTGGGTATGTGTATGTACTTGTCCTTTACGTGTCATATCTAAAAAGACATTGCCTAATCCAGGGTTATGAAGATTTACACCTGTTTCTTGTGAGAAGTTTATAGTTTTTGGTCTACTGTTTAGGTCTGTGATTCATTTTCAGTTGATTTTTTAATGTAAGGTAGGCGTCCAATTTCATTATTTTGCATGAGGATATTCAGTTGTCCTGACACCATTTGTTTAAAAAGTTCTATTTTTCCCCTTTGAATTTTCTCAGTACCCTTGTCAAAAATCAGTTGACTGTAATATGAAAGTTTATTTCTGGATTCTCGATTCTATTCCATTCATCTCTATGACTGTTTTTATGCCAGTACCATACTGTCTTGATTACTGTGGCTTTGTAGTAAATATTAAAATTGAGAAGAGTGAGTCTTCCCACTTTGTTCTTTTCTGAGGTCATTTGGCTCCTCTACCAGGGCACATCTTGTGTCATGAGTGGAAGTTTGGTGCCTGGTGGGTTTCAGGCATGGTGTGATCCTAGGCTCAGTGGCATCATCAAAGACCCATCCTTTCCATACTCTCCTGTCTGCCACCTTTAGCATTGACTTCATCCTAGGTCAGAACGTGCTTACCTCATTTGAGGCAGGTTCAGTGCAGATGTCCAAACACAGGACACTTAGCTCCCCAGGGACACTGAGGGGCAGGTCTCTTCCCTAGTGTCCAGTGCAACAGTCAGCAGTGAGCAAGCCTGTGGCTCAGTTAAGAAGGTCTTCTCCAGGAACCTCACAGGCAGTATCGAGGCCGCTGTATGGCACAACTCAGTGGGCACCATTCAGTTGAAGTCTGTGTAATTGGCATCCCTAGTTATATACAGCTTGTAACTTATTCATATCGCAAAGAAATGAGATTTCTGAGTAAGGACACATTTATCTAAATAGTCACAGTGTTTTAATTTCATCTGCTTCCCAAGAAAAAGGAAGAAATTATGTGGTGATGTCACAGGGTCCCAAGCAACAATCAGTTTGGGCCTCTGGATTGACATCTGTCAGTCACTCAGCCAACATGAATTGAGCCACCTGAATGTGCTCAGCATTCTGCTAGGCAACAGGAGATGGAGGCTCATCTGGTCCTTAAGAAATGAATGCCCTTCAGAGAAGGAGGCTGGGGGCAGTCAGGGTGGGCTTCTTGGAGGAGCAGTGAGAAAAGGCAGGCAACTACATTCAGGAAATTACACCAGGATCTGGACTCCTAGTCATCTAGCTCTGTCACTCCTGGCTGTGCCACATCAGACAAGTCACTTAACTTCTCTGAGCCTCTGTTTGCTCATTTGCCCAGTGGCATTGATACCACGTCTTTTGCAGGGCCCTTGTGAGAGTTAAAGAAGTAGGTCAGCCTTTGACGATGCTTTGGTCCCTAGGAAGTAGCGTCCAGAGGCCAAAACACTGTCAGGTGAGAGATCTCTTTTCCCTCCCAGGACTTCATGTTGGACAAAATGGAGACTGTAAGACTGATCGCGCTGCTCGCGGAACCCAGAGGGTGCTGGTCTTGGAACAGCCTCAGTGACCAGGGGCTCAGAAGACACCCCAAACCCTTCAGGAAATGTCCAAGGAGCTGGGTTTCCACCCCCAGGTCCCCCTTTCCCAGACCCCATGCTTCAGAGTGCTCCAGCCTGTACTGACCGGCCTACGCCTTGCAGGCCCCGTAGCATCACGACCTCTCCTTACCTGCCTGCCTCCTTTTCTCACCACCAACACCTCCAAGCCAGTGGGAGAGAGTCTGGGGCATTGAGGGGGTGGGCAGGGTCCTGGGCTCAGCTGGGGTTGGGGGTGCTGGTCTCCATCCTGGGAGATTGGCAGGGATCCAGGTAAGGCCTGCGTGGGATCGGGGAGAGAGAGGCAGGTTCCTGAGTTGGGGGCGGCGGCCAAGCTGGAAGACCCTGGGCTGAAGACTCCCTACCTGGGATCTGGGGTTGCGTCTTTCACTTTCATGGTGGGTTCCTGAGACTGAGGAGCTTTGGACGAACGCTTGGCTATTGGGAATATCCCAGTCACAGGACACTGTAAACAGCCATCAGGGCCATGGGATGCATGGGAGTTCACCTTGCCCACAGCAGTCTGCAGAGCTAATGGGGGCTCTGAATGTGTAGGGGCATCTCATCACTGGCTTCCAGAAGTTGAGTACCAGGTTGGTACCTTCTGCCTATCCTGCAGGTGTCTGAGCTACCTGGAATGGATGGTACTCTCAGGGAGACCTTGGCAAGGCAAGGCGCCTCTCTGGGCTGGTTTTTCTACCTGTAAAATTGGGAGAGAGTGCTGGACACGGTGGCTCACACCTGGAATCCCAAGCACCTTGGGAGGCAGAGGTAGGAGGATCACTTGAGCCCAGGAGTTCGAGACCAGCTTGGGCAACATAGGGAGATCCTGTCTATAAAAAACAAAACAATTAGCCAGGCATGGTGGCACACACCTGTGGTTCCAGCTACTTAGGAGGCTGAGGTGGAAGGATCACTTGAGCCTGGGAGGTCAAGGCTGCAGTGAGCCATGACTGTGCCACTGCACTCCAGTGTGGGTGACAGAGCGAGACCCTGTCTTTAAAAAAAAGGGGGCGGTGGTGAGGAAGTCTAAGCCCCCCACTCCAGTCTGACATTCTAAGTCAAGTTTGGAAGAGCCAGGTCTGCACAGAAGGCACTTGCTTGCTTTCATTGTGCCACTGGGGTAAAATCATTCTAGCAACCACCACAGTCCCAAAAATAATTCCGCTCTAGAGGTCAGCTGCTGTTAATTTATCTAGGTAAAGGCAGAAAGTTAAGAGCAGCTGCTGAGCTGTAAACAGTAGTGAGTCAGCACATGGACTTTCAAAAGGGAGTTTTAGAAAAGAAAAGATGCTGACTGTCAGCTGAGAACCCCGAGAGCCCGCTTGACTCCAGGTGCTGCCGGGAGCGGGTAGGGGATGAGTCAGGCTTGGCCAGGGAGCTAAACAGGAAAGGTACATGGAAGAAGGAAGGCTGATTGTGGCCAGGTTTTAAGAGTAGTGTGGTTATATTTTGGGGTGTTTTTTGTTTGTTTTCTGTTATTGTTGTTGTTTTTGAGACTGAGTCTTGCTCTGTGACCCAGGCTAGAATGTAGTGGCGCAATCTCTGCTCCCCGCAACCTCCACCTCCCGGGTTCAAGTGATTCTCCTGCCTCAGCCTCCCAATTTGGGATTACAGGCACGTGCCACCATGCCTGGCTAATTTTTATATTTTTAGTAGAGATGGGGTTTCACCATGTTGGACAGGCTGGTCTCGAACTCCTGACCTCAGGTGATCCACCCGCCTTGGCCTCCCAAAGTGCTGGGATTATAGGTGTGAGTCACCGTACCTGGCGAGTAGTGTGTTTTAAAAGGAGAACCAGGAGGGAGCCGCTGTTTTGAGTTTCTTATCTCATAGACCTTCAGAGGAAAGAGGGCACCTCAGGTAGGGCTTGAGTGGGATTTCAGAAGGAAGAGGCTGCACTACAGAAGAGCGACAGAAATGCTGGAGTAGGGACTTGCAGTTCGGCTGGAGCAGGCGGAACCCCCCGAGTGATCTGAGAAGGTGGGCTGGGGAACCATGTGGGGCCCCAAATGCCAGGCCATGAGGTTTAGATTCCATCAAGGGCGGTGCACAGGGAGCCACACACACTCATGCCTCTCTGTTCTCTGTCTTTCCCGAAGCAAGCTAAAGTATTCCATTAATCTTCCCCAGTGCAGAGGACTAAGTGAGTGGTTCTTAGGTTTGAACACATGTCAGGAGGGCTTGTATCAATGCAGAGTGTGGACCCACCTCCAGAGCTTCCAGGTCCTAGAATCTGCAGTTTTAACAAGTCCCCAGATACAGCAGATACTGCTGGTCCTGGGGTTACATTTTGAGAACCACTGCTTTAGCATAATGGCAAATCCTACGTGCTGAAGCCGGGCACTGCTCCACCGTGATCACCAACTCCCCCTGCCTGGACTTCGGAATTCCTTCTGCATGATGGGGCTGGACCGGGCATTGCAGGAGGGCTGCCCTAACCCTGTCTCACCTCCTGGGAGGCGCTGGAGAGAGCACTGCCTTCTACGCCCAGGGTGCAGTTCTCTGGCTTGTTGGCTGTGTCTTCGAGGGCTCTATGTTGTTCCGTCCCCCGTCACCTGCCTGCTGTGCACCTGTCGTGCTTGATCTAGCTCATTTTGTCACACTCCTCGGAGAGGAGGGTGATTGGAACAGTTGCTTGGCGTGGCAATGACCTGGCCACCAATCAACATTTGCAGACAGCATCTGGGTATCTTGGGAGCTCCCAGCCTCCCCTGGGCAGGGCTGGGGCCATCAACTGGACACAGGGCATTGCGCTTAACAGCATGGCTACCTCGGGCTGCTGGTAAGTACCAGAATGCTGTTTCTCCTTTCTTGGCTTTTTACCATACAGAAAGCTCACTCCGTCCTGACCCTGCACCTTCAAAGCACTTTTCTCATAGGTTCTATATTAGCTGGAGAAAAACCTTCAAGGGCATTTGGAGAAAAAATAAAAAGCAGTAGTTCAGGTACCTTATGAAATGACATTTCATCCGACCTTCCAGCTGGACCATGGGATCCCAAGACACCAACAGTCCTGGGCTTGGACATTTTGAGACCAAGAGCTGGTTACCTGCCAATGAATCCCAGCTTTAAGAAGTTCAAGCATGAGAAAATTCTTCCCACAGACCATCCTGGAAGAATTGGATTATTGCCAAATGGCTGCTGCTGGGGAAATTGGCTCGTGGGAGGAGGGAATCAGATTGTGTTCTTTTTCAAATTGTGTCCTATCATTCTTTTGAGCAGTGGTTTTCAAACTTTAGTGTTTCACTGAAACCACATGTGAGACTTGCTAAAAATGGAGAGAACTGCGGCTTCCTCTCAGAGACTCTTTCTAGGGTGAGGCCCAGAAATCTGGATTTTAAGCAATCTCCCCAGGTGATTCCAACACAGACAGCTCTCAAATCACAGGCAGAGAAACCCTGGGCATCTGAATGTCTGTCTTCCTTTTTCTTCCTTTTCCTTCCTTTTCTTTCCTTTTCTTTCCTTCCTCTTCCTTCCTTCCTTCCCCTTCTTTTCTTCCCCTTCCTTCCCCTTCCTCCCTCCTCCCTCCTCCCTTCCTCCCTCCCTCCCTCCCTCTCTCCATTCCTCCCTCCCTTCCCCTCTCTCTCTCTTTCTCTCTCTTTCTTTTGACAGAGTCTCACTCTGTAGCCCAGGCTGGAGTGCAGTGGTGCAATCTCTCGCTCACTGCAGCTCACCTACTTTGCAGGTTCAAGGTGGTCTCTTGCCTCCCAGCCTCCTGATGTGGGATTATAAAACACCTGCTACCATGCCTGGCTAATTACTGTGTTTAGTAGAGACAGGGTTTTACCCAAATGTTGGTCGGAAGCTAGGTCTTGAATCCTGACCTCAAGTGATCTGCCCACCTCAGCCTCCCAAAGTGCTGCAGGTGTGAGCCACTGCGCCCAGTCCTGAATGTCAAGAAGAAAACTTGGTCCATATTCACCTGGTCTTCAACAGGGAAGGACTTTGAAAGCATAGAACAACAGGAGTAACACCCAAAAACAATGTGGCCACATAAAGAGTTACAAAATGTACCTGGCAGAGGTGGCTCACCAGCACTTTGGGAGGCCGAGAGACAGATGAATCATGAGGGATGGGAGGTGAGAGACCATCCTAGCTAGCCACGGGTGAAACCCGTCTCTACTAAAAAATACAAAAATTAGCTGGAAGTGGTGAACTGTCCCAGCTACTTGGGAAAACTGAGGCAGGAGAATTAGCATAAACCAGGAGGCGGAGGCTTGCAATGGAAGTGAGCTGAGATCCGGCCTGCTCTCAGCTGAGGGCAGAAACTCCGTCTCAAAAAAAAAAAAATGCGACACAGTGGCTGCCTGCAAAATCCCAGCACTTTGGGAGGCAGAGGCAGGTGGATCACCTGAGGTCAGGAGATCGAGACCAGCCAGGCCAACATGGTGAAACCTTGTCTCTACTAAAAATACAAAAAATTTAGTCAGGCGTGGTGGCAGGCACCTGTAATCCCAGCTGCTTAGAAGGTTGAGGCAGGAGAATCACTTGAACCCAGGAAGTGGAGGTTGCGGTGAGCTGAGATTGCACCACTGCACTCTAGCCTAGGTGACAGAGTGAGACCCTATCTCACAAAAAAAAAAAAAAAAAAAAAAAAAGTTACAAATACATCTACTTCAGAGCACATCAAAATATCAAAAGCCAATAAGTTGGGGGAAAACGGTGAGGAATTTGGGAAAGGATCAATGTTTTTGATATTTAAAGAGCTCTTAAAAAGTATTCAAAAAAAAGATACCAGTTGCTCATATTCAGCCAATCATGACATAAAATGGCCTATAAACATAAAAATATTTCAACCATACAATTACTGCCTGTCAAAATAATTTAAAGCTAATAGACAAATGCTTTTAAGATAGGCTTACTATAGAATTGTTTGCATAACCTCTCTGGAAAGCAATTTGATAAGAGGTCTTGAGAGGCCTAAAAAATGTTTATGTCCTTTGGCTCAGTATGGTCGGCCCTCTGTATACACAGATTCCACACCTTTGGATTTAACCAACCGCAGATCAAAAATACTCCAGATTCAACCAGCCCCAGATCAAAAATATTCAGAAAAAAATCCCATCTCTACTAAAAATACACAAAAATTTATCTGAGCATGGTGACGTGCGCCTGTAATCCCAGCTACTTGGGAGGCTGAGGCAGGAGAATCACTTTAACTTGGAAGAAGGAGGTTGCAGTGAGCCGAGATAGTGGGCAACAAGAGTGAAACTCTATCTCAAAAAAAAAAAAAAAAAAAAAAAAAAAAAAGCTGGGCGCGATGGCTCACGCCTGTAATCCCAGCACTTTGGGAGGCCTAGGAGGGCAAATCACCTGAGGTCAGGAGTTCGAGACCAGCCTGGCCAACTATGGCAAAACCCCGTCTCTACTAAAAGATACAAAAATTAGCTGGGCATGGAGGTGCACACCTGTAATCCCAGCTACTCGGGAGGCTGAGACAGAAGAATTGCTTGAACCCAGGAGGCGGAGGTTGCAGTGAGCCAAGATTGTGCCATTGCACTCCAGCCTGGACAACAGAGCAAGACTTTGTCTTTAAAAAAAAAAAAAAAAAAAAATTCAGGAAAAAAGAAAAACTTTAAAAATTAAAAATATAACAAAAATAGCACAAAATTTCAAAAATATAGCACAACAACTATAGAGCACCATCATATTAGGTATTAAAAGTAATCTAGAGATGATTTAAAGTATATGAGGGGATGTGCATACGATTCTACACCATTTTACATCAGGGACTTGAGTATCTGAGGATTTTGATATGTGTTGGGGGGTCCTGAAACCAATCCCCCACAGACACTGAGGGACCACTGAAATTCCAGCTAAGGAACTTCCGTCAGTAACACCGGGCTATTATTTGGTTGAAAGTGATAGAAAGCACAACTCAGTTTAGGAGACAAATGAAACGCATTGGCTTCTGAAACTGGAAAGCGCAGGGATTCTTGCTGGAGGCATGTTAATCAGGAGCACAGTGTCAGCAGGATCCAGTTGCTTTGTTTCTGGGTTTGATCGCCCAGGTCTTGGCTTTATTCTCAAGCTCAGTGTAAACAAGATGCTGCCAGCAACCTCAGGATTGCCAGCACCCTCTGAAGCTGAATTCAGAGAAGAGAGAACGCCTCTTCCGAGCTACTCCTTGGCCAGTCTCAGGATTCACTCTGATTGGATCACTTTGGGTCATGCGCCTCTTTTTAGACAACCATTAATTAGCCAGGACTAGGCACTGTGTCATTTCTGAACTAATCTCTGTAATGAGGGGGATTCCATACTCTGGATGGTCCGGCCTGGGTCCAATTGTTGAGCTTTAGTGAGATGGAATGTCTTGTGTGGCTAGAGGCCATTCCCCGGGAGTCAGTGATGGATGCCACATGAACTACACGGACTCAAAGTAGGTGAGGGATGGTTCCCCCAAAGGGAAATCAGGGCACTGACTCACTGATTCAGAGGGAGGTTAGACTTGGTACTGGGCAAACAGAAGCAAGAAATGCCCATGACAGGTGCCAACAAAGTTTCTGCACAAAGATGTTCATCACATTGTTATTTACAGTAGCCCCAACTGGAAAACCCTAAGTATCCTAGAAGAAGAGATTAATGAATTATGCCAAAACATGTTATGATTCTGCAGTCATTAACATATTTTCAAAACTATTTAATGTTAGAAAAATGTACAAGGTATAAAGCTAAGTGAAAACAAAAACCAAGGAGGAGTTGTAAAAAGGTAGCATAGAAATTCAATTTCGTAAAAATTATACAAATATAAGAGTAGAAGGAAATCTACTAAAACAATGTTCTAAGCAGGAGGATCAAGGCCCTTGGGGATAGCAGCAAATATTAGACCCACCTAGTATAGTAGATGAAATGCTCAGCCCCAGTAGTATAGATCCACACTCTTGCCAGGACCTCCTGGTGGAGAGAATAATCATCCCCATCTCTTGACTTGGGTTGGCTATGTGCTTTGGCCAATAAAATATCAGTGGATCATGACGCAGAGGCTTAAAACATAATTGTACAGTGCACTTACCACCTGTGAGCTCACCCATGAAGAGAACCTGCCTCAGGGAGCTCCCCTCGTTCCAGGAGGATGAGAGTCATGTGGAGCAGACATGGACCCAACCTGCAACTGGGATGCACCTAAATCAGTCAATCCTCAGCCAACCCACAGACTCATGAGTGAGAGACAAATGCTTCTTTTACCCGTAAGCCAGGGCAAGTTTGAGGTTGCTTGTTACACAGCATGATGGCAATAGCTGCCTCATACACCTGCACACCTGTTCAAATTCTGTGTCTTCTCCAACCTAAGCATCACCCCCTTGTGGGAAACCAGGCCATCCAAGGGCATGGATCCTGTGTCTCAGGAATGCTGGGATGCATAAAAGTGGAGGAGAGCTCTGCCGTGTTAATAGTGGTTATCTCCAGATTGTAGGATTTTTTTATTTTCTTCTTTATACTTTTGTGTATTTTCCAAAGTTTCTGTGATTAACATTTTTTTTTGTTTGTTTTGTTTTTTTTGAGACGGAGTCTCGCTCTGCCGCCCAGGCTAGAGTGCGGTGGCTGAATCTCAGCTCATTGCAAGCTCCGCCTCCCGGGTTTATGCCATTCTCCTGCCTCAGCCTCCCAAGTAGCTGGGACTACAGGTGCCCGCCTCGTCGCCCGGCTAGTTTTTTGTATTTTTTAGTAGAGACGGGGTTTCACCGTATTAACCAGGATGGTCACGATCTCCTGACCTCGTGATCCGCCCGTCTCGGCCTCCCAAAGTGCTGGGATTACAGGCTTGAGCCACCGCGCCCGGCCTAACATGTTTTTTATAACCAGAAAGAAACACTGTATTAAAAAATTAGAAAGCAACTCTTCTTGGCACCTCACCGATCCTCACCCTTGGTGTCCCCAAGAACAAGAGGAATTGTCAAATCCTTCACCCACATAACTGTCTTCAAGTCTCTGGAGAAAGGTACTTGGCCCTCCACGTATTGGGTTTTCTCAAAGTTCATTAACTGTGGTTCTTGTATGAGCACCTACGCCTGACACTGCCACCACTGGCTCCTGCTCTCTCAAGGGGTCCCCTTTGGTCTCTAACCTTAAATCCCAGCCTGAGTCCTATTCTCCAGGTAAGGAGTCTGACCAGACAGGGATTACAGGAAATATCTTGGAGAGGCTTCCCTGCCATGGCCTCAGCTGAAAAGGTGCTGGGCATTCCAGCCCCACTCCCACCCCCTTCCCTGGGGGCCAGATGCCTGGCCCAGTCCTGCTCTTGGCTCAGGAGCAGCCAGGCCACTTGGGAGGCCTGTGCTCCAAGGTTGTAAGTGCCAGTCTGGCCAAAGGCACTCCATTGGAACGTCTCAAACATCTTCAAACCCGTGGGTTCCCCCATTTCCCTTGACTGGAGTCTTCAGGAGATGCTGGTACTGTTACTGTGCCCTTTGCTGCCAGAACTTGCTCACTTCTCGCTGGCAGCTGCTGCACTTTCTGTAGGACTCAGTCATGCATGGGACGCTGAATTCCAAGAGAGGGAGCCTCAGGTCCTCACCTGCTCTCCAGCACCCTGAACAGTGCACACCCTGAGGGCAGTAGCCGTGTGTCCTTTGTCTCCAACTCCCTGTGCCTAGCGGGGGGCTGGCACAAAGGTGGTGTTCGGTGTTGAAGGAACAGGTGTGTGTGTGCATGAACAAGGGAGTTAGGTTCTTCACGGGGTACCAGAATGCTGCTTACTGGTCACCGTGCGTCCCTGAGTTGTCCCCGCATTCTGTGAGCCAGAAAGTTTTCCCTAATCCCCTTTTATAGGAAGAAACTGCAGCTCGGTGTGAAAATGTGCCTTGTCTGAGGTTACACGGACAGTGGTTGAGCCTGGACATGAATTCAAGTGCATTGGGCTCCAAATCGAACCACCGTCACTGTCACAGGACAGTTCAGTAGTAAAGGAACTATAAGAACAAGAGCTAACATGTGGGATGCTTGCTGGATGCTAAGCTCGTTATAGCTCAGGCAGCTTTCGTAACAACCCTGCAGGAGTGTTTATCCCATTGTACAGAGGAGGCTCAGACAGGTTAAGGCTTTCCCAAGGTCACACAACCACCATGTCTGTCTTTTTTCAGAGTTAGAGCTCTCGGCCACTAGAGGCTGAAGGGAGCATGACAGTGAATCGTGATCTAGAGGCAGTTTGGATGGCTCAAGCGCAAATGGAAGACAGCTCACAGACCGAATCAACGGAGGAGTGTTTTATTGCGTATCCCTGCCCAGGTCTGGTCTGAGGACCCACACCGTGGGCATCCCCTGAGAGCTTGTGAGAAAGGCCGAATCTGCATTCAAGCGAGGTCCCCGGGCGATCCGTGTGCGCAGTAAGGGTTGCACGCACTGCTCTGATTTGCTCTGAGGTGGGTCTGAGTCTAGCATTGCCCTTCAGGGAGAAAGTGACTCTTGTGGACAACTGGCATCATCCAGGGCTTCTGCTGCAGGGGCTGTGACCTACGAGACATGAGGCCCCTGACCAGCCAACTTTCAACCCCCAGCTTGCACTGGTGTGGACACACACTCAAGCTGAAGGACACATGGCAGGATAAGCCCCAGTCCTGAGTGTGCTTTTGTGGAGGTTCCTTCTGCCCTGATGGTCATTTTCCCATCCCTCTCTTCCCTGGCCACTTCCTGTCTCACCTCCTCCATGAAGCCTTGCCAGTTGCCCCTGCCCCAGGCAGAGAGCAGAGCTCTCCCTCGGCTTCCAGCCTCTCCCACAGGCTCCTGAGAGCACCTGCCTTGTTACAGTCATCACTTAGTTGTTTACACTCTTCTCTCCCCCACTGGAAGGAGAAGTTCTCAAGAGGAAAAGCTTTGTCTTAACCACATACCCAGAACCCAGTGTGAAGCCCAGTCCAGAACAGGCCCTCGGTAAATCTGTGTTGGACATCCTCATGTCCTCAGAACAAATTATGAACGAATGAAATTCTCAAGCATAGGAGTGAATCTCTAAGTGAACATTTTAAGGAAGGTGTAGAAGTCAAAAGTGAGGGATATTTAAGGGGGGCAGAAGAATATTAGCTACACCTTGGTCTTCGGGATCAACTGTGTCCTGTGCATAGGGCACCACCCCACCTCCCAGGATGAGCTGCCTCTCCAGCACCCCTCGGTGGAGCCCTGCAAAGCCGGCCAAGTGCCCATGAGTTTTCTAGGGGAATTACTGGGGAAAGAGTTCCCTCGCCCAGCCTCCACAGCATCATCAACCACAAGATTTCTGTCACCGGTCACCCTGGGCTGCTGCCAAGGAATATGGAGGGAGAAGACTCATGAGCCGAGCCGAGGATGGCGTCTGTCTCCTGGGAGCCAGTAGGACTCATCCTGGGCTGAGTGCAGCCAAACAGGCCCATGGGGCCCTCAGACCCCCTGGCCCTAGTGACCTTTAACATGGAATTGGGATGGGAAGGGCTAGAAAAACAGGATGGGCACCCTGGGGTGGTGTGTTTGTGTGTGTGTGCGTGTATTTAAATTACTGTCTGTTCCTAGATTATTCACAGTGGCTGGATAGATTATAACCAACTCTAGAGAATGGATTTGGGAAGCTTTGACTAAAAATAAGATCTCATGGTAGCTATAAAATTGGCTGATGAGGGGGTGAGGTTGAGAGCTCTCTAACTTTCTTTTCTTTCACATAGAGCAGTGTAGCACATCATTGAAAGGATTTCAAGGCTGGGCACAGTGGCTCACGCCTGTAATCCCAGCACTTTGGCAGGCCGAGGCGGGCGGGTCACAAGGTCAGGAGATCGAGACCATCCTGGCTAACACGGTGAAACCCCATCTCTACTTTAAAAAAATACAAAAAATGAGCCGGGCGTGGTGGCGGGCGCCTGTCGTCCCAACTACTTGGGAGGCTGAGGTAGGAGAATGGCGTGAATCTGGGAGGCGGAGCTTGCAGTGAGCCGAGATCACGCCACCGCACTCCAGCCTGGGTGACAGAGCGAGACTCCGTCTCAAAAAAAAAATAAAAAAGATTTCAAAAAGTTGATATAAGACCTCTAACCATTTAAATTTTACTGTCACATCCTGCACTGGATATGGTTTGGGGAGTCCTCCATAATTATTCATTTCTGCGTGATTGATTTCAGTTTTTCTATTTCCTGTGAGCACCCATAAGAAATTATTTCAGGCAAGATGCTGCTACCTAGAAGATGAACAAACTTTAATTTTCTTCCAGTGAATGCTATAAAGCTAAGAATTGTGAGAGTTGAAAATCCAGTTTGAGAGGAAAGGCCGGTGTTTTCAAGGGCAACCATCACCCATGCCCGGGCTCAGAGGGAGACACTAATTAGTTCAAGGTCACACAGCAAACAGGCAGCAGAACCCAAGTCTGGCTGACCTTAAGGCTGGGATGCTTTTCCTGATCAAAGCTTCTCAAACTTTCCCCCAACATTCCTAAGGGCAAAGGAGAGCGAACTTGGACCTGCAGGGCACTGGCGCAGAGGCCGGAGGGGAAGCACAGGATTTCCTTGCAGTTTCACGTTGTCCCTGTAACAATCTCACAGTAAAATAAATTATCCAGGAAGCTGCACTTCAAGTCCCACCTGGCAGAGCTCGGAGACCTGGGACCTCTGTGGAGTAGCTGCCCTCACCCCACACAAGCCTCCACTATCTGTAAACACAGGCTCCTGTAAGTTTTCACCAACCACTCCAAGCCCAAGTTTTTCTGAGCTTTGCTCTCCAGGGGCCTGGAGCATTTCTAGAAATCACAAAGCCTCGAACTTTTCCATTTTTTGTGTTCTGGGAGATGTTATTTGGGGAATTCCCTCAGGCACTGCGCTCTGCTCCGTCTAATGGAGGCTGAGCTGCACTGGTGTCCGGTTGCCCCATCCAGCCAGCCAGGCGGGCCCCCTCTCTCCTGCAGCTCCACATCCAGCCCACCACCAAGCCCTGTCCATGTCCCCTCCTGCTCTTGGACACTTTTCCACTTTTCCCCATCTCTGTGCCCTACCTGGACCTGGCCACGCCCATCTCTGGCCTGGACCACTACAGCAGCCTCTTTCCTGGTTTTCTGCTTCCACTCTTGCCCTCTCAAACCCAGTCTCCTCACAGCAACCCCAGCAATCCCTCAAAGAAACAAATTTGGTCATGCCCACCCTCCCTCCTGCCCCTTCCATGGCTCCCTATTGCCCACATGTCAACCCATTTTCCAATGCCTACAAAGCCTGCATGGCCCTGGCCACCTCTCCAGCCTGATACGAAGCACTCCTTTATTCCTGTGCTCCAGCCAGGCTGGCCCCTCCCAGTTGCTAGAATTCACCAGGCTTGTTTTCAGGAGGTTCACTGATGCTGTCCTAACTAACTGCAGTGTTGTCCCTTTAGCCCTTGCCTACTCCCACTCATTTATTCAGGGCATTTTTTCCTGAGTACCTGCTACGTGCCTGGCACTGTGCTAGGCACCCAGTGTACTGTGGTGACCTAGTTCTTGCCCTCTTGGAGCTTATTATCTAACAGGTAGACAGATGCACGGGAATAATCATGAACTGTGAGAAATGCTAGGATGGGAAATAGCAAAGTGCTAAGGAAGAGACTATCAGGGTGGGGACAGGGAAGAGGACAAATGAAGCCTCTTCCAACTCATCCTTAGACCTCAGCTCAAAACTTACCTCCTCTGAGAAGCTTCCCCTCCCCGCTAGACAGGCCAGGCCCTTGCTCATCTGCTCTACAGCTCCCTGCTCTCTTCTTCCCCAGCACTTGCCATAATTTGCAATTAGACATTGATTTGTGCAGCTAGAGCAGTGGGGAGGAATGTGCTGTAGAATATCTACTCCGCCTCCAGTGGGAGCTTGGGGAGGTGTCCCCAAGGCTGTGTTCATCCACACAATCACCTAGAGATGTGTCATTAACCCGTGCCATAGAGGAACCGACTGAGTCTGGGAATAAGAGAGGCTGTGTTAGTCATCTAATGAGGCCTAACAAATTATCCCAAAGCTTAGCAGAACAATGACCATTTATTATCTTATTCCTATGGGCCAGGGATCTGGTCATGGCTGAGAAGGGTCCTTTGGCTCTGGGTCTTTCCAGAGGCTTTGCTCAAACTGTTAGCCAGGGCTGCAGTCTCACCTGAAGGCTCGACCAGGGACAATCAGCTCCCAAGCTCACTCACACAGCCATTGGCAGATGAGGTTCCTCCCTGGCTGTTTGAAGGCCTCAGTTCTTTGCCAACTGTTGGTGGGGGGTCTCCCTCGGCTCCTGGCCCTGTGAATCTTTCCATGGAGCAGCTCCTAACAATTGAGGGACTGAGGGTGAGCCAGCAAGCTGGAAGCCACAGGCTTTGGGAGTCCTAATCTCAGAAATGGCTGCCCATCACTTTGCTGTGCTGTATTGGTTAGAAGCAAGCCACCAGGTCCAGCCCACACTCAAAGGAAGAGATTACCCAAGGGCTTGAACACAGGAGATAGAGGGGGCGGGTAGTCCCTGGGAACCATTTAGAGGCTACTGACCACAGAAGTCACATAACCTTCCCAAGGGCTCGTCGCTAGAATGTGTTCCAGCTGCCTTTGGGAGCTGGGCTTTCTGTGCCTACCACAGGGAGCGAGGACAGGGCAGGAACAGGCCGCTTTCTCCAAGTCTGGGGACCTCCTACTACTGGCCTTGGCCTTTCTGAAAACCACAGCAAATGCACCTTCTCCCATAGAAACTAGAGATGGTTTCCTGCCCAGCCCAGGAGGCTGGATGGGTTACAAGCATTTGCCATGTGAGCTGAGAAATGCTAGTTTTCAAACCCCAGGCCCTGGGGAAACCCACAAAGGGGTGATTGGCTGGAAAACGGGCCCATCTATTACCCTCCTGGGGCTGTGTGTAAACTGAAGAGGGGGTTATGCCATGGTCCTAACCCGGCCTTATAAAATGACTTCTCCTCCCGATTTTCTTGCCTCACACTTGAAAAGCCATTCATGCCTCCTCTGGGACCCTTTCTGCGGGTTCAAGAAATCCCACAGTTCTTATGTTTCTCCTCTCAAAAACAAACTCACTGTATATCCTGTATCCCTGGGCTAGTGGAAAATTAACTCTCAGTTATTTGGGGGAACTCCCTCCCCATCTTCACCCCCAACCCCATTGGGGTGGCATGGTCTGGGGCAACTTAGTGCAGAACAATTGGGGGTTATTTCCCCAGGAGGATATAAGCTGAGTGACAGCAGGGACTTCCGTCAGTTTCATGCAGTGATGTGCAGTGGGTGCCTGGCACATAGTTGATATCCAGTAACTCTTTGTGGAATGTTGAATGAATGCCTTTTGCCTTGTTGCTACACCCCTTACCCAAAACGTGCTTCTAAGGGAAGGACAAAGGAGTCCCCGCCAGGCCAGGGACCCGAGTTCCTTTACTCAATACAGGCTTGTCCTCGCAGGATCCAACAAGTGGCTTGTGAGTGAGGAGTCACCGTACTGCACTACGAGTCTCCTCTGTCCTAGAACACCTGCTTCTGCCCTTCCTGGGTTCCAGAAACTTCTCCCTACTCAGCTGGATCCACCTCCCCATTCCCTAATCTCCCCAATCCACTGTTCTTCCTAGAATGATCCTCTTTTCTCAAAAACAAAAGCCTCTTTCTCACCTTTGCCCTTGGGGGTGGGAGCCAGGACAGCCATTGGCTCCAGGGCCAGCCCCCAGCTCTGCTCCCTGGGACTGAGGCACGGGAGGAGTGAGCGGAGGGCTAGTTCTAGCTCTTCTTCTTTCTGATCTTTCCCAGCAGTGAAACAACACCTGAATTTGTATCTCAACAAGTTTTCCAGATCAAGGCTGCAGGAGGAGAATGTTGACACACCCAGCAGAGGAAATTCAAAGTCTGAGTCAAGCCTGCGCTCTGCTTGGAGGTGAAGCGCTTTACATCCTGGGGGCCTGGCCTTCCTACCAAGCACCCTGCCCGCAGCTGGCGGGGTGGGGAAGGCGTTGTCAAGTGAATAAAACCGCACAATGTAACCAGCATCAGGAAAATGGCCGCTCTTGCCAGCATGGTGTGGCTGCCTGAAACCCCTCCGTCATAGCTCCATTCCATTGATCTAGGAGAATGGTAGACAACCCCCTTTTCAGGCACCCAGACACCATCCTTGGTGGGGCTCCTCCCTGTCACACGCAAATCTATACCAGCTAACAGAAGCCGCGAGTCTCAGGCCTCATGGTGACCTAGTCCCCTGTAGGCTTAGTCACGCCAGGAGGAAGGCGACTCAGGCCCGAAAAGCCACCAGGCAAAGCCCACATTTATTAAGCACTTACTGAATGTCAAGTACAATGTTAGTGCTTTTCACGATCATCTCATGTAATCTTTGAGATAGGAATGAACACTCCCACTTTACAGTCGAGGAAACCAAGGCCCAGAGGGGTGTGACTTGCTCAAGGAGTAATGTCATGGGAAGGGTGACATAAGCATACTTGACTCCGCTGCCCACACTCATAATTACTATGGCCTACCGCTCCCTCCAAATCCCAATAGCAAAGGATCAGCACTAAAGGAGGACAGACATACTGGGGAGATTCAAAGAGATTCATGACCATCCGGGCAATCCGGGAAGGCTTCATGGACCAGGACCCAGGATTTGAAGGACAGGTGATATCTGACAAGTGGACATTCCAGGAGGAGCAAAGGTGTGTAGAGGTGCAAAAGCACGAGGAAGTTTCCCGGCCCTCAAAGCCAACCCTGTAAACTCATGTATTATTGGACAAGTGGGGAAGTCAGGGAGAGAAGGTGAGAAAGGTGGGCTAGGGCCATATTACAGAGAATGGGATGATGTCAACCTGGGAGAGCTCTCTGGGTCTGACCAGGCTGAGAAGGGCCAGACCATGAGTGGCACGGGCAGCAGAACCCAGCCCCCAAATCTGGGGTATCCAGCACTCAGGTATGCAGGTCCTTTGCTGGAAGACAGGACACCCAAAGCCTCCTGCTTCTCTGGACTTGTGACGCCACAGCCGCCATTCCCAATCCCTCAACCCAGACACCTGGACAACAGGGAGAAGGGGTGCAGGAAGAAGGGAGCAAATTCATTCCAGACAGAACACATGGATCCCCTGCCATGGGCAGCCCCTAAAGATGCCGTCCACATTTTCAATGCGGACCCAGCTTGAAAACCCACTGAACCCTTCTGCAACTTTTTACTCTTCTTACCAGGATTTAGAGAGCTTACAAAGAATCCTGATTAGTTAGACTAAGGAAATTACATTTTCCATGCTAATTGAGCTAAATTTGAGGAAATACTTTGTTATGCATACATTGAGATTCTTGTAATTCTTGTAAGATTGTGTGTGTGTGTATGTGTGTGTTTAAAGCCTTCATTACTACAAATACTAAAACAAAACAAAACATTTTTAACCACCCAGATTGTCCAACCCTCTCACTGAGTGAGGAACCAGAAGACCAGAGAGGGTCTGGGCGTTGCCTGGGGTCACACAGCAATGAGTGGCAGAGCCTAGGGGCCCAGACTTCCTCATAGACTCCAGCCCAGTGCTCCTTCCACACTTCCATGCTGGCTGGGGAACTGCTGGGGCCCGAGGAAGGGTGGAGAGTGGGCCCAGAGCAGCCCAACTTGAGGGCTCATCAAAACCTTGGCTGAGGAGACTCTTCACCCATGTCCCTCACCCAGATACCATGGAACCTGGCTCAGTCATTCCTCCGCAGAGGGAAGCTAACATGCCTTGGAATGAGCACTGGCTGGGGAGTCAGAAGTCCGGGGATCCAGCCCAGCCAGGCCACTTCTTAGGTCAGCAGCACTGGGCTGCTCCTGTCACCTCTCTGGCTTTCTTGGCTGTAAAAAACAAAGAGGAGAAACCCCCTGAAAACAAACGGGGGTCAGGGGTGGGGGTAGGTAACACAGCCCCTGTAGTCACGTGCAGAGTGAATGGGAAACCAGCTCTGGAGTCACACTGCCTGGGACTGAATCCCACTTGAGTGCTATGTGACTTAGGCAAGGAACTTAAACTCTCTGTAATGTTTCCTCATCTGTGAAATAGGGATAATAATAACAGGACCTACCCCCATAAACCAGTTGTGAGGAAATTAAGCAAGATACTTCTGTATATGTGGAGGGTTCAGGATAGCACCTGATACATAGTAGGTGTTCTGCATAACTGTATAAATAACTGTAAAAAGTTAGATGCTATTGTTACTGCTCCTTGAGCCTCCATTGACCCCACACTCCCCACCCAGGACATGATACATGCTTGGAAGACTCAGATGTCTGTATGCCCAGAGCCTAGCCTCGTGTGCCTGGGACTTACAGAGTAAGAGTTGTGGCGGGGGGGAGGGGCGGGGCAGCAGCAGGAAGGGGAATTGCTCAATACACGCTCCTGGAAATATTAATATTGTGAAGTGGATGCATGCAATGCACTGAGCCCCCCTCCCCTACAAACTCTCCCTACCACACCCAAAGCAGCTCCTCCAGGACTCAAGGGCTGGTGAATGAATCTTTGAATGATAAATATTCCTATTTTGATGTCCATTAATAATGAGCTTGTAGGCAAGATGAGTCATCTAGACATGGTTCACCGGTATCCCTACAATTCCAGAGCCACAGAGTCAACGATCCTGGACATTCATTCATTCAACAAACATTAACTGGGTGCGTGGCAACCTACTGATTCATGAGTTAGAAGAGGGTAAAATATTATGTAGAAGCCATACTTAATGTTATTGGACACGTGTTCCCTAAGCGCCTATCCTCTGATCTTGTGCAAACTATACTTATGTGACCTTGTTTATGAATTAATGAGGGCCAGCTAATCCTTCAGAAGACTCCAAGTTTAGGTTTGCGCAAAAGCCCTTCAGCCTTTGCAAAAGAGGACCTGTCTTTCTGGGTTGAGCTAACTCCTCTGCTAGTTAAAAGCTTTCTGTGTCTTTAAAAGGGGGAGGTATCCTGTCAAATAGCCCCTAAAGCATAGGCTGAAGGCGCGTGAAGTCCCACCCACTTTCTATGACGTCCTGCATCCCGCCTCCTGATTGCCCGCCTGAGACGTCAATTGCGGGGCGTGTGTCTTCCTGGGACACAGTGGAGGTCTAACCTTTGGTTTGCGGAGCGGTCGGGTGTATTCTCCGCCGCCCCCACGCCCTCGAGGTCCCCGCCACCGAACCAGCGGCGGAGCCCGCCCGCGCCTCCCGCGGCACTCCCGCACCGGATCGCTCCTCGCTGGGGCGGGACCTGGCCTGGCGGCTCCGGTCACTATGGTCAGTGATCGTGGGGGATCGCGAACGGGGAGCGGGCAGGGGGCGCGGTGGGCGGGGTCGCTGTCGGAGCGGGTGCACCCGCGGTACGGGGGTCGGACGCGAGGCTCAGCCCCCAGACCACCCCCGCCGCGTTCCGAACCCCTGAAATACGGAGTCCGGACGGATACTGGGGGCCAGGTCGCGCCCCGCTGTCCCCCGTGGACGTGCAGCTGAGGAGGTCCAGCTCGGCCCCGAGTCCCCGCCCCCAGCGTGTCCGCCCCAGTTGGCCCTGGGCGCCGCCTCGACGGCGCTGGGTGGGCGCCCTCGACGGAAGCAGGGACAGGGAGGCTGCAGCGCTATGGGTCGCCTCCTCTTTGTTAAGTAGCCCCCCAGTCAGCAGTCCACGGCCCCTCCCACCCGAGGGCTCAGCTGTCAAAGACCAACCCACTCCTGGCCCCTGCCCCAACCCCAGGAGGGGATCTAGGAGTTGCACAGGGGACCAGATCGTCTGTCCCTGCGGGCGACTAGTCCTTCTCCATTTTTGGAGTCGAGACCCACGTGGAGAGGTTGCCTCAAGTTGTGAGGCACATGAGTTAGGGGTCGGGGAAAAGAAAATACTCAGGAATCCCTGATGGAGAGTCCTGTCTGCACAGAACGGGGCCCAGAGACCCTTTGAGCCAGGCTAACCCTGGGCTTGGGCAGGTGGGGAAACTGAGGTCAGACAGGGAAGGGCTGGTACTGATAGTGGTGGTCCTGGGACTTGAATCCAGGCCTCTGGACTCTCAGTTCAGTACTCTTTGTGTTACATCAGCTCACCTTCCAGGTTGCCATGGGGTCAGGCATCCTTCAGGGGACTGGGTGGGATGGCTGCCTAAGACCCTTCAACCCTGAGCAGGGGGGAGCCTGTGGAGTGAGGGCTGAGTGGCTTGAGTCGGGGCCACACAGCCCCAGGTTCAAGTCTCACTTCTACCTCCTGGAAAGCAAAGAGGCTTTGGTTGGTCCACTCTCCCCCTCAGCACCGTTTTGCACATCTGTGTAATGGTCTGCTGTGAGAACCATGTGAGATGATTAGCTGGAGCTTTTCCTGTGACAACAGAGTCCTGGAAATGGGTGTGCACAGATGCCTGGTTCTTCAAGCTTAGCCTCCTCTCTTCTATGACTGGGCAGGAAAATGGGTCACCGCAGCAGGATGCTGCCAGGCTGGGGCATGGGTCAAAGCCTGGTCATGGCCTGGCATGATCTGGGTGTGGCATAGGCAGCCAGGGCACTCGAGCTGGGACTGTCCTTGCCAAGCCAGCTTGGGGCGTAGCTGGGGGCCTCTGGGGCATCTGGAAGCACCAGCTTCCTGCTTCCACTTGGTGCCCAAGGGTTTACCTGGTTGAGCTGCTCCTGAAAGGCAGCCCAGGTGTTTCTGCATCACCCACCAGGGAGGGATGGAGCTGGGGTAATGATGGGCTTAGCCACCCGGGAGCTGGAGGCTGGCATGCCCTCTGGCCACCACTCGGCAGCTGAGAGCACAGCAGAGGCGGTAGCCGCTCTTTGTGCCATGCAGTGAGGCCGCTCACTCTGCCCCCTATGTGCCCTAACTCAGGAGACTGGAAGTTAGAGGGCAGGTGGGGTCCAAAGCCCTCACACCTCACCGGGGGCTTGAGTGCCTTGGCAATGGATGAAGTGATTAACCCACTAAAATAGGATGTCTGTCTGGGAATCACAGGGGTGGAGGCAGTGCAGGGTCTGTCTGTTCCCTTCCCTTCACGTGGCATTTATTGAGCACCTACTGCATGTGGGGACCGTACTGGGCCCTATACTGCATGGTGGGTTTTTATGTTGAACCTGCATTGTGTGGATGGTGGTGTGTGTGTGTGACAGAAGGAATATCCTTGGAAAATACAGCATCTTCTTTGCTTTCCTGTTTCTACATCACTGGGCTAAGCTTGAAGAAGGGCCCCCCGTGGAAGACACAAAGCCCCTTGGGAAGGTAGGGGTGAGACAAGGACCAGGCCTCTGGCAGGGACTGCAAATAGCGAGGAGTCTCATGCACTCAAGGTGCATTTCATGTTTGGCGAATGAATGAATCAGACATAAGCAGGAAAACCACAGGGGCCTATTGTGCTTTGTTCTGTTATTTGTCAAACAGGTCCCCAGTGGGCGCCTTTGTCAGGCCTGTGCTGGGCACTGTGACACTAATGAGAAAGACAAGGTGCCCGCCCGCTCTAGGACCTCACTGCCTGCTGGCCAAGACAGTTGGACACAAGCAGTGTCTGAGCTACAGGTCATGGCCTAAGAGGCCTAAGGACTTTGGGAGCACAGTGAGAGGTCAATATGCTCTGAGGGAGTGGGGGTGTTGGAAGGTTCTGCAGAGGAGGTCTTTTGAGCTGGGGGAGGTCTTTTGAGCTGAGTTGAAGGATGTATATGAGTGTTCAAGAAGGATTTGGGAAGGGTACATTCCTTCTGGTGGGTGCAGGGGGAAAGTGGGCTATCAGGCTTTGAAGCATGGTCAAGAATGGGGAAAGGTAAACAGCCGCTGAAGATGCAAGGAGATTGAGGGAGGCAGGGAAATTGAGTCTGGAAAATTCGGTGGGATCAGGATGTTCTGTGCAGGGCCTCACTTGTGCTATGGGGTTTGGGTTTTATTCCACCAATAAGGGGGAAACCATAATATATTTTTGACAAGTGAGAGATGGTTGACTTGGACGATCTCTCTGACAATGAAGTGGACACAGGGTTGGAGGTAGCCAGGCTGGAGTCAGAGCCTGGCTAGTCCCGTGCATGCATCTGTCTATTCATTCATGCAGTGTGTGAGCTTCCCGGGCTGCCATTACAAAGTACCACAAACTGTGGTGTAGAGCAACAGAAATGGATTCTTACAGTGCTGGAGGCTGGAAGCTGAAGATCAAGGTATCAGCAGGGCCATGCTCCCTCTGAAGGCGCTAGGGACGGTTCTGTTCCAGGCCTCCCTCCAAGCTTCTGGTAGCTCCTTGGCTTGTGGTTGCAGAACTCTGATCTTCATGTGGTGTGCTTCCTGTATGCGGGTCTGTGTCCTAATTTCCTCTTTTTATAAGGATACCAGTCATATTGGATTAGAGGCCCACCCTACTCCAGCATGACCTCATCTCAGCTAATTACATCTGCAATGACCCTATTTCCAAATAAGATCCCATTCTAAGGTACCAAGGATTAGGAATTCAACATATGAATTTTGGTGGGGGGACGCAGTTCAACCCATAACACTCAGTATACATTTCTGGAACATGGCTGTGTGCCAGGCACTGAGAATCCAGCATTGACAGGCAGACAAAGTCCCTGTGCTCATGGAATTGGCATTGCAGTGGAGGGAGCCATGCAGCACGCGGGTAAACAGGCGAGCCTATTAGATCATGCCCTGAAGAAATAAAGGTGAGAGGGATGGGGAGGGGCAAGGGAAGGCCTTTCTGAGGAGGTGACTCCACCTGCATCTTGGGAAAGGCAGAGGAAGAATCCAGGTCGAAGGAGCAGCCGCGCAAAGGCCCTGAGGTAAGAATGAGTGTGTCTTGTGAAGAAACACAGAGAGGGCCACATGGGGTCAGATCTGGGAGGTCGTTGTCAGAAGATTGAGTCTTGGCCTAAGTGAGCGGGTCCATTGGAGGGCGTGGAGGAAGGGCATGCCCTTGCTGGCTAAGCAGCTTGTATCGGCTGCTTGTGAAGAATGGGCTGGGATGGGGGCAGGAGTGGAAGCCAGGAGGTCCTTGGGCAGATGTTGGTGCAGCCTCCCTGGGGGGAGATGATGGCAGCTTGGATCAATGGGGAGGTCGAGGAGAGAGGAGTGGAGAAGCACCTCTGGGTCTCAGAAGCACCTCTGGGTCTCAGCGTGAGCTCTGCCTGGATGGAGGGGCATTCTGGGGAGCTGGAGAAGCCTGTGGGGGGTGGGGGGCGAGGTG
The DNA here is from genome assembly GCF_008728515.1 of Papio anubis. Taxonomy (NCBI): domain Eukaryota; kingdom Metazoa; phylum Chordata; class Mammalia; order Primates; family Cercopithecidae; genus Papio; species Papio anubis. Next base: position 12,538,865 of record NC_044982.1, on the reverse strand, counting down.
GGCAGGAGAGCAGTCAGGGACATGCTAATTCAGTAATGTTCTCAGACTTCTGAGTGGCGAGTGGCTGTGGAGTCAGAGCTCTAGGAAGAGGTCAGGACCAGAGAGGAAGATGTGAGGGTCTGTTGGGAGGATGCTGTATGAGTTCAGGCATATTCTAAGAGGGAAGGCCAGGGCCCAGGTCAGGGTCTCTGCAAAGCCAACCAAGAACTGACCCAGGGGGTGAAGCCTCATTGCAGGGTCTTGTCACTTTTCTTAGTGGAGCAGCAGACAAGGGACATGTAGAAGCCTGAGCAATGGCCCCAATGATGTCCACGTCCTAATCCCCACAACCTGTGACTATGTTACCGTGGCGAGAGGGGCTTGGCAGATGGGATTGCATTAAGGATCCTGAGTTATCCAGGTAGGCACAATGACGTAATCACAAGGGTCCTTATGAGAGCAAGGCAGAGTAATGTGGGGGGAGGGGGGCGGGTGCGTAAGCCAGGAAACCTGGGAGCCTCTAGAAACTGAAGAAGAAAACAGATTCTCCCCTAGAGCCCATAGAAGGAACGCAGCTCTGTCGCTATCTTGCTTTAGGCCAGCAACACTCCTTTCGGATTTGTGACCTCCAGCACTGTCAGATCATAAATTTGTGTTGTTTTGAGACACTACATTTGTGCTCATTTGTTACAGCAGCCACGGGAAACTCAGAGCACTTGGCTGCCCCTAAATCCATGGCTTCCAAACATTTGTCATCGCTCACCTCATCAATACAAAACCTCTGAGGCCAGGCGCTCATGCCTGTAATCCCAGCATTTTGGGAGGCCAAGGTGGGAGGATTGCTTGAGCCCAGGAGTTTGAGACCAGCCTGGGCAACACAGTGAGATCCCATCTCAAAACCAAAAAAACAACAACGTTGAGCACTGCATGCATACATATGTCATATATCATACCCCTGAGTACACATCTGAAGGGACATTTCCTCCAGCCCCTGGAGCAGTCCACAGTGCTGGGCCCATGGCTGCGGGCTGCTTGAGGAGTCCTTGGGTTATGTGGGCAGGTTTCAGGTATATACAGAGGCTTGGGAGGGAAAACCAGAGGAAAGTGGGGACTTGTACTTTCCCTAAATTTGGAGGTAGGGCTTGGTCCATGGATTAGGGATGGGGTATCAAGGGCAAGCTCTCCGGCATCATGGTGGGAGTTTATACCCTGGCTCTTTCATCTCAGCCGGTGTTCCAGGGATGTAGGAGGAAGGACCAGCAGACAGATGTAATACCGTCTCCCACCAAAGACTCAAAGCCAGTCTGAACACCAAGCCCACGTCCTAGCGCTTTCTGCTAGTTCCCAGGGTTACTGGGGAAAAGCAGTGATTAAAGAACATCCTTTTCTCGCTTTGAAATATATTCCTCAACGCAAGCTGCTAAATCTGTTTCCAAGCTGCAGTGCTATCTGACTTAATTAATTAGCATCTACTCGCAAACCAGCAATTAAAGGGCTAAAGTCCTTTTAGGTGGCCTAATTAGGTCTGACAGGACATTGTCAAGATGTGGCCTGTCCTTTCTCCATAACATCCTGGAAATTTTCCGCCATGGTTTAAAAAGCAATTACAAATGAGAGCCAGCCAGGTCAAGCCTCATGCCTGATTTATGGGCTAGTAAATCGAGGGTGTGCCTGGGGTTCTCCCAGGAGCTTGAGTCTCTGGTCTTGTCAGGGGTGTGGCCAGGGCCCTGCCAGTGGGGAGTGGCAGGGGACCAACTTGGGCGGAGTTGGATCATTCTGGAGGTGCCAGGTGGGGACTCAAAGGGCCAAAGTGAGAATCCACTTGTCCCTAGGTCCCCTAATAAGCACATCTGGGACCCCTGGGGCCCTGGAGCTAGCCCAAGGTTCCATCACCTGCACCTGCAGATGGAGGTAGCCCACCCGTGAGACATTTGTAAGCAGGGGTAGCTCTTAAATAGTGTGGAGTAAAGGGAAAAAAATCTCCAGAATATCTATAGACTAATATTATGCAAACTTAAAAGGCACACATACTTACAAGTCTGTATTTTTTAAAAGGCAGATGCATTTCATTTATACAAGGTACCTAGATAGTCAAATTCATTAGAGACAGAAGAGTAGAAAGGTGGTCGCCAGAGACTGGGGGCAAGGGGATGGGGAGTTAGTGTTTAATGAGTAGAGATTCATCATAAGTACGTGGAAGAAAAAAATGGGTAGGGGAGTTTCAGTTTGGGAAGATTAAAAGTTCTGGGGATGGATGGTGGCGATGGTTGCACTCTTGTGTGAATGTACTTAATGCCAGTGAACTGTGTACTTAAAAATGGATAAAAATAATAAAGTTTAGGCTATGTATGTTTTACCATAATCATAATAAAAAACAAATATATCTAGAAAGACATGCCATAGAAACTACCTATAGAGGCATGGGGGGATGGAGGAATGGAAATAGGGATCAGGGATGAAGGGGACCAAAACCTGAAAAAATACCTTCCTGAGGCTGGTTTCCACAGCATGTCCTGAGGGTATGGTGAGCTCAGCTCTTAGGAGCTGAGAGGGCTCTGAATCGCTATGTAGTATTTTCTTTTCTTTTCTTTTCTTTTTTTTTTTTTTTTCTGAGATGAAGTCTGTCGCCCAGGCTGGAGTGCAGTGGTCCGGTGGTCACGGTTCACTGCAACCTCTGCTGTCTGGGTTCAAGTGATTTTCCTACCTCAGCCTCCCAAGTAGCTGGGACTACAGGTGCCCACCACCATGCCTGGCTCATTTTTGAATTTTGAGTAGAAACGGGGTTTCGCCATTTTGGCCAGGATGATCTTGAACTCCTGACCTTGTGATCTGCCTGCCCCGACCTCCCAAAGTGCTGGGATTACAGACGTGAGCCACCGCACCCGGCCCTATGTAATATTTTCCCTTAACTTGGCTATTTTAAAGAGCTTAAGTAGATTTGTCAAAAATGCAAAGTTTATGTTAATAGAGCAAGTGGAAACCTAACTTGACTTTCCTGGCATAGGTGCCACCCTCGTTCCTAATCCACCTTTAAATATTCCTCATTTTAACTGGCTTTGTTTGTTTGTTTGTTTGTTTTTTGAAATGGAGTATCGCTCTGTCGCCCAGCCTGGAGTGCAGTGGCATGATCTCGGCTCACTGCAAGCTCCACCTTCTGGGTTCACGCCATTCTCCTGCCTCAGCCTCCCAAGTAGCTGGGACTACAGGCGCCCGCCACCACGCCCGGCTAATTTTTTGTATTTTTAGTAGAGATGGGGTTTCATCGTGTTAGCCAGGATGGTCTCGATCTCCTGACCTTGTGACCTGTCTGCCTTGGCCTCCCAAAGTGCTGGGATTACAGGCGTGAGCCACCGCGCCAGGCCCCCTCATTTTAACTGTTGATGGCAGTTTTCTGCATTGAAGTACTTATCTCTGCATGTTGAAGATTAATTCCTTAAATCCATTCCACTCCTCCGTTGATTACCTTCTCAGACACTGCAGAGGAAATGTAGCAGATTTTGTGTCCTCCTTCCGCCATTTTGGTTTTGGTTTTGGGCAGTCCACACACCAGCAGTATTAAATATAGTTGTTCTACTGTTTGATCTATGATTTAAAAAGACCCAAGCCACCATTTTAAGTCAGCTGTCTATAAAAACAACAAGACTTTTATATAGTATAAACAAATTGTTAGATAAATAATGAGACTTTGGAATGAAGTCAGAGGGTGCATGAGTGCAGAGCAGGTGCGCTTGCTTTTCAGTATTACCTGTTTGTCCTCCTACCATCCATGCAAGGCAGCAGAGAAAGACAGCTTTCATTCTGAAATGTACAGAATCCTATGAATATTTGCTGTATTAGCATGCAGTATGAGTGCCAAATTAATTGTACAACTAGCAATTGTTATTATGCTAGTAATGTCAATCTTTCATGATTTAGAATAAACCAAAACATGTTAACTTTTTATACATTTGCCTTTGAAGTCAATAAATCTGGCTTGGTTTAAGTTAAAGGAAAAAACACAAATGAAAATGGAATGATTTAAAACTCTGAGTCAGAGGCCTGCCCAATCTGGAGAAGAGAGACTAGCAAAATAGAAAGGAGTTCAAGGTATGCTAGAGGCTGTCTTTCTCCTTGACGCGATTAGAAGGCTTGAAGGAAGTGGAAAGGCAAATCACTTTCCTTCCATTTATCACGGATGTATTTTACTGCCGTGTTTGGATATTGCCTGTAAATCGTGTCCTGTTTCACCTGTGATGAGCATCTCTTGAGCTTGAAAACGCTGTTGTGGACACTGAGCCCCCAGGATCAGAAGCTGGATGGAGAACTTTCCTGGGGGAGGCCTCAGGGGCAGGAGGTCGGGACCTGGCCTGTTGATAAGAAGGCCCTGGGCTGCCCGGCGTGGAATGTCCCTTTGTGTTTAGCAGCCTTGCTCAAGACCTCTGCGTTCTGCCTACCTAGCAGTTTGGCATGGTAGAATTTCCATGGGCTTCAGAGTCAGATAGATCTGCCTAAAATTGCTTCTTAGCACAGGGCACCTGACCTTGTCAGTAGAATGGGCATAATACCCATCTCAGGAGGTAGTTGTGAGGATTCAGTGAGATAATGGGGACATGTCAGCCTCTCTCCCCGAGCCTAGCACATAGTATGTGCATAATAATGGCACCTGTTATCACCTCATACCTCTTGGGCCTAGGGTAGCAGATCGCCAGATCATCTTCCATGTGTTGACTTTCAGCCTCACACTCGCAGGGTGGCTGCTGTAGACATTGCACCTGCACTAACGGCGGGAAGAAGTAAAACACTCCCATCTCTGTTCCTTTTATCCAAAACCAAAAGCGTCCCCAGCAGACTTTTCATGGGTCCAGCTGGCCAACCCCAGCTACCTGACTGCCCATAGCTGCAAGGGAGGCTAGGAAAATGGGAAAGAGGTAGGATTGTTGTGACTTACCCAGTCATTTTTTATTGTGTTGTGGGATTCCATTAGTGGGGAGGAAATGGGTCACGGCTGATGAGACAGAAGCCCTCGGCACCTGCCCCCAAGTGTTACCTGATTCCTCCTGATGGTTTTCCTGTTGCTTTGCCAGCCCGCACTATGATGTCAGGGCAGAAGGAAGGAAGGCGTCTGGGGCTGGATTAATTTAGCAAAGAAGGGTGGGTACAGCATGGAAGCTTCTAGAAGCAAAATCCAGAATCCCTTCTTCCAACCCCCCAAGTGTTTGCATGCCCTGTTTCCACTTTTGGAAGCATTCTTCATCCAGTTCTTTTTTTTTTTTTTTTTAAGACAGAGTCTTGTTCTGTTGCCCCGGAGTGCAGTGGTGCGATCTTGCCTCAGTGCAACCTCTGCCTCCCAGGTTTCAGAAATTCTCTACCTCAGCCTCCTGAATAGCTGGGATTACAGGCACGTGCCACCATGCTCGGCTAATTTTTTTTTTTGTATTTTTAGTAGACACGAGGTTTCGCCATCTTAGCCAGGCTGGTCTTGAACTCCTGATCTCGTGACCCACCCACCTCGGCCTCCCAAAGTGCTGGGATTACAGGCGTGAGCCACCGCGCCCGGCCCATCCAGTTCTTTAGGACAATGGATTCATCCTCTATTTTTAAGCTTTCTTCTGGGAAGTTGCCCTGAATCCCATGTTTGGGGAAGATCATGTTTGGTGCCACCAGAAAGGGAGAAACGGAATAAAGTGTAAGTTCAAGGGAGAGCCCAGGACCGACTCAGATGAGGTGAGGAGATCAGGGAGGCTTCATGGAGGAGGTAGCTTTTATTCATTTGTTTGAAAAATATCTCACCCCCTGCTCTGTGCCAGGCCCTTGGTGAATGGAAGATGGCCGACAGTATGACAAGCTGTCATCCAGGCCCCCTAAAGACACCCCTGCCCAGTCCCAGCTTCGCCCCTGACCTGATACTGGATGCAGGGTCAGGGCCAGATGGAAGTTTGCAGTCTGTCCCATGTGGAGGCAGGAGCAACAAAAGTCATTGAGGCCTCATTATCTAATCTCATGGTCCAGCTTTCTGCTTTGTGTGCTGAGCTTTGGAAAAAGCTAATCATCCAAAATCCAGATATATTTCTTCAGGTGAAGAAAGGGGTTTGTAGCATCAGAGGGCTCCTCTCTGAGCAGGATGGTATTGGGTTGAGATCATTATCTAGTCAGCGATGAGGCTGACAGGCTACCAGGGAAGGCCACTGTGGCCGATGTGACATGAAAAAGGCCAGTTACAACTGCATGTCAACAATGATGGTGATAAATGGATGGAAAACTAGATTTCTATTTACAAAAATCCCAATTAACAGTGACCATCCACAGTACTCTATTGCATAAAAATGGTCTCCTCTGGTTGTGTGCAGCAGCCAGCCTCACTTGTTTTAAGCTATAAACTGTAAGTGGCTTTAACACCATTTCTCTCACAGTATGTTCATGCTGCAATCAAAGCGGCTTTGGGTGGGTTGGAGGCTAGAGATGCAGCTCTCGCTTGTTTGAGCCCTGCTGACAAGATAGCACAAGGCGGAGACCAGGCCCACGGGGAGCTGGCTGCTAGAACGAGGTGTCTCCTGCAGTTTCCTTCACCCCGAAGCTTCCTTTTGCAGTTGCCTCCTCCCGGCCCGCCAATTTCTTCGCAGGCCTGGAGAGACCCTGCCTGTAGGAGGCTTGTCTTTCTGAGTTGGAATTGACCTAGACCTAGAGCTGGGTTGTAGTATAAACTTTCTCCGCTAGGTGGTGCATGAAGATGCCCTCCCGCCCTGTGCTCCCTGAGCTCAATCTCTTGACACCTTCCCTGGCATCTCCGTGTACCAGTGCCACACAGTGCGGCCTCTTCTGGTGACCTTATCACCCCCTATCTTGATTGTTTTTCTCTGTAGACTGTGAGCCTTGTGGGTGGGGGAGTGCTAGACGTTCCTCCTTCTGTATTTCCAGCATGTGACACAGTGCTGGGCATGTGGATGTTCAGGAATTGTTGGATGAATCAAAGAATGAATGAATGAATGCATGAATGAGAGAGGAGGGACGGAAGGAGACAAAGGGCCTTATCCTCAAGCATGAAGGCTCATTAGGTTCGAGGTACACATTCTGTGAAATGAATCAGGCTTCAATAACAAGATGAGTTTCCTTATAACCAGGGCTATCTCTTCACGATGGCCCTGACTCTGACGATCCCTGTCCTAGAAATGTGGCTATCCCAACAGGCGTCTAGGATGTTGGTAACATACTCCCAGCATGAGAAGGTAGGAAGGTCCCATTCATTGTTGTCTGTAATTGGCAGTTCAGAGGCCACCAGCTCGCGGAGTCCCATCCGTTGCTTTTGAAATTGTCACAGCATTTCTTCCTTCCCTATCTTCCAGAGTGAAACATCTTTCAACCTAATATCAGAAAAATGTGACATTCTATCCATTCTTCGGGACCATCCTGAAAACAGGATTTACCGGAGGAAAATCGAGGTGAGGCAGAGGGCAGGGAGAAAAGCATCCTAAAATAAACAGGCTGGAGTTGGGAGTGTAAAGGTGATGCCTCTTTGAAGGCCAATAGTTTGGGCCAGGTTCCTGGGCAAATGAAAGGATTCCTAGGATATTTCGATGTTGGACATTTGCCTTAGCAATACATCCTTTCATTCCAAAAAAAAAAAGGATTTTTTGTTTAAAAGTTTAGCACTATCCTAATGTTTTATTTACTCACTGAGACTTCACTACAACTCTGTGAGGTAAGTACTTTTATTACGCCCATTTTACAGCTGAGGAAACTGAGGCACAGAAATTAAATTGTGGCCATTTAGCTCATGAGTGGCCAAGCTGGGATTTAAATCCAGGCAGCCGAGTCTCAAGCCACATTCATAACTGCTGTGCCGGGAGACCTCTTGGAGGGAAAGTGTACTCCAGTGAGGCTAAAGGGATTTGTGGGAAGGCTGCAGGGATCGCTTACAGAGCGGTCACCCGTGGGTGGCCGGAGGAGCTGGGTACCCACTCTGTCCCTCTGGCAGCAGGCCCCGGCTGCTCTCTGTACTCTGCAGGACTTCCTCTCGCTGCAGGACAGGCTTGCTCTGGCACTGGCCCCACAGGCCCTTCCCTTTGAGTTCCTCTCAGACACGCAGCACCGTTGCTGGACCCCGTTACTTATCCTCAGAGACTCTGATGGGTCCAGCTTGGGTCAGATGTCCATCAGCAGCCAGGGGTAGTGGTGTGGGCATCATGTGATCAGAACGCCGCTGCAGGGGCACTTCCAGGACAGGCGCTGGGCTCTGCAGCCCGCTGACTTTCGTGTCCCCCGAAGCCCTCCTGGGAGAAGAGCCAGCGGCTCCAGAGAGTCCCTGTCTCCCCACTGCCAGCTGGCCTCAGGTGGGCCCAAGTCAGCTCTGAGCCTTCTCATGGCTATGGGGGGAACACAAACTCCCAGACCCCTTGAAAACCATCCTCTGCTGTCAAAATGCTGCTTATAGTCCCATGAGGCAGGAAAGGGGATTCCAGGCCAGTTCAGAGGGACACCTACTTATTGCTAGGAGTGGAGCTGGAGCCTACCCCTCCCTCCCCTGCTCACACATGCAACCCCCCAACCCCTACTTCTGCCGGCTCCCGATTCTCTGTGCTGCTCCCCCAGGAAGGCTTCCCCAACTTCCAAAAGCCAGTGCAATGCCACTGCCCTGTGGCACCCAGCCGTGCACTCCTTCTGTCCTCACAGTGCCACTGTCTAACTATCCATCTTCCCTCCCGGACTGTAGGCTGCCGGGGGGCAGGGACGGACACACAGGACAATGCAGTGTATTTTTATATCAGGGGGATGTACGAGGGTGGGAGGCTGAGGGGATAGCAGCCTGAAGGGAGGGAGCAGGTGTTTCCTGGGAGAGATGGGGGGCACCTGGCTAGTCCCAGCACCTAAACCACACAGAGCTGTTATTGGTGCAAATGCCCACATTTCTTTCTGTCCCCTTCAGGAACTCAGCAAAAGGTTCACCGCCATCCGCAAGACCAAAGGGGATGGGAACTGCTTCTACAGGGCCTTGGGCTATTCCTACCTGGAGTCCTTGCTGGGGAAGAGCAGGGAGATCTTCAAGTGAGTGCCGGGGCCCCTTGGGCTCTCAAGGCTATGTTCTCTGTGCTAGGTCAGCCCCAAGTCTCTCGGAGGTTTTTGTTACACTCGGGCTGGTTAACCCAGAGAGTGAGCTGAAGGGCTGCCTGGCAGAGGCGTTTGATGTTGGGGGAGCCCAGCTGTCTGCTGTGGTGGAGTTGGAGGCAGCCAAGGGGTGGAGGATGGAATCTGTGGCCTCCCAGATGCTTTCCAGCCTCTGCTTCCACCACAGGCCTGGGTCAGCCCAGGTAAGTCGCGTGGAGCAGGTGCTTCGTGACGCAATCTGAAAAAAGAAAACACAAACAAAAAGAAGCTTTGCCCCGGTGTTCGGCATAATTCCTGTTGACCTTGGTTTGGAGTGTGTGTGACCCAGGCATTCAGCTGTCTGGGCCTGGCCCTGAGGTCATGCTGGAGAAGGTCTGTGTCCAGAGCTGCCCCTATCATCTCGGCTAGTTCAGGGTTTCTCATACCTGAACATTTGTACAAGGCCCCTGATTCTCTAGTCCATAGCAAGATACAAAAAGCAAAGACAAACAAACCCCTGAGACCTGGCTAGGATGCAAATTCCTGTTCAGGGGGAGCAGGGCAGAGCCGGGACTGCTTTCGTCACTGCCTCCCAGGAGATGCTGATGCCGCTGGGCCTCAGACCATGCTTTGAGGAGCAAGGAGCTAAGAGACCCACCTGGCTCTTAACCTTTGGGGGTCTCAGAGCCCTTAGAGGCTTTGGTGAGGGCCATGGGCCCTCCTCATCTGAGACCCGCACCCAAATGCCCTCTGGAAACAGTACGGGGGGCAGTGGGTCACAGAGCACTTCTTTGGCTAAGGCAGGTTTCTCACCAGCGGCATGACTGATGTTGTGGGCTAGATCATGCTCATGGTGGGGACTGTCCTATTGTAGGCTTATTAGCAGCATCCCTGGCCCCCACCCATGAGATACTAGTAGTAACCCCTTCCCCAAGTCATGACAATCAAAACTGCCTCCAGACACTGCCAAGAATCTCCTTTCGGCGGAAAAAAAGTTGACCCTATCTGGTTGAGAACTACTAGGTTAAGGCCATCATCGCCTGTTCAAAATATAGATGATCTCAAAGAGGGTAGAAGTTGAGTCATCTATTCCTTGGCTGAACCGTTCAGATTGTTTCCCCAGTGACAGACTGGCAGAGCCCCTTATGATGAAGAGTCAGCTATCTCAAGCCATTCCCCTCCCCAACTTTCTCAGAGCCCTGTGGGAACCAGCGCAGCACAGTGCAGGGATTATGACCCCAACGTCATTTCCCTATGACCCATGTGCCCTGGAGTTGTGCCACGCAGCAGCCCTGGGCTCTGAGGTCAGACCTCACTCTCTTGCTTACTTGCTGTGCCACCTTGGGCAAGTGACCTGACCTCTCTGGTCCTCAGTTTTCATGCCTGTGGAAGGTGGACATTATAACACACTTCAGGATGCTACTGTGAGGACTCAGTGGGTGATGCTGGTCAAGCCCAATGCCTGCATCTCTCTCTGCACCAGCCCACGTGCTCTGTTCACCTTTCCTCTGTCCTGTCTCCACGGGTGCCATGCTCAGACCCTGCTCTAGGCTGTGGGGATACTGCAGTGAACAAGAGAGACAAAGATCCCTGCCTTGTGGGGCTTGCGTCCTAATGGGAGAAGATGGACAGTACATGAGTATCATGTTTGAGGTGTCAGATGGTGATAAGTATTGTGGGAAAAATCAAGCAGGAAGGAGGCCGAGGAGTGCAAGGTCTGGCGTTGTCTGTTTCTAGTAGGGTTGGAGAGGTAAGGGCGGCAGGGCACATAGCACCTCAGGCCTTTCTAAGGACCTTGGCGTTCAGCCTGAAGGACGCGGGAGCCACCGAAGGATTGTGCAGCACGGGGACCTGCCCTGCTGGCTGCTGTGTACAGGACAGATGGGGGCGGAGACACGGCCAGGGAGATGTGGTTGGCGAGAGATCCAGAGAGGAGATGGCCGTGGCGTGAGCAGGTGGATGCAGTGGGCATGGCAAGAAGTGGGCAGGTCTAGACACCTGTGGAGGTGGCAAAGACAGGATTCGTGCCTGACTCACATGTTGGACATGGCAGAGTCAAGGATGGTTCCCAGATATTTGACCTGAGAGTTAGCAGGATGGAGAAGCCGTTTGCTGCGAGAGAGGGCTGAGGAAGATCAGGAGCTGTGTTTTGCGATGCTGTCTGAAATGTCCAAGAGTCATAGAGTGGGGGTGTCTGGTGGGCACTGGAGGTATGAGGCTGGTATTCAGCAGGCAAGCCGGGGCACACAGGTGGTAAGTCAAACCACAAGGCTGCATGAGACCACCAGCATTTTCTCTTTCTTTTTTAAAACATTTTCTTTCTCTCTTTATTTTTTCTTAAGAGATGGGTCTTGCTATGTTGCCTAGGCTGGCCTCGAACTCTTGGGCTCAGGCGGTCCTCCCTCCTCAGCCTGCATCTTACACAAAAACCGAGACCATGTCACTCACAGGCTTGAAATATGCTCCTGACCTCTAGGAGCAGTGGAAACCCCTGACACCAAGGCCCTCCACACCAGGCCCCTGCGCCTCCTACCCCATTGCCTGCCCACCCTGAGGTCTAGGCACAAGGACCCATTTATCCCACACATACCAGAGCTTGCAGGCATGACATGCCGCCTGACGCTGTCTTGGCCTAGGTAGCCCTGCCCCTGACCTGGCTGTGGGTTCTTCGGGCCCCAGGCAGGTTGCTTCACTCACTCCTCTGTAGCTCCTTTCCCCAGCTGAACAGTGACCATAGCCCTGTCATGGACATTAAGTGATTGGCTCGTGAGTACTTGGAACACTGACTGGGGTGTTCTGTGCTAGCTCTGATTGTCTGCGTCATGCATCCTCCACAACCTGCTGTCTCCCTGTGTGCAGTGAGCCCAGAGCCACCCAGGCAGACACTTGTTCTCTGCTCAGTGCTGCTGCAGGGCTGGAGCAAGCATGTTGCAGCAGTATGCTTGTTCCAGCCCTGGATCTTGCATACTTGCTCTAGAAGTATGCAAAGTACTTCCGTGTGCCGGAGGCTTGGAGAACACGCGCTTCCTTCGAGGGCAGCCACTGTTACTACCCCATCTTACAGATGAGCAAACAGAGCCTCATAGAGGTCAAATGACTTGCCAGAGGTCCCACACAGGCTTGTGTGCAGCCCCAGCTGTCTGAACTTGCCCCCCTGCCGAGCCCCAGTGCCATCCCTCCCCACATCCCTGGCTTGCCTCTCGGGGGTGCATGTCCTGGCCTGGGGGCTTGCCCCCTTCTAACAGGGCCTGCGACGGCGTGCTGCTTATCTCCATGTCCCCAGTGCCTGGCACAGAGGGGCCCACAAGTCATTGGCAAGGAATGAATGTGGAATGAGGCAGAGGTTTGGGGGTGGGAGTAGGGGCAGGAGAGCTGGGAGCAGAGCAGTGCACTTCATGGCCATGCAGGGACAGAGTGGCCCGAAGAGGGTGCAGGCCCTTGGAGCGGCCCTGGAGGACTGCAGCTGCTTCCTGGAGCTGCTCCTAGTACTCTGGCCATGGGCCACCTAGGCCACAGCTGAAGACAGAACGGGGGTGCTGATGAGGGTGGCTCCTGAGCGAGAGGCATTAGTCAGCACTGACCATCAGATCCTTGCCCTGGCCCGGAGGGGAAACCTAGGTAGCAGGTACCACCGCAGTGGAGGCCTCATCCTCCCGGGCAGCCCTCCGTTCGCCCTCAGCACCCCTGCAGTCAAGGCGTCATCACCATCCACACTTGTGCCACAGGGGAGCCTATGGCCAAAAGCCACAGGGAGACTTGACAGGGCTGGAGGGGACTGCGGCTAGAAGTCAGCACAGGATCCATCCCTCCCATCCAGGCACCTCACTCCGCAATCAGGACAATCTAGTCCTGGCCCAGGCAGGACTCTTAGATATGCCAGGACCAGCCAGGGGCAAGCGGCGTCTAGGCAAACACTCCTACTTCTGAGTTAGGAGACTGGCTTCCCGTCCACACCCACCACCTTCTCCCTCCTCGCCGCCCCCTGTCCTCCTACAAGGCACTAGGCTTTTCCGGAGCGCAGCAACTTCTGAGGTGGCCCAGGCCTCTGTATTCCCTTGTGAAACCTGCTGCCTCCTGGGTCCTGTGAGAGCCTCGTCTCTGTTCCTAGGGAAAGTAAGGGGCTGGAGAATTAGGTGTGGCCTTAGTGTTCTGCGCCTGCCAGCTAGTCACCCAGGGCCGCTCACCTGGTCCTTGTGGGAGGCAGCCCTTCCTCCATACCTCATTGCTGCCACTAAACTTGGAGTGTCCTGGAGCCAGGGCCAGGCCCAGGCCCAGGCTTGGGTTTCTTGCCATGCTCCCTGAGGGTACCAGGACAGGTCCCAGAAAGGGGCTGTGCCATGAGGGGGCCTGCAGTGGGTGCAGAGAGGAACAACCCAGCATGCACAGAGCAAGGGCCTGTGGAGCATGTCCCCAAGGGTGACTTGGTGCTGGCAGATGCTTAACAGCCGGCTTTGGGCGTGCGGGAGGCCTGGTGTGTGTTGTCAGTCGATTGCTGTGGTGTCAGTATTCAATATTACCATGATTGAGTCAAGCTGCCTTCATGAGGTCACTGAGTAGGGAGTTGGAAAAGATGCAAAATCACACACGTCCTTGTCATATCGTCTTTTCACCAGGCACACACACACAATGCAGCTCAGTCACCAGGGCCCGGGGACTAGAGATGAGGTTGGTGGGCGCAGTGGGTTGAGAGGGGGATGCACAGTTGACAATCACAGCACACTCGCTGTGTTTCCCTGTAAACACTCAGTCTACCCCCCTGTAGGTTCAAAGAACGCGTACTGCAGACCCCAAATGACCTTCTGGCTGCTGGCTTTGAGGAGCACAAGTTCAGAAACTTCTTCAATGCTGTGAGTTCACCTAGTCCCTCCTTCCACACTGGCAGAGCAGACAGGAGCGGGCACTGGTTGGAGCCCCGCACAGCCCACAGCTCTGCTTCTCCGGGCTGGGGAAGGACAGAGGGTTGCTTCCTGCTTGTGGGGGTGTGTGGGCACAGGGAGCCCAGGGCCCTGCCCTCCCTTTGGGAGGAGGCACGTCCTCCACCCTATTCCATCTCCACCTTGTGCCTCCCTATCCAATTAGTGAAGGGGCGGGATCGAGGACTCTGATGCTTGCCACTCTGAGTGTGCATGTGAGAATGCAAACCCAGGTAGTCATGGCAGGAAGACCCAACTGCCGCTCCCTAGACGTGCCTCTGGCCTAGTGTACAAACTACAAAGTCTTGCTAACCCTGGGTTACTTAGCTTAGGCAGAATCTCAGACTGATTTTCTACTTCAACCTGAGAATCTACAAATGAAAATGCACGTGAGGGCTTCACGCAAAGGGAGGGAGCGGAGGGAGAATGCAGAGGGAGGGCTGGGGCTTGCTTGGCCTCCCTAGCTGAGGGCCGGGCGGCGCAGTTTTACAGTGTGGTGGAACTGGTAGAGAAAGACGGCTCAGTGTCCAGCCTGCTGAAGGTGTTCAACGACCAGAGTGCCTCAGACCACATCGTGCAGTTCCTGCGCCTGCTCACATCGGCCTTCATCAGAAACCGAGCAGACTTCTTCCGGCACTTCATTGATGAGGAGATGGACATCAAAGACTTCTGCACTCATGTAGGTGTTGGGGTCTCAGCCCCAGCCCCGGGTTCTGCTCCTGTGGCCCTCTCCCAGACTTCAGCACCCATCTCTAGCCACGGGACTTGGGTGTCACGACTGCCCTTGCAATTCAAACAGAGCTAGGTCAGCAAGCTGCAGACAGGTCTCACCTGAGCTGCCTGAGCTGTGTGGCCTGAAGCAAGGCACTTCCCTCCCTGGAGATTTCCCATCTGAAAAATAAGGGATTTGGACTGGCCTGTTTACAAAACCGCAGAGTCACAGTCCAAGAGTTACATTTGCTTTACGTGTTTATGATGCGTGGTATTTACCCGAAAGAATTGCCAATATTTGAAAATTAGGCACTTTTCATAGGAATATTTGGATTTCTGTTGGAAAATCAGAAGATCCAGCCCCCAGGCCCTTGCTCGTGCAGGACAGTATCAGCAGGCACTAAGCAGCAGCTGCCCTCTCGATGTGGGACACACGCCTGCTTGCCACCGCCTCTGCCTCTTCCATCGTCTCTGCAGCATCTGGACTGGTACCCTCACTCACCAGCCTGGCCTCTGCAAACACTTAAGCTTGAAAGGCACCCCTGGATGTCAGGGTGCCTTTTATCTCTAAGATTCTTTGATGCCCAACCTGAAAAATTTCTGCCCCCTTTCCAGATCCGTCTAAAGTAGTAGCCTGCTCTCAGGTATAACAACAAGGTCTAGAATGGAAAAGATCCAGGTTCGATTCTTGCCATTGTAGCGATTTCCAGCTGTGCTGCCTCTCAGTGAGGCTGTTTCCTGTGTGACATGAGAATGTCCATACCCAACTCATGGGAAGTTGTGAAGATGATGTCCCAGCACAGAGGCTGTGACCATGACCCTGAGAGCCAGAGTTGAACTCACTTATCCTCTGCCAGGCCTCCCTCCTAAGCTGGTTTCTTTTCATTTTGGCTCCCTGCAGGAAGTGGAGCCCATGGCCACGGAGTGTGACCACATCCAGATCACGGCATTGTCCCAGGCCCTGAGCATCGCCCTGCAGGTGGAGTACGTGGACGAGATGGATACCGCCCTGAACCACCACGTGTTCCCTGAGGCCGCCACCCCTTCCGTTTACCTGCTCTATAAAACATCCCACTACAACATCCTTTATGCAGCCGATAAACATTGATTAATTTTAGGCCATGCAGTGGAACCTGTCACCTAATGGGACTGCATTCTGAATGGAACATTCCGGCTCTTCAATTTTTTAAGCAATTTAGACTGTAGCAAGAAAATGTGCAGCCTTTTGGGCAAAGCCCCTGGAACGAGGCCTACCCATTATGGACTGTGGTAACTTGGTGGTATTTTTAGTATTTATTTTAATGGAGGATCAAATGCTTTCTAACTGGGCCCCTGACAGTTCCCTGTGAGGCCTGGGTGGGTTACCTGCCTTCTCTGGAATTGTTTCTTCAACTGGAGGAGGGTCCTGCCTATGTTGACATTGCATCGTAGAAAAATGGGGCCTCTGGTTTCTCTTTACCAGGGGCAGTGCCTCTCTGCGGGGGAGGAAAAGCTCAAGGTTAGCTGTCTTAATGCAAGTGACTTACCAGGCCTACAGAGTCCAGTCCAGTCATTTGTTGGACTGGGCTCTGGCAGATGGCCTGTTGAGGTCAATTTGAATGTGAGGGCTGCGGTGTGGTTTCAAACATTCATGATGGATGTATTTTCCTACCCCTAACTTAATGAGAAAAAAAAGACTTTCTTTTTTTGCCAAAGTCCAGAAAAGGGCCTTTAGCCTTTAGCAGGAGCTTAAATTGTTGGGGCCCCTCTACCTCTCTCAGGGCCAGAACTGCCTGATTTTTGGTGGACGAGCCTTTCAGGGTTCTGCTGTCAGCCCCACCTGGACAGAGGCTTACAAGACTAGGGTCTGGGGCAGAATCTGTGTATTTCTGTCTGGGACCAGGAAGCTGCAGCTGTCCCATCATCCCCAGCAAATCCTAGAAGTGGAGTCTGGGTACTTCATGGAGAGAGGTGTCGGCACGCACAGCCGTGGACCCAGCTGAGCAGAGCAGATGCTTTGCAAGCTGCCCCTGGCTGCTTTCTCCCTTTCCCGCTTCTGCTCTATGGACTGGTCAGAGGGTAGGTGGGAAAGAACAGACAAGCCATGTAAGTTGGCAGTGGGGAGATTTCCACTGTGGAAATTGCCTGGGAATTCTGGCCAGCAGTGTCCTCATTCGGCCACCTGGCTATGCTCCTTAAATAAGCCCCTCACCTTGCTGCCTCAGGACCTTCAAGATTCCATCCGTGGGCTGGCCGGCGCGACGGCACCAGTGGGGCCCCACACCCTGGCTGGGCGGAGGTGCTGCTAGCAACCTCTCTTTCTCTGTAGGAGGAAATGGAAAATGCAGGGTGTGGAATTGCCCTTTGGGGTCCTTCCTTAATTGAAGGCCACCTTCTCACAGGTTTCATTCTGCAGGGATTTATTGGAATCTATTGGTGCTGCTGCGTGAGTCTGCTGACAACCTGACTACACAAGGACTGGGTAGCAGACTCCTCAGAGTCCTCTTGACACAAATGTCCGATTTGTGTCACTCTTCTGCCTTCGTGAAAAGCCAATAGCACTCTTAGATGTCAGGGGATTTTCGTTCCAAGCAGGGCCCCTGGTTTCCATGCTGCCCTCAGTTGGAGTTTGGATCCAAAGGCTCTGGCTAAGTCAGTATGTCACTTTTTCACAGGAATGTAAATTTGACCATCACCTCTGAATTTGTTCAGTACCCCACCATGGTCTATGAGAAGTACACTGGAAGCGTGGGGGGAACACATGACATGATTTGTAAATAGCATCATCTTTGCCGGACAAGTCTCCAGAGGATCCCTGTTTCCCAACTGAAAGGTGTGAACGGACACACACATGGCCTGGATGACACCTTGGCTGTTCTGAGGGGCTGTCAGGTGGGCTCTGGGCCTTCCAGCTAGGCTCTCAAGCACAGCAGAAGCCTCACTGGCTGCTATGTCTCTGTATCTGTGGCTTGTGTGGTAACCTCAGAAGCAGAGCTGTTTGGCAGACTGGCTGGAGAAATTCCCTCTGGGAGACTTGCCTGTGCTGTGCTTCCAGGTCACAGAGCCCCCCAGAAACTCACAGGGGCCCTCTTCCCAGGAAAGAATCTATTCTATCACTTCAGAATCAGGACACTCAAGCTCTGGCAGAGGCAGGCCAAGTTACTTTCATGGTCTTACCCTCTGCTTTTCCCCTTTTTGCAAAAAACCATCAGCCAAATCCGTAACATTGCCCTTGTTCCCCCCACATTCCCTCTCAGATCTCTGTCTCAAAGGGAAAACACAGTGGATGAAAAGGTGTGGCAGGCTTTGGCAGCTTATTAAAATCTAGTCATCTGTCGATGTTACCTTGCTTGTCCACAGCAGCCAGTCACACTTCCTGGATAATTCTCTACCCTCACCCCACAGAGCCATCTCTCTCCAGACCAAAAGCTGGAAGGAGAGTTGTTTTGAGAGCTTGTTTTTACAACTGCACGTTTATTATGATACTTTCTCTCCAAAGGAAACTTTATAAATCAATGGGAACAATTAGCAACAGAAAGAGCACAGTCCCTGCTTTTGACTGGGTTTCTATTTTACGCACAAATGAGATCTCTGGAGCCAGAATGCCAGGGTTCAACCCTCAGCATTGCCACTTACTAGCTGAATGATCTTGGCCAAGTAACTTCACCTCCCTGAACCCCAATTCCAAAGTTTGTGAAATGGCGACAATACCTATGTATCACTGGATTATTGGCTAAAATGGAATGAGATTCCTTGTGTGAAAACAGCTATTATACCTGACACTCATCGTATGGGCTCTACAAAGGGATGTTCCCCAACCTGTCCTTCCCGACAGGAAGCACAGGGCACTGCAGATGGGGAAGCATGTCACCTTGGCAGTGACTCTGTGGCTTCCCAAGCAGGAGTGTCAGGGGAACCATTAGACAGAGTCTAGAAGCCAAACGCATTGCCACCCTGAGCAGACATGGGAGTGGGGAGGGGGCTGTGACTCAGTGAGTGACTTTCAGGGGCCCCAGGCCCTGCGGGATGTTGGCCAAGCCCTACAGCTTCCCTGGGCAGTAAGTAAAAACATTCTCCTAGCATTAAAATGGTTTCCATAACTACTTTTGTCCTGGCTTAATACTGGGTTCCTGGCATGCAGCCAAGAACTCTGCTTTTCCGTGGTGCTTATGTGTTGAGTAGATTAGCTGGAGAGGGATATTCCTTGTTTAATGGCAGATCCAGGACACTCAGGAAGCTCTGCCCATTGACTTCACCTTACCAGGCGAGAGTAGCACTACTTGGAAGGCTGCTCCTGTCTTATAAAGCCTGTCTACTTATTAGCTCCTCCACCGAAAAAAGGAAAAGAATTTGCTGTTAGAAGGCTAGGGCAGGACACCGACAGTCATCAGGGGATCTATGTTTGGCTTGTGACAAGTGGCTTCACTCCCACGGCTCAGGTACTATTGGGGGATATTGAGCCTGCTTCCTAACCCCACTGACCTCCACTGCATCATTTGGAAAAGGGAATCTCCCTGTCATTCTCTGATAGCTGTCAGTCAGGAGCTGACCTCACAGACAGGGGCACTTTCCCCTCCTATCCAGGTCACTGGTGACACTGGGGGATGGGAGGTCACTCCTTGGCAACACTTCTGAGACTGAAGTAGTTTTCTGAACTTGTCCTGGGCCCAGAAGGAAGATACTAATCCCACCTCTGCCACTTGGCTGCTGTGTGGCGCTGGGCAAGTCTCAATCACTGGGTGTCTATATGCTCAAGTACAAAAAACACTATTAAGACTTATAGATGGGCACAGTAGCTCACACCTGTAATCCCAGCACTTTGGGATGCTGAGGCAGGAGGATCAGTTGAGGGCAGGAGTTTTGAGACCAGCCTAAGCAACATAGTGAGACCCCACCACTACAAAAAAAAAAAAAAAAAAAAAAAATCAGCCAGGTATGGTGGTGTGTGCCTGTAGTCCCAGCTACTTGGGAGGCTGAGGCAGGAGGATTGCCTGGGCCCAGGAGTGTGAGGTTGCAGTGAGCTGTGACTGTGCCACTGCACTCCAACCTGGGCAACAGAGCAAGACCCTGTCTCCAAAAAAAAAAATTATTTCTCAGGACCTTCAAGACTAAATGCTAATTAGATAAAAGTGCCAACCATGAGGCGAGAGAGGCGAGCTACTTAGATCTTGGGGTATCTTGGTCCATTTGTGTATCCTCTTCAATTCCGTAGCACCCCTTGAACTAAACAGCTGTATTGTATTGTGCCCCGATAAATACTTGTTTGGAAGCCAGACAGTTATGCAGAAATCTGTGCTTCTCCCATGGTTGTGGGAGTTGTGGATACTCACCTACACTGATGCAGACAAAGCTGGGGCAGCACCAGGAAGTCCCTAGTTCTCTGGGCACACATTTATACCAGGCTGACCAAGCCTTGAGTTCCTCTTCTCCCAAGGAGCTCAGCTAAGGGAACACAGCATGGCAAGTGCTATGAAGAGGGTAAGCATGGGATACTAAGGGAGCCCCAGGAGAAGCACTGCCCCCACTTAGAGGCTCAGGACTAGAGGATCCATAGCAGTGCTCTGGGATGGAGAAGACCAAAAGGCAATCCAGACCGATGGAAAAGCCTATTCTGCACAAAGGCTCAGGACAAGAGAAGGGGTGCATGGAACTGTGGGCAGGAGCCTGCTCTGTCACAGAGGAGGGGAGTGGAGACAAGGCTGGGGCTAGATCCTGAGGGCTTCACACGTCAGACCTGTGACTGTTACTGTTGACTCTGTGATGTGAGGGAAGCCTGAAGACAGCAACCTCATCCCTGCCCACCTCCCACAGTGGCTCAGACAATAGCCAAGAGTGTGGGAGAGAACTAAGGAGCTATTAGGGTGCTGCTCTGGGTAAAGCAGGAACATGTGCCTCTTGAACATTCTAGCCTCTTGCTCCATCCACACTGCCCGATCTTGGCCTGCAGCCAGAGGCCTGACACTATTCCTGTCTTTTCAAGGGCTTAGCACTGTGCTGGCCCAGGAGAATCATCAAATTAATAATGAAACAAACGACACCACACCCCCAACCATCTTCTAGCTAAAAAAAAAAAAAAAAAAAAAAAAATTCAGGATGACACAATGGCTCCGACCATTGTTTTTAATTTATGAAATCAAGTTGAACACACAAGAAGCCTATAAACACTGCAATACAGAAAAATTAAGCTGCTGCATAGAATTCTTACTCCAAAACAATGCAAATCTGCATGAGGTCTCTCCCGCTATGGGTGTGAGTAGAAGAGAGGGAGACATTTTTACCTGGGGTTGATGGTGGAGTGAAACACAAGGGTGGGAGAGGTTTTGCAAATAGCCAGAGAACAGAGAGCAATGTGCAGTCACTAACACACTTGACCAGGGCAGTTAATTTGCACTTGTACTTGGCTGTGGCTGTTCCGGCTGCGGCTCCTTTGGCTTCTTTATCTTCTTCTGCTGCTTGGAGAGACAGCTTAAAGCAGACTCGCTCTTACTTGGGGCAGACACAAGCAGGGGCGGCTTGCCAGACTGAGTGGGATACTTGGTTTTCTGGCTCTCCGTAAACAGCGGCTGGGAGAGCAGGTGGCGCAGCTCCTTCTTCAGAACCTTCATCTGCTTTTGTCTTCGACGCTCTTCTTGCTGGTCAGCTTTTCCTCCTTGAAACACAATACAAAAAAGATCCTATTTACTATGGTTTGTAGAAATATTTTGTTTCCCTTGATGGATAACACAATGAAAAATGTTTTAGAACTACTTTAGGGAGGCAGGGTTCAAAAGTTCTCTGAAGAAGCCAGTGGTGGCTTGGCAGGGGCTGTAAATGGATAACATCTAACCATTTGCGGGGGATACGCAGGACCGCTCTGTCCTTTTACTTCATAAAAATCCTCCAAGGCTGGAATTATGTTTATAGATGAGGCAATTCAGGCTTAGAGAAGTCACCTGGCTCACATCACAGAGCCAGCCATCAGACAGAGCCCAGAACCCAAGTCTCCTGACTGAAGATCACTTTTCTTCCTATGACCCACCCACTTACTGCCCACCTAGGGTTTGGTGACTTCACAACTACAATCACCCACTGCCCCACGCCAAGGAGACACTGAATGCTTCCTTGTAGCCCAGCTGTCCTGTGCCTTGCCACCAGTGCTGTGACTGCACATGGAGAGGCTGGAAGAGCCAAAGGGTTTCACCTCAGCTTGTCTTTAGGAAGGGAAGCCGGGCCCAAGTCCCAACCCTGAGCCACCAGGAGGACCAGCTCACTGTCATCAAGCCCACTGGTTTGGCTCCTGGCTTCCATGCTGAGCAGACAGCAGTTAGTCTGTCTCTGAATTTGCTGACTTGGGCACCGAGGTGTCAACATCTCTGCTGAGCCGTATCCCTGGTGGTGTGGAAGGAGCATGGAGTTCTAGATTTGGTTCTACCACTTCTTAAGACTCAGGAGCTTTCTCGAGCAGGGACCGAGCAGACTCATCCCTGAAGCCTCAGCCTCTGGTCACATACAGAGTAGCAGCTCAGGAAATGCCTTGTGACAGAGCTGCTGCCCTGCAAAAAGTGCCTCTGCTGTGAGTATCTAGTTCCCATATGTAAAAGGAGAGTAATTCCTGCTGTGTTCATGTCATGAGAGTGAAGAAGATCAAATGAGATAATGGCATGGAAGTGCTTTGTCAGCCTGGAAGGCAGGTGTAGTAGGAACCATAATGACAAGTAACTTAAAATGTAATACTTTCTATTTGCCAGGCAATACCACAAGCACTTAACATTTTTAACTCAATCAGTCTTCACAACAATCCCATGAAGTAGGTAGTTGACTACTTCCATTTTATGGCGGAGAAAGCTGAGACACAACAGAGGTTAAATAACTTGACTCAGTAACATAGTTAAGGCAATGAGCTGGCATTCTAACACAGGCAGCCTGGCCAGAGAGCCTGCTCCCTTCCTCACTGTACTTCACTGCCTGTCCATGTAAGAGGAGGCAGCTAAGGGCACAAGACAGAGACAGAGGAAACAAAGACTGACAGAGGCCAGTAGGCTCATCTGGGACTAGGGCCTGTTAGCAAAGAGGGGGAAGGACGTCTTGCTGATTCTGACAAGATCCACAGTAGTAGAGATGGTTCCAACAAGGCAAAAGTTAAAGAGAGATTTCAACTTCCCTAATTCCCATCCCGCCCAAGGGCTTACCCTTATACATGTCTTCTTCCAGCTCAATCTCCAGGGCAGCTGCTGCCTGCTCAATCCAAGAGTTGTGCAGGCAAGCCTGGAAGTTCCGATACTCAGATTTCTCAATCTGTCGAGCTAAACGGATTCGCTCCTGGGGGGAAGTAACAGAAAATATTCACCTGAAACAGAGTTCAGGCCTCTGGGAAGCAAAGTCTCACTTGAGTTGTGTTTGTGTGTTTAGGGCAGGTATCACTCTGCTGCCCAGGCTGGAGAGCAGTGGCACGATCATGGCTCACTGCAGCCTCAACCTCCTTGGATCAAGCGATCTCCCACCTCAGCCTCCCAAGCAGCTGGGAGGCACCACCATGCCTAGCTATTTTCTTTTAATTTTTTAATTTTTATTTTTTGTAAAGACAGGGTCTCACTGTGTTGTCTAGGCTGGTCTTGAACTCCTGGGCTCAAGTGATCTTTCCACCTCAGCCTCCCAAAGTGCTGGGATTACAGGCGTGAGCCCCCATGCCCAGCAAGTAAGTGTTTTTAAAAAGCTCTTGAGCCAGGCACGGTGGCTCACACCTGTAATCCCAGCACTTTGGGAGGCCAAGGCGGGCAGATCACCTGAGGTCAGGAGTTTGAGACCAGCCTGACCAACATGGAGAAACCCCATCTCTACTAAAAATACAAAAAAATACAAAATTAGCTTGGCATGGTGGCACATGCCTGTAATCCCAGCTACTCGGGAGGCTGAGGCAGGAGAATCGCTTGAACTTGGGAGGCGAAGGTTGTGGTGAGCCGAGATTGTGCCATTGCACTCCAGCCTGGGCAACATGAGTGAAGCGCTGTCTCAAATAATAATAATAATAATAATAATAAATAAACAAACACATAAATAAATAAAAAGCTCTTGAGATCAGTGGTGAGATGCAGTTCAGTTCCTATTGAAACGCATTTGTTTTGTTTCCTGATAAAAACCCAGTGGGCAACCATTACCCATCTGTGTGTACACATCTAAACACAACCGATAGCTTTTCCAACAATCAACCTCAACAGCCACATCCTTTGAAAACCCTTACTGGTTCGACTGCCAACCTATAGGTAACCCAAGTGGACTCTTTACACAGATGCCACAGCTCGCTTCCACAGCTGAGCTAAGATAAAACATTTCAACTCTCCCTCTAGGGGGTTTTGGGGCTGCACTGCAGAGGCAAAATGAGAAGGATCTTGTGATGTGATCAAAGGAATCACAGGAAGCCTGGGTGGCTCCTATTCCTCCTTACTAATGGGAATTCTCTCTGATTTCCACTTTTCCAGCCTTATCTCCAGCCTATTTCCCCAAATAGCTAATATTCCTTTTGAGCCAGAGAAGCCAACATTCCTTGAACTGTGCCATGCTTTTGCTCCCTCAATTCCTGGAATTCCACCTCCTCTGTACCCTTCCACATCTTTGCCAGCAGGAAGCTGGGACAGAAACTCTTCTCCTCCCAATGTAACCATATGCCCAGTAATTCCACACTGCTCCATTGTACCTGAACTTTATTCACAGCTGGCAAACCTCTGGGAAGGAGAACTCACCCCACTTTGGTCACTAATACAGTGTCCCACGGTAAGCAGCACCTACTTGGGGAATACTTGCTGAGTTAAAACCCAAAAGACAGACTTTACTGGCACCTGCTCCAGGGATGTGCCAAACCTGTAGCATCTGCCTCAGCAAGAAATGCTAACCACACTGTCTACAACCCTCTGACAGGATATCCAGGCAGCCATGACCACTGCACTGTCTGGTGAGCAGGGGGGACTTCAGGGCCAGACAAGGAAGAAATGGTTCAGGCAGAAAATGCCTCACACCTTCAGTCACTCCCCTTTTCTCTCTTTTCCCAGGTATGTTGCTCTCAATCCTTTCTACAAGTCTCCTTGTTCAGCTGTTGGCAGAACCATTCCTTAGTTTTCAAGGGTTTTGCTGCCAGAGTCCCACAGCAAGGTGCTCTGCAAGGGAGCAGCCCAATCTCTTCATTAACACTGGAGTTTTAACTTTGCTTTCTACCTTGACCACGTCCATGTATTTTGTCTGCACAGGGAATAGCGGGATGTCCTCATCTTTCTTGAGGGTTTTGTAAATCTTCTTAAAGTTGATCACATCCTCAGGCCCAATGAGCATCAGGCTGAGACCTTCATTGGCAGCTCGAGCAGTTCGACCACTTCGGTGGACATAAATCTCCGAGGTACGTGGGACCTGCCACAGGAAGAACTGGGAGATCAATACATGGCCACTGCCAAACACTGGTCCTCTCCTCAGGGCCACATCTCCAAACCGGACCCTCCTACCTCCCAGCCAGGCAGGTAGAAACTTCTGCAGCATTGTAGAGCAATCTAGCCCTCCTCTCTTAGTCCCACATTCAAAATGTTCCCAGGTTTAGCCCATTCACTGTGTAGGCTCTCCCCTCCCATGCCCCTCAACCTAGTTCAGGTCCTCAAGACCATGTAGCCAGACCACAGCAGTCACTTCTTATCCAGGATTTAAGCAGCCCAGCTCCACAAACCATGTTAATCCCTGGGTTACATGGTCTCTACTCCTATATATATATTATCCATAGATAATGTGGCATGGTTGCTGACACACCCACTGAGCCCCGGCACACACCATTAATCAAGCACAACAGTCTTCTCCACTGGGCCCAGATAACAACTAGGTATCCTTTTCAATATAGTACTTTAAGCAGCCACTATGAACTGTTCATAAGAGCTCTAGAAATGAGATTTGCCATTCTTTACTTATAGGATAAAGGCCCAACTCTTCAACCTGACACTCAGGGCCTTTAATGACTTGCCTCCAACTTACCCCTCCAGCCTCAGCAACTATTCCTTTCCCAACACATCCCCTCTTTTCACTCTGAGTCAAGTGCCCCTGAACACTGCCCATTTCTTTGCTCCTTCCTTTAATGCCTCTACATGTCCAAATCCTCTCCACCCTTAAATGCCAGGCATCTTTTAAAAAGTACTTTCCAACCTCCCAAACTAGAAGTTACCTCTCTTCCATTGTATTTGGTAATTTTCTAATACCTTCTGCCTTAAATTATGGCTGTGGTCATCTCACCTCCTCTGCTGGATCCAATACTTCTTAGGGGCTGGGACTGTATTTGATTCATCTTGACTCCACAAAGGTTGACCCAACTCCTTCCCCAAAAAAGGGAAGACTATAGAGATTTGCTAAACCAAAATTAGCACCTGTGATACAGTGAAATATGTTTTTGCTCTTCATCCTGTTTCCTGGCAAAGGAATCTCAAAAGTAATGTCTTTTTGTAAGCTAATGACAAACTATTGACTGATGGCTGATAGCCCCCTAGGTAGTTTCAGGATGGGGGCTGGTCACCAGAAAGGCCAAGGCGGGATTAGAAGGTTGGGACTTTCAGTGCTACTACCCAAAGGCCAATGGTTTAATTAATCATCTTACCCAATGAAGTCTCCATAAATATCCCAAAAGGACAGAGTTTGGAGAACTTTTGAATAAGCTGAATATGTGGACATTCCTGGAGGGTGGTGTACCCAGGAGGGGCATGGCAACTCCATGCTCCTTCCCCTATACCTCAGCCTATACATCTCCCCATCTATATTCTTTCTAATATCCTCTATAATAAACTGGTAATGTGTTTTAGTTCTGAGAGCTGCTGTAGCAAATTAATTGAACCCAAAGAGGGGGGAGAGGGGGGTCAAGGGAACCCCAACTTGAAGCTGGTTGGTCAGAAGTTCCAGAGGCCCCGACTTATAGACTGGTCACGGGGAGGAGGGACATCTTGTGGGATCAGAGGCCATCTCCAGGAAGACAGCATCAGAAAATGAAACTAAATAAGAGGACACCCAGCTGGAGGCTGCTGCTTGATATGTGGTGAAAAATGCCCACACGTTTGGTTACAGAAGTCTTCTGTGTTGATTGTTGTTGTGAAGTGAGAGAATGGGAAAAAGCACTTTGAGTTTGTTGTTTCACTGAAACAGCAGCCTAAAAGATTTTTAAAAGCACAAAGAGGAATTAAAGAGAAAAAATAATAATGCCATAACAGCTACCATTTATTGAGTACTTACACTGTGCTACCAGCTTCATGAGCATCAGCTCAATTTAATTCTCAGGATAACCCTATGGGATAGCTAGCATTGTTACTTCCAGTTTACAAACGATGACACTGAAACCAGAGGTACTAAATAACTTGCCTAACGCTAACCAACTATGAAGCAGCAGACTGGGGATTCAAAGCCTGGCAGGCTGGTTCCGGTGCCCATACTCCTAACCACAGCTTTATGCTGATATTCACTAGATGCACAAACTAATATTACTGCTCCTATCAATGGCAGTTAACATGAGTAAGTGCTTACAATGTGCCAGGTGGCTTCTTAAGCTATTTATACTTAGTAACTTATTTTACCTCAATAAGAACCCTAAGAAGCAGGTACTCACTGCCATTTAACACATGAGAAAACTGAGATACAGAGAGATTACATGACTTGTTCAAGGTTACACAGCTGGGATTTGAGCTCAGATCTAAACTACCACACTCTTCTATTCATACTTCTCTACATCAGGGTAACCAATTACAAGCTTAACTTATGCCCATTTCACAGAAAAAACTAAGACTCTAACCTGACAATATCAAGTAGCTTGGAGAGAAGGGTTGCTTGACATCAGACAAAGCAAGGTTCTCTGGAAACCAAATCTCAGCAGTGTTCCAAAAATGGGAGTAGTGGGCACTCGATGCCAGTGGTATTCTCTGATGCAAGAGCCTTAGAACCAACAATTCCTCCTCCCTCCCCCAACCTTTGCCTTAAAATTTCCCGATTCAATGCAGGCAGATGCATATACATTTTCAGATGCCCCTACCTGGTAATGGATGACATGCTGGACTTTAGGAATATCCAGACCCCGAGCTGCCACATCTGTTGCCAAGAGAACACAGCTGGGGTAGAGAGAGAAAGCTTATTAATAATAACTAACAGCTATCTTTAATCAAATTCTTACCAACTGCTGAGCATCCTAAACATTACAGTCCTTACCAATACTCTGTAAGATATCACTTCTATACCCTTTTGCAAAAAAACTGAGGCTCCGAGAGATTAACTTCCCAAGGTATGTACATGGCTATTCAGTTGTGGAGTCTGGATCCAAATTTGGGACTCACTGACCCCAACTAACATGCCATACTCTGCAATGATAAAAAAAACTCCCTCCAGTGAGTTAAATGAGGCCATACATATTCTGGGTCAGTGACCTCCTATCCTATCACCCTCTCCTCCCAGTGGCACAGACTTCCTTGTTCTTCCCCAAACAAACCAAGCATGCTCTCACCTCCAAGCCTTTGCACTTGCTACTCCTTAGGCCTTAAAGGGTCTTACCTCAAATATCCATATGACTCACTTTATTACTTTCTTCAGCTCTCTGCTCAATTTTCACTTCATCAGAGAAGCCTCCCTGACCACACATACCCAATCCCTTTTCTCCAACCCTTGCTCGACTTACTTCTTAGGATCACTTGGTACACTGTGGACTTACTTTGCAATTTATTATCTCCCTCTACTAGAATGTAAGCTCCATGAGAGCAAGGACTTTGCATTACTCACTGCTGTATAACCACCACATAGAAACAACCTCTGGTTCATTGTAATCACTTGATAAATGTGTTGGATGATGTTTCTCAATGTGTGGTTCATGGAAAGTCAAAAGTACTTGAGGTGCTTCAAAACATAAGATTCTGGCCCTTCAGGATCCTCACTCCCTGCATTTCTGAGCTGAGGCCGGGAAACGCAATGCAAATCCTAGTTTGTAAAACATTAAACTACTGCTCTGGGTCAAGATCAGCACACTTTTTCTGTAAAGAGCCAGAGAGCATTTCCAGCTTTGTGAACAACACAGTCTCCATGGCAACTATTCAACTCTGTCGCAAAAGCAGATACTGACAATACATAAATGCGTCTTGCTGTGTTCCAGTAAAACATCTACTAAAAAAACAGGCGGCAGCCAGGTGTGATGGCATGCATTGGTAGTCCTAGCTACTTAGGATGCTAAGGTGGGATTGTTTGAGCCCGTGAGTTCAAGTCTAACCTGGGCAACACAGCAAGACCCCATCTCAAAAAGGAAAAAAAAAAGGCAGCAAGGAAGAAGATTTGGCATGAGGGCTATAGTTTGCCAAGCCTTGTTCTAAGCTAATCTCAGTAAACCACTGATACTACTTACCAATTTTTTAAAACAAGTAAATCAAACACTTGTTCTAAAAACTAACTACCCTGTGACCTGACAAAACACTAGCAAAGGACACTTTATAGTCTGCCTCAACTTCCCAGGCCCTCATCTTGACAATCTGGACCCCATTCCCTGAGCATCAGCCTGGTCCAAAGGCAGATGGACAAAGACATCAGGAATAAGACACAGCATGGGCTCTGAGGTCCAACAGGCTTGTCTGAGGCCTAGTTCTACCACTTCCAGGCAGAGAAACCTTGGGCAGACTGATCGGCTTTTCTAGACCTCATTTCTTCATCTATAAATGAGAATAGTGATAATGGTAATAAGTAGTAATAGAAGAAGAAATTATTAAAGCTAACATTTAGCAATATACATATACTATATGCTAGAGACTGTTCTAAATACTTTACATGCATGAATTTATAATCACTTAATCCTCATAACAACCCTATAATGGGTTCTATTATTATCCCCAAAATGAGAAAATTAAATTACAGAGAAGTTAAATAACTTGACCACCTAAGGAGTGACACAGCTAGGATTTGATTTCAGGCATTCTGGTTCCAGGATCTGTGCTCTTAACCATGAATCTATTCTGCTTCCTCTTAAGGATGTTAGGAGAGTAACTGAATGTGATTCTGAATCTGAAGTGCCAGCATAGGACCTAATCTATTGTCTATATATTCAATATTATGTATTGTCACCCATATTCATTAGTATTGAAGCTTCTGTATGGCATTTAACAGCAACAAAATCCACTAAAAGAGTAACCTTGCCAAATGCTGTGCAAAAAAAAAAAAAGGCTACCTACTACTGAGATAAGGCCCCTATGACAGAAGGTGGCTTTTCTACCATTTCCCCACCATCCTGACCCCTTTTACCCCAGTAACTAACTAGAGGTTAAGCCTCTGGGGACAGTCCTAACTTACTCTTCCAGACGGGCAAACTGCTCCAGGTTTCTGAGCCTCTGCTTCTGGTGCATACAGGCATGTAGGGTCAAGGGCATGATATCAAGGACTTTGAGGAGCCCAGAGAGGCGTTTGATGCAGGAGATGCTGTTGGCAAACACTAAGCTGCGGCCTGGATACTGCATCAGGAAGTAGTACAAGTAGAAGTCTTTCTCATCAGTCTCACAATGGATCTTGGTCTCTGTTAGCGTCTCCACCGTGGCCTCATTCCTTGTGAGGTCAATGACCTTGGGCTTGCCCCTCATGCCAATTTTCTGCATAAGAAGGTCAAGTTTGGCTGTCTTGTCCATTTTCTTGGTGTGCTTCTTATGAAGGATTCGAGCAGGAGCCTGATGCACCAGGGTGAGCGTGGCAGAAAAAACAAGCGTTTGTCTCTTTGGGTTGTATTGGGAGTCATTGAGCATCTCTAGCAACTGTGAGAGCTCAGCAAAATGACCTTTCTCAACCATCCGGTCAGCCTCATCCACCACCAGGCACCTGCAGATCCAGAGAGACCCATATCATCAGTCAGTAGCAGGTTAAGAGGAATCATCTACAGCACACCCTACTCTCATCCTACACACACACACACACACACCACACTACCACCACCACATCGGGGCCTCAACTACTCTCCCTCATGCACTCTTGGCTTTCTAAAGGCCAGGGTCTGGATGATACCACACCATGGCATTCTGCAATGGGAAGAAGGCATTGCCCACACCACGTCACCTGAAGCTCATTTCAGAAAAGGCAGTGAGGGGGAAAAGAGAAGTACCATCTATTACCTGAGCTGCCGAAGGTTCCTCAAATGATAATGCTTTTCTTTAATTAATTCCCACAGCCGGCCTGGAGTGGCAACCACAATCTCAGGACGACGGCTCAGCATCCTCTGCTGTTTCTGCGTGGACATTCCACCAACCAAAATAGCAGTTTTAATTCCTATGGGACAGAAAACATAAGGGACACTCATTCAGTCTGGGTGATCATTTTCTCACATGGCTGACACAGGCACCCCAGATTACCAGAGACAGTCATCAGCACAGTGTAATGCTCTAGAGCATTGCTAAAAGAGCAGGCCTGGCCAGACTGTTGGTGCCACTCCTACAGGGCTTACCAAGTCTTCTGTCTTCTGTGATCTGGGCCCTACTTCTTCAACCTCATTTCTTTTCTGCTCCCTCCCCTCCAACCACACCAAAGAGGATGAATTTGAACCTAGGTATGCTTACCTCCAAAGCTCTGGGAAAACTGAGCACTGGTGCACCATAATGCTGGGGGGAATATGAGCTGCAGCTGTGCTATACCTCTCCTATTTCCCTCAATTATAATTATTCTGAAAGGTCCTCTAATGCCCTGTTGTCTTCTTCTCTGATGGAGAAGTTCTCATAGTATCATACAGGTAAAGGGCTTAGCAATAGTAACAATTTGGTAATTAACTGCTTCTATTATAAAATTAAAATTCCCAGAGTGAAGACCTTCCCAGAGTGAATTCCCTGAGAGAATTAAATCCTAACTTGCTTATAGCAGGGATCAGCCAACTTTTTCTGAAAGGGTTACTAGTAAACATTACTGGCCTCATAGGCCAGATGGTCTCTGTCACAACTATTAACTCTATTCAACTTCCCCTTTGTAGTACAAAACTAACCACAGACAATATAAAACCAAATGGGTGTGGGTGTATTCCAGTAAAACTTTATTTACAAAACCAGACAGTTTGCTAATCCCTGCCCTGAGCATCTACTGTATCCAATAAATTTCCTATGCATCTACAATGGCACCAACTATGTATTACCCTTGAGGGAACTGAAAAAATGTCACTCAATCAATTTTCTCTAGGGCTTAATTGTCTGGCTCACAGATGAGAATGGCTTACCCTAGAGGGCAGGAGCCACAGCTCATTCATCTTTACCAATGAGCATTTGGGATTTGCCTAGAAAGGATTTATTAAATGGAACTAAACCTCACCTGTAAACCTGGCCACAGCATCAATGTGCTGTTTGACCTGGACAGCCAGCTCTCGAGTGGGAGTCAGAACCAGTCCAAGCAGAGGACGCTTTGGATATGCCTTACAGGTGGCGCTTTTGTCATCCAACTCTTGTTTTAGATTTCCAGTCTGCTCTTTATCAAGATTTTCCTCCTCATTCTCATTCTGTTTGGGAACAGGCTTCTCCCTGATCAGGGAAGAAGGCCCTTCACCAGCATCATCGTCACCAAAGAGCAATGCCTGGTCTGAGCCAGTGCCTCCAGTCTTGGCTCTGGCCTCGGCTGCAGTATCACTGGGCAGTGCTTCACTCTCAATTATAGTATCATCAGGCAATGCTCCAGACTCAGCTTCAGCCTTGCCTGGTGATCCAGTCTCAGCTCCGGCCTCAGTTCTGGTCTCTCTAGGTGATGCGTCAGTGTTACTTGGAGGAGGGGCAGCATTCCTCTTCTGCCACTGCAATACTGCATGAATCACTGGGATGGCAAAGGCAAGAGTTTTCCCACTTCCTTAAAAGTAAAAAACAAAACAAAATAAAAACAGTGTGAATCAACAGATGAACATACTTTAGTCTGGAATTCATTCTTTTGCACAGAATAAGGTAGCCAAGTGCCACCCTGACTGACCCAAAGCTCCTCCACTCTACACAGATTTCCCCAGATGGAACCAGAAGGCACAAGTAAATTAGAAACTGAGGAAAAAAAGTATGGCAGGCTAGCACTGAGGTCTTAGGTCACCAGTAATGAATTACAAATGTCCAAGAAATGAAAAAATAAAGAGATAAAGGGCAAGTTTTGGGTGTATGTGTTGTTTTTGTGAGGAGTGGGAAGCAGTAATCTACACAACACTTTCCCAAGACTTTTCTTTGGTGAGAAAGGAGGGAGTAAAAGAAAATTTTCTCAAGTTTTCAGAAAACGTAAATATAAAACTTTTGTCTATGTCTGAACATTTTCAAACTGGTCTTTGAATGTACACAGAGTCCAAATCATCTGGGTGGTTAAAACAAAACATCTCAGGCTGAGAATTTAAAGAAGTTCCAAAGTGATAATGCCCTAGGCAGAAGCCAATAAATGCTTTCTCAAGGGAGAAACCATTATTATAGATCTCCAAAAATTTTCACAATTTGCAAAGGAAACAAGCAGCTCTCAGTAAAAAATTACCACACACACAAAAATAAGATACTATAAGGAAAAAAGAGAGCAAAAACACATAAAACTCTCGATAAGAAGAACAGCAGACTTTTTATCAGAAACAACTAAAAGCCAGAAGACAGTGTAGCAATATTTTTTATTTGAATGCCTAAAGACAAAAAAAAAAAAAAAAAAAAAAAAACCCTGACAATCTGTAACTCTACACCCAGCAAAATTCTCTCTCAAAACAAAATGTGAAATAAAGACTTTAGGCATATAAAACCTGAAATAATTCACCAGCAGCAAATGTGAGCGATCAGAAATATTAGTCTTTCATGAAATTGTAAAGATAATATAAAATGAAAATCTGGATGTACCCAAAGAAATAATGAGCAACCGAAACAGTAACTACGTAGGTAAATATTTAAAAACTTTTTATGGCCAGGCATGGTGGCTCATGCCTGTAATCCCAACACTTTGGAAGGTCTAGGTGGGAGGATCAAGACCAGCCTGGGCAACATAGTAAGACTCCTATCTTTAAAAAAAATTGCCAGACATGGTGGCACACTCCTGTAGTCTTCATAACTTGGGAGACTGAGGCAGGAGGATTGTTTGAGCACGGGAGGTTGAGGCTGCAGTGAGCCATGATCATGCCACTGCACTCTAGCATGGGTGACAGAGGGAGACACTGTCTCTAAAAACAAACAAAAACCCAAAACCCCTTATTTTTCTTATTTAAACATCTTTAAAAACAATTGTTTAAAGCAAAGATAATAAAAATGTATTCTGGAATCTCTAAAACATACGAAGTATACAACAAAAACCACAAAGGAGGAGAGAAACAAATATATTCTTGTAAGATTCTTATGTTGTACGTGAAGTAGTAAATTACTTGAAGGTAAACTATAATAAAATTAAAGATATATACTATGAACCCCAAAACAATCACTAAAAAGACATAAGAATTATAGCTAATAAGACAACAAAAAAGATAAAATGGTATCTATGCATATACATATATATATATATAATAGTCTCTGTCCCTAGTTCTTGACACAGTGCTTCTAAGAGCCTTGTAACTTTCTGAGTGATAGGAGCATCTTTTGTTGAAATATTTGGTCTTAGTCCTCAGTTGCTGATATAAAACCTTGTGAGACTTTCAGCTGCCTCTCCCCAATAACCTTCAGGGAGGGAAGAAGGGACTGGAGACTGAGCTCAGTCACTAACAACCAATGATTTAATCAATTATCAATCATGCCTATGCAATGGAAACTCCACAAAATCTCTAAACAATGGAGTTCGGAGAGATTCCTGGGTGGTCCCCCCAGGGACGATGGAAACTCCATGCCCTATCTCTCCTGACTTCCAACCCCGCCCCATACCCTTCCCTAGTCATCTCATCCATCTGGCTGTTTCTCAGTTACATCTTTTATAATAAATTGTTAAATGCAAGTAAAGTGTTTCCCTGAGTTCTGTCAGGCATAGCAAAGTGCTGAACCTGAGGAAGGTGTTGTGGGAATACCCAATTTGTAGCCAAGCTGATCAGAAGTACCAGTATTTGTGATGAGCATCATTAATGGGGGCAACCTTGTGAGCTGAGCCCTTAACCTGTAAGGAATGACACTAACTCTAGGTAGATAGTGCCTGAATTGAACAGAATTCACACACACATACACACACACACAATTCAGTGCCAAAGAAGGAAACGAAGAAGAGCTGGGACTAATAGAAAAGTAACAGATTTAAACCCAACCATTGATGTGGCTCCCAGGAGGCAGGACTAGATTGCAGCTCCTGAAAGAGCAGTAAGCGGAGGCTTGCACTGTGACTTTTAGCTCCAGATTGACTGCAAGAACAAACCAGTAATCCCAAGAAGACCCACAGACCCTCTGAAGGAAGTGGACTGCTCCTGCAGGACCCAGGAGACCCCCAAATACTGTGAGTGCCCCAAATGCGGAGAGGAGGGAGACCCTCCTCTCCCAAACGCACATCCCCACTGGAGAAGCTGAAGGTCCGTTTGCGGGAGAAGTTTCTGACTTTACCTGAACCTGAGTCAAGTTAGAGAGCTGAGCGAAATACAGGGGTAGAGGAAGCAGCAGAAAGGCCCTGGGAGCTCGCTGGGTCCCCAAGCAGCCCATTCCTGCCTGGCACCACAGGGATCCATTTAGCGGGTGGCCAGAGGAGCAGGGGGTAAAACTCCACAGAAAGAAGGCATTCTGTAGCCAAACTCTGTAACAATTTGATGTAACAATCTGAAGAGGACCAGAAGCCTCCTGGCCAGAACTTGGGGGGAGGGCAGGAATCCAGACTTCACAGGCAGGGGAAGAACTAAAGCCCTTTTCTTTCACAGCTGGAAAGTGGATAGCCTTGGGCAAGTTTTCAAGCCCTCCCCCTGGAAACAGACAGGGGCTGTTGGGGAAGATATGGTGGGAGTGAGACCTGCCCTTCAGTTTGTGAGGGAGCTGGGAGCTGGGTGAGGCCTGTGACTGCCGGCTTTCCCCCATTTCCCTGACAACCTGCATGACTCACCAGAGGTAGCCATAATCCTCCTAGGTACACAACTCCAGTGACCTGGGAATCTTACCCCCATCCCCAAAACAGCCACAGCAAGACCCACCCAAGGAAAGTCTGAGCAGGCGTAGACCTGCCCCCACCTGACGGTCCTTCCCTATCCACCTTGGTGGCGGAAGACAAAGGGCATATAATCTTGGGAGTTCTAGGGCCCCACCCACCGCTGGTCCCTCTCCACACTATAGCTGATGCTTTCTGGAAAGTGCCACCTCCTGGCAGGAGGCCAACCAACATAAAAATAGAGCATTAAACTACCAAAGCTAAGGACCCTCACAGAGTACAATGCATCCTCTGCCATCTCCACTGGAGCAAGCGCTGGTATCCATGGCTGAGATCCCCATAGCCGGTTAACATCACAGGACTCTGTGCAGACAACCCCCAGTACTAGCCCAGAGCCGGGTAGGCTTGCTGGGTGGCTTGACCCAGAAGACAGACAACAATCACTGCAGTTTGGCTCACAGGAAGCCACATCCATAGGAAAAGGGGGAGAGTACTACATCAAGGGAACACCCCATGGGACAAAAGAACCTGAATAACAGCCTTCAGCCCTAGACCTTCCCTCTGAAAGAGCCTACCAAATGAGAAGGAACCAGAAAACCAACCCTGGTAATATGACAAAACGGGGCTCTTCAACACCACCCCCCACCAAAAAAAAAAATCACACTAGTTCACCAGCAATGGATCCAAACCAAGAAGAAATCCCTGACTTACCTGAAAAAGAATTCAGGATGTTAGTTATTAAGCTAATCAGGGAGGGACCAGAGAAAGGTAAAGCCTCAATGCAAGGAAATCCAAAAAATGATACAAGAAGTGGAGGGAGAAATATTCGAGGAAATACATAAAGGCAGAACAATAAAAAGGAAATTCTGGACATACTTTTAGAAATGCGAAATGCTGTGGAAAGTCTCAGCAATAGAACTGAACAAGTAGAAGAAATTCAGAGCTCAAAGACAAGGTCTTCAAATTAACCCAATCCAAGAAAGACAAAGAAAAAAGAATAAGAAAAAATGAACAAAGGCTCTAAGAAGTCTGGGATTATGTTAAATGACCAAACCTAAGAATAATTGGTATACCTGAGGAAGAAGAGAATGCCAAAAGCTTGGAAAACATATTTGGGAGAATAATTGAGGAAAACTTCTCCAGCCTTGCTAGAGACCTAGATATCCAAATAAAAGAAGCACAAAGAACACCTGGGAAATTCACTGCAAAAAGATCTTCGCCTAGGCACATTGTCATCAGGTTATACAAAGTTAAGATGAAGGAAAGAATTTTACGAGCTGTGACACAGAAGCACCAGATAACCTATAAAGGAAAACCTATTTGATTAACAGCAGACATCTCAGGAGAAACCCTACAAGCTAGAAGGGACTGGGGCCCTATCTTCAACCTCCTCAAACAAAACAATCTTCAACCAAGAATTTTGTATCCAGCAAAACTAAGCATCATATATGAAGGAAAGATACACAAAATAAACAACCACTTTCAGATAAACAAATGCTGAGAGAATTTGCCATTTACCAAGCCACCACTATAATAAGAACTGCTAAAAGGAGCTCTAAATCTTGAAACAAACCCTGGAAATATATCAAATCAGAACAACCTCTTTAAAGTATAAAGTAAAAATCACACAGGACGCAGAAATACAAGTTAAAAAGTAAAAAGAAAAAACAAAACTAAAGTACACAGGCAACAAAGAGCATGATGAACGCAAGGGTACCTCACATTTCAATACTAACACTGAATGGAAATGGCCTATATGCTCCACTTAAAAGATAAAGAACTGCAGAATGGATAAGAACTCATCAACCAACTATCTGCTGCCTTCAGGAGACTCATCTAACACATAAGGACTCACATAAAACTTAAAGTAAAAGGGTGGAAAAAGGCATTTCATGCAAATGGACACCAAAAGCAAGCAGAGGTAGCTATTCTTATATTAGACAAAACAAACTGTAAAGCAACAGTGCTTAAAACAGACAAAGAGGGACATTATATAATGGCAAAAGGCCTTGTCCAACAGGAAAATATCACAATCCTAAACATATATGCACCTAACACTGGAGCTCACAAATTTACAAAACAATTACTAACAAACCCAAGAAATGAGACAGACAGCAACACAATAATAGTGGTGGACTTCAATACTCCACTGACAGCACTAGACAGGTCATCAAGACAGAAAGTCAACAAAGAAACAATGGATTTAAACTACACCTTGGAACAAATGGACTTAACAGATATATACAGAACATTTCATCCAACAACCGCAGAATACACTTCTATTCAACAGTGCATGGAATTTTCTCCAAGACAGACCATATGACAGGCCATAAAACGAGCCTCAATAAATTTAAGAAAAGTGAAATGACATCAAGCACTCTCTCAGACCACAGTGGAATAAAACTGGAAATCAACTCTAAAAGGAACCTTCAAAACCATGCAAATACATGAAAATTAAATAACCTGCTCCTGAATGAGCATTGGGTCAAAAACGAAATCAAGATGGAAATTTAAAAATTCTTCAAACTGAATGACAATAACGACACAACATATCAAAACCTCTAGGATACAGCAAAGGTGACACTAAGAGGAAAGTTCATAGCCCTAAATGGCTACATCAGTAAGTCTGAAAGAGCACAAACAGGCAATCTAAGGTCACACTTCAAGGAGCTAGAGAAACAAGAACAAACCAAACCCAAACCCAATAGAAGAAAGGAAATAACCAAGATCAGAGCAGAACTAAATGAAATTGAAACAAACAAACAAACAAAAGATAAATGAAACAAAAAGTTGGTTCTTTGAAAAGATAAATAAAATTGATAGACCATTAGCAAGATTAACTAAGAAAGAAGAGAGAAAATCAAAATAACCTCACTAAAAAACGAAACAGGAGCTATTACAACTGACACTACTGAAATTACAAAAGATCATTCGAGGCTACTATGAACACCTTCACATAGATAAACTAGAAAACCTAGAAGAGATGGATAAATTCCTGGAAAAAAAACAACCCTCCTAGCTTAAGTCAGGAAGAATCAGATACCCTGAACAGACCAATAACAACCAGCAAGACTGAAATGGTAATTTAAAAACTACCAACAAAAACAAGTCCAGCACCAGAAGGTTTTGCAGTAGAATTCTACCAGACATTCAAAGAAGAACTGTTCCCAATCCTTTTGACACTATTCTACAAGATAGAGAAAGAAGGAACCCTCCCTAATTCATTCTATGAAGCCAGCATCACCCTAATACCAAAACCAGGAAAGGACACAACCAAAAAAGAAAACTACAGACCGATATCCCTGATGAACATAGATCCTAAAATCCTTAACAAAATACTAACTAACCAAATTCAACAACATATCAAAAAGTTAATCCACCATGATCAAGTGGGTTTCATGCCAGGGATGCGGGGATGGTTTAACATATGCAAGTCAATAAATGTGTTATACCATGTAAGCAGAGTTAAAAACCAAAATCACATGATCCCAATGGATGCAGAAAAAGCATCAGACAAAATCCAGCATCCCTTTACAATTAAAACTCTCAGCAAAATCTGCATACAAGGGACACACCTTAATGTAATAAAAGCCTTCTACGACAAACCCACAGCCAACATAATACTGAACGGGAAAAAGTTGAAAGCATTCCCTCTGAGAACTGGAACAAGACAAGGATGCCCACTCCCATCACTCCTCTTCAACACTGTCCTAGAAGTCCTAGCCAGAGCAATCAGACAAGAGAAAAAAATAAAGGGCATCCAAATCAGTAAAGAGGAAGTCAAACTGGCACTGTTTGCTGACGATATGATCGTTTACCTTGAAAATCCTAAGGACTCCTCCAGAAAGCTCCCAGAACTCATAATTCAGCAAAGTTTCCGATACAAGATTAATGTACACAAATCAGTAGCTTTTCTATACATCAACAGCAACCAAGTGGAGAATCAAATCAAGAACTCGATCCCTTTTAAAATAGTTGCCAAAAAAAAACCCCAAATGCTTAGGAATGTAACAAAGGAATCAAAAGATCTCCACAAGGAAAACTACAAAACACTGTTGAAGGAAATCACAGATGACAGAAATGAATGGAAACACATCCCATGCTCATGGATGGGTAACATCAATATTGTGAAAATGACTCTATTGCCAAAAGCAATCTACAAATTCAATGCAATACCTTCAAAATACCACCATCATTCTTCACAGAATTAGAAAAAACAATTCTAAAATTCATACGGAACTAAAAAAGAGCTTGCATAGCCAAAACAAGACTAAGCAAAAAGAACAAATCTGGAAGCATCACACTACCTGATTTCAAACTATACTATAAGGCCATAGTCACCAAAACAGAGTGATACTGGTATAAAAATAGGCACAAAGACCAATAAAACAGAATAGAGAACCCAAAAATAAACCCAAATACTTACAGCCAACTGATCTTCGACAAAGCAAACAAAAACATAAAGTGGGGAAAAGATACCCTTTTCAACAAATGGTGCTGGGATAACTAGTTAGCCACCTATAGGAGAATGAAACTGGATCCTCATCTCTCACGTTATACAAAAATCCACTCAAGATGGATTAAGGACTTAAACCTAAGACCTGAAACTATATAAATTCCAGAAAATAACACTGGACAACCCCTTCTGGACATTGGCTTAGGCAAGGATTTCCTGACCAAGAACCCAAATGCAAATGCAATAAAAACAAATATAAATATCTGGGACCTAATTAAACTAAAGAGCTTTTGTACAGCAAAAGGAACAGTCAGCAAACTAAACAGACAACCCACAGAGTGCAAGAAAATCTTCACAATCTATACATCTGACAAAGGACTAATATCCAGAATCTACAGCAAACTCAAACAAATCAGTAAGAAAAAAACAATCCCATCAAAAAGTGGGCTAAGGACATAAATAAGACAATTCTCAAAAGAAGATACACAAATGGCCAGCAAACACATGAAAAAATGCTCAACATCACTAATGATCAGGGAAATGCAAAGCAAAACCACAATGCGATACCACCTTACTCTTGCAAGAATGGCCATAATCAAAAAATCAAAAAACAGTAGATGTTGCCAGCCAGGCACGGTGGCTCACGCCTGTAATCCCAGCACTTCGGGAGGTTGAGGTGGGCAGATCACCTGAGGTCAGGAGTTCGAGACCAGCCTGGCCAACAAATGAAACCCCATCTCTACTAAAAATACAAAAATTAGTCGGGCATGGTGACAGGCACCTGTAATCCCAGCTACTAAGGAGGCTGAAGCGGGGGAATCGCTTGAACCCGGGAGGTGGAGGTGGCAGTGAGCCAAGATCGTGCCATTGCACTCCAGCCTGGGCAACAGAGTGAGGCTTTGACTTGAATGAATGAATGAATGCCGGGCACAGTGGCTCATGCCTGTAATCCCAGCACTTTGGGAGGCTGAGACGGGCAGGTAACATGAGGTCAGGAGTTTGAGACCAGCCTGACCAACATGGAGAAACCACGTCTCCACTAAAAATACAAAATTAGCCGGGCATGGTGGCGCACGCCTGTAATCTCAGCTACTCGGGAGGCTGAGGCAGAAGAACTGCTTGAACCCAGGAGGCAGAGGTTGCAGTGAGCCGAGATTGCATCACTGCACTCCAGCCTGGGCAACAAGAGTGAAACTCTGACTCAAAAACAAAAACAAAAACAAAAAAACAGATGTTGGCATGGATGTGGTGAACAAGGAACACTTTTACGTCCTGGTGGGAAAGTAAACTAGTATAGCCACTATGGAAAACAGTGTGGAGATTCCTTAAAGAATTAAAAGGAGAGCTACCATTTGATCCAGCAATCCCACTACTGGGTATCTACCCAGAGGAAAAGGAGTCATTATACGAAAAAGATACTTGCACACATGTTTATAACAGCACAATTCACAATTGCAAAATCGTGGAACCAACCCAAATGCCCATCAATCAACGAGTAGATAAAGAAACTGTGGTATATTTAGGACGGAATACTACACAGCCATAAAAAGGAATGGATTAACAGCATTTGCAGTGACCCGGATGAGATTGGAGACTATTATTCTAAGCGAGGTAACTCAGGAATGGAAAAACCAAACATCCTAGTTATCACTGATATGCGGGACTAAGTTATGAGGACACAAAAGCATAAGAATGATACAACAGACTCCAGGTACTTGGAGGGAAGAATGAAAGGGGGGCGAGGGATGAAAGACTACAAATACGGTGCAGTGTATATTGCTCGGGTGGTAAGTGCACCAAAATCTCACAAATCACCACTAAACTGGCACAGTGGCTCATGTCTGTAATCCTAACACTTTGGGAGGCCGAGGCAGGCAGATCACTTGAGTTCAGGAGTTCAAGACCAGCCTGGCCAACATGGTGAAACCCTGTCTCTACTAAAAATACAAAAATTAGCCTGGCATGGTGGCACATGCCTATAGTTCAGCTACTTGGGAGACTGAGGAAGGAAGACAGCTTGATCCCGGAAGATGGAGGTTGCAGTGATCCGAGATCGCACTGTTGCACTCCAGCCAGGGTGACAGAGCAAGACTCCGTCTCAAAAAAAAAACAAACAAAAAAACTTGCTCATGTAACCAAATACCACCTGTACCCCAATAACTTATGGAAAAATAAATTTTAAAAATAAACATCTAAACACAGAAAAGGAAAATTTTAAAAAACAGAAATGTGAAAAAAATAAATCAGGTATGCTATCAGTCAAAAAATAAATACGTAAACCCAGCCATTACAAATAATCATTAAACATAAATAATTTCAATAACTTGATAATTTTTTTTTTTTGAGATCCTGTCACCAAGGATGGAGTACAATGGCACGATCTCGGTTCGCTGCAACCTCTACTCCCTGGGTTCAAGCAATTCTTGTGGCTCAGCCCCCCAAGTATCTGGGACTACAGGCACGTGTCACCACGCCCGGCTATTTTTTTTGTATTTTAAGTAGAGACAGTTTCGCCATGTTGGCCAGGCTGGTCTCGAACTCCTGGCCTCAAGTGATCCATCTGCCTTGGCCTCCCAAGATGCTGGTATTACAGATGTGAGCGACCATGCCTGGCTTCAATAATTCAACTGAAAGACAGAAACTGTCTGATTAAACAGCAAGACGCATTTATATGCTGCCTATAAGAAATTCACATTAAATATAAAGATATAAATAAGGGAAAGTAATACTATGGAAAAACACACACCATGCTAACATTAATCAATAAAGCTGGACTGGCTGCATCAATATCAAAGTACATTTTAGAACAAAAAATATTACCGAAGAGAAAGAGGGCCATTTCATAATGATAAGAAGCCAATTCATTTAGAGGATATAACAACAATCTAATCTTTTAATCCATAAAACATTTATTCACATAAACTGATCGTCAGAATATATGAAGCAAAAACTAGTAGAACTGCAAGTAGAAAATTGTCACTCAATAAAAAAATAAGAGGCCAGGCGTAGTGGCTCATACCTGTAATCCCAGCACTTTGGGAGGCCGAGGCAGGCGGATCACGAGGTCAGGTAATCCAGACCATCCTGGCTAACACAGTGACACTCCGTCTCTACTAAAAATACAAAAAATCAGCTAGGCATGGTGGCGGGCGCCTGTAGTCCCAGCTACTTGGGAGGCTGGGGCAAGAGAACGGCGTGAAATCGGGAGGCAGAGCCTGCAGTGAGCCATGATCGCGCTACTGCACTCCAGCCTGGGCAACAGAGCAAGACTCCATCTCAAAAAAAAAAGAAAAGAAAAAGAAAAAAAAATAACTAACACAAATGTCTCTAATCTATTAAACAAAGTAAATTTGTAGTCAAAAATCTTCCTACAAAGACAAGTGCTGGCCCAGATGAATTCTACCAAACATTTAAGTTGGGGATAAAATGTCAATCCTATACAAATTATTTCAGAAAACTGAACAGAATACTTCAGAAATCATTCTGAAGCTATATTACTGATTCCAACACCAAAAACATTACAAGAAAACTACAAATATCCCATGAACCTAAATTCAAAAATTCTCAACAAAATTTTAGCAAATCAAATCCAACAATATATAAATACATTGGTATATTGTGACCAAGTTCAGTTTATCCCAGGAATGTCAGTCTAATTTTGTATT
The DNA here is from genome assembly GCF_008728515.1 of Papio anubis. Lineage (NCBI taxonomy): Eukaryota > Metazoa > Chordata > Mammalia > Primates > Cercopithecidae > Papio > Papio anubis. Next base: position 12,495,111 of record NC_044982.1, on the reverse strand, counting down.
TGAAAATGTCATTCATCATACTGACAGACTAAAAATGAAAAACCACGTATTTCAATACATGCAGTAAAAAACCATTTGAAAAATATCCAACATCCATCCCTGATAAAACCTTTCAGCAAATGAGAAATCAAAGAGACCTTCCTCAACGTGATAAAAACCATCTACAAAAAGCTACAGCTAAGATCAGACTTAATGGTGAAAGACTAAATGTTTTCCCCAAAAGATCAAAAACAAAGCAATAATGCCCACTTTACCACTACAATTCAAAATTCTGCTAAAGGTGTTAGCCACTGCAATACCACAAGAAAAATAAAAGGCATCCAAGACAGGATAATGATCATCTTTGCAGAAAATACTGTGGAATCCTCAGAAAACTACTTGGTGGTACTAAGTTGCAGGACACAAGATCAATATACAAAAATCCATCATATTTCTACTTATTAGCAACAAACAATTGGAAATAAAAAATTTTAAATTACCATTTACAATAGAATCAAAAATACAAAATGCTTAAGGATAAATCTAACATAAGATGTGAAAAATCTATATACTGAAAATTATAAAACATTGCTGAGAAAGAAATGGAGAGATACCATATTCATAGACTGGAAAATTCAATATTGTTAAGATGTTATCTATCCTCAATTTGCTCTGTAATCAACAGAATCCCAATCCAAATATCAGCTTCCTTTTTTTGTAGAAATTGATTAAACGGATTCTAAAACCCATATGGGAAGGCAAATGCCTACAAGAGTCAAAATAACTTTTAAAAAAAACAGAGGACTTATACTACCTTTAAGACTTATTATAAAGCTAGTATAACCAAGAGAGTAAGAAACTGACATAAAGACTAGACAAGCAGATCAACGGAAAACAAAGACTCCAGAGGAAGACCCACACCTATATGGTCACAGACTTTCAACAAAGACGCAAAGTCAACTCAGTGGAGAAAGAATAGTTTTTCAACTAATGGTGCTGGAATAATTAGACAGCCATATGCAGAAAAACCCACAAACTTTGATCCATACTTCTCACTCTAAATAAAAGTTAACTCAATAAGGATTGGAGACCAAAACATAAAACCTAAGTCTATTAACACTTCTAGAACAAAACACAGGAGAAATCTTTGTGATCCTGAGTTAGGCAAAGGATTCTTAGATAAAATACCAAAGGCACCAAAAGCATAAATTAATAAAAGACAAGGCTAATTTGGATTTCATAAAAATAAAACCTTCTGCTCTTTGAAAAACACTGTTAAGAGAATGAAAAGGTGAGCCACAAACTGGGAGAAAAATTTGCAAATCTCACATTTGATAAAGGACATGTATCTAGAATACATAATGAACCCCAAAACTCTACAACAGAACATCCCAATTTTAAAATGGGTAAAATAATTGAATAGACAAATAAGCATATGTTAAAATGCTCAACATTGCTAGTCACTAGGGAAATGCAAATTCAAATGACAAGGAAATAATACTAAAATTTTAAAAGTCTAAAATAAAATTAAAGACCGAGTATAGGGCCGGGCGTGGCGGCTCACACCTGTAATCTCAGCACTTTAGGAGGCTGAGGTGGGCGGATCACAAGGTCAGGAGTTCACCACCAGCCTGGCCAACATGGTGAAACCTCATCTCTACAAAAACTATGAAAAAAAATTAGCCGGGCATGGTGGCAGGCACAGCTACTCGGGAGGCGAAGGTTGCACTGAGCCGAGATTGCACCACTGTACTCCAGCCTGGGTGACAGAGTGAGACTCCGTCTCCAAAAAAAAAAAGGGGGAGGGAGAGAGAAGAGTGAGAGAGAGAGAGAGAGAGAGAGAGAGAGAGAGAGAGAGAGTGAGAGAGAGAGAGAGTGTGTGTGTGTATGTGTGTGTGTGAGAAAGAAAAAAATGCAAATTAATTTATAGTGACAGAACGCCTAAGAAAGCCTATCAGTGGTTGCCTGAGGAGGAACAAGAACTGAGGGAGGGAGGGATTACAAAAAAAAACCAGGGCATCTTTTTGGGGGTAATGGATATACAGTTGACCCTTGAACACAAATTTGAATGTGGGGGTCCACTTATATCACATAATTTCTTCCACCTCAGCCACCCCTGAGACAGCAAGACCAACCCCTCCTCTTTCTACTCGGCCTACTCACAGTAAAGATGAAGATGAACACATTTATGATGATCCACTTCCATTTAATGAATAGCAAATACATTTTCTGTTCCTTACGATTTTAGTAACAGTTTTTCTCTAGTTTATGTTACTGTAAAAATAAAGTATATAATACAAAATATATGCTAATAGACTGCTTATGTTATCTGTAAGGCATCCAGCCAAAAATAGGCTATTTTAAGTTTGGGGGGAGTTCAAAATTATACATGGATTTTTGACTGCATGGGGGACCGGTGCCCCTAATCCCCACATTGTTTAAGGTTCTATTCGTTATTGCATGGGCAATGGTCTGTTCACAGCCCCAAATGGATGACTTATCCAAGTCGTTTTGAATTCTGGACTTGTAGATTCACAACCTGACAGGAACTGTGGTATAAATCCAAATGTCAATCTCTGGCCACAATGGCTCACATAAACCTTGTTTCTGCCTTCCAGGGACTTATTTCCAGGACTCTGCTGCACATATCAAAGCAGTGTAGCAGAATGCTTAACAACACACAGAACTAGCCTGGAATCCAGACACTACCATTTCAGTCGTGTAATTTTAGGGAAGCTGTCTATGCTCTGTGAGGTTGAGTTTTCTCATCTGTAACATGGGAATAATGGTACTTACCTCAGGGTGGTTGTGACAACCGACCTCATCAACATAAAGCACTTAACACAGTGCATGACACATCTTAAATGCTCAGTAAATGTTCTAAGTTATAATCTCCATTCCCCTTTCCTGTGGGTTCCTCACTCTTCCACCTATATGACTGTCACAGAACCTCATCAAGAGTTTCCCGACCACTGTTTCAGAAACCCAAAGCACAACGTGTCTATTGAACACTTAAAATGTAGTTACTCTAACCTGACATGTGCTGCAAGTTTAGTAATTTATTACTAAAAATTAATTAAAATTTTAAAATTGTTTAAAAATTTAAGTAATTTATTACTTAAAAATTTAGTAAGAAAATGTAAAATATCTCACTAGTTTTTTTAACTTTTAAAAAATGTGGCTTCTACTAAATTTTCAATTACACATGTGTTTTACATTATACAATCACCGTTCTGTAACCGTGGGTTCCGCATCTTGGGGATCGACAATATTCAGGGGGTAAAAAAAAAAAAAAACTGTATCTGTACTAAACATCGTACAGACTTTTCTTGTCATTACTCCCTAAACAATACGGTGTAACAATTTACATAAGACCTACATTATATGAGGTATTGTAAGTAATTTAGAGATGATTTAAAATATACAGGAGGATGTGCATAGCTTATATGCAAGCACTACACCACTTTATATCAGACTTGAGCATCCCTGGATTTTGGTATCCAAGGGAGGTCCTGGAACCAATCCTCCATGGATATCAAGAGATGACTATATGTATTTCTAACGGACACTGCTGGTCTAAACAGACCAATAGTTCCAGGCAGTACTAGTTCCTCCCCCAAGTCAGTAGTCTAGTTATCCAGCAAAGCCAACCTGTCGTTGCTTCCAAAAGTCTTGCAGGAACCTCACACAGCCTAGTCCTAACAGTCACGTCATAGCTGAATCTGTTTATAAAATCCACCCAATGACTATCCACCACGCTCAAATCCTTCCAATGACAAGAAATTCATGAACTCCCAAAGCAGCAACCCTTTTCACCTTTGCACAACTCCTGAGAATTAGACAGTTCTTCCTTATACTCATGTAGATCTACCTCTCCAGAGGGCTGATCTTAGCCTTACCTTACCCCATGAGTCATTCAGAAAAGGCTCAAGAACAGGAGAAACTACCATTTGCAGACCACTTCCAATGTACAGTGTAAGCTTTAGCTTACTGTAGCATTTAACCCTCACAGCAATGCAAGAGGTAGAAACTGTTATCTCCATTTGGTTGATAATGGGGTCTATAGAGCTGAGAGAGATAAAAGTGATGGCTAGGGTATCATTCAGGAAGAGCGTATTTCAAACCAGAGGGGGCTGACTTCTAAACAACTTTATTCAGCGTTGCTTTTGTGGTTATGTTCTCAACATTCTTCTCTCTCCCAATTATCTGGCTTATTAGTAGCTATGGGCTCAAACCAGAAGCAATCCTGCCTTGGCCGGAGTTGCCCTTACCTGTCTCAGCAGCCCCAAGGATGTCCAGTCTGTCACGGATGGCAGGTGCCAAGGTCAGGGCTTGGATCGGTGTGGGTGCAGAGAAGCCTAGAAAGCTGAGTGCTCGGAGAACCGGCCTGGGAACAAACAGGTCCTTCCAAGCTGACACATCTGCCTTCTGATCATGAACTTCAGGAATCCATGTCTTCACTTTTTTGGGCACCTTAACAGCAGTGCTCTGAGAAGGCTCCAAACCTTTTTTCCCTTTATTTTTCTTCTTTTTTGGAGCAGTTTGGACCAGGTTTTCCGATGTCTTCTCTCCAGCCTCCGGATCATCACAAACCATGCCATCTCCCTGGGCCTCCAGCTCAGAATCTTTGACTTCAACCTCTTTCTGGGTAGTAGTTCCTTCAGTTGCTACATTTTTACTTTTCTTCAACTTGATCTTTTTCTTTGGTGAGCTAGACTCTCCCTCCTCCTCTTCTTCTGAAACAGCTTGTGCCTTTCTCTTGGGTGCCTCCTTTGAGAAGAGACTGGAGGGATTCTTGGCAGGAGAGACCAACTGGTAATCTGTCAATTCCTCAAAGCATACCAAATCATCCATCTGTCCATCTGCAAACATATTTGGGTCAATCTTCACTTCCTTCCATTTTCCCACAACTTTGATTCCCTTTGTCTGAAATTTGCCATAGTTTGATGCCTTTGGCCTTGATTTTGTGTCCTTCAACTTCATGGTTGCTGAAAAGGAGATACATGTTCTATTAGGTTGGTGTCTGAGAAGCAGAGGGTTCTGATGCAACAAATATTTTCTAAGCAACTAGGCCCTACAAAGAACTGAGGATACAAAGACGGCTATCACACAGTTGCTCCCACCTAGAGAAGAACAAAGAAGGAAATACCACACAACAGACAGCTTTGCCCGAAACACAGGGTACACATGTGATGGAACAAAGACGTATGAGCTAGACCTGGTTTGAATTCCAAATTCAACACTTACTGCGTGTGTGACCTTGGATAGTGCCACCCACTCCTCTCTGAACTTCAGTGCTCTCATCTATAAAAAGGGAGGAGAGTACCTAACAATATCTAAGTTGTATATTTTGTGTAAATAAAGGAAATTATGTAAAGCACGAAGGATGAAGCCTGCCACACATAAGCCATTCTGAAGGCAGAGTAAGAATCTGAGGGGTTTTTCTTGTGGGGGCAGGAGGGGTGAGCTTTATTAAAAGCGTATTGCGCTTGCTTCCTTCTCAAGCCTTGCCTGAGAGAGCAAATGCCTGCTCCACCATCCCTTCCTTTGCCAAGCGTCTTAAAACCCATCCAGCTTTTTCATCATATTTTAAGTGGCTTAATGGCCATTTAGGCCCAACTCGTTTGGGTGGAACTCGATCCAGGTTTTCCCTTTTCAGAAAGCCCAAGGAAGACAACAGGTTCCGTGAAAAAGACCAAGGTAAATCTTGGTTCAAATCCGGATCCACCACTCGTCAGCTGTGGCTCTGCGGTGGACGTATCCATCTCTGAGTCTCTATTTCCCCGTCTGCACAATGGGAATAAGAAGGACATTTGTCCCACAGAATCGTTATACGCCACCACGAAAAAGTGACGCACGTCAAAAACCGCTGAGCATGGCGCCCGGCGAGGAGAGCACGTTCGCACACGGTGCCCGCCGGACCCGCTGCGCCACGGCAAAAAAAACACGCGGGGTTCAACGAGGAGAGGGCGGGGGGTGCCACGCGAACCGGGCGAGGACACGGGGACCGTCAGGCAGAGTAGAAAGGCCTCTGTTTCCTCGTGACGCCGGTCTCGCGCGGCGCTCTCGCTTTGTCTCAGGCACGAACGCGCGCACGAAACCGAGAAGCCGAGGCCGTCAGGCCCTGATGCCCAGACAAGGAGCCCAAGGCGCGGGGACCATGGCGCGCAGCTCCGTTGGACGGCTTGGGCCGGCGGCCGCCCTCTCTGGACCCGGGAACCCACCGGCGCAGAGAGACCCGCGACAGGAACCCGGGTTCCTGGCCTCAGCCCCTCTCCAGAGTCGGCTCCAGCTCCGCTCGTTCTGGTACTCACCGTCTGGAGACGCCACCGCAGCTCTGTTGGTCGCCGGTCAGGAGCCTCAGAAACCGCCGCTGTGCCTCAGCTGCAGAAGCAACCGCAGTTCCGGGGCGGGACCGCCACACACGTACTCGTGCGCCCTGCGGAGGAAGTCCCGCCCCTGTGGCAAACTCAGCTACCTGATTGGCTGCCTCGCGGACCAAAGCTGTGCTGATGGGAGAGCTGGCTTGGGGCGCTGGCCCCTCCTCTTCCAGCTTTGCTCCTCCCCGCTTAGGGAAAGGCCACAGAAGGTGAAGTTCTGTGTGCTCTCTCCGACTAGAGAGTTTGTCAGCTCCCGCACAGTAACGTAAGATTTCTTTTATTTTTGGTGTAGTTTTGTTACCAGAAAGGGGTCCCGATCCAGACCCCAACAGAGGGTTCTTGGATCTTGCGCAAGAAAGAATTCAGGGAGAGTCCGCATAGCAAAGCAAAAGCAAGTTTATTAAGTAAAGTGGTGAAAGTGCGGCTACTTCGTAGACGGAGTGGGGCGTTCCCGAAAGTAAGAGGACGTACGCGTCCATCATAGGGAGATGTACTCTGCTACAAAGGTGACCTGTGATGAGTGTTCCTTGTATTGTAATTGTTTGGGGCCGCCATGAACCGTGCCCATATAAGACGACAAACTTAATTGATAAATGTTGTGTGTGTTCAGACTAATCCACTGACAGGCCATTCTCCCTTCTCTCTCCCTTTCCTTGGGACTTTATTCCCTGAGACACAACAGTATTGAAATTAGGTCAATTAATAACCCTACAATGGGCCTCTAACTGTTCAAGTGAAAGAAAGAGTCGCACATCTCTCACTTTAACTCAAAAGCTAGAAATGGTTAAGCTTAGTGAGGAAGGCATGTCAAAAGGCAAGATAGGCTGAAAGCCAGGCTGAAAGTTTGCACCAAAAAAGGTAGCCAGTTTGTGAATGCAAAGGAAAGTTACTGAAGGAAATTCAACATTTTACGCTAACGAACACATGAATGGTAAGAAAGTGAAACTGTTTATTGCCGATTTGGAGAAAATTTTAGTAGTTTGGATAGAAAATAAAACCGGCTACAACATCCCCTAAAACCAAAACCGAATCCAAAGCAAGGCCCTGATTCTCTTCTGTTCCGTGGTGCCTGAGAGAGGTGAGGAAGCTATAGAAGTTTGAAGCTAGAAGAGATTATTTCATGAGGTTTAAGGAAAGACGCTGTCTCCAGAAACGTAAAAGTGTAAGATGAGGCAGCAAGTGCTGATGGAGAAGCTGCAGCAAGTTATCCCCAAGATCTAGGTAAGATCACTGATGAAGGTGGCCACTGAACAACAGGTATTCAGTGTAGACAGAACAGCCTTCTATTGGAAGAAGATGCCATCAAGGACTTTCATAGCTAGAGAGGTCAATGTCTAGCTTCAAAGGCCAAGCTCACTCTTTTGTTAGAGGCTAATGCAGCTAGTCACTTTAAATTGAAGCCAGTGCGTGTTTACCATTCTAAAAATCCTAGGTCTTTTAAGAATTACACTAAGTATAATCTGCCTGTGCTCTGTAAGTGCAACAACAAAGCCTGGATGACAGCACATTTGTTCATAGCATGGTTTACTGAATATTTTAAGCCTACTGTTGAGGACTACTGCTCAGAAAAAAGATTTCTCTCAAAGTATTATTGCTCATTGAAAATGTGCCTAGTCACCTAAGAGCTCTAATTGAGATGTATATGGAGATGAATGTTGTTTTCATGTCTGCGAACCAAGATCCATTCTTCAGCCCATGGATCAAGAAGTAATTTTGCCTTTCAAGTTTTATTATTTAAGATACATTTTGTAAGGCTATGGCTGCCATAGATAGTTATTCCTCTGATGGATCTGGGCAAAGTAAATTGAAAACCTTCTGGAAAGGATTAACTATTCTAGATATCATTAAGAACATTTGTGATTCATGGGAAGAGGTCAAAATATCAAAATTAACAGGAGTTTGGAAGAAGTTGATTCCAGTTCTCATTGATGACTTTGAGAGGTTCAAGACTTCAGTGAAGGAGGTAACTGCAGATGTGGTTGGAAATAGCAAGAAAACTAAAATTACAAGCGGAGCCTGAAGATATGACTGAATTGTGGCAATCTCATGAGAAACTTGAATGATGAGCAGTTCCTTCTAATGTATGACCAAAGAAAGTGGTTTCTTGAGATAGAAAATCTATTCCTGGTGAAGGTGTTGGGAACACTGTTGAAATGACAATGAAGGATTTACACTATTTCATAAACTTAGTTGATAAAGCAGTGGCAGAGTTTGAGAGATTGACTACAATTTGGTACATTCTACTGTGGATAAAATGCTATCAAACAGCATCACATGCTGCTGAGAAATCTTTCATGAAAGGAAGCATCAATCCATTCAGCAGACTTCATTGTTATGTTATTTTAAGAAATTGCCACAGCACCTCCCCTTTCAGCAACCACCACCCTAATCAATCAGCTGATTTCAGAAAAAAAGAAAGGTATATTATGGCAGAGGGGCACAGTCAAAATGTTAATAATTGGTGAATTCTTGGTGCTAGAGTAAGGGTACATGAGTGTTCATTGTACTATTCTTTCAGCTTTTTTGAGGTTTAAAACTTTTCAAAATGAAGAGTTGAGTAAATTGTTTTGATTTAAAATTATGAATTAAAAAAGAAATTGGTTTAAGCCAGGTATGGCGGCACATCCCTATAGCCCCAGCTATCTAGGAGGCTGAAGAGGGAGGATCGCTTGGGCTCTGGAGTATGAGTCCAGCATGGGCAACATAGCAAGACATCATCTTTAAAAAAAGAAAAAGAAAGAAGGAAAGAAATAGAGTCAATTTTCATTTTTAAAAATGGGGGAGGGGAGATGCCAACCAAGAGCAAAATGATGGCAAAGGTTCCTTTATAGTAGTAGGAATATATGTATTTTTTTTCTTCTTCTCAATATTCTAATTTTAAAATATAGTTAAAATAAACTATTTTAATGTTATTCTTCTTTTACAGATGAGAAAACAGACGCAGGATGATTAATTTGCCAGAGTCATATAGCTAATGTTACAGGGCTCAGACCTGACTCAGAGCTCCATAACGTTAACGGGGTGCGGTGGCTCACACCTGTAATTCCAGCACTTTGGGAGGCCCAGGTGGGTGGATCGCTTGAGCTCAGGAGTTCAAGATCTGCCGAGGTGACATGGTGAAACCCCGTCTCTACAAAAAATACAAAAATTAACTGGGCTTGGTGGCATACACCCTTAGTCCCAGCTACTTAGGGAGCTGAAGTAGGAGGATTGCTTGACCCCAGGAGGTCGAGGCTACAGTGAGCCATGTTCATGCTGCTGTGGGATAATTAAGGAATCAGAGAGACCGAGGGGTTGAGGAGGAATTAATTATTTAGGTGCACTAACCCAGTCAGATTAACATCCAAAGGACTGAGCCCTGAACAAAGGGTCAAGCAACCTTTCGTGGGGCCGGGCTCGGAGATTTGTGCAGGTGAAAGCATATTACAGAAGCGAGAAACAAAGCTATTCAGTTGCGACCTGCATTACATTATTTTTTACTTCTCAAAGAACAACATGTTTTGCGACTTGAGATTATCTGTTTAGTGACCTTGCAGCTACACAGCTAGAGAAACAGAGTCTTCACAACGCCTGGGAAAGGGAGAGAGAAGACTCACTAGCCTCAGAAAGAAAAACAGGCAGTTAATTTTAAAGGACTCCAGCCCTTTGTCTTCCTCAAGGGGAATTGGGTTTTCTTACATACAACTGAGTTTTTGCTTACACAGTTTTTAATTTCTTCTAATTCCTGTTCCATTTCCCCCCTTTGGTGTTTTTTATAACAAAGGTGTTAATAGAAAGCACTACTATTTGCCACCTCTTCATGGAGCTGAGCTGCTGCTTCTCCTGGTAGCGGCTAATATTTGGTTAATGCCATGAAATTTGTGGTAGTGTGCCGCGTTACTACTGCATCTATAGTTAAGTGAATACTCCTAATAAACGGGGGTAAAAAGCAAGGAAGGCTGAGGCAGATGTCAAAAATAAACCTACCAATGAGGGTTTTGAATCCTCCAAAGGTTGGGAACCATCTTCTAAACAAGGAATCCAGAGACCATCCGGCCCAAGTCTGAACTGGAACATGGGCCAACTTGCGCATTCTAGCTGTGATTATGCTTCTTTTATTTTTTTTTTATAAACTGGATATCCTAAGAGTTCCCCTTGCTTCAGAGGAATTCAAAAGAGGGATGGCTTGATTGTTTCTAACACACATGCCCTTGTCCATTTAGCCGGCAGTTGCCGATGTGCCCATGCTCCACAGATTCAGTATAGGCCAGAGGGCGTTTTCCAAGCATTTGGAGCCTCTAGCTGATACCAAGAGTGGCTTAGAGTAGAGAATCGAGAGAAAGGGTTTGGATCTGCTAAGTAGGAGTCTTCTGGGTGTTTCTCCATAGAGTTTTGTTTTAGTCTCATCATAATACTGTTGCCCTAGGCAGGTTGTTTGTCCTGCTGCCTCTGTGAAAGCCTTTCCCCAACGCGCAATACAGTATTTTCCAATTATGGAGATTTTTAACAACCAAACACTGGCTAAGGCTGTTGGTTTACTGGCAGGGTTAGGCGAAGTGAAGTTATCTTGTGGGATTAATTTCTTAGCCTCCCATGGTCACTGGTCCCCTATATTAGTTCTTCCACATACATAGCTTGAGGAAATTTCTAAGCTGCCAGCTAGGTTTTCAGCTAGTTGAGCAAATAAGTTTTTGGTTGATGGGAAAGCTCAGGCGCTGACTGATCAAAATGCTTGTAGAATGACTTATGGACTCGGAATTGCGGGGTTGGACACATTTGATTCCTTCTAGTCTTTTTGACAATTAGTAGTGGAACTCCAAGGCCTGCTCCTTGTCTATCAACTCGTAGTAGTGATGTCTGTCCTGTATACCAAAAAGGTAGCTCTGGCTTTAAGATAGTAAAATTTAAAGGATTGCATGTTCTTGTCTTACAGTTTGGTTTGGTTGACATACTACTTTGCAGAGCAGTCCTTCCTGAATATAAATATTGGAGCTGTGTTAGTGTTGACCACTGAATGTTACAGTCTGGGCATCCGATTTGTGGTTCTCCATACTGATGTTTAGGGCTGCCCCTGCTAAACCTGTCTTGTATTAAACTATTGCAGACTGTGTCTGGTTGTATGTGTAGGTTTTTAACTTGGTTCCTGTACATTTATAGTAAGTACGGTACAGTAGAGTTTTGACTACGGTATTTCTTACCCAGGTAGTATGTACACAGTGTGGACATCTTTTAAAGAATTCTCACTTTGTAGCATAGGCAGAAATGGTAACAGCATCAGTGTATGTAGTAGAAACATGCTTATACTACACATGGGCGTGCAAACCTCCCTCTGGGCATAGACATTTGCAGCATTTGCAATGACAACATAACAGAACAATCAGTATTGACAGAATTATAACTAGGCTTATAAATTGTATTCACATTTACTTATCCAGAGATGGTCCTCTTAGCTTCGGCTGTGCGTTGACTAGTCAGCTTCCAGGATGTGACTAGAGCAGAGCTTGCAGGATCCTCAAGCTTCAGCCATGCGTAGACTGACCAGCCTCCGGTGTGGTCAGAGCAGGGCAGTTGTCCTTCTTACCGGTAGTTGCGTTTCGCCGTAGGACTATTCAGATGGAGTGATGTGGGTCTTGTTGGTTAATCCACTGGGTATCGTCGGGAATCACTGCTGCCACTGGTTTCAGCCGGCTATGGTGAATCTAAGGTGTGACACCTGCAACTTTTAACAGCAGTGGAAGTAGACGTGATTACAATATGAGGCCTATCGTATGTGGGTCCTAGAGTGGTTGGATTCCATTTTTTAGCTTAAACAAAATCCTTAGGTTTGAAAGGGTGTGCTGGGTCTATTAGACTTATAGGCATTTTTCTATACCTAGCCATGCATTTTTACATAGCCATACTTAAAATCTGCATTTGCCTTCTTAAAGTTAGCTCCTCTAGTTTACAGAGATTACCTTTAATCTGTCTTATGATGGGGAAAGGTGGCCGATCGAATGAAATCTCACAGGGCGAATACCCAGTTTGTTTGGTGGAAGTGCACCTGATTCAGAGGAGGACCATGGGCAAGACCTGATCCCACCTTTGATAAGTTTCTTGACACAATTTTTTAGTAGCTGTTCGAGTGTCCAGTTCCTCCGTTCCACCTTCCCTGAACTCTGTGGTCTGTAGGCTGTGTGCAGTTTCCATTTGATCTTTAAAAGTTGAGTCAGCAGTTGTACAACTTCTGCCACAAATGCCCCAAATCTTGGTATGGTATCTTTTAGTAGCACCTTTGTCACCTCTCGTGCCTTTTCAGTTCTGGTGGAGAAGGTCTCAACCCACCCCGAGTAGGCACAAACAAACACTAGCATATACCGGTAACCTCCGGCTCGAGGCAACTCAGTGAAGTCTACAAGCAGGTTCTCACAAGGCGCAGCTCCCACTTCTGGTATTCCTGGGGGTCAAGTAGGTCCTTGGATTATTCCAGGCACAGGATAGACATTGTTCACGAACAGCACAGGTGATGGCCGAGAGCCATGGCACATAGAAATGCCAACCTATCAAAGTTTCTAGGGCCGTCCTCCCAATGTGTGTTCCTCGATGGATCTGCTTCACAAACCTTGGGGCTATGGTTTCTGGGACAGCTAGCCTCCCGTCAGAGAACACCCACCATCCGTCTTTAGTATATTTTTCTGTTTCCTGACCAAACCAAGCTTTTTCACTTGAAGAGTAATTGGGTACCTCTGAGAAAGGAGGCTCTATAAGGAGAGGCATTGCTAGAGTTCTTTCTTCAGGTAAAGCCTTGCACATTACTGCCTGCCAAGCCTCTCGGTCTGCCTTTTTGTTGCTCTGTGCCTCATAACTTTTCCCGATTTGGTGTCCTTTGCAATGGATGACAGCCACCTTCTCTGGAGCCCATGTGGCTTCTAATAATTGCAAAATTTCCTCTCTCTTTTTTTTTTTCCTTTAGTAGTGAAAAGTCCTCTCTCTTTGTATATTGCCCCAAGGGTGTGCAGGGTTGCAAAAGCATATCTTGAATCAGTATATATGTTTACTTTCTTCCTCTTGGCCAGTAACAGTGCTCTGGTTAATGCTATTAATTCAGCCTTTTGAGCGGAAGTCCCAGAAGGTAAGGCTTGAGCCTCGACTATCGAGTGTTGGGTCACTACTGCATACCCTGCATATCACACCCCATCTGTTGTGAAACTGCTACCATCAGTATTCAACATATGGGCTCTCCAAGGGGTTGTCTCTCAGATCTTCCCGGCTCGAGAACACTTCGTCCACCGTATTTATGCAACAAGGGGGAAGGTGCTGTCAGCAGTGAGGCAACCTACCGTCCTTCCAATCGGGTTCCTCCACAGGCAGCAGGGTAGTTGAGTCCAAGTTATTTACAGTCTCCAGTGTTATCTGGGGATTTTCACACAGAAGCCCTTGATACTTTAGCATTCTAGAGTTGGACAGTGGTCGATGTCCTCTTTGCTCCATTAAGGTGACTACAGCATGTGGCACCCAAACTATTAACTTCTGACCTAGGGCTAGCTTGTTGGCACCTTCTATAAGGATTGCAGTAGCTGCCAACGCCCTGAGGCAGTGGGGCCAACCTAAGGCCACCAAGTCCAGTCTTTTGGATAAGTGTGCTACCGGCCGATACTAAGAGCCCAACAACTGAGTTAAGACTCTGACTGCCATTCCCTTTCATTTATCCACATACAAAAAGAAGGGCTTTTTACATCTGGCAACCCTAGCACCGGGACTTGGATGAGGGCTTCCTTTATATCTTTGAAGGCCTTTTCCTGTTCCTTTTCCCATAGGAGGGGCTCTCTTTCTTTTCCTTTGGGAGCCTCAGATAAGGGCCTTGCTATAAGGAAGAAATTTGGAATCCAGATTTGGTAGAATCCAGATTCGGCTGAATCCCGCTGCACTTAGAAATTCCCTGACGTGCTGCCTTGTAACTGGGGTGGGCAGTGCACATGCAGCCTCCTTGCGTGCACTTCCAAGCCTGCGCTGGCCTGTATTCACCATTTGGCTTGCACACAGGCAGCAGGGGAGTATTCCAGGAGGACTTGCATTTCACTATAATCCTATGTTCATAGAGTCGATTTAAATGTTTTGCTATGCCATCAATTGCGTCTCCGGGTAGGGGGGTATTGATGGACTTGTACTGGGGCAGCATGAGGGTTAAGCTCTACTAGCACCAGGGGTCTGTTTGCAGCAAGTCCAGGAGGGTTGTCCTCAGCCCATACACCTGGTACCTTGAAAAGCATTCTCCACATATTGTGTAGGTCCGGCTCTGGCAGCCTCCTGGTACACAGTTCATAGAGCTGCCGTTCCTCAGTTCTTGAGGCTGAGTCAATACCATTGCCTTAGACCTTCCAAACTACAGTGTCATATTCCCTTTAGGTGTAAAGGAAATTTGTGCAGTTTCTGGAGTAAGTCTCTCCCTAACAAAGGCACTGGACAATTTGGCATATGTAGAAACTCATGCTGCACTTCTTGTCCCCCAATAACGTATCTCCTGGATTTGCAAAAAGGTCTCTTTTCTTTGGCCCCTGTAGCCCATATGATAGTAGCACAGTTCTTTGTGTGTGGGGGGGCGGGTGGGGGGGCTAATTGGGTGAGTTACCACAGAGAAATCAGCACCAGTATCGACCAAAAAATCCATTAATCGGCCCCCTACTTCCATAAAGACTATAGGCTCCCCAGGGCCTAAAAGGATGGATCCCTGTCTGTCTCAGTTCTCCAAATTCTCGCGCCCCGGTAAGCCGCTCAGATCAGGGTCTGCCTTTGAAGCACCACAACTAGCAACTGAACGCTGCACTCGGTTGTTAAACCATTGACCATTCTCCTTATTCTTGTGTCATCCTTCTAGTGTCCTTTCCTTTTGCACTGTGCACATTAGTCTCTCTCTAGCCTCAGCCAGCTTTCAAACTCCTGTCCAGACTAGCCTTTTCCACGACTGTGTTCACGCCTGCATCCATGCCCCCTTGCAAAGCCAGCTTCTCTTCCTATAAGGGCTGCTGCTAGTAAATTTCTCTGTGGTAACTCACCCAGTTAGTGCCCCCCACCACACACACACACAAAGAACTGTGTGGGCTACAGGGACCAAAGAAAAGAGACCTTTTTGCAAATCCAGGAGATGTGTTATTGGGGGACAAGAAGTGCAGCATGAGTTTCTATATATGCCAAATTGTCCTTTCTTAAGCCTCCGATCTACTTTCTTCTTTGCCTCCTTGTGGGCGGCAAGCCACCCAGGTGCCGAGGCAAGAGATCGAGGGCATGAGCTGTTCCAGTATAATAAAATATATAAAATAAGAATAGTTATACTAGGTATAGATCATAGATATGATTATATATGAATATCATTAATCATTAGTTTGTAGCAATTACTCTTTATTCCAATATTATAATAATCCTTGCTCTACAATTATAACCTAGGGAAAACCAGGCCATACAGAGATAGGAGCTGAGGGGACACAGTGAGAAGTGATCAGAAGACTGGAGTGCGAGCCTTCTGTTATGCCTGGGCAGGGCCACCAGAGGGCTCCTTGGTCTAGCGGTAACGCCAGTGTCTGGGAAGATGCTGGTTGCCAAGCTGACCTTGGTCTAGCGGTAGCGTCAGTGTCAAGGAAAAACACCCGCTACTTAGCAGACCGGGAAAGGGAGTCTCCCTTTCCCCGGAGGAGTTCAGAGAAGACTCTACTCCACCTCCTGTGGAGGGCCTGACATCAGTCAGGCCCGCGCACAGTTGTCCAGAGGCCTAACCGTCTCCCTGTGATGCTGTGCTTCAGTGGTCACGCTCCTAGTCTGTCTTCATGTTCCATCCTGTACACCTGGCTCTGCCTTTTAGGTAACAGTAGCAAATTAGTGAAAGTACTAAAAGTCTCTGATATGCAGAAATAATGGTGTAGGCCGTGTCCTCTCTCTCTCTCTCTCTGTCTCTCCGTCTCAGCTGCCAAACAGGGAAGGGCCCCCTGTCCAGTGGATACGTGACTCATGTGACCTTGTCAATCACTGGAAATAACTCATACTCCTTACCCTGCAACTTTTCCTTGTATCCAATAAATATCAGTGCAGCCTGGCATTCGGGGCCACTACCGGTCTCCGTGTCTTGGTGGTAGTGGTCCCCCGGGCCCAGCTGTCTTTTCTTTTATCTCTTTGTCTTGTGTCTTTATTCCTATAATCTTTCATCTCTGCACCCAGGGAGAAAACCCACCAACCCTGTGGGGCTGGACCCTACACCTCCTGGTCTCAGTTAATGTACACCTTGGTAGCCACTTTAATAAGCTGAGTAGCATTCATGCCTACGGAACTTCTGACTTCTGCAGTTGATGCCTGATATCTCCTTGGGCCTGTCTTAGAAATGCTGTATCCACCATGCACTGATTTTCAGCAGCCTTAGGGTTAAATGGAGTGTACAACCAAAATGCCTCACAAAGTCTTTCTTAAAATTCATTGGTGCTTTTTTCTGCACCCTGGAGCACCTCTGAGATTTTTTTATATTGGTTGCCTTTTTCTTTTACCATCCTTTAGCCTTTGTAGAAGTGCTTCTCAGCACTTTTGTAGGTGCTGAAGCTGGACTGCATCATCTGGGTCCTAATGGGGGTGCTCTTATCCTCTTACGAGGCATAAGCATAACTTGGGCATGGCTTGACCTGAGACGGCCTGCCTGACTTTTCCAGCCTTTCAGTTTAACTTCCCGGAGCTCTGATTTCTCCTTCTCGGGTGAGTCTAGGAGCCTGTATCTCTTTGAACTTAACTCCTTAGGGGCAGTTAGCCTTGGTAAAGGGGGGTAGATTGGAATGTAGTGAGGAGGGATCTCTGTTCCCTTCTGTGGTTCTTGCAAAACCAGTTTTCTCTTTCCTGAGACTTTTCTTTTGTCTCCATAGCTGCCCATTATCCCTCCATAGCTTCATCCCATAATCACCTCTAAATCCTTTTTACAAAATTTTATCATGCACTTCAAAGGAGTTGGTTTTGATGCTTTTCCTCCCATTTCCTCCCTTGCGACATACTTTCAGTCTCACTTTCAATCTCAGGTCCACCAGACCGGGTCCTATTATGGGAGTTTCTGGTTTTGACGCTTTTCCTCCCATTTCCTCCCTTGCGACATACTTTCAGTCTCACTTTCAATCTCAGGTCCACCAGACCGGGTCCTATTATGGGAGTTTCCGACACTGCTCAGCTAGGAACGTGCCTTCCCCTCTCACAGCCTGCTGCGGTCGTGGAGCTGGTCCTATCAGCTGTACACAATGTCCTAGGTCTGATTTCCCCCACATTCGCCTGGGAGCACACAGCCCACACTAAGGGATCTGTGCCTCCCTACATCATTCCCTTCATTGGCCTCTCCCGAGACTATCTCTTTCACACACCTCCCCTGCCCCAGGACTCCTCATCAGATGAAATGAGCCTCTCTTGCATCCCAGGTGAGCCTACTTAGGCTCCCATGTTCACACGCAGACACATACCACTCCTACTCCAGGACTCCTCATCAGATGAAACGAGGCTCTCTTGTGTCCTGGGTAGGTCCACATTCACACACATACACCACTCCCAGTTGGGGTGACAAGCCACTCTTGCCACGCTGCCAGCAAGCTCTTCGTTGCTGCACTTGCCACTCGATCGGCCCATTTTTACCACCAGTGAACCACTTTCACTTGTTAGGGGGACACGAGGTTCATAAAAATTGGCAGGCCACTCCTGCCACCCCCAGCCACTCTGGGTTGGATTAGTGGTTGGTCCCTGGTCCCCTATGAGATGGCTTTCCCGCCTCGGGCCTTTTCTCCTTACCGTGGTCCCTGAAGTGCTGGTATCATCCTGCAGCCCCACCTCTGGTTCCGTTGCACTGCCGGGCAGGGCACCAGGACACGGGGAGAGCCAGTCTCCATCCAGGTGAAGCTCCCCCGCGGCACACCTTGGATGCCGGGTCTCCCCCAGCCCCGGGGCCCTAGTCCCGCAGGCAAAGGAGACAGTAAATCTGCCAACTCCAATCCCCATACGGGCTGTGGGATAATTAAGGAATCAGAGAGACCAAGGGGTTGAGGAGTTATTTAATTATTTAGGTGCACTGACCCAAACAGATTAACATCCAAAGGACTGAGCCCCGAACAAAGAGTTAAGCTAACTTTTAAGCATTTTGTGGGGTAGGGGGAGATCTGTTCAGGGGAAGCATATTATGGAAGCAAGAAACAAAGACAGTTATTCAATTGAGACATGCATTACATTATTTCTTACTTTTCAAGGAACAACATGTTTTATGACTAGAGATTATCTGTTTAGTGACCTTGCAGCTGCACAGCTAGAGAAACAGAGTCTTCACAATTCTTGGGAAAAGGAGAGATAAGGTTCACTAGCCTCAGAAAGAAAAACAGGCAGTTAATTTTGAAAGACTCCAGCCCTTTCTCTTCCTCAGGAGGAATTGGGTTTTCTTACATACAACTGAGTTTTTGCTTATACAGTTTTTAATTTCTTTTAATTCCTGTTTCAATGCCACTATACTCAGCCTGGGTGACAAAGCAAGACCCTGTGTGGGGGGAAAAAAAAAAAAGTAATCAAGATCAAGAAACCCTGTAAGGTCTCCCATCCCAGCACTTTGGGAGGCCGAGACAGGCGGATCACCAGGTCAGGAAATCAAGACCATCCTGGCTAACACGGTGAAACCCCGTCTCTACTAAAAAATACAAAAAACTAGCCGGGCGAGGTGACGGGCGCCTGTAGTCCCAGCTACTTGGGAGGCTGAGGCAGGAGAATGGCGTAAACCCGGGAGGCGGAGCTTGCAGTGAGCTGAGATCCGGCCACTGCACTCCAGCCTGGGCGACAGAGTGAGACTCCGTCTCAAAAAAAAAGAAAAAAAGAAACCCCGTAATGAGTCCCAGTTTCCAAGGGACCCATACAGAAGCCTCCATTGCCAGTGGCTGGAGTGGGAGTACTTATGAATGTGTTGATCGCCTTTCCAAAAAGACTGAAGGGTAGATGTGGGCTGAGGGGAACCAAGAATGCCTATGGAGATGTTGGAACAGTTGAGCTCATAAAATTCCCCAGCAAGAAAATGGCTCATCTAGCTAGGTAGGGCATCTAGAAGGATGGGGGAAGCAGATTGCCTGGAGTCAGGTCTGAGCTCTGTAAACGTGAGCTGTGTGACTCATAAAATTGGAATGGTTGAGCTCATAAAATTCCCCAGCAAGAAAATGGCTCCTCTAGCTAGGTAGGGCATCTAGAAGGGTGGGGGAAGCAGATTGCCTGGAGTCAGGTCTGAGCTCTGTAAACAGCTGTGTGACTCTGGCATATTACTTACTCTTCCTGCATCTGTTTCCTCATCTGTAAAATGAGATTAACATTGTTGAGAAGATCAAACATAAATGCATGTAAAGTTCTCGCTGCAGTACCTGGCGCATGGTGAGCTCAATTGACCTTAGCAATTCGTTTTGTCATCACACATTTCCTTCTAAGCATACACATACCTTTCATATAGTATAAATATGAAAAGGTGACAAGTTGGGGGAAAACACATTTCAGCAAAATGTCCCACAGTGTTAAGTAGTTGTTTTAAGGTGATAGAATTGAGTGTAATTTTTTCTTTTCAATATTTCAATTTTAATGTGATTATTTTAATTATATATATTGTAGGGAGGTATAATTAATGTACAATAAAATGCAGAGTGCAGCTTTTCAGTTCAGTGAACTTTAATATTTCTATTTTATCATGTAAGTAATGCACAAAACAAGATAAAGAACATTTCCATCACCCCAGAAAATTCATTCATCCCCATTTCCAGTTAGTTTTTATCCCTACCCAGAACACGATTATATTTTAATTTAAAAATTAATTGGCAACTATTTCTTAAATGGGAACCATTTTGGTATTTTCATTTATTGTAAAAGTGACTTATGCCTGAGGCATTGTAATTCATCTAGCACCAAGAAACATACATATGTATAAGCATTCTACATGGGTGATATAGTTTGGATATTTTTCCCCACCCAAATCTCATAGTTGAATTGTAATCCCCAATGCTGGAGTTGGGGCCTGGTGGGAGGTGTTTGGATCATGGGGGCAGATAGCTCATGAATGGCTTGGGCCATCCCCTTCGTGATAATGAGCTCTCACTCTGAGTTCATGTGAGATCTGGTGGTTTAAAAGTGTGTGGCGCCTCCCCCCAACTCTCTCTGACTCTTGCTTTCACCATCTCATGTGCCTGCCCGCCTTCCACCTTCTGCCATGATTGTAAGCTTCCTGAGGCCTACCTAGAAGCTGAGCGGATGCCAGCACCATGCTTCTTATAAAGCCTGCAGAACTGTGAGCCAATTAAACCTCTTCTTTAAATAAATTACCCAGTCTCAGATATTTCTTTATAGCAATACAAGAATGGCCTAATATAATGAGGTCTTCCTTTACCACTGTTTTGTAAGTTGCCTCTTTCACTCAACAATACCTAATGAACCATTCCCCATTGCCAAAAAATATAAATCTGTAACCAGGGACGGATCCAGGCTATTTAGGGACCTGAAATGTACATAATTGGTCAAGCAGACAGCTGAAAAAAAGAGAGTTATAATAGAAAATACCAGTAACACTACAATGTCACCCCAAACCAGGGGAAGTATGGCAGAGGGAAGCCAGATTGGAAAGCAATTACAAGACAACAGCCCTAATCAATTACTCTTAGAAGAGCTTACTTTTGCAAGTAATAATAATAATAACAACAAAAATGTGACCAATGGCTAGAGCTGCTCTTAGGGTCTTGGAAGGAGCCAGTGTAAGCGAGGGTCCCTGAACTCAGGCTTCTTTTGCTTCGAGGTAAACCCATTTCTGCTTCTATCATCAGTGGCTACATAAAATTATTTACATCGGGGTATAAAATTTTATTTATTCAATTTTTGTTACTTCACACTTTTGCTGTGTCAACCTAAATAACAGAGAAAAGCCCTGACATTTATTTGAGAATACAGCACTGCAGTGGGAAAATTCATGCCATAGTAAACTATGTACATATTCAAGGATGTAAAGGAAGACAAAGGTTTTTAAAGGAAAAATGAAGACAGTTATGTAATTGTTTTGAAGCCAGATTGGAAAGCTATTAAAAGACAACAGCCTGAATCATTTACTCTTAGAAGAACTTACTTATACAAATAATAATAATAACATGTTTGGCTATAAGAATTAATAGCAAGGGTGACAACAGTCTGAGGTTGGGCAGGTAGTTTCTGGGCAGGTGTGCTCACTGAAGTATTTTTTGTGTAAGGTTGTGATGGCCTTTGTGCAAGATTGCAATTTTTGCAGATGATAGTTTTGTCCTGAGGCATACAAAAGCGTGAAAACCCTCTCTTCATGGATTTCCCTAGCTCTATTTGTCGGAGTTTGGGTGTCGTTTTTTTAAAATACAAGCAACTCCATTTTGACTCTGACTGCTTTTATAGCTGTCATCAAAAACACTGTGATCATCATTCATGTGCAGCTATTTGTGCACATCTCTGATTCTTTTCTTGTGAGGAATTCCAAGAAGTAAAATTTCTAAACCAAATAAGCTTTCACTACATGCTGTCAAATTGCTGACCAGAAAGTATGGGTTAGAACACGCCATACCAAGCAGTGAATGAGGATCACTATTCCTTGCCTCATGCAAACACCGTGTGTTCCAGCTATTTGCTTCCTGAGGCAGATCATAAGGATGCAGTCACTCAGCTCTGTTTCATGCTCTGCTGTGAACCCTCAAGGATAGAAAGCTGATGACTCTACTCCCCTGGCTTCCCCATACACCAGTTCTGCAAATGACCTGAATTGTGCCAAGCCGACTCCCCTGTGCAAGGATGTGAAGGTGGAAGGGACACAGGGGCTGTGCTTCTGCTTCTACTGCCAAGCATTGTAGTAGGGACTTGGTTTTCTGCAGTAGCAGAAGTAGAGTCCCAGGATCCATTTCTTACCTTACTATGTGAGGTGCAGAAGGTGAGATATCATTTTACTGGCATAGATGCCCCAGAGCCAACGGGTGTGGCAGTGGCTTCTCGATATCCCAGATTCATGATCATGGCACTGGCTGAAGCATTCTTGGTGGCCCACTTCTAGGGTGGGGCCATTCCTGGAACATCAGCCTAGACCCTCCTCCTCTAATCCTGGAACGATCTTATAGTCACCTAATTCCCTGTGTCAAAACCCACTCTGCTTAAGTTGGCCAGAGTGACTTCTGTTATCTGCAGCTGAACTCTGACTAACAGATGCATGTGACACACATACAAAATGTCACCTCCTTTAAATAATTCTTTTTCTATTAGTAAGATTGACCATCTTTTTAAGTGTCTATCAGTCATGTGTAATTCAGTCTTGGGGAGCTGTCTCTTCTAGTATTTGGAGCTCCTTGTTAAAGGCAGTTGCTTTTCAAAATTGATTCATAAGAAAAACTCTTTGAGTTGGGGATACTAATCGTGCAAAGGTATTATTTTGTTTGGTTTGTTTTCCCTTCAATAGGTCACTTGTCTCTTAAACTTCATGATAAATCCATTTTTAACCGAGAGGGACTTTGTTCATGGTGTTTGTTTGTTTGTTTTGGTGATTTTGTTATTTTTATTTTTAGAGACAGGGTTTTCCTCTGTTGGCTAGGCTGGAGTGCAGTGGTTGGGTCATGGCTCACTGCAGCTGTTAAGGGATAGAGGTCCCGATCCATATCCCAAGAGAAGGTTCTTGGATATCACTCAAGAAAGAATTTGAGGTGAATCCATAAAGCAAGAGCAAGTTTATTAACAAAGTAAGGGAATAAAAGAACGTCTATTCCGTAGCAGCTTGAGCTTCTTGAATGATAATACTTATAGTTATTTCTTGATTACATGCTAAACAAGTGGTGGATTATTCATGAGTTTTCGAGGAAAGGGGTGGGCAGTTCCTGGAACTGAGAGTTCCTCCCCCTTTCAGACCATATAGGGTAACTTCCTGATGTTGCCATGGCATTTATAAATGGTCATGGTGCTGCTGGGAGTGTCTTTTAGCATGCTAATACATTATAATTAGTATATAATGAGCAATGAGGACGACCAGAGGTCACTCTCATCAACATCTTGGTTTTTGTGGGTTTGGGCTCTCTTCTTTACTGCATAGTATTTTATCAGCAAGGTCTTTGTGAACTGTATCTTGTGCCTATCTCCTAGCTCATCCTATGACTAAGAATGCATAACCTCCTGGGAATGCAGCCTAGTAGGTCTGAGACTTATTTTACCCAGCTCTTATTCAAGATGGAGTCACTCTGGTTCAAATGCTTCTGACATATTACGCCCCTCCTTTTTACAAAGGAACCCTTAATCCTAAGGGTTGTAGAAGTATGTAGATCCATCTTCTGCAACTTCTTCAGACTGAATAGGGGTGATGATATTCCTGCCTAACTATTAGGATCTCTTGTATTCAGAGTACAGTGCAGCTCAGTCAGAAAGTGTCAGTATGGCAAGGACCGTTCATAACTCTTGAGTTCTGACAAAAGGTGATATTTGGAAGATTAGTAAGTGTTCAATTTAAGAAAACATTGAGTAAGCTCATGCTACATTTCTATACAAAGAGTACAACAGCAACATATTCCACAACAGTAAAGTAAAATAAGCAAAATTATCCTAAGTAAACTAATTAAGAAGGCTTTCCAGGAACTGGGCAATTGTTGGAACCAAGCTGATATGGGAGTCTCTAGCCAATTCCAATATGTGCCCAGAATTAGAATATTGATCCAGATTTTTACATTACCCATCCCTCTTGTTTCTTCTGAGCTGAAGCCACAGATCACTGATTGGTTCACAGGAATAAGCAGGGTCAGTCTAAATTGCAGGAAAAACTCAAAAACAACTGATGAGACTAGAATTTAATAACAGGTGTACCATCGGTTTTGAAACGTAATTTTTCTGTCTGCAGTCCTCATTTTAATCTAAAACAAATCATAATTACAACAGATTTAGTTTATTATACCTAGCCTGATTATTTGCATAAAGTGCAGCAAGAATGATTATTTTTCACATAGGCTTTCTAAACTGGCTTTGGTGGAACTTGGTTCCATAAAAAGAATCTCAGATAAGACATTTTTAAAGCTGAGGCCAGCCATGGGTTGGTAGCAGATACCTGTGAGTTTGGGTAAATTCCTCTCCTTAAGAGGTTTCAAGATAACCTGGGGCTCTTGGGCCTGTCAGAAAGTGACATTCTTTGGTGAGGAACCCTGTACAGTGACTGTGTAGGCAAGGTATGAGGCTAGTTTTCCCAAGGGGCTTTTGTTGTCTCTATAAGTCAAGTTTGATTCCTTAAAGGAAAGCATCTCATTACAGTCAAAGCCTTGGTAAAATAACCAGTGTCTCCAATTGTGTCCCGTTGCAAAATAAAATGGATTATTATTGTACTTATGCAGATAACTGTATTGCCATAAATTAAGAATATGCAGTTTTCAAATTCTGGAGAAATCAGGTAGAGAGAAGCAAATATACTCCAAATTTTGTTCACAGGGGTATACTTTACTCAATTATCAAAAGTTGTAAATAGCTCAAAATAAAAGGTTTTTTTTTGGCTCTGTAAAAGAACAGCAAAAAGTCTAAAAGATTGGTTCAGACTTCTATTAGTTTAGTTCATGCAATTAATTCCTGCTCTCTTTGATGCTCATGAACATTTCAGCTCTCTAGGAGAGTCCTGAAAGATTTTCTCTATTCTAATGTCACAGTGTCCAAAGTTATCAGAAACCTGCATTCAGGAGCATCTGTCAAAGTCCTATAGCTGATTAAGGGTCACCTTTTAAAGAGGATCAAAACAAGATAACCATTGCCTGTGGATGACAAAAAGTTTTAGGACAGCCGCTATTATAGCCACAATTGGCTAGGAATTGCAGTTACTTCTATGGCATACAACAATTTTGCATAACAATTATAACTATTAATAGCATATACTAAGTCATATCATGATTATAGGAGTTTCCCATAATTTTAGAACATATACCAATAACTTAGTTATACCAATATAGCCCAAGGAAAGCCACTCAACCATTTCATATTTAACCATGCTTCCTATGTGATTTTTATACCAAATAAGCCAAATAAGTCATTTTTGGACTTCAGGAGACCTAATATCTAAAAGATTAATTAGGAGGTCAGAAGAAGACATAATTTATAATTTGATTTTGGAAATTTTGTAAAATATCAAAGGTTTAAACCATTTGATATTATAAAATCAAATCCCAGGTCACCATAAGTCATTAGCCAAAACAATAACTCAAAATTTTTTAAAAGACAAAACCTTTACTCATTAATAGAGGGAAGATTTAGCTTTCCAGACAATCTGTCTCTTTCCTTTCACTTCTTTTGTCTACAGTTTATTCAAAAGGCAGACAAAAATTTTTTTTTTTTTAATATAACATGAAAATCAGCTGGGTGTGGTGGCTCACACATGTAATCCCAGCACTTTGGGAGGCTGAGGCAGGTAGATCATCTCAGGTCAGAAGTTCGAGACCAGCCTGACCAACATAGTGAAACCCCGTCTCTCCTAAAAATACAAAAAAATTAGCCAGGCGTGGTGGCGAGCGCCTGTAATCCCAGCTACTCAGGAGGCCGAGGCAGGAGAATCACTGGAACCCAGGCAGCAGAGGTTGCAGTGAGCCGAGAATGCACCACTGCACTCCAGCCTGGGTGACACAGTGAGACTGTGTCTCAAAAAAAAAAAAAAAAGAAAAGAAAAAAGAAAAAGAAAATCTTGTTTAAGAGAGAAAGCCAGATTTCACCCTTTGCATTAGTGTACTATTGATGTCAAACTCAATTCTTATTAAAACCTGCTGGGCATCGTGGCTCACATCTGTAATCCCAGCACTTTGGGAGGCCGAGGCAGGCGGATCACGAGGTCAGGAGTTCAAGACCAGCCTGATCAACATGGTGAAACCCCATCTCTACTAAAAATACAAAAATTAGCCAGGGGCAGTGGCGCACGCTTATAATCCCAGCTACTCAGGGGGCTGTGCAGGAGAATTGCTTGAACCCAGGAGGCAGAGGTTACGGTGAGCCGAGATTGCACCACTGCACTCCAGCCTGGGTGACAGAGCGAGACTCCATCTCAAACAAAACAAAACAAAAACAAACAAAAAAAACCTTATAGACCAATCAATCAGTTTGACTATAAGGCAAGATTCTCATAAACCTTTTATAACCCTTTACAAATTTTTGTTAAAGAGAAGATCAGTGCTCTAAGAAAAACCTTGTTGTGCTTTTATTCCAATCTTCAATTTACAGAAAAACTGAAGAATACCTGATATGGTTTAGCTGTGTCCCCACCCAAATCTCATCTTGAATTGTAGCTCCCATAATTCCCATGTGTTGTGGGAAGGACCCAGTGGGAGATCATTGA
Source organism: Papio anubis (assembly GCF_008728515.1). Classification (NCBI taxonomy): domain Eukaryota; kingdom Metazoa; phylum Chordata; class Mammalia; order Primates; family Cercopithecidae; genus Papio; species Papio anubis. Next base: position 12,468,456 of record NC_044982.1, on the reverse strand, counting down.
ATCATGGGAGTGATTTCCCCCATACTGTTCTCGTGGTAGTGAGTAAGTCCCACAAGATCTGATGGTTTCATGAGGGGTTTCCCTTTCCACTTGACTTTTCATTTGCTCTTTGCCTGCCACCATGTAAGATGTACCTTTTGCCTTCCACCATGATTGTGAGACCTCCCCAGTCGCATGGAACTCTGAGTCCATTAAACCTCTTTTTTTTTTTTTTTTGAAATGGAGCCTTGCTCTATCGCCAGGCTGGAGTGCAGTGGTGCAGTCTTGGCTCACTGCAACCTCCGCCTCCTGGATTCAAACAGTTCTCCTGCCCCAGCCTCCCAAGTAGCTGGTACTACAGGCACACACCACCATACCCAGCTAACTTTTGTGTTTTTAGTAGAGATGGGGTTTCACCATGTTGGCCAGGATGGTCTTGATCTCTTGACCTTATGATCCTCCCGCCTCGGCCTCCCAAAGTGCGGGGATTACAGGCGTGAGCCACCACATCCGGCCCTCTTTTTCTTTATAAATTACCCAGTCTTGGGTATGTCTTTATCAGCAGCATGAGAATGGACTAAAATGATACCCCATTCACTTTAGCCAATATGTTCACACAGAATATTTTTTACAAGATTAATCTTCCACAAACCTTTCACAATTTGCTCAAACTTTCAGCTTTTTCCTATACAACTTAAAACAATGCTTTAATTCTTTAATTTAGGCAAAAAAAAAAAAAAAATCCACATTCCCATGCCTTCTTATAACCTTTTATCAAAAACACATTTTACTTTCCTTACATACCTTGCATGTAAAACTGTTTTTCCAGTAGTCTCAAGTACATGTTATACTGTTAACTCTTAGGAACTTTTTAATTTTTGGCGAAAAACCTGGTAAGTAAGGGTCAGATACAAAAAAGTTCCTCTTCAAAGGTTTGGCTTGTTCAGCATCCTTGTTCTTTGTTCCCTACCTCCAAGGCCAGACTAACTTCCTTATCCTTCGTGCCTCCCTGTCTTGGTTCCGGTAAACAACTTTCCCACCAGTCCTTATCTACAGAGCCCACATCTGATACCCACTCTGTAAATTACCCCTCCCATTGCAATGGCTCTTCCCACTGAAACTGCCCTTCCTGCCAGTGTAACTACATTCCTGCACCTTTCAGGCTAGCCAGTCAGGTTCAGCTTAGATCGTGTGGTCCAACTCTCCAGCCAGTGGAGGCAGGACACAGTAGCAGGGCCAAGCTGCGTTAGGAATAAAAACCCCCTTCCCTCCTTTGTTCCATGTGCTCTCATGGCTACCAGACCTGCGAGCAGCACCCCTTCTGCAAAAGTAACTTTGCTTTGCTGAGAAATCTTTTGTTGAAATGCTTGTTTTCTTTGTGACCCCGAGCTTTACTTCTAACAGTAAGCAGTTTTAATTATGTACTAGGTATGGAGCCTAGGACACTAGACAGAAGTGCATATAGGGTCTGACTTCAGCATAGCTAGGGGACATGGCTAACTCCACCAAATGTCCCAAGGCCTTACCTAGAATCAAAGGCTCCAAAGTAGGTAAGTGAAAATTTTTCAAAAATCAAAGAAGCAGTTTATGACCTTAAAGTGTTTAGCAAACCTAATATCTGACTTGCCTAATTTAGACCAAATGTCTATTTTGTAGGCATTCTTATTTTACCAATAATCTTTAAAACTATCTTTATTTCCCAAAGATTACTTAAGTCACGTGAACTAAGAGGCCTTACATTTTTACTTTTCTGACAACATATTTTATTTAAGTCAATTAATCAGAGCTTTTTCATATAAACATTACACATGCAACACATATAAATACAGAGACAGACAGAAGAAGATCCAGTAGTTGTAAGATTTTTTATTGCCAGTTTCTTAATTGGATTATGGGCTTCTGGGTCCTGTCCCCTCGGTGGCAGAAACTAAGAGAAAGTACTGCCACGTGATTACAAGGTTGAGCTCCCAAGGACATAAAACAAAATGAGAGGGAAACCTCATCCAGTTTTTCTGTTTGTTTGTTTCAGGGACCTCCCACCAGGAGTTAATGTTAGGCCTCTGAGCTCAAGCTAAGCCCAAGCTGCTGCTTTGCTCTCACTTCATTCCGGATTTGGCTTGAAGTCTTCCTCGTGCGAGGTCTAAGCACCCTTTCTTGGAGTCTGATTGGGACCCCTTTCCAGTAATATACTCCTGGTGAACCACGAAAGGACGATATTGAGGAGACCCCTGACCCAAAGGAAATAGACTGCAATACCAATTGGCTGACTTTGGGTTAGTGGTGGGGTACATTTTACCTGGGTAAAGGATGAGATTGCGTTAGAAGCCCAACTTAGGGGAGTTAGAGTCGCTCCTAAGACAGAGAGGGTTGAAGACCCCTCTTAATAAAAGGCAAGGATGCTTGACCAAACTTGGGTTTGAGGCCCAATTTAGGAAGGTTAGAATCCTTCCTAAGATTGAGGGAGTCAGAGATCCCTCTCAGTAAAGTCTCTCTTGGTTAAAAATGGATTTGGCACTATGAGGTATTAACTGCTATTGTCTTTGGGTTAATTTGCCTTGCACTCTTTGCTGATGGATGTGGGTGGCAGGATTAAGCATGTAGAGGATCATGGGACATGGGGAGCTTTTTTCTCCCTAAAGGGGGAAACTTGAGAGCTGATCCCTTCAGGATGACAAGGGGCTGCCTGAATTTTTGAGTCAGTGTTGCTGCAATGAGATGTCAGCTAGAGTCATAGGAAATGGGGAAGGAGTTGCCACAGATGCCCGCCTGTAGGAATCTCAGTCCACCAGCTTCATCCCACCCCCACCACACCGCTTGGCTCAACCTTCTAAATTGTCAGTATGAAGGCACATGTCCCTGATGGAGTCTGTACTGTACCCACATTGTCAGAAAAGGGGCACAGTGTATGATAGGAGATAAGGGACTGCACTTCTGGTATCTGGGCCTCAGTTGGTTTGTTTCAAAATGCAGCAATAGGATTAGGTCACTCTCAGGGGTCCCCAGCGCTAGGTTATAACTGACTGGGTGGCACAGGTTCATGCTGGCCTCCTGCTCTTCACAGAGGTCTCCTGGCTCAGGCTCCTGGATCCAGCAGGTACAGGCTCAGGCCTGCCTATTTCCAAAGTCCACTGCCTGTGCCCTGCCTGTTGGCCCCAGAGCTCTCACAGCCTGAGTTAAGTTTCATTTCTCTGGGTGCTCCTCCCTTGCTGTCCCAGGGCCCAGTCAATAATGTCCTTCTCCCCAACACACCCTTGCTGGGCCTTCCCACCTCTACAGCGGGGCCAGCTGGGGCAGGACAGCAGAGACAATCCTTTTTTGTTGTTTTTAATTTGGATAAAATACACACAAAATTTACCATCTTGATAATTTTTAATGATGCAATTCAGTAGAATTATGTACATATACATTGTGCAACCATTACTGCCATCCATTTCCAGAACTCTTAATCTTGTAAAATTGAAACTCTGTACCCCTTAAACAACAACTTCCCATTCCATGCTCTCCCCAGCCCCTGGCAACCACCATTCTACTTTCTGTCTCCATGGATATATCTGTTGCAGGTACCTCATATCATTGGGATCATACAGCATTTGTCTTTTTGTGACAAACGTATTTCACTTAGCAGAATGTCTTCCAGGTGAATCCTTGCTATAGAATGTGTCAGAATTTCCTTTCTTGTGAAGGCTGAATAATTGTATATATTATATTTTGTTTATTCATTTGTCTATTGATGGATGCTTGAGTTGCTTCCATCTCTTAGCTATTGTGAATAATGCTGCTAAGAACATGGGTGTATAAATATCTCTTCAAGGCTATGCTTTCCATTACTTAGGGCATTTATCCAAAAGTGGGTGTATGGGATTATAGAATTCTATTTTTAATTTTTTGACAAACTGTCATATTGTTTTTCATAGCAGCCGTACCATTTTACATTTCCACCAACAGTGCACAAGGGTTACAATTTCTCCACATCCTTCCCAACACGTGTTGCTTTCAGATTTTTTGGTTGTAGCCATCCTAATGTATGTAAGTTGATTTTGATTTTCATTTCTCTAATGATGAATAATGTTAACCATCTTTTCATATGCTTGTTGGCTGTTTGTATATCTTCTTTGAGAAATATCTATTTGAGTTTTTTTGCCCATTTTTAATTGAGTTTTTTTGTTGTTGTTGAGTTGTAGTTCTGGATATTGACTTCTTATCAGATATATGATTTATAGATATTTTCTCCCATTTTGCAGGTTGCCTTTTCACTCTGTTGATTGTGTCCTTTGATGCACAAAGGCACACTTAAAAAAAATTTAGAGACAGGATCTCACTCTGTTGCCCAGGTTGGAGTGCAGTGTCATGATCATAGCTCACTGCAGCCTAGATTCCTAGGCTCAAGCAATACTCCAATTTCAGCCTCACAAGTAGCTGGGACTGCAGGTATACGTGACAGCACTTGGCTGATTTTTAGAGACTTTTTTAGAGATGAGGGTCTTGCTCTGTTGCCCAGGCTGGTCTGGAACTCCTGGCCTCAAGTGATCGTCTTGTCTTAACCTCCCAAGTAACTGGGATTACAGGTGCCAGCCACCATTCTGAGCCTTAGGCATACTCTTTATCCATACATCTTTTTGTGAAATACTCAGTGTCTACTTGATCTCCGGTTTGGGCCTAGCATTAAGGGAGGCACCAATGAATGACTCCTGACTCATGTTAGTCAGTTTTACATTTCTGTAAAGGAATACCTGAAGCTGGGTAATTTATAAAGAAAAGAGGTTTATTGGGCATGATTCTGTAGGTTTTACAAGCATTGCACCAACATCTGCTCAGCTTCTGGTGAGGCCTCAGGAAGCTTTTATTCATGGCAGAAATTGAAGGGGGAGCAAGTGTGTCATATGGCAAGAGAGGGAGCAGGAGTGAGAGGAGGAAGTGCCAGCCTCCTTTAAACAACCAGCTCTTGCATGAACACACAGAGTGATAATTCATTCATTACCATGGGAAGGGCACCAAGCCACAATGAGGGATTTTCCCCCATGACCCAAGCACTTCCCACCAGGCTCCACCACCACCATTGAAGATCACATTTCAACATGAGATTTGGAGGGGACAAGCATCCAAACCATAGCAGTCCTTGACTTTAGAGAGCTCTGAATCCAGCAGAGGAGAAAGAGAACCACATTGCATTGTGGGAACTTCTGTGGCAGAAGGAATATAGTGGACTCACATTTGAGAGTATAGGTGGGGGTGTAGTTGGTCAAGCGAGACTGGGAATGTGTGATCAGGGAAGTCTTCCTGGAGAATATATCAGCTGGTGAGGTCCTGAAAATTTTCCTGGATCTGGCATGCAAAGGATAAGAGGCCTAAAAGAGCAGGGAATGACTTCTATTTGTCCCCCAGGAGAGAAGCATAGCTGGATATTGGCAGCAATAAGTTTAGGGAGAGGCAGAAGCCAGTTCATGGAGGACTTGCTTATCCTGTGGGCCATACAAGGCTGTTGAGGGGTTTTAAGCAGATGGGTAGGTCAACACCATGATTTTTCCCTGTACCACAGCAGCCAATAGATACGTCTCCATTCAGTGTTTTATATTCCTGATGCTTGGGTTGCTTCCATCTCTTAGCTATTGTGAATAATGCTGCTACGAACAAGGATGTATAAATATCTCTTCAAGACTATGCTTTCAGCCGGGCATGGTGGCTCACACCTGTAATCCCAGTACTTTAGGAGGCCAAGGTGGGTGGATCATGAGGTCAGGGGTTTAAGACCAGCTTGACCAACATGGTGAAACCCCATCTCTACTAAAAACACAAAAATTAGCCGGGCATGGTCACACATGTCTGTAATCCCAGCTACTCAGGAGGCTGAGGCAGGAGAATCGCTTGAACCTGGGGAGGCAGAGGTTGCAGTGAGCAGAGATCGCACCACTGTACTCCAGCCTGGGCGACAGACCGAGACTCTATCTCAAAAAAAAAAAAAAAAAAAAAAAAGACTATGCTTTCAATACTTAGGGTATTTACCCAAAAGTGAGTTTATAGGATTATATGATAATTCTATTTTTAATGTTTTTATAGTCCCAGGAGGGATGCAGAGTCCTTTATTAATGCAGCCTTGTCCAAACCAGATCCTGAATAAAGTCAAAACTCAACCAACAGGTGGAAGTCCAAGAATCTGAGTGGAGACTCACTGAGGCGAAGGGGCCAACCATGGGAAAGGAGAGTGGATGGGGCTCAGGTGGATATTGCACATAATTCTGGGGGCTGCTGGTCCTTCTGAGGTGAGCTACTCTCAGCTTCCACCAAGTACAAACCATGCAACCCCAGATGAGTCATTTGAGCAGTCAGAGCCTGGGATTCCTCCCCCTCTAAAGCGGGGCCCATGGTATCCTTGGGGACTTTTGAAGAGAGTATGTCAGCTGAGCTCTGTCTCATTCCTCAAAATTATTTGACAAATGCTGGTAGCCCATCCACGGAGTCAGAAGCTTTTGAGCTGCTATAAAGCAATGTCCTCCAATGCAATGGCCAAAACTAAAGAAAATCATAATGTTTCTCTGTCACCTGCACCACATTTCAAGTGCTAAACATGGCTACCTTAGTAGACAGTACAGAAAACAAATGTGGCTATGATTGCAGATGGCACTGCTGTGGAGATTTTGGGGAGCCCTAGAGGACCCCCGCACGCTGCTGCAGGGCCCTCAGGGCCTCCATCCCCTCACCTCTCTGGAAGAGCAGCTCTGATATTGTCTTCTGTCAACCCTGTGCTTGGAGAGATTATATTTTCCTTGCCAAAAGGGAAAGTGTGAAGACTGCTGTTTGCTTCAATGGATTTATTTTACATTAGGGGAACAGAGGCGCAGGGAGGGCCAGTGAGCCCTCGATGGTGTCTGTGAAACAGGCATAAACAAGCCTGGGATTCAGGTTCTCCTGGGAGCCGGTCCACTGGCCGCTTTCCACGTTGACTGCCCTTGTTTTGGGATCCCATACCTGCTCTGAGTCTTTCCAGAGAGCACAGCAGACCCCTCCTCCTCATCGTCGCCACAGGAAGATGTCAGGGAGGTCTGGGGGACTCTGTCTCATGGGGCCAACCCCAAATTTCCACTTCCCGCAGCTGTGGCTGTGGGGACTGTGCCCGTGGAGCTCGGTGCCGTGGGCTTCACCTCAGTAGGAATCGCCGTGTCCTCCATAGCAGCCAAGATGACATCTACAGCGGCCATTGCCAACGGGGGCGGAGTTGCCGCGGGCAGTCTGGTGGCTACTCTGCAGTCAGTGGGTGAGTGTTCTGGACAGGATGACCAGAGCCAGGAGATGATCCAGCCCTGAGGCTGAACCCCAGGGAGGCCTCTTCTCTCTCTGCAGGTCTGTGATCTTCTGGTTGGAGGTGGGACCAGGGGTGCAGCCTCAGAGATCTGTGTTCCTGGTGAACCCTACAAAACCCAGGCATGTCCCTCCCCTCTCTGGGCCTTTGGAAGATAAGGAGCCTGCCATTTCTCAGAGGGTCTACCCTGTTACTGGGATTCCCCACCAGCGTTATTGCCTCCTCTCCGGCCACTGGCCTGCAGCAGCCCCTCCCAAAGCAGAAATCCTAGGGTTTTAGGAAGTAGAGGCAGAGAACAGGGTTGGGCTGCCTGGGCCTCAGACCTCCGGAGGGACCCAGGGTCTCTGGCCTCCAACCCCTGTTAGGAGCTGCTACCCCTCCCTGTGCCCTGTGCTCACCCTCTCTTCTCCCACAGAGGCAGCTGGACTCTCCGTGACATCCAAAGTCATCCTGGGCTCTGCTGGGACAGCTCTTGGGGCCTGGCTGGGTTCACCCCTTCCACTCCCCCAGCTGAACACCGCACTGAGGCAGGGAGGTGGCTCTCTTGGTGGAGATGACTCTCCTGGGCCTCTGGATGACAGTCTTCCAAAGGACAAGTCCCCTACTCCCAAAATTCTTCAAGGAAGCATGAAAAATAAAGATGCTGGTGATCTTCTCCTAGTGTCAGTTCTCTGTTCTTGTGGTCAGGATAGGGTACATCTCTGCTGCAGGAGTGCTGAACAGGGAGGGACTCAGGATGAAGGAGCATGGGATGTCTGTGACCAGAGCCAGGTCTGGCCCCAGGCTTTCCACTCATTCTGTGGTCCTGAGCAGGTCATGTCTGCCCTTTGAGCCTCAGTTCGCTGCTCTTCAGATGGAAGAGTCAGGCAGAGTCAGCATCATAGGATGATGTGGCTCTTGGGTCATTGCTTGAGCCATTGACCCTCAATTACGAAGCCCTTTGTCCTCACGCATGACTGATCCCTCCCTTTCCCACCTAGGACTCAGGGTGTGGCTGTATGATTACTTTAGAAGTTCAGCAACGCTGCATTTGCCTGGCCTGTGAGCCTTCTCCACACAGGTAGAGAAGTTTCATTCCTCCAGGGAGCTCTGTCCCTCTCAGCACACAGCCCAAGCTCCTCAGTCCCCAGGTGGACTGAGCAGAGCCCGTGAGGATGGACAACGGGCTGGGGCTCCTGAGAAGCAGGCCAATGCAGAACATCCATTTCCAGAGACCTACTATGTGCCTGGCCCCAGATCAGGTGCCAGCTGTCCTATGCACACTGACCTGGCATCTGCCATCCGGCACCTACCTGGCCGTGAGGATAAGTAAACCACACTTGACTTCTGGAAGGCCTGTTTAGACTCGGCCTCTGACCTCAACGTCAGTCCCACTCTGGGCTATTTGACCTTCACACTTACTTTTCCTTTACAGCTGCATTCCCACAGGACTCTCCCTGGGATGCTGGCTGAGCTGACTCCCACAGCTCCCAACGGGCCTCAAGGCTCCATCCCACGTGATCGCCCTGGCTACAGAGGATCACAGAGGTCCACCTCTGCCCAGGGTGCACAATGCTGGGGAAGCCAGCCCTTAACCGGTGATGTTAAGGGACTTGGGGTAAATTACAGAAATGACCACATTCTCTGCCCTTTCAGCATGGCTGTACAGCTCCTCCCATCAAGAGGTAGGGATTTCTTTCCCCTCCCTTTGAATCTCTTCTGGCCTGGGGAGTTGCTCTGGCCTGGCGGATAGAACACAGTGGAAGTGATGGCGTGCTAATCTTGAACCTAGTCCCTAAGAAACCTTGCAGCCTTCTGCTGTACCTCCTGGACCCCATCACTGCCATGAGAACAAGCCAGGCTGGGCAAGCACACAAAGTTCATTCATTCCAGACAAGACCCCCGACATGGCAGCACGCCCAACCAAGTTCTGCAAAACCGACCTGCAGCTGACTGCAGATGGGTGAGGGCCCCAGCCGAGACCAGAAGAACCACCTGCCTAGATTGCTGATCCACAGAATCAGGAGCTACATAGCTTTTTTAAGCCACTAAATTGTGTGGTCACTTTTTATCCAGCTATAGGTGACTGACAACATAAGACAATGTGTATCATCACTGAAGAGGATCAGGCTATATGGCCTGTAGGACAGAGAAGGAAGTGATTGATTCTAATTGTAGCAACCTGGGAAGACTTCCTGGAGTAAGGGCTGTTTGACCTAAGGCTTATGGAGTTGTAAGTACCAGAAACTTGATCGCAACTTGCTCAGAGTTCAAGGGACTTCATTGCTTTAAGAAATGGAAAGGTCCAAAGGTAAAGTATGCTTCAGGCAGGGTTTGATTCAGCAACACGGATGCCAAAGACCTGTCTTTTCTATTCTTCGTTTCTGAGGCATCGGGTTCATCCTGTGGCTGCCAGCTCTTGTGGTTACAAGACAGCTGTTAGCAAGTTCTGGAAGCTACCTTCTTTATTCATGTCTCCCAGAAAGAACATGTTTTCATGTACTTCCTCCTGAAAAGCAAAGAAACATCTTTCCCAAATACCTCTAGTAAATGTTCATGCTGCAATCTTAAATGGAGTCATTTACTCATTCCTAAAACCCTTTAGTTAGGCCCAAAGGATGGGTGGGGTGTGATGACTGGTTTAAGTCCACCTTGGCTCACCTTTAGAAAGTGCAAGGAGAGCCGATGCCTCTGATACACTCATAGGTCAGGGCAGGGGCTCCTATACCTGCAAGAGGAGGTTTCTGTTTCAAAGAAGAGAGGGGGGTAAGAGACACTGAGTGCCCACACACAGTGTCCTGTACAGACAGCGTGGGCGTTGTTCTCAGGGAAGACAGCGCCTCAAGGATCCTTGGGGGAAACCAAAGCGGGCTCCCACCAGGTTCACTGCTTCTTTCTCTGTCTTGTTATCCTCACCACTCCAGCCATTAAGGAAGAGCACACCGGACCCGAAGGCAAGTGGACAGTAGGTTACTGTCTTTTTATTTTTAACTTTACAATATGGGATTATATTATTTTCTAATGAAAACCAACATTTTATTACATTTTAATTACTTAAGAGATCTTGAAGTAGCTTCGACTCTTAAAAATCTGAATTCCTATAGGTGAGGCTAAAGCCCCCTTGGCTCTGATAAGCATCCTTGCCCCTCGTTACAGCCCCTACTCCCACTCTCAGAAGTAAAGCACTGCTGCAATTTCTTACGTTCCTTTCCAGGGACCCCCCTTTTATACTGTGATAAAAATTCATAAAATTTACCATCTTGACCATTTTTTTAAGTACAGTTCAGCAATGTTAGGTATATATTCACGTTGCTGTGAAACATCTCCAGAATTTTTTCATCTTGCAAAACTGAAACTCTGTTCCCATTAAACAGCTCCGCTCTACCCCTCCCCCTGCCCCTGGTAACCACCATTCTACTTTCTGTCTTTGTGAATTTGACTACTCTAGGTACCACTTATTGGCGGAATTATATAGTATTTGTCGTGTGTGTGTATGTGTGTGTAGAGATGGCTTTTTTTCCTCCATGTTGCCCAAACTGATCTCAAATTCCTGGGCTCAGCTGATCCACCCACCTTGGGCTCCCAAAGTGCTGGGATTACAGGTGCAAGCCACCATGCCTGGCCAAAACTATATAGTATTTGTCTTTTTGTGACTGGCTTATTTCACTTCGTATAATGTTCTCATCCATGATGCAGCATGTGACAGAATCTCCTTCCTCTTTAAGGCTGAACGACATTCCATTGGATGCATCGATCACATTTTGTTGATCCATTCACCCATCAGTGGACACTTGGGCTGCTTCCACCTCTTGGCTTTTGTGCATAGTGCCGCTATGTATGTGGGTATGCAAATATCTCTTTAAGATGCAGTGTCTTAGGCCGTTTGCACTGCTGTGACAAAATACCATAGACTAGGTAGCTTATAAAACAGAAATTTATTTCCCACAGTTCTAGAAGCCGGGAAGTCCAAGATTAAGAGGCGTCAGCCCCCTTGGTGTCTGGTCAGGTCCCTTTCCTGGTTTGTAAATGGTGCTTTCCTGGTTTGTAAATGGTGCTTTCTCTGTGTCCTTATCATGGTAGTGGGCTAAGGCAGCTCTCTGGGGGCCTCTTTTATAAAGGCATGAATCCCATTCATTAGGGCTCTGCTCTCCTGATTTAGTCACCTCCCAAAAGTTTCATCTCCCAGTACCATCACCTTTGGGGTTATGATTTTAACAAATTTGGCGGGGACATAGCATTCAGACCATAGCACCCTGCTTTCAATTCTTTGGGATATATACCCAGAGGTGGGGTTCCTGGACCATATAGTAGTTCTCTTAATTTTTAAAGGAACTTCCATACTGTTTTCCATAGCAACTACTCCATCTTACAATCCCACCAACAATGTACAACGGTTCCAGTTATATAAGGGCCAACACTTTTTATTTTCTGTTTTTTTGATAGCAGCCATCCTAATGGTGGTGAGGTGGTATCTCATTGTGGCTTTGATCTGCATTTACTTAATGATTAGTGATCTTAACTTTTCATGTACTTTTTGGACATTTGTATATCATATTAGTTCATTTTGCACTGCTGTAAAGGCATACCTGAGACTGGAGACTGAGTGCTTATAAAGAAAAGAGGTGTATTTGGCTCATGGTTCTGCAGGGAGCATGGCACTGATATCTGTTCGGCTTCTGGAGTGGCCTCAAGAAACTTGTACTCACAGTGGAAGGCAAGGGGAGCTGACATCACACGGCGCGAGAGCAAGAGGAAGGCAGGAGGTGCCAGGGTCTCTTCTGCAGTCAGATCTTGCAGTAACTAATAGAGTGAGAGCTAACTCATTACTGCGAGGACAGCGCCAAGCACCCCCATGACCCTAACACCCACGACTAGGCCTCATCTCAAACACTGGAGGTTACATTTTAACATGAGATTTGGAGGGGGCAAATATTTAAACTATAGCACAGATCATCTTTGGAGAAATGCCCATGTAAATGTTTTGCCCGTTTTATTGATATATGACTTATTATTGTTATTATTTCAGATGGAGTTTCACTCTTCTTGCCCAGGCTGAATGCAATGGCGCAATCTCAGTTCACTTCAACCGCTGCCTCCCAGCTTCAAGCGATTCTCCTGCTTCAGCCTCCCAAGTAGCTGGGATTACAGGCACACACCACCACGCCTTGCTAATTTTTTGTAGTTTTAGTAGAGACAGAGTTTCACCATGTTGGTCAGGCTGGTCTTGAATTCCTGACCTCAGGTGATCCGCCTGCCTCAGCTTCCCAAAGTGGTGAGATTACAGGCGTGAGCCACCACTCCCGCTTTTGCTCATTTTAAAATTGGGTTATGCGATTTTTTGTTGTTGAGTTGTAGCATTTTTTTGTATACTCCGAATATTCACTCTTCATTGCCAAGTCCAATGTCATGAATAATTTCCCCTATGTTTTCTTCTAGGAGTTTCATAGTTTTATGGCTCACATTTAGGCAATTAGTTCTCCATGCCCTTTTAAAGTTATTTCTGTGGATAGTTGATAAAAGAGATACATAGGTATCTCCACAGAAAATATTTTTATGTAGTTCTGTTATATGCATTTTTATTGCTACGATTTTGTTTAACCTAACACATACTGTTCTGATGTTGGCTTTTTTATATTTTATAAGTCTTTTTAAATTATTTTTAATTGCTGCTTAGTATTCTATGATAATGATCCACCACATTTTATTTTGTCTTTTCCCTTTTAATGGTACTTGTGTAGCTGGTTGCTAAAGGAACATTTCCTACTTTGGAGAAATTACTTTTCTTCTTATTATTATACTTTTAAGTTCTAGGGTACATGTGTACAACATGCAGGTTTGCTGCACCCATCAACTCGTCATTTACATTAGGTATTTCTCCTAATGCTCTCCCTCACTCAGCCCCCTCCCCGCAACAGGCCCAGTGTGTGATGTTCCCCTCCCTGTGTCCGTGTGTTCTAATTATTCAATTCCCACTTGAATAATGAGTGAGAACATGCGGTGTTTGATTTTCTGATTTTCTGTACTTGTGATATTTTGCTGAGAATGATGGTTTTCAGCTTCATCCATGTCCCTGCAAAGGACGTGAACTCATCCTTTTTTATGGCTGCATAGTATTCCATGGTATATATGAGCCACATTTTCTTTATCCAGTCTATCATTGATGGGCACTTTGGTTGGTTCCAAGTCTTTGCTATTGTGAATAGTGCCACAATAAACATACGTGTGCACGTGTCTTTATAGTAACATGATTTTATAATCCTTTGGGTATATACCCAGTAATGGGATTGCTGGGTCAAATGGTATTTCTAGTTCTAGATCCTTGAGGAATCACCACATTGTCTTCCACAATGGTTGAACTAATTTACACTCCCACCAACAGTGTAAAAGCGTTCCTATTTCTGCACATCCTCTCCAGCATCTATTGCTTCCTGACTTTTTAATGATTGCCATTCTAACTGGCGTGAGATGGTATCTCATTGTGGTTTTGATTTGCATTTCTCTGATGGCTAGTGATGATGAATGTTTTTTCATATGTCCGTTGGCTGCATAAATGTCTTCTTCTGAGAGGTGTCTGTTCATATCCTTTGCCCACTTTTTGATGGGGTTATTGGTTTTTTTCTTATAAATTGGTTTAAACTCTTTGTAGATTCTGGATATTAGCCCTTTGTCAGATGGATAGATTGCAAAAATTTTCTCCCATTCTGTAGGTTGCCCTGTTCACTCTGATGATAGTTTCTTTTGCTGTGCAGAGGCCCTTTAGTTTCATTAGATCCGATTTGTCTATTTTGGCTTTTGTGGCCATTGCTTTTGGTGTTTTAGTCATGAAGTCTTTGCCCATGCCTATGTCCTGAATGGTATTGCCTAGGATTTCTTCTAGGGTTTTTATGGTTTTAGGTCTTACATTTAAGTCTTTAATTCATCTTAAGTTAATTTTTGCATAAGGTGTAAGGAAGGGATCCAGTTTTCCCAGCACCATTTATTAAATAGGGAATCCTTTCCCCATTGCTTGTTTTTGTCAGGTTTGTCAAAGATCAGATGATTGTAGTATGTGTGGTGTTATTTCTGAGGCCTCTGTTCTGTTCCATTGGTCTATATATCTGTTTTGGTACCAGTACCATGCTGTTTTGGTTACTTATCCTTGTAGTATAGTTGAAGTCAGGTAGCGTGATGCCTCCAGCTTTTCTTTTTGCTTAGGATTTTCATGGCAATGCGGGCTCTTTTTTGGTTCCATATGAACTTTAAAGTAGTTTTTTTCCAATTCTGTGAAGAAAGTCATTGGTAGCTTGATGGGGATGGCATTGAATCTATAAATTACCTTGAGCAGGATGGCCATTTTCATGATATTGATTCTTCCTATCCATGAGCACGAAATGTTCTTCCATTTCTTTGTGTCCTCTTTTATTTCATTGAGCAGTGGTTTGTAGTTCTCCTTGAAAAGATCCTTCACATCCCTTGTAAGTTGGATTCCTAAGTATTTTATTCTCTTTGTAGTAATTGTGAATGGGAGTTCGCTCATGATTTGGTTCTCTGTTTGTCTGTTCTTGTACAGGAATGCTTGTGATTTTTACACATTGATTTTTGTATCCTGAGACTTTGCTGAAGGAGATTTTGGGCTGAGATGATGGGGTTTGTAAATATACAATCATGTCATCTGCAAACAGAGACAATTTGACTTCCTCTTTTCCTAATTGAATACCATTTATTTCTTTCTCTTGCCTGAGTGCCTTGGCCAGAACTTCCAATACTATGTTGAATAGGAGTGGTAAGAGAGGGCATCCTTGTCTTATGCCAGTTTTCAAAGGGAATGCTTCTAGTTTTTGCCCATTCAGTATGATATTGACTGTGGGTTTGTCATAAATAGCTGTCCCTTAGTATTTTGAGATATGTTCCATCAATACCTAGTTTATTGAGAGTTTTTAGCATGAAAGACTGTTGAATTTTGTCTAAGGCCTTTTGTGCATCTGTTGAGATAATCATGTGGTTTTTGTCATTGGTTCTGTTTATGTGATGGATTACATTTATTGATTTGCATATGTTGAACCAGCCTTGCATCCTAGGGATGAAGCTGACTTGATCATGGTGGATAAGCTTTTTGATGTGCTGCTGGATTCGGTTTGCCAGTATTTTATTGAGGATTTTCGCATCGATGTTCATCAGAAATATTGGCCTAAAATTCTCTTTTTTTGTTGTGTTTCTTCCAGGCTTTGTTATCAGGATGATGCTGGCCTCATAAAATGAGTTAGGGAGGAGTCCCTCTTTTTCTGTTGATTGGAATAGTTTCAGAAGCAATGGTACCTGCTCCTCTTTGTACCTCCAGTAGAATTCAACTGTGAATCTGTTTGGTCCTGGACTTTTTTGGTTGGTAGTCTATTTATTACTGCCTCAATTTCAGAACTTGTTATTGGTCTATTCAGAGATTCAGCTTCTTCCTGGTTTAGTCTTGGGAGGGTATATGTGTCCAGAAATTTATCCATTTCTTTTAGATTTTCTAGTTTATTTGTGTAGAGGTGTTTATAGTATTCTCTGATGGTAGTTTGTGTTTCTGTGGGATCAGTGGAGATATCCCCTTTATCATTTTTTATTGTGTCTATTTGATTTTTCTCTGTTTTCTTCTTTATTAGTTTTGCTAGCTGTCTGTCAATTTTGTTGATCTTTTCAAAAAAACCTGCTCCTGGATTCAATGATTTTTTGAAGATTTTTTTTTTTTTTGTATCCCTATTTCCTTCAGTACTGCTCTGATCTTAGTTATTTCTTGTCTTCTGCTAGCTTTTGAATTTGCTTCTCTAGTTCTTTTAATTGTGATGTTAGGGTGTCTATTTTAGATCTTTCCTGCTTTCTTTTGTGGGCATTTCATGCTGTAAATTTCCCTCTACACCTTGCTTTAAATGTGTCCCAGAGATTCTGGTACGTTGTGTCTTTGTTCTCACTGATTTCAAAGAACATCTTTTTTTCTGCCTTCATTTGATTATTTACCCAGTAGTCATTCAGGAGCAGATTGTTTAGTTTCCATGTAGTTGTGTGATTTTTGAATGAGTTTCTTAATCCTGAGTTCTAATTTGATTGCACTGTGGTCTGAGAGACAGTTTGTTGTGATTTCTGTTCTTTTACATTTACTGAAGAGTGTTTTACTTCCAATTATGTGGTCAGTGTTAGAATAAGTGTGATGTGGTTCTGAGAAGAATGTATATTATGTTGATTTGGGATGGAGAGTTCTGTACATGTCTATTAGGTCCACTTGGTGCAGAGCCGAGTTCAAGCCCTGGATATCCTTGTGAATTTTCTGTCTCGTTGATCTGTCTAGTATTGACAGTGGGGTGTTAAAGTCTCCTATTATTATCGTGTGGGCGTCTAAGTCTCTTTGTAGGTCTCTAAGAACTTGCTTTATGAATCTGGGTGCTTCTGTATTGGGTACATATATATTTAGGATAGTTAGCTCTTCTTGTTGAACTGATCCTTTTACCATTATGTAATGGCCTTCTTTGTCTCTTTTGATCTTTGTCGGTTTAAAGTCTGTTTTATCAGAGTCTAGGATTGCAACCCCTGCTTTTTTTTTTTTTTGGTTTCCATTTGTTTGGTAGATCTTCCTCCATCCCTTTATTTTGAGTCTATGTGTGTCTTTGCACATGAGATGGGTCTCCTGAATACAGCACACTGATGGGTCTTGACTCTTTATCCAATTTGCCAGTCTGTTTCTTTTAACTGGGGGTATTTAGCCCATTTAAATTTAAGGTTAATATTGTTACGTGTAAATTTGATCCTGTCATTATGATGCTAGCTGGTTATTTTGCCTGTTAATTGATACAGTTTCTTCATAGCATCAATGGTCTTTACAGTTTGGCATGTTTTTGCAATGGCTGGTACTGGTTGTTCCTTTCCATGTTTAGTGCTTCCTTCAGGAGCTCTTGTGAGGCAGGCCTGGTGGTGACAAAATCTCTCAGCATTTGCTTGGCTGTAAAAGATTTTATTTCTCCTTCACTTATGAAGCTTAGTTTGGCTAGATATGAAATTCTGGGTTGAAAATTCTTTTCTTTTAGAATGTTGAATATTGGCCCCCACTCTCTTCTGGCTTGCAGAGTTTCTGTTGAGAGATCCACTGTTAGTCTTACGGACTTCCCTTTGTGGTTAACCCAACCTTTCTCTCTGACTGCCCTTCACATTTTTTCCTTTATTTCAACCTTGGTGAATCTGACAATTATGTGTCTTACGGTTTCTATTCTCAAGGAGAGTATATTTGTGGTGTTATCTGTATTTCCTGAATTTGAATGTTGGCCTGCCTTGCCAGGTTGGGGAAGTTCTCCTGGTTAATATCCTGAAGAATGTTTTCTAACTTGCTTCCATTCTCCCCATCACTTTCAGGTACACCAATCCAGCGTAGATTTGGTCTTTTCACATAGTCCTGTATTTCTTGGAGCCTTTGTTTGTTTCTTTTCACTCCTTTTTCTCTAATCTTGTCTTCTCACTTTATTTCATTAATTTTATCTTCAATCACTGATATCCTGTCTTCTACTTGATCGAATTGGCTATTGAAGCTTGTGTATGCTTCATGAAGTTCTCATACTGTGGTTTTTCAGCTCCATTAGGTCATTTAACCTCTTCTCTACACTGATTATTCTAGTTAGCCATTCTTCTAACCTTTTTTCAAGGTTTTTAGCTTCCTTGCAATGGGTTAGAACATGTTCCTTTAGCTCAGAGAAGTTTGTTATTACTGCCCTTTGAAGCCTATTTCTGCCAACTTGTCAAACTCATTCTCCATCCAGTTTTGTTCCCTTGCTGGGGAGGAATTGTGTTCCTTTGGAGGAGAAGAGGTGTTCTGGTTTTTGGAATTTTCAGACTTTCTGTTCTGGTTTCTCCGCATCTTTGTGGTTTTATCTACCTTTGGTCTTTGATATTGGTGACCTACGGATGGGGTTTTGGTGTGGATGTCCTTTTTGTTGATGTTGATGCTATTCCTTTCTGTTTGTTAGTTTTCCTTCTAACAGACAGGCTTCTCAGCTGCAGGTCTGTTGGAGTTTGCTGGAGGTCCACTCCAGACCCTGTTTGCCTGGGTATCACCAGCAGAGGCTGCAGAACAGCAAATATTGCTGCCTGATCCTTCCTCAGGAAGCTTTGTCCCAGAGGGACACCTGCCTGTATGAGGTGTCTGTTGGCCCCTACTGGGAGGTGTCTCCCAGTCAGGCTACATGTGTTACAGCCAGGCTACACTTGAGGAGGCAGTCTGTCCATTATTGGAGCTCAAACACTGTGCTGAGAGAACCACTGCTCTCTTCAGAGCTGTCGGGCAGGGACATTTAAGTCTGGAGAAGCTGTCTCTGCCTTTCGTTTAGCTATGCCCTGCCCCCAGAGGTGGAATCTCGAGAGGCAGTAGGCCTTGCTGAGCTGTAGTGGGCTCCACCCAGTTCGGGCTTCCCTGCTGCTTTGGTTACACTGTGAGCATAGAACCGCCTACTCAAGCCTCAGCAATGGTGGACGCCCCTCCCCCACCAGGCTTCAGCGTCCTAGGTTGATCTCAGACTGCTGCTTTCTGTGGGTTTGGGACCTGCCGAACCAGGCATAGGAGGGAATCTCCTGGTCTGCTGGTGGCAAAGACCATGGGAAAAGTGCAGTATTTGGGCAAGAGTGTACCATTCCTCCAGGTACAATCACTCACGGCTTCATTTGGCTAAGAAAGGGAAATCTCCCAACCCCTTGTGCTTCCTGGGTGAGGCGATGCCCCACCCTACTTCGGCTCGCCCTCTGTGGGCTGCACTCACTGTCCAACCAGTCCCAATGAGATGAACCAGGTACCGCAGTTGGAAATGTAGAAATCACCCGTCTTCTGTGTCGATCTCGCTGGGAGCTGTAGACTGGAGCTGTTCCTATTCAGCTATCTTGTACTCTTCCTCTGAGGAATTTCAACATAAACCTCAAAGCTGAGAACATTGGAAAATAAGGATCCCCAGTTTCAAAGAGAGCTGCTGGACATGCCTCTTGGGGATTTATTTTAAGAAAGCATAACAAATCTGTGACTGTCAGCTCTTATCACTCACATGTAGCCTGTATGAGGGAGAGCTTAGGATTCATTGGAAAAAGTGCTTTAAGAGGAATTCATTCAAATATTTGTTGAGCGCCCTTGTATGCTCTAAGTGCTGTAATGCATTGTTAATACTACAGAGCCCCTGTTGTCATGGAGTTTTCCCCACAGGGCTTGAAGGTGCTTTGGCTTTTCTTGGTTCCTCTCTTGGAGCCCCAGGGGGTAGGGTGTGTGTGAGATAGTTAGTCCTGCATCTGCCACTCACCAGTCAGAGACTGGCTAGGGCCACCCATTTGCAGATGAACACAGGCTGGAACTATCTGTGCTTGGCAGGGAGAGGAAGCCTGCATTGCTGAGGGTTGCATGAAGGCCTTGGAAAGGTAACGGGCTTTAGTTATCTTGGCAGGACTCAGCCAAGCTTAGCCAATAGGGTACCTGCCTCAGTGTGGAGCACCCAGCAGAAAAAGGCAATGGATGTGGGAAGGCCCCGTGGGGAACTGATGAAGGACCCTCCTCATGACTCATGAGCTCATCTGTGAAATGGGGATGGCGGTACCTCTTCATGGGGTTGTTGTGAGGATTCAAGTACTTAACACAGGCGAAGCCCTCAGCACAGGGCTTGTTGGGTACAAGAACACACTCACAGGGACACTGCTGTGCTCTGTCTCTGATGCCCGCTGGTGGGGAAGATTCCCACTGCTAATTCTCTCTGTCAGTTCTTCCATCAGCAGGGACCCTCATTGCAGCATCCTTGACAAGGGTTTGCCACATCTGGCTGGACAGCTCCAATCCTGTACTGGGCTGCAGCTTTCAAACAGTCCACCACTCTCGGCTCCTCTCGACCCTCTGGGTGGTGATCATGGCCACATCCTTCTCAGCTGCATTGGGTTGGTGCCACGTCTGGCTCAGGGAAAACACAGTGCCAGACTCTAAAGGGGCAGCTTACCCCCAGAGTAGGCTTCCTGCCCTCCTGCCCAGGGCAGCCTTCTAACCACAGCCTTCTGCCCTTAGACTGTATAGACTCAACTCAGACAACTGTGCTTGTTGCCCTCAAATTCCAAGGGATTCAAGGCCAGGCACAGTGGCTCCTACCTGTAATCCCAGCACTTTGGGAGGCCGAGGTGGGCAGATCACTTGAGCTCAGGTGTTGGAGACCAGCCTGGCCAACATGGTGAAACCCTGTCTCTACTAAAAATGCAGAAAAAATCAGCCAAGTGTGGTGGCAGGTGCCTGTAATCCCGGTTACTCAGGAGGCTGAGGCAGGAGAATCACTGGAACCTGGGAGGCAGAGGTTGCAGTGAGCTGAGACCGTGCCACTGTACTCCAGCCTTGGTGACAGAGGGAGGCTCCATCTCAAAAACAAAAAAAAAAAAAAAAGAAAGAAAAAAAGAAAAGAAAAAGGAAAGAAAGAAAAAAAGAAAAAAGAAAAAGAAAAAGAAAAAAATTCCAAGGGATTGAAGTCATGCTTTCCACATAGGTACCATTTAGCTCTGGGTGGGCAGAGCCCTCCCCTCCTCTCATCATGGGGCTCAGGGAAAGGCACAGTCCACAGATTCTCCCTCATTCTCTCTCTCTCTTTTCCTTTCTCTGCAATCTCTACTCCCTAATTCCTCTACTTCTTTTAGAGCTGCTTTTACAGTTCTTAGCACATCCTCCCAGGAAAGGTTAGGGACTGGACGCTCCTGGCCCTATTTCATTACTGCTTCCTGTCTTTGACCCTGGCCTGAAATACCCTCAAGCATCCAACAACTGCCAAGGAAGTTCTGCATTTGACATTCACATGTGGTAAAAGTATAAAGACATGCATGAGAAGAGCCAGCTGTCAGTTCTGGAGAGGGAGGCAGAGAAAGGAGACTAGGAAGGGATTCGCAGGTTGTTTTCATTGTTTCTGTAATGTTTGAGTTCTTGAGCTGAGTGGTGGGCGCATAAGGATTATATTATCATCTATACTTTTTTGGATGCCTGAAAACACTTTATATTCCATACAGGGCATCTCTTTAAGAGTGTCTGTGAGCTGAAAAACAGCCAGTGTAAATGTCTCTCTCAACAATTTGCCATAATGGCAGCAGAAAAATGGTGAGATCTTAGGGTCAAGAAAGTGATTGGAAATTGAGCTCTATAATAATTAGATTTTCTTCTTTACTGGAAAAGAAAGGAGAAAAATGTCTGCAGTTAAGGTTTCCTGGGAAAACAAATCCTTTCTCATTTGCTGCCTGCATCGCTTAGGCTTGTGCTTCTGTTGGGGTGAAGCTGCTTAAAGCATCTGGAGTCAGCTCCTCTAAGAACACAGCCAAGCCCAGGTCTATATTCTTGGGAATTTGGGAGAGGGAGAGGATAGTTGCAAGATTAAGTCTTTGAGTAGGCAAGAGGGGATACAATCTTTAGGAACTGGGATAGTTCATCCACAGAAACGGAGAGAAGGCAGAGTATATGGATGTAGATATGGATATAGATGCTGGGGGTTGGTGGATTTGATGTTGAGAAGACTTCTTGATGACATAAGAAACCACCATTTGAGGGTGAGTGGAGAGGAGATGGTCATAGATGCCTTTTGAAGAAAGAAGTTGAATTTACTATTGAAATTGTGTAGAACTGCTGGACGAAAACTGTGTCCCTATGCTGGCCGTGGATTGTTCCATCCAGAAGTGATTTGAGCCTCAGCATTAGGGTGACCCCCACCTAGCCTTTGGTTAGGACATGGAGCCTGATGACATCACAAACATACATTCATTATGCTAATTTGCAAAGTCTCTGGTACTGATGTAGTAGCTGCACAGGGGCCTGTAGATTTCTGAATATACAGCCTCCCGGGGGGCCCTTCCCACAGAGAACACCAGAGTGGACACCTGCTGGACCCCTGAATAGGAGTATAGATCACCATCAGTGTGGCTTAAACTAGTTGAAGCAACCTGTTGATGTCACATTTGTGTCAACATAAAAAGAGAGAGAGAGAGAGACAAATCTTTAAGTAAAATAGTTTTACTTGGGAATAATACACAAGAAGTAGGATTGCAACCCCACAACATAAATATGGACCAGGGTGGCCTTTTTGTTTTGGAAAACAAAGGAAAAAATTAGGGAATTTTTAGAGAAAGAGGCTGTTATGCAAGTTGTTTTGAAAGACAGTTCAATACAATTTGTTTTATAAAAGTTATGCAAGTTGTTTTGAAAGGAAGTTTAATAGCCGTGATCCCACGTCCAAAAGCATATGCCTGTAATCCCAGCACTTTGGGAGGCAGAGGCAGGAGGATCACCTGATGTCAGGAGTTTGAGATCAACCTGGCCAACGTGGTGAAACCCCGTCTCTACTAAAAATACAAAAAATCAGACGGGCATGGTGGCAGGTGCCTTTAATCCCAGCTACTTGGGAGGCTGAGGCAGGAGAATCACTTGAACCCGGGAGGTGGAGGTTGCAGTGAGCCGAGATTGCACCACTGCACTCCAACCTGGGCAACAAGAGCAAAACTCCCATCAAAAAAAAGAAAAGAAAAGAAAAGAAAGAAAGAGAGAAAGAGAGAAAGAAAGAAAAGGAAAAAGAAAGAAAGAAAGAAAGAAAAGGAAAAAGAAAGAAAGAAAAGAAAGAAAAAGAAAGAAAGAAAGAAACAAACAAAAAGAAAAAGAAAGAAAGAAAGAAAGAAAGAAAGAAAGAAAGAAAGAGAAAGAAAGAAAGAAAGAAAAGAAAGAAAGGAAGAAAGGAAGGAAGGAAGGAAGAAAGAGAGTAAGTTTATTGGTGCTGGCAGCATCTTACAAGTCCTGGTGAGTTCTGACTGGCAAGTGTCAGTAGTTGTTAGGTAGGACTGGGAATCTTGGAGTAATGGTCAGGTTTCTGCAGTTTTGGATTGGGTGTGTGAGACGCTGTGCCAGGCAAGTGTTTTTGCATAACTGGCTCGCTCTCCTTGTGCTTCAGGCTGTCCTTGTGTGGCCCATGTAATAAGCTGCAGTTTGGAAACATTTCTCGTGATAGTTCCTATTAGCAGGCAAATGGGAGAGCCTCATCTTGTGTGACAGCCCTCCCTTATGGCCTTGCTGGCTCTGTCTGCCGAGGTTTGACCCAAGTGACTCCATTTTGAATCTTACAACCTGCACAGTACTCGTGTGGAAGATTTAAATGTACATTTCAGCACCTGGTGCTTTCTCTTCCGCCTGTTCTCAGAGCAGCCGCAGAGTGAGCCTGACCGTGTCATTTCTCAGCTTCATCCCCCATCCTCCAAAAGGTATAGACGATAATCCCCTGCAATGGCTTCAGGACACAAGATCAAGTCCTTGCAGTGCCTTTGCGGCCTCACAGGGCCTCTCTCCCTGGCCCACCTGCTGAGGCCACACTGGCCCCCTTGCTGCTCCTGCCACACGGGCTCTGCCACTGTCGTGGCCTCCATC
This sequence comes from Papio anubis, assembly GCF_008728515.1. Classification (NCBI taxonomy): domain Eukaryota; kingdom Metazoa; phylum Chordata; class Mammalia; order Primates; family Cercopithecidae; genus Papio; species Papio anubis. The sequence continues at coordinate 12,444,817 of NC_044982.1, read as the reverse complement.
TGGAATGACTGCCCCCCATAATTCTGCTGGGCTCACTGCGTCACCTCCTTTTGCTTTAGTGCTTCATCAAATAACATTCTATACATGTAGTTATTTATCATGTTCACTTTGCCCCCATTGCTGGTAAACTCTGTGAGGATGGATATTTTGGTCTGTTTTGTTTACAGTCCTATCCCAGTGCCTAGTCAGTATCCAGCACAGTGGGCCTTCAGTCGAGCCTTTTTTGAAAAACAGAACATCTGCCTATCACAAGGACTAAATTATTCTGAAAATCACCTTCTTCATTAGAAAGTAATAGTATCATTTTATTATAGAACTTTGATTTTACTTCTCATGACTTCATTATGCGTAGGGCACACTCCCATCTTGAATGAAATGACAAAGCATTTTATACTAACTGACAATGACTGATGCCATGGGCAAATCCTATTTCTCTAAATAACTGAAGTTTCCTCTTGACTGGCCGTGAGGGGAGAAAGATGTCTGCAGTTTCGGTTTCCTGGAAAATGAAACCTATCTCATTTGTTGCCTGTGTCAAGGGAATGTGCTTCAGTCGGGGTGGAGCTGCTTAAAAGGCCTGAGATCAGACCCTTTGGGAACACATCCGAGCTTAAGACGGTGAGGTCAGCTTCACATTCTCAGGAACTCTCCTTCTCTGGGTAAGACTGGGAGCGCGGGCAGGAGCTACCCTTCCCGTGGCCCCGAACTTGGGTGGGCTGTGGGCTCAGGGAGCAGAGGGGAGGCCTTGAGCATCCACTCTCTGCCCTGTCTTTTTGTTCTCATCAGGGAGCCTTGGGAGGGAAGGGACCTGAGCCCCATCTGTCCCTGGACTCTGGAATTTAAGGACAATTAGCTTTGTCCTTGCCCAGGTTTTCCTCAGGCCTTGAGGGCGGCTTGGGGTAAAGTGGGCAGCGGGGAGAGATAAGTGTTAGGAGGAACCAAGGCGGAGCCATTGCAAGTCCATGCCTGGCTGGGGTGTTGCTTCCCTATGGGAAGCCTCTGACCTGGAGCAAATCACTGAGCCAGATCACGTTCCCTCATCTGTAACATGCGGAGGGGGAGGGTCCCATCTTTTTCACATTAGTGAGCAGATTACATAAGAGCAGGCACCTCGCCTGCCATATATGCCTTAAAAATGCGGTTGGTTCTGATTTCCTAATTTTGGTGCCTTTTCAATTGCTCCATGGAGAGATACGGGAGTCCCAGAAGTGTCTAAGACGTTGGTGCTGGGACTTTCAGAAGAAAGAAAGCAGCCCCCCTGGGGAAATAAAGTTCCTCAGGGCCCTGATCTAACACAGGTCCTTTGTTAGCCCCAACTCCTCAACATGCCTCCCTCCCTCACCCCAGGATCCTTTCCAGGCCTGCTACCCCACAAGCTCAGAGCAGCCTCCCCAGCCCCCTGGAGCTCCTCACATTTTTCAGGACAGTGGGAGGCAAGCCAGGTTGTGCCCATCCCGTCCTCAGAGCTCCATCCCTTCGGCAGGTCTGGCTGAAGTTAAGGATCTCTTACTCTCTAGGCCACGGAATTAACCCGAGCAGCCATGGTGGCCTCCGCTTTCACCTCATCAGCAGTGACCGGTGTGGCCAAAGTGGCCAGGGTGGCCTCTGGCTGTGTCGTAGTCTTGCCCCTGGGTGAGTGTTCCTGGGAGGGGCTGGTGCTGGGGGCGAGGAGGCAGCTGGGGAGGGCAGGGGTCTTGTCCAGGGACCTGTGGGAGAGAAAATGGGGGGACACCCACAGCCTTGCTGCCCTGCCCTGTCCTCTCACAGCAGGTGTCCACCGTGACTTTCAGTCTGGGAGGGGGCCCGGGGCAGGCAGACTCTGGCCGGGTGCCCAGCCCTGGGTGTCCCCCAGGTCCTCTCCCCTCTGGGCCTGGGCCTCCTGCCTAGCTGGAAAGGGTCTGTCTACCACTGAGTCCCACTCTCTTCAGCTCTCCCTTCCCCCAGATTTACCGTCAGAATTCATCTCCTTTAGTTTACCTTGTCAGCAGGGCCCCTGTGTCCTGCGGGATCTCACATCCAGAGTATCGATTTTAACAAGATTCTTTAGCTCACTTTTTTCACTGGTTTCTGGGAGATCTCTTTCTAGTCTTATTTATTCTCATTCTTCTTCCTTCTCACCCTCAATTCCCCTCCCTCAAAGTCAACCTTTCTAATTTTCACATGTATTTTTGCAGAACGGGAATTGCGTTTTGTTTGCATGCGTTTTAACTGACATGCAGGATGGTGTGCTGTAGATCCCATTCTATTGCTTTTTTCCACACTGAGAACCATAATCTTGAGATCCATCAGTATCATTTGGTGAGCATCTAATCCTGGCCTCTACCTGCTGACAAGTGCTCCTCTGCGTGTATCCACTGCCCTTTACCTTTCTGTCTCCCTGGGTGGACATCCAGGGGTTCCCCCAACTCCGCCAGCACAAATGGCATAGGCTTGAACGGGGGCACAGGGCCCCTGACTCCTACCCTGACTTCTGACCCCTGCCCCAACCTCTAACCTCTATTTGAGCCTGCACTCACCCTCTGCCGACCCTGTCATCCTCAGCTGCCCTGAGCCCCAACATCTCTATCCTCAGACGATTGCTGGGAGCACTGGAGGTTAGCTCCTTCATGCTGGGGTCCCTCACTGGCACCCTGTTTTGCAACTTGGAGGTAACTGGCCCTCAGCAACACACACCACTCTTTGGGCTCCCAACTCAGTACAGAGAAGTGTGATGAGCAAGTGAGGGCCTGGGCCACACCCAGCAGTCCTTTCTGTTTGTCAGAAATGCCGATGACTTCTCAGTTTAAGATCAAGCAATTCATAAAATTAAAATAATAACAGCTCAACTTGAGCGAGCGCTTTTATGTTCTAGTCACTTACCCTAGCACTTGAGGTTTGTCAATTTGTTTAATTCTCGCAACAACCCCAGAGGAAGATAAGAAGATAATATTGTCCCTTATTTACCAACTGGGACAATTTACTATTGTCCAAGTGCTCTGGGCAGCACAGAAGGGTGTGGGGGTGCTGCTTCCAAGCTTGGAACAGAAGGCAGAACAATGAACAATGATAAGAAGTATTAATAGGCCAGGCACAGTGGCTTACACCTGTAATCCCAGCACTTTGGGAGGCCAAGGAGGGCAGATCACTCGAGGTCAGGAGTTTGAGACCAGCCTGGCCAACATGGTGAAACTCCATCTCTACCAAAAATACAAATATTAGCCAGGCATGGAGGTGCATGCCTGTAATCCCAGCTACTTAGGAGGCTGAGGCAGGAGAATTGCTTGAATCCAGGAGGCAGAGGTTGCAGTGAGCGGAGATTGTGCCACTGCACTCCAGGCTGGGTGACGGAGCAAGACTCTGTCTCAAAAAAAGAAAGAAAGAAAGAAAGAAAGAAAGAAAGAAAGGAAGAAAGAAAGGAAGGAAGGAAGGAAGGAAGGAAGGAAGGAAGGAAGGAAGGAAGGAAGGAAGGAAGGAAGGAAGGAAGGAATATTAATAGAAGTGGGAGAATAGAAATTGGAGGGAGGTCTCAGGGTAGGGCAGGTTCTGAATGGCGCAAAATAATGGCTAGGCTACTCTGCCCTATGAATGCCCATCAGCTGAGCCTAACAGGCAGGCCCCCCTACACAGAGCAGAGCAGCCAGTTCCTGAGGGCTTTTGTGTGTCAGGGTCCAGCCATCTTGACATCACCTCTCCTGCCTGCCAATAAAACTGAACCTTCTAACCAGGTTATCCATTCCTGAGTCCCTGGGCTCATAACCCCTCCAGGTGGCCTTTCTGGTCACTCAGGGGTGTCTCTTTACTTCCTCCACCATCACTCTAAGGCCTCTCCCTGGGAGCTCGCTGAACTCACTCCTGCACATCTGCCTATCTTTAGAACTCCTGGTCCCAAATTGCAGTTCTGGCCCCTCTGGCTGCTGGGGAAGAGAACCTCTGCCCGCTCCCCAAGGGCTCACCGTGTGGGAGAGCAAACCATGTATACCCAGTGCTGTGAGTGGCTCCAGTCATGAAGGAGCAAGGATGAGTTCTGCCTGGAAGAATCTGGGAAGGCTTCCTGGAGGAGGGAGCAATGGCATGGACCTTGAAGAGTCAGAAGCTTTCAATTCATTCCATTCAAGCATTGCTCTCACGTGGCATTCAAGCATTCTACAGTGCTTGCCATGACTCAGGCACACAGTGCAAAATGAAGCTCATCTTTCTCTACCATGAGGACTTACTACTATCTGAAGAGCTTTTTCTGGACTATAGGAGAAAGTCATGGTATCCCTCACTAATAAACACTGACCCTGCTTCAAATGAGCTAACAGCCCTGCTCAGAGAGCATGACATCCATCCTGTTCACTTCTCCCTGCCCCGGTCAAACCACCAAGCCCTAGATTTCATTGCCAAGTATCCTGTATTTACTGGGAGCTGACATCACAGTAGCATGCCTTCCTAGCGATATCTATAAGATTTTGTTCATTTTTGTTCTGCTTTTCATTTGAACTAAACCTGGCTTGGGAGGCAGAAAAGAAAACGTCTGATTTCCCCCAATCAACCAACCAACCAACTTGGTCAGGGCCACGTAAATTCATTCAGGACAAGCGCTGGGGTCAAACCCCCCAGTGATCCTCACCCTCCTCCAGAAATTCCACTTCCCAAAATGAAACAAAGAGTGGTAGACTGGGGTCATCCCTTCCTGTGGCTCCCAACCTGGGGCAGCCCCTCCCGCTGGATGGGCAATTAGCTCAGAAAGTGGAGGGGAAGCCAGTGTGGATCTACTCACAGAATGTTCTTTTGGTTTCCAGCGAGGATTGCTACAGTCGTGATTGGAGGAGGTGAGTCTATGGGGAAGGGGCTCAAGTAACCACCTGCTCCTAGGGAGGTGGACCTGGGGAGCAGCTGGCCTTGTCCATGCCAAGGTTTCCCTCACGTGGGTGGTCAGGGGAGGAGGTGGGATGAGGGGCTAAGTATGAAACAAGGAGCTAGAAGTACGGCACTGGAAGCTGGAAGCAGGGACTTGGAGACTGGGAGCTGGAGCGTGTGTGGGCAGGGTGTGGCAGCAGCCGGCCAGAGGCCATTTCCCCTTTGCAGAACATTCTGTGTGACCCTGAGCATGTCTTTGAACTCCTCTGAGCCCCTGTTTCCTCTCCAGAGAAAGGGCTAGCAATGCCCTTTCAGGGTTATGGTCAGGATTGCATAGGGTGAAACAATAGAAATTGAACACCGTAGACGTGAAAGAGATGCCAGGGGCTCCCCTTGGTTTAGTTGCTTCCGATGTGCTCTGTGGCAACACCACGGAGCCCTAGAGCTGTCTCTTTGAGCCACTGTGAATGTGCCTCTTACATAAGCTCCTGGGCAAGATCTGCTCCCCTAATGAGATTTGCTCCCCAGCAAAGATAAGAAACTTGGAAAGCACTCCCCTGGTCCAGCATTTGGCCAGGGCAGACACTGAGGCCCCGAAGACAAGTGGCTTTCCCAAGGAAGGTCCTGCTGCCTAGCAGAGCTTGGCCCAGAGCCCTATGCCCAGTGGCCCTACTAGCTTTTCCCTCTACTTTCCCCGCCTGGCTGTGCTCCCCTTGATTTGTGCCTATTGGCCGTGCCCATAGTCTCTCCCAAGCTCAGAGTTCACCTCTCTCTCCAGATTCCCTGAGGTCCCCAAGCCTGACTCAGTGTATCTGGGGGGTCCCTTCTGAGCCCACGCACTGACCCAGCTCCTCTTCCCTGCAGTTGTGGCCGTGGAGGCTGTGCCCATGGTGCTCGGTGTCATGGGCTTCACTGCGACGGGAATCACCTCGTCCTCCATAGCAGCCAAGATGATGTCCGCAGCAGCCATTGCCAATGGGGGTGGAGTTGCCCCGGGCAGCCTTGTGGCTACTCTGCAGTCACTGGGTAAGTATCCTGGCAGGGCTGGCTGGGGAGGGCGATGAGGAGGGCAGGAGCCTCCAAGGACCCAGTCCCAATCTCAGTCCTATGGGCCTCAATTTCTGTTTCTCTGTCTCTCTCTATACATTCTCTCAGAATTTCTCTGAGGGAGATGGAGGAGGGAGGGAAGGAGCCCAAGCCAGGAACAGTGGGCCCAGGAAGACTCAGCCTGAAGCAGATTTGCTGGGTTACCTGGGGCATCTCCTCCCCTCTGGGGTACAGCCTCCTTCACTGAAGAGTGAGGCTGCTTCCAGCTCTGGAGTTTACCATGGGAGTTCATGCCTGCAGCAGCCTCTCCCCAAACAAAGACCCCGAGGGTACTGGGAAACAGAGAGGGGAACTGGGTGGGGTCTCGAAGCCTCAGCCCCTTCTGAGGGTCAGTGGAGTGTCTGACCCCACAGTCCTGCCCACAGAGCTTCCCGGACAGGCATGTCCCACACTGTTCACCCTCTGTTTCTTCCCAGGAGCAACTGGACTCTCCGGGTTGACCAGATTCATCCTGGGCTCCATTGGGTCTGCCATTGCGGCTGGCATTGCGAGGTTCTACTAGCTCCCTGCCCCTCGCCCTGCAGAGAAGAGAACCGTGCCAGGGGGAGAAGGCACCCAGCCATCCTGACCCAGCGAAGAGCCAACTATCCCAAATATACCTGGGGTGAAATATACCAGATTCCGCACGCCCAGAGGAAAATAAGAAATAAAGATGAATTGTTGCAACCCTTCCCAGAACCTTTTTTTCTCGCTGGCTGTGGGGCAGGCCCAGCATACCTGGGGTGGGGAGGGGGCATGCTAGGCTCAGGAGTATCAGGAAATGCGTTCCTATGTTGTTTTGCTTCTTCTTTCCACACCCTCTATGAGCACATGCTGTGGTCCAGGCACTGGGCTGGGCCCCAGGGAACAGAGGGGACACAGCTCGGTCCCCTCGGTCCCCTCAATCCCCACAGCCAGCGACACTCACGTCTGCTGAAGGGATGGACCCACAGACAGATGGCCATGGGCACTAACCTCTGATAAGTGCTATGCCAGAGGCCAGCCCATGGCTCTGAGGGCCAGAGGCATGTTGAGGAAGGGGAGTGTGGATTTTTTATCCTGAGGACTTCGGAGAGGCACTAAAGGGTTTTCAACACGGCAGTGACCGGGGACGCTACAATCCTGCACACTCCGCCCTGGGGAGGGGTCACGTTAGGCTCAATTCTCTTTCCCCACGCTGTCATCACAAAATCTTGGGATGTGATGAACCGAAATGAATCTAAATTTGAAGACAAGCTGTCCCCTCCCCTGCTACGACTCCGTATAACCCTGGGCAGGTGACCTTCTCTCTGAACCTGTTTGTCCCTCTCTAAATGAGGAGTTGAACTAAATGACCTTCAAGATCCCAGCCAGCCTTTGTGTGTGGCTCAGTATGTGTGGCTCAGGTTTGTGTTTGGCTACAGTGTCTGTGATCACTGCAAACAGAGTGAGTCCCTGTCTCAAAAAGTTAAAAAAAAAAAAAAAAGAAAGAAAAAAGGAAATTATCTGGGTGGCTCTGATCCAATTACATGAACCCTTTGAAAGCAGAGAATCAAAGAGAAGCAAAACTGTGAGTCTAGTCTACAGACATTTCAAAAACTTGAACAACTCATCCACGTCTCTTAATTGGGTCAGTGAAGCATGGTTTGTACCCAGCCATAGAAATGAAGCTTCTCAGGGTATTCTTTCAATATGTGATTCCTTCCCCTTTCTTTGATGCCTTGGGTAATCTGAAAGAAGCTGTGAAACTTCTCCCCACAAAAGGTACACATTCCCCAAATAATACCCTCAATGTCAGGGCATTCATTAGGACAGCGGAAGACCCTCATTGGAATGAAAGGTAAAACCCCCTGCGTTAACTAGAAATCCAAGCCCTTTCGAAAGGAAAGCACTTGGGTCTGACCTGGGTCTGGGAGGATGGATGAGCCTGCACCCAGCTGAAGCCTAGTAAACAGTCCTGCAAGGCAGTCACCCTGGAGCACCCATTATTCTAGGTGTGGGTCCTGACCTCCTCCCTCATCCCCCTCATGAAGATGAGGCCTCCCGGTTCCCAGAGGATCTGTTTCCATTCTGGCAGCGAGTCCCTCACCCCCACCTTGGTTCTGTGGCTCTCACCTGGTTCTTTATCTCTAAACTCTCAGCTTCGACCTTTGTAGCAGGCAGAATTCTGAGAATGGTGCCCAATAACCTCCCTGGTATCATCCCCTCCTCTCTGGGTGTTGGTGGAGCTTCTGAGCATGTTGAGCTATCACTCCTGTGATTTTGTTACGTTAATGGCAAAAAGGATATTATTGGCCAGGCAAGGTGGCTCATGCCTGCAATCTCAGCACTTTGGGAGACCAGAGGGATTCCTTGAACCCAGGAGTTTGAGACCAGCCTGGGCAACATTATGAAACTCCATCTCTACAAACAAACACAAAAATTTAGCCAGGCATGGCGGTGCATACCTGTTGTCCCAACTACTCAGGAGGCAGACATGGGAGGATCACTTGAGCCCAGGAGGTTGAGGCTGCAGTGAGCCATGATTGCGCCACTGCACTCCAGCCTGGGAAACAGAGTGCAACCCTGTCTTAAAAAAAAAAAAAAGAAAGAAAGAAAAGAAATTATACAGGTGACTCTGATCCAATCACATGAACCCTTTGAAAGCAGAGAGTTTGCTCTGCTCACAGCAGTAAAGGAAGTTAGAGATGTGAAGCATGCAGGGGATTTGATATCTGTTCCTGGCTTTGTGGATAGGGATGCCATGAGCCAGGGAATGCAGGTGGCTATGAAGTGCTAAAAGCTGTCTCCAGCTGCCAGCCTGCAAGAAAATGAGGACCCTAGTCCTACAATGGCAAATAACTGAATTCTGTGGATAATCTGAAGGAGCTTGGAAGCCAGTTCTTACTAGAGCCTCCAGATGAGAGCCCAGGCTGGTTGAAACCTTTCATTTCTGCCTTGTGGGGCCATAAGCAGAGAACTCAGAACTTCTGACCTCCAGAACTATAAGATAGTAATGGGTGTCATTTAAAGTCAACTAAGTTTGTGGTAATTTGTTACACAGTAGTAGAAAATGGATACAGCCTGAATACCCTGTCTCCCTTCACTGGGCTGAGGCTTGTTCAGTCAGGAGCTGGCTGAACTGACTCTGGCAGCTCCAGGATTCCTGACACTCCTGGCCCCAGATGGCCCCTGGGACACCAGGTTCTACTCCTATGGGATTCCAGAAGAATCTGCCTGTCCTCAGGCCTGCAGTGTTAGGGAAGTCAGGCACATCCACAGCTAACTGTGCTGTGGCACACAGTGGCTCAGCAGGCTGAACAGGGATGCAGAGAATTCTCATCGCAGGGATCTAGAATAGGTTCCTGTTGAGACTGGTGTCTTCACCAGAGAGGCAGAGGCTGCCAGTAGTCACCCAATGCCTGCTCTTTCCTTCTAGATGATAGGAAGAGAGCCCTGGCTTTAGCTAGGTGCACAATCCCCAGGGAAGAACTGCATTCCCAAACTCTCTTGCAGTTAGATGCACTCATCTGGGTATGCAGTTAAAGGGATTAGATGGGCCCACCTTTGCCCCTTTGTCCTTTCCCATGGGCTCTGCTGCAGGCAGGAGAGTGAGCATCTTACACCTATAGTTGAGAACAACACCTTACAGAAGGCAGAGCAACAAGACTGCAGGAGCCTGGGTCTCCCAGAGCAGAGCCACCACCCTGGCTGATACTTCTAGATGAAAGAGAAAGAAACTTCTCTTGTGTAAGCCAAGACGGTCTCTTACTGCAAATGAATGTACTTTCTATTGAACACAGTAGGAAATCTTTTGATTGCAAGCAATAGAAGAATTAACCCAATAAAGAGAGTTGCTTCCATCTCTGTTCCATCTCAAAACACCACTAAAATAACAGTTAAGGATTAAAGAAAAGCATAAGCCCATAAGGACAAAGAGAAGAAAAAAGGAGATGACTCCACAGAAGTCACTCCTTCTTTCTCTAAACCCACCAATGAGAACCTGAGCCCCCCCCAAGGGAAACCTGCTTGGGTAATGCCCTGGACCCCCATAAAGGCCCACAGCCAGAAATGACATGGACAAGTGGTTCCACCTAGCAGCCCCAGGAAAGCTGGATATTAAGTTGTCAGTAGAGAGAGCAGAAAGAGTCAGCTTTGCCCTGCAGGACCCTGAAGGCTCAGCCACTGGAGCAGCATGGGCTTTGGAGGTGGGCATGAAGGTAGACGGACAGCAGGAGGGCTGGCTGAAAGTCTGCTTAAGAAGCAGGAAAACCCCATGAGTCCCCCTCCAATAGATCACTGGAGAGTTATCCCTGGAGAGGCTGAGTCTCTGGACTAGGGGGCACCAACATGACTAAGAGCAGGAGCTTCATACTAAAAATGAAAGTTTCCGTACTAAGTGTTAAGTCTCTCAATCTTCTTTATCAGTGGACACCTAGAACACTAGCAGGCAGGCTATGACATTCAGGATGGCAGTGCAGTGAATTCTTACACTTTTATGTTGCCTTGGCCTCCATTCTGAATCTAACTTGGACTTTCTCATACCAGAAGTAGGGTTTGGTCACCCTCGACACAGTTTCCAATTCTTTGCTGTCTTCCAGTCTCTCAAGATGGTCGATACTTATATCTGCCTTCTAAACTGCCTTTTGGTGACCACCTCCTTGTGGGACACCTAGATACAACGTACTTGACTTACCTCTCAGTCACAGTGTGACTCCACAGAAGTCATGCCCACGTGCTCTAAACCCACCAATTAGAACCCCCAAGGGAAACCTGCTTGGGTAATGCCCTGGACCCTCATTAAAGCCCACATGTCCCTCACCCCCTCTCTCTTGCTCTCACTTGCTGTTTGAGCACATGTGTCCTGGAGGGTGCCCTGTTCCCATTGGCCCTGGGTGGCACACTGCCCTCTTCTCTCTGGGACCTGTAAGCAACACATTGTTTCTGTTATGTCATGTATTTTGTTGAGTTGTCTCCTCTGAGTCTTATCTGACCAATACACATAAACCTGACTCCTCTCCTAGAGTGTGACTATCTTGGTAGAAATAAACTGGACACAAGTCAGAAAGAGCCACAAGAGCATGTGCCAGTATAAACAAGTTTCCTGTGATGAGACTGCCTGGTCATGGGTTGGACATTTAGGCCTTAGGCTGTCCTCCAGGATAAAGAATAAAGAAGTTTCCTGTGCTTTTACATTGTAAACATCCAAGACCAAATTTCTAGAGCCCCGTCAGCACAGGGCTAGAGTTTATAGCCACTCTCCGGAGAGAGTGAGAGAATGAGAGGCCAAATGAAAGGGAGGGAAAAAATGCAAAAAATGTGTGTGGGGGTTTAGGGGGAGATTCTTTCCAGGCATTTTACCAGCCCAGGAAAAGAAATGCTCATGTTCTGACACTCTGGGAAGAAGCTGGCCATTGAAAGCCTGGGTCAGATCACAGTACAGTCCCCGGGTTGATGAGAACAGCCCCTGTGGCCAAGCCTGCCATTGGATATCTACAAAGGCTCAGATATGATGGGGAAGCAGGTGTGAGCCCCTCATGTCTCTGATCCTCTCCCTCCTATCACCCCCAGCTGCAGCCCATCTAGGAGCACTCACCCTCTGACAGCTGTGAACCTTCAACACTGGCTTCCCCACCCACCAGGAGACTCAAGAGACCCAAGGGGGACTGGAGTGGCTGCTCTGAGTTTGTGGAAAACAGTGGGCACAGAAAGGAGTTATGAGCTGCGAGGACTGCAATGAGCCCAAGTGGGAGATGACTGGAGTGCTGTGACTTCCAAAGCACCTGGACTGGGGAAGGGAGGAAAAGAGCTTCTATGTCCTGCCACTCTGCCCTCTGTTCTCCTGAGTCCCCATACCACCTCTGGGTCACCTGTGGGACACCCTAAATAGCCACAGGGCAGTCCTAAAAGTGCTGAAACGAGAAGATCAACAAGAAGATCAAAACAAATAACACCTATATACACACACTGTGGTCAAGTCACTGCCCAGGTCTCATTACATAAAATCCTCACGCCATTCCAAGAAGGGTGATGCTCGTGGTCTTATTTTATAGACGTTGTTAGAAGAACTTGTAAGAAGTTGATCCAGAGTACCCAACTCCTGCTGCTATTAAAGATGGGCATCTTTCCATGGCTGAAAATGGTAAACTTTGCAGGTTATTTCCAGTAGATCTGCAGTCTGAATCTGGTTGCCTGCCCACTAGCTCTCTCCAGCTGCCTCCTTGAGCAACCAGCCTGCACTCAGGGAGGTAAATTTACTTTTACAATGACTCAAACAATTTCAGATTGATGAAGAGGTCTGGGGTGGGAGTAGGGGCAGAGTAGTTCAATAATTTTAACCATTTTGGGACCAGCCTCAGCCAAACTCTTTTGAGTGTCTTTGGTAACAGGGATTTACTAGTGGAAAAGATAACTGAGAATTGAGCCAAGATTTCCCTTGACAAATTGCAAAGACCTAGGGATCAATCACTGGTTTGAGTGATTTACCCCACTGCCCCATGCCTTGGCACATGGCACTGCCCAGGGTAGCCCAGCTGGGGACCAGCCCCAAAGCTGACCTGTATCCTCTTCTAAGATTCTGACAGGTCAGGGGCTACCTGGGGTGCTGAGCAGGTGGATCATTGCACAGAGATGGTGAAGCCACCTGTCTGAGCTTTATCCCAAGGGAAGGAGATGGATAAGACCTGAACACAGCCAGATTTCAAGAGCAACATGATAGAGTGCTGTGGCTATCTTAGGCTCAGGCTATCTTAGGGCTCCTGAGTGGGGACAGAGAAGAGAGTGGGAAGCAGCCTTAGGCTGAGACCCCAAGACGAGATGTTATGTTTTGGCTGTGTCCTCACCCAAATCTCATCTTGAATTGTAGCTCCCATAATCCCCATGTGTTGTAGGAGGGACCCAGTGGGAGGTAACTGAATCACAGGGGCTGTGCTGTGCTGTTCTCATGATAGTGAATAAGTCTCACTAGATCAGATGGTTTTATAAAAGGCAGTTCCCCTGCACATGCTCTCGTGCCTGCTGCCATGTAAGATGTGCCTTTGCTCCTCCTTAGCCTTCCGCCATGATTGTGAGGCCTCCCCAGTCATGTGCAACTGTGCATCCATTAAGCCCCTTTTTCTTTATAAATTACTCAGTCTTGGGTATGTCTTTATTAGCAGCGTGAGAACAGACTAATACACAAGGATTTGAGTGCAAGTGGCTTATTTGGGAGATGATCCCAGGAAACACCAACAGAGGAATGGGGAGGTGAGCAATGGAAGGGAAGGCAGTCCGGAAAATGTCAATTAATGAGTGACTTTGCAATGTGGGCCACGGAGGCTCAGTCCTGCTGGGGACCACTGGAGACAAAGTGGAACTGGCAAGAGTTGTCCCACCTGTAGGGTGTTAATCCCCTGACTCCCATCCATCATTGGCTGAGGTCTATTCTGGATCAACGCAAGGACACTTTCAGCCTGTCTTGTGATCCTCATGGGTGCGACCCTGGGAGGGAGGGTCAAAGGTGCTGGATGTAGGGAGCAGTAGGCAGGGACTGGGAGAGAGAGTACAGCGGGTAGGGGCAACAGTACAGACAGGACAAATGCTATTCATGCTGGGAAATGTGTATGTCTTTTTTCTGGGTAGGCCTTTCCCTGGGGGTTGAGTCAAACCAAGCAGGAGTCCAGCTGGACTTGGGTTTTGTAGTTGCCCTATGCTATGGTTTGAATGTTTGTTCCAACTCATGCTGAAATGTAATTGCCATTGTAACAATATCAAGAAAGAGGACCTTCAAGAGGTAAGCCACAAGGGCTCCACCCGCATGGGTGAGATTAATGCCATTATAAAAGGGTGAGTTTGGCCCTCTCTTTCTCATCTTCCCACTTTCCATCATGTGATGATGCAGCAAGAAGGCTCTCAAACATACTGGTAACTTGATATTGGACACCCCAGCTTCCAGAACTGTGAGCCAATACATTTCTATTAGTTATAAATTAACCAGTCTGTGGTTTTCTGTTACAGCGGCACGAACAGACTAAGACACTGTGGTTGCTATGAGCGTACCATTGGCTTCAGATCAATGTTATCCCGTGCTTTGGGTGGAGGTTGGCTTGCAGAGGAGTTTGCTCAGTGTCTTTAAGCTTCTGCATTGTGCCTGAGCCTTGGATATGGTCTCTGCCCCATCCCCAGTGGTAGACATCTGTTTGCTTGTTACTTGCTGGCCTGGTTGGATGGGAGAAGTGGGATTCTCTATGTTCCTCAGCCAGCCTCAGTCTAGGCAGGCCCTGTGTATTTGGGGCTTAGGGGTGGCATTTTCTCAAGATCCCTGCCCCTCTCCTAAGGGTAGCAGGTCTCCAGGTCTGGGCTCAGGATGGTTTCTTGCTCTTCCCCAAGGGCGGAGGGTTTTACTATTTCTTCTCCTTCTGCAATTGCCTTTGCATGAGCCTTGGAAGCTACAGGGTTGGCTGTCTTTCCCCCACGGCTTAAGGTTTTTGTGCCCTTCCTCTAGAAGAGAAGGAAGGTGGGGGTATTTGATGCCTTTCCTGCTCCCTTCCTCCAGTCTTACCCCTCCCAGGGAAGTTTTCTCCAGGACCCTGCAGGGACCCAGCCCACGGGGAAAAGGGTCTGCAGGTTGGTGGGACCCATGCTGTGTCTGCGGCTTCCGAAGGTTCTATGCACTCACTTGAGTCTTAGTTGGCCTTTAGCAATCACTTAAGACTTTTAGCTGATTCCTTACTCGCTTGCACAGTGGACCCCAGGGGGCTCAGTGATCCAGAGTCCTGTCTCTCCTTGGAAGCACCTTACTGTCCTGAGAGTTCAGGCCATTTGGTGCCCTGCAACCTCAGCTGTCCTAGGGGTTCAAGGAAAGTAATGATTTTGTAGACTGGCCTTTTTTTTTTTTTTTTTTTTTTTTTTGAGAAAGGGTCTTGCTCTGTTGCCCAAGCTGGAGTGCAGTGGCGCAATCTTGACTCATGGCAACCTCCACCTCCCTGGCTCAAGAGATCCTCCCATCTAAGCCTCCTAAGTAGTTGGGATCCAGGCATGTGCCAATACACCTGGCTAAGTTCTGTATATTTTGTATCGACGGAATTTTGCCATGTTGCCCAGGCTGGAACTCCTGGACTTAAGTGATCCGCCCTCCTTGGCCTCCCAAAGTTCTGGGATTTCAGGTATGAGTCACTGTACCTGGCCAGCTCTTCCTTCTTGATAGGTTGCCACGTGGTCTATAAGATGCCTTGTGTGCACCCAGAAGGCTGCCTTAAGACCATCTGTTAGAGTGTGGGCAGAAATTTTAGAACTTGTATTTCTACTTATACCTCATTCTTTAAAACACCTCCAGAGAATGAGGCTTCTCTGGCAGGAAGTGAGACTTCGCCCTGACAGTGAATGGAGCATCAGGGGACACCCAAGAATGCCTGTCACCAGGGTAGGAGCTGCGAATAACCACGAACTTCCTCCTTGGGGAACAAGGGAATCCAAAAAAGTCTAACTTACTTATAAATGTAGTCATCTCCCATCCGATGTTATTTCTCTTTGTTTTAAAAAAAATTGTTTTATTTTATTTTTAAATTATTTATTATTTTTCAGTTTTCCAAAGGCTGAAGCTAAGAAATTCTCTCTTGTCCTTAAGGTCTTATGCAAGGCGTCTCTGTTTCAGAGAGGCCTTCTTTGACCATCCCATCTAAGGAGGGCCTCTGTTATTCTCACCTGATGACATTCATCACATAGCCTGGCCTAATGGTAGTGGGAGCCAAAGGTTAGGAGAATGAAGGGAAACAGTTCCGTCCCTGCCATATCTGGGTCTCCAGAGGGGGAGGCTGGAGCTGTCTCATGGGTCATGGGCAGGAGCCCTCAGCAGTGACAGCTTCTGAGGGGCCAGGAAAATGGCAGGAAGGAGCAAGATGCTGAGACCTCCAGACGAGACAGAAGCAGACAGATGCCCCTTCTGCTCTGTTCTCTGGGTAGTGG
Source organism: Papio anubis (assembly GCF_008728515.1). Classification (NCBI taxonomy): domain Eukaryota; kingdom Metazoa; phylum Chordata; class Mammalia; order Primates; family Cercopithecidae; genus Papio; species Papio anubis. The sequence goes on along the minus strand of NC_044982.1, from coordinate 12,429,010 downwards.
ATGCTGATCCCTTGGAGGGGAGGAGAGGCAGCCTTCTCAGTCACCCCTTCATACCTGAGCCCTTGGGGAAAAGGCCCCAGCTTTTGTGCCTGGACACTTGGCCTCTCTTTGCTGGGTTCAGCTGTGCAGGCAGTCTTTGGGAGGAAGATGGGGACCAGGATGCTCCCCTTGTGGGGCCTGGGCTGCCTTTGTCCTCTGGGGGGCTCAGAGCCTAGGTCTCTGTCCCACAAAATACAGGGGAGTTTCAGGAGCAGCAGACACGCATGTGCCTCAGCATAGAAAATGTATGGGGGCAGAAGGACAGCTGCGCGTCATCCAGACCAGAACTGCCTCTTTGTGAAACCTCCATGCTTGGGAGTTCCCTACTGCCCCTGAGGCTCTCCAGGGCTACCTAAAGGTCCCCTCCTCTCGCTGGCTTCTCAGAGGTATTGCCTTCCACCCACGCTGCCATGGACACCCCCAATTACATATCCCTCTCCAGTTCTCTCACTGAGCAGCTGGGACTTACTTCCTCCTGGGACACCTTTCCCTTTGCCTCCCTCCTCCTCTGTCAGACTTCCATTCGCCTTTCAAGGCCCAAGCCTTTTGCCTCCTCTTCCAGGAAGCCTCCCCAGGTATGAGAACAGATCCCTGCCTCCTCTGTGCTCCCTGCTCCTGGCTGGGGTCCATCACTGCACTGAACATAACGCTCTGTGTCACTTTTGTTTGGGTAAGTGCCCAGTTTCTCCTGACATCATAGTCTCCTGGGGATCTGTGTGGACCCCTCCCATCCACTGTGGCATCCATCACATGAACAAAGACTGGAGTCTTTAGGGACTGATAGAGTTTGGATGTTTGTACCCTCCCAATCTCATGTTAAAATGTGATTCCCCAGTGTTGGAAGTGGGGCCTAGTGGCAGGTGTTTCGGTCACGGGGGTGGATCCCTCATGAATGACTCAGTGCCCTCCCCACAGTAACGAGTGTTTTCACTCTATTCGTTCACAAGACAGCTGGCTACTTAAAAGAGCCTGGCATCTCTCTTGCTCCCTCTCTTGCCACGTGACATACCTGCTCCTCCTTCCCCTTCTGCAACTGTAAGCTTCCTGAGGCCCTCACCAGCAGTAAATGCTGGCACTATGCTTCTTGTACAGTCTGCAGAACTGTGGCCCCAATAGACCTCTTTTCTTCATAAATGACCCAGCTTCAGGTATTCCCTTATTGCTACCCAAAATAGACTAACACAGTGAGGGTGTGGTCAGAGTTCCAGGTCTTCATGCATGAACTCAGCCTCTCCTTCAATCTTCCAGACACAGTTTGGTGACCAAACCTGACTCAGCCTTCTCCTCTCAAAGTGCCCAGAGCCCCAGTGTAACACTTGACACAGTGTCTTTGCCTGCTGGCTGGCTTATCAGCCTTCTGACAAGACTGTGAGGTTAAGCAAGGGAAGGATGGTGTTCTTGCTCATTCTGGGTATCTAGTGCCATTAATGAAGAGGAGCAGAGGGCTCTACCGTCAGCGGTTCCTGAAGTGCCCTGGCTACCCCTCACCCCTGCCTCCCAACAGGAGCCTGTGACAATGCCACCATTGAATAAGGGGGAAACTGAGGCCCAGAAAAGGCCCATGAATGGCCCTGGGTCATACAGCCCATCCCTGTAAGGCTGAGACCAACCAAAGCCAATTCTCTGCATGGCCAACCACCTCCCTCTGCCCCTCCATGACAAGGTAGGCTGGGAGAGGAGGAGAACTGGAAACCTCTAGCTCAGAACTCCAACCAGAGCTGCAAGAAACAAAGACAGGGAGATGCATCTGCATGTGACCTTTATTCCTCATGTTTCTCTGACTTGAGTGGAGGTTTTGGAGGTTCACCTTGGGGTACATTTTCTGTTGCCTCATTTCCTTCAGCCTCGGGTTCAGCTGGGAGAGAAGAAGGTGACTTCCCCAAGTAGGCCCCCAACACTGACCCAACAGAGGCCAGGAGGATGTTGGATGATGTGGAGAGTCCAGCTGCCCCTGTGGAGGAGACAGAGAATGAGCACAGGGGTCTGGCAATGGCCCAGAAATCCCACCTAGATCCCTCCTCCAGGTCCTAAAAATCCCAGGGATCTGCTTTGGGTAGAAGCTGCTAGACGCAGCTAAAAGACAGCTCAGGGGTGAATTCACAGAAACTGAGAGATAGAGGGAGAGTCATTCACAGACAGACCCTAAGAGATACAGCGCCCCTTACTTTACACGGGAGGCCACTGAGGCCCAGAGAGGGCAGGGGACCTTGCCCAGGTCACCCAGGTGTCAGAGCCCAGGCATGGCTCTTGGCCTGGGTTCCTTTCCTCTTCTCCCTATCCAGCACCCCATCACCCTATCCACTCCCACCCCAAACCTCACTCAGAAGGAGCCAGAAGAAGGGACAGTGAGGGAGAGACTGAAGACCCAGGAAGCTGAGGGTCATGGAACTGCAGGGCAAGGAGAGGGCCTCCCTCGGGCTCAGCCTCAGGGCTGGATCTTCTCCCAGCTCTGGGGGTCCTGATCAGGACACTTACCCACAGACTGCAGAATAGCCACCAGGCTCCCCGCAGAAACCCCACCGCCGTTGGCGATGGCTGCTGCGGACATCATCTTGGCTGCTATGGAGGATGCGGCGATGCCTGCCCCAGTGAAGCCCATGGCACTGAGCACCACGGGCACAGCCCCCACTGCCAGGGCTGTGGGGAGAGAGAAGCTGAGTGCAGGGGTGGGCTCAGGAGAAGGGACCCTCCCCGCCCCCCCTGCTTAGGAATTCCTTGACAGTTTCGAACGACTGTCAGCTTGAGCAATAGAGACATGGCAGCTTAGGGGGCTCGTGGTGAAGAAAAGGTGGAGTGTGGAGCCAGGTGAGGCAAAGATGTCATAGAAGGACCAGGCATAGCCCTGGTTTGTCTCTAACTTGCTGTGTGATGCTGGAGAAGTCAATACCCTTTATTGGGTCTCAAGTTTGTGTGCGTGCGTGTGTGTGTGTGTGTGTGTGTGTGTGTGTGTGTGTGTGTCCACGCATAAATGTGAAATAAGCCATGTGGAGTTTACCTGCAAACCCTCTTTCAAATGAAATCTTCCTCCTATGCTTATTCCACATAAGGACTAGAGGACAAGCTGGGGCTGGAATGGGAGTAAGCTTTTCCCTGGAGTATTTTGATGCTGCTCCCGGCCCCTATGGCTCACTCAGGCAACTCAGGCAGCTTCGGAAGTGGAGGGTGAGTGGGGAGAGCCAGCTCTGCGCCTCATCTCTGTGGTCTCCCAGCACCCCCAGGACCAGGCTAGGTGAGGGCCTAGAGACAGGAGAGCTGGGCAACTTACCTCCTCCCACTGCAGCAGCAGCTGCCTGTTCTAGAGAAAGAGAACCAGGGGAAGAGGGGAAGGCAGAGGGAGAGGGTAAAGGGGAGAAAGGGGAGAGAGAGAGGCACAAAGGGAGGGGGAGGGAAAGGAGGTAGAAAAGGAGGGGGAGGGAGGAAGGGAGGGAGAGGGAGTCAGTAGGTCAGCTGGTTGATGAAGTCAGGGAAGGAAGCTATTCAATGTCCCTTCCTGGGCTGGGGAAGGGGAGGCCTGCCCCAAGCCCACCCTGCCCGCCCCCTGGGGAAGCAAGACTCACTCATCATGCTGAGGCCGTCTCCAGGTCACAACTCGGCCCAGGAAATGACAGCGTTGTTGGTGTGTTACTTCCGCCTCCACCCAATAGGGACACGCCCACTCTGGCAGCCCCAGAGAGACGCAGACTCCGCCCCGCTGCCACACCCCGCTCGCCCGGGCGCAGTCCGGACTCCCGGCTCGCCTGCCCCGGCTGGACGACGGATCTACCGAAGAGAAAAGAGCTGGAAACAACCTGGAAGCCATAGCAAGTGAGCCATGCTTCCCAATTGCTGTAGCACCGGCCCCCACTCCAACTCCGCCAATAACAGAAGAGCTGTTAGCTGCAAAAGCCAAAACCAAAACCAAAAGCAACACAACAATAACAAACAAAATGCACGGAGAAAAACGATGTTTAATTTAATTTAATAAACGATGTTTAACTTCCAGAGAGACACTAATATAAATACATTCTGGCAGTTTTCCTTCCAGCCTATGTCTCCGCTGAATGTGTAAACACCCCCTCCACCACCGGCCAAGTTCCCATCACACTCTGCCTTGCAAATTACTCACTTCAGTTAATCAACCATTTAGATTTCCCCAGGCTGTTTAATATTCTTCAACAAGATTTTTAAAAAGTCAACTTTATTAAGGTGTATGTAATTTACACAAAGTAAAATTCACCCTTTTAGTGTACACTTCCATGAGTCTGGGCGACTTTGACAGCTCTGATTCAGACCTTTTTTTTTACATGCCCCGCCCCCTCCTCCATTAAATTCTCTCATGCGCTTTCGGAGTCACCCCCGCCCTGCTCCTGGCAACCATCCCCGCCCATTTGCCTTTTCCAGAACTTCAATATGATATTTAATGGTCATTAAATATTCCATCCCCGTGGGTTCAACGTATCGGCCCCCTCCCCCACCCTTTTAAGGGTTTAAAGTCTAATTTTCGCTCTGATAAGTTATTTTAGCATGAAGCGCTAACATTAAGGGGCACAAGTATTTTCTGTATATTCCTGGAGGTGGAACTGCTGGGCCAGAAACTATGCATTTTTTATTGCACCTGATACCTACGTTGTAATGTTGGCATTCAAAAATGTTGTCATCAGTTTACATTTTCCCAGAAGTATGTGGGAGGATCTATTTTTTTTCTCCTCCTCACTGACAACTAGCTTTGTCGTTAAGAAACAATAACAAAAAAACCCTTTGTTGATTTAATAGGTGACTTATTTTAGTATACATTGCTCTTCACCACTAGTGAGACTAAACTATTTTTAAGTTTATTACCTTCATGTACTCCTTATTTTGTGAGTTATCTTGTCATATTCTTGGATCCTTGTTCTACTGAAGTATTTTTTTCCTTACTGATATATAGGAATTAATGATATATTAATTATCTTCATCCATTCTCATAGATGTTGCAAATTTTTATTTATGCTTCATTTCTGCCTTTTTGGTGTTTTTTTAAAACAGAAAAGTGTTTAATATTTATGCAAACTTACCAATATTTTACTTTATTATTTTTGTCTTTAGAAAAGGCCATTTCTGCCGGGCGCAGTGGCTCACGCCTGTAATCCCAGCACTTTGGGAGGCCGAGGCGGGTGGATCACGAGGTCAGGAGATCGAGACCATCCTGGCTAACACGGTGAAACCCCGTCTCTACTACAAAATACAAAATATTTGCCGGGCGCGGTGGCGGGTGCCTGTAGTCCCAGCTACTCGGGAGGCTGAGGCAGGAGAATGGCGTGAACCCGGGAGGCGGAGCTTGCAGTGAGCCGAGATCGCGCCACTGCACTCCAGAATGGGTGACAGAGCCAGACTCCGTCTCAAAAAAAAAAAAAAAAAAAAGAAAAGGCCATTTCTACTAGCTATTCAATACACTGTCACTTGTATTTTCTTTAGATTCTTCTGGGGTTTGCTATTTAAGATTTACTTTAATCCATCTGGAATTTAGATTGGTACATATAGTGTTTTATGTATCCATATATGTCTTAGCCAGTTGTTCCACTACCATTATTAAATCATCTTAAATTTCATCTTCAATTTGATATTTCATCTTTATATTCAAAACTCATTAGCTGGTATATATACCAGTATATCTATTTGGATATTTTCTGTTCTGTTCCAAAAAGCTATCTCTTCTGGCAACAATATCTCACTGTTTCAATCTTATAAATTTATTATCTGATTTAAAATCTGACTGTGCACAGCAGTATCAGAATTGTTAATCCAGGGCTACGCATTTTTTATGAAGATTAAAAAATACTTTGTAATGCTCTCTACTATCCTGAAATGAAATTCATAGATAACATCCTCTATTATAGTTACACACAAGGTATTGCCCAAAAAAAGAGAAATAAAAGAAAATTATTTGTAATAAAATAGTGTATATTTCAATATGTACATGCTCAAGCACTATTACACCAAAAGGTATAATGAAAGAATGAGTTGTTTGCACCCATATAAGTTGGGATTTAAGATGATACAATATTCAATGGTAAATTCTTAATTTTTTTTTTTTTCTTGAGATGGAGTCTTGCTCTGTCGCCCAGGCTGGAGTGCAGTGGCGGGATCTCAGCTCACTGTAACCTCCGCCTCCTAGATTCAAGCAATTCTCCTGCCTCAGCCTCCCAAGTAGCTAGGATTACAGGAGCACGTCACCATTTTGTATTTTTAGTAGAGACAGAGTTTCATCATGTTGGCCAGGCTGGTTTCAAACTCCTGACCTCATCATCCGCCCGCCTCAGCCTCCCAAAGTGCTGGGATTACAGGCATGAGCCACTGCACCCAGCCAATGCCTATTTTCTTATATTTGATGTTTCAAAACAAGGATCTAAGAGACGTATCTATATATTTATATACATATATCTACATTTAATCACTATGAATGAGGGAGCTGCAAATACAGGCTGCAGTACATTGCTACCGGTGACATGATTTTCTGAAATGGTGAATAACTCTTGGTAAAATTCAGAACAAATCGAAGTACGATTTCTCCCTGATTTACAAGATAACAAAATTCCTAAAAATTCAATCTATATTAAAACTATGCCCAAAACACATAAAACATGGTTAAGTTCTAGGCCTAAATAATTATGAGCTTTTTGCTTGTATGATGAGATCTTTGAAATTTATGCAGGGTAACTTTCAGCTGTGCAGGATTGTCTTATCTATTTCAGTTGTCAGGCCCCTGTCCCCACCGAAGAGCTAAATACAAGCATCCCCTTGCCAATTGCTGACAAATAAAAGCGCACCATCAGATTTCCAAAATGCCCCCTAGGGGGCAGTACCATCCTGTAAAAACTACTGCCTTAACCTACTGCCTTAGTATTAATAGTTAAAAGCTACTGCCTGCTAAAAACTACTGCCTTAGTTAAAAACGTGCAAGTGTTTATAATTACTTATAGAGAAAATAGAACAAAATAAACAAAACCAATGGCATTGACATTTTTGGCATTAGTTTTAGGACTAATTTGTGCATATTGAGTATTTCAGGACTAATTTGTGCATATTGAGTATTTAACGTGTGCATAAGAACTTGGCATATGGGGCAGATTACTTATAATTCCAATTTTAATGATGTGCTTCCATAAGAGACTTAATCTTATGATTGTAAAGTTGAAAGGTATTCTACTTTAAAAACAATTTTGTTAACAAATATTGTTTAAGAAAACAACACTCAAAATTATATGTCTATTTTATTAAATTTGTAAAATTCATCTGTGTTCATGGGAAGTCTTTGCTTGTTAGAGACATATGCAGTGTTTAAAAAGAAAATTGACAATGTTCCTGTATTTGTACACACACACACACCCACATACCCATGCACACACAAAAGGAAACTAGATTATGTTAATATACACGTAACCTAAAATATTTCAGAGAATTTGGTCAACCAAATTGTAAAAGTCCCCTTAGATTTACAAATAGAATATTAGGATTTTAATTAAAGCTAAGAACTTAAGGATTACTAGATTTTTAGTTTATTTCAGTAAATTGAATATTAATCTAAAAACCCAAATAACCTTTAGTGTTTATAAAAGCTGCTTTCAAGGATAACCCAAAATTCGAGTGTGTACCAGCTGCCTTTTTTTTTTTTTTGAGACAGAGTCTCACTCTGTTGTCCAGAATGGCGTGCAGTGGCAGTATCTTGGCTCACTGCAACCTCTGCCTCCCGGCTTCAAGTGATTCCCTGCCTCAGCTTCCCAAGTAGCTGGGATTATAGGTGTGCACCACCATGCTCAGCTAATTTTTATATATTTACTAGAGACGAGGTTTTACCATGTTGGCCAGGCTGGTCTCAAACTCCTAACCTCAAGTGATCGGCCCGCTTCGGCTTCCCAAAATGTTGGGATTACAGGCGTGAGCCACTGCGCCCGGACACTAGCTGCCTTCTAACACACCCTAAGCCAACTGGACCTCTCCTGACTTCCTGGAATATGCAAATAAAGACTGTAAGCCTCAAGCAAACACAAATAAAGCACTTAAACCTAAAGGAAAACGTTATTATTTATCTGAGCACAATAAAATTAAGAATCTCTGCTCAACAAAAGGCACGATGACAAGAATAAAAAGTCATGCCACATAGTGGGAGAAAATACTTACCATACACATAACTGACAAATAATTGATATTCAAAATATATCAGTGTCACCTTGATACCAAAGCCTGACAAAGGCATTAAAAAAGAACTACAGAAAAATATCCCTTGCAAACACACATGCAAATATCCTGAACAAAATACTAGCAAATCAAATCTACAAATATATAAAAGAGACTTACGTCATGACCTCATGAAGTTAATATAAGGTGAGTTCAACATTTAAAAATCAATTAATTTACCACATGTACAGAATAAGGAAAAAATATTGTATGTGCACGTCAATACATGCTTTGATTAAAAATTCTGAGCAATTTAGGAATAAAGGGAACTTCTTCAACCTTCTAAAGTTTTCTATTAAAAAAAAACAACAAATATCATGCTTAGTGCTGCTGTATTGAATGCATTCTAACTTAGATTGGAAGCAGAAAGATGTAAAACTTTCTTTATTCATGTACAACATTGTTGTTTATGTAGAAAGTACTAAGGAATCTACAAACAACTGCTAGACCTAAGTGAATTTAACAACATTGCAAATATCAATTGCATTTATAAATATCAGCCACACAAGTTCAAATGAAACATCAATAGCATCCAACTGTTTTCACGTGACACAATAGCATCCAAACTGAAATATTTAGGAATAAATTATGAAAACACATGCAGGACATAGAGATAGAAACTACAAAATATTGCTGAGAGAAATTCAAGTGGATCCCCCCCAAAAAGATAAATTACATTCATGGGTTGGGAGACTGAATTTTAAGATGTATTAAGTTGTTAATACATCACAAACTGGTCTATAGAGTCAAAGCAATCCCAATAGAAATTCCAGCAGGCTTTAATTTAATTTTTTGTGTGAAATTGACATGATGTTTCTAAAATACGTATGGAAATGCAAAGGACATAGAATATAGTTTTTTCTGTTTTTTTTTTTTTTTAAATGAAAAGATAAAGTTGGAAGATTAACACTGGAGTAAGTACTTAATTTTAAGACCGTATAAAGCTACATAATAAAGACAGTGTGATGTTGGTGTGAGGATAGGCAGAGAGATAGGTGGGACAGAATAGAAATCCCATAAGTAAACCCAAACATATATGGTCAACTGAGTTTCAACAAAAGTACTAAGGTAATTCAGTAGGGATGGTAATTGTTTCAGTTGATCCTGGAATTACTGAAGATCCATGTGGCAGGCTAAATAATTAGCCCAAAGATATCAGGTCCTAATCCCTGGAACCTGTGAATGTTACTTGTATTAGTCTGTTCTTATCGTGCAAATAAAGTCATACCTGAGACTGGGTAATTTATAAAGAAAAAGAAGTTTAATAGACTCATAGTTCCATATGGCTGGGGAGGCCTCACAGTCATGGCAGAAGGTGAAGGAGGGAGCAAAAGCATGTCTTACATGGCAGCAGTCAAGAGAGCATGTGCAGGGGAACTGCTCTTTATAAAACTATCAGATCTCATGAAACTTACTCACTGTCATGAGAATAGCATGGGAAAACACCCCCCCCATGATTCAATTACCTCGTGCTGGGTGCCTCCCGTGACGTGTGGGGGTCATGGGAGCTACTATTCAAGATGAGATTTGGGTGGGGACACAGCCAAACCATATTATTACCTTTTATGCAAAAGAGTCTTTGCAGATGTTATTAAGTTAAGGATCTTGAGACTGTGAGATATCCTGGATAATCTGTATGGAACCTAAATTCAATCACAAGTATCATTATAAGAAAGAAGCAGAGGAATATTTGACACATGAAGAAGAAGAAGATGATGTGACCACGTGGGCTGAGATTGTAGTGATGCAGCCATAAGCCAGGGATTGCTGGCAGCCACCAGATGCTAGAAGAGGCAGGAAACAGATTCTTCTCTAGAGCTCCAGAGACAGCACAAATCCTGCCGACACCTTAAATGTGGTCCAGTGATACTGATTTCAGACTTCTGGTCTCTGGAACTGTGAGATAATAGATTTCTGTTGTTTTAAACTACCAAGTTTATGGTAATTTGTTATAGTACACACAGGAAATTATATAATCCAAATGGAAAACAATGAACCTCCACCTTTACTTCATACCATGCATATATTTGATAAAGGATTTATAAAGAACACCTATAGCACAATATGAAAAAGACAAACTGACCCAATTTAACAACGGGCAAAAGGTTTGAACAAATGCTTCACAAAGCAAAATATATGAGTAGACATTAAGCACACAAAAAAGACTCAACGTCTTTCGTCATTTGGGAAATGTAAAATGAAGCCACCATGGAGCACCACTTCACACCCTCTAGAATGGCTAAAATTTAAAAGGCTCACTGCACCAAGTGTTGGCAAGGACTTGGAGAAAATCACATATTCCTGTTGGGAGTTTAAAATGGTACTACCACTTTGGAAAACGGTTGGCTGTTCTTACAAAGTTAAAGATATTCCTATCCATTAATTCCCCTGCTTGGCATTTACACAAGAGCAATGAAAACATGTCCACACAAAGACTTGTACACAATGTTCAAAGCAGCTTTGTTCATAAAAGCCCTTAACTGAAAATAACCAAAAAGGTACATTAGCAAGGGAATTATACACACAATACATGTTCATTAGACTATTTAGAAAACATCAATATGCAAAGTTAAAAAAATCAAAGCCCCTGGTTTCCTAACACTAACCCTATTCATGTTTACGGTACAGAGCTTTTCGAGTTTCTCCCCATTTTGACTGCATTTAATGTAGTCCTTAGGCTGGCCTCTAGTCAAGTCTCCCTATATCCCTCTGAAAATTCCACTGGGGTTCTGAGCCAACTTTCCAGCTTAAAATACAGAAACTGGGTTTGTCTGGGATGTGCCATTCTTCATGAGATATGGCAAGGCCTGGGCAGCAGGCCAAGAGTTCTGGGATCGTGGGTCCCTGTTCTCTCTGTCTCTGCCAGCCTTGCAGACTTCCTGCAGCCAACCTAGCTGGGCCCACTGCAGTTGAGTTGCATTCTGAGGACTGGACCTTGAGAGAATGCGCTTCTTGCTTTTGGAGTGCCCTCTCGTGGCAATATCTCAAACTGCAAGCTCAGTTGCTAGTGGGCTGGCTAATGGGCCCACAGCGCCTGGGTTGGCTGGAATGGAGCTTTGTTTTCAGGACTGGAGCAGGCTTGTCCTGAACCTCAGACCGAAAGGGCTGAAAGGGCAGCTCCCTATCTTGGAGCAAACGTTTCTACCGGGAAATGTCCCATTGGAAGAGATTTTGCAGTGCGTTTAGATGTCTCTCCAGCTCTTGCCTGGCGGGCTCCTTGGAAACCACGTTCGTGAACACGACCTCACTTTCCTGGCCACATGGATAGGACCAAAGATGATAGGCACATTTGGAAAGAGACGGAGATATCGAGGCACTAACTGGATAGCTGGATTTATAAGAAAGAACAGAGTAATCATGGGGCAGCCATCTTCTGTCCTCCACGTGGGCTGAGTAAGAAAACAAGCTGATCTGCTGAGAAAGAGAAATGGACCGCGTTTCCAGGAAGAAGCCAGAGTGAGAGACAGAGAGAATCCTTTCTGTGTTCTCATTTCTAGACCCTCCTGAGGTCTGGCTGCCTCCAACTTTTGGGTCCTGAGATGCTCCTTATGCCTCATTATACCTGAAGTTACCCAGAGTCTTAAGGAATCCATTTTTGGTGGCTGCTTCTAATGCTACTCATTCATTCACTCCTTCATTTATTCACCCACCAACTATTTATTCACATTTTCTACATGCTATGCTGCTAAAGAACCCAGGGAAAGAACAGTGAGAAAAATGAAATCTTTGCTCTCATGGAAGGGAGATGAACCTTAAACAAACAGTTAAGCACATACCATGTTAGGTGCTGTGAAGACTGTGGAGTGAAGTGGAGGAAGAAGGACAGTGAATGTTGGAACCAATGAGGGAGGGGAGGCCTGCAGTGGGCTGAGGCCTGGGGCTCACATCCAGGTAGCAAAATACAGCTCAGGAACCTGCCCCAGTGTCTGTGTATTAAACAACCAGGACCTTTCCTCAAGTTCACAGTATAAATCCTCTTTCCCATTTCATTGTCTCACTTTTGATACGGACATGAGTATTAATAGTATTTTATTGTAAGAAAAGCTACAGTCCAAATGCCACGACAAAGCAGCAGAGACTAAGGAGGTCTCAGGCAACCCGGGAGTTACACAACTTCCTGTCCTGCGTAAAGGAAGGGAGGGATTTGAGGTGCTGTGGGATGGGGGTCCCATAGGCACAGATCTTCTGGTTTTAAAGAGAAGTCTCTGGACAGTCTTACATTAAGACAACATCAACATCCACCACAACAACGGCACCATGGCTAACCCAGCCTCGGAGAGGTCCAGCCCTCAGGCCGCCAGAACTGGGCTCCAGTCCTTGGAAAGAAGGGCTGTCGTCCCAACCCAGCATCAATCTTTCATTTTGATGGCCACAGGTGCCAGGCCTGTGTCCCCCTAAATGACCCACGTTCCTCTCCTTTGCACTGTTTCCCTTGGTCTGTTCCCTGCCATCCCTGACAGTAAGGTAGAGCACCCAATGGTCTGTGGGATGTCATCTCAGGGCCCCACAGTGGGGTTCATAGAGCCTGCATCAAAATGAAGTTCATTCATTTGTTCAAAATGCAAATACTTATTTACATTTTCTACACATCAATCACTGTTGAAACCCAAACCTGAGTTACTGAAGACTGCGCCAGGAGCTTTTCCATGAGAATTGTGTGAAATAGCGTAGATGCTGGGTAGAAGGTGATCCAGAATATTCCATGATGCCCCATTTTCATTTTTCCACTTTTGGAATCTATAAAAGATGCTGTCGCTGGAAAATTAATCCCAAGCCCCAAGGCCTTATTTATGCAACATTAGGATAGCTCCTGTTCAAGTGTTTATGATCTCGCTGCGTAAGCCCTCATCTTGATGCTTTAAAAGTCGTCAAGTCTTGTTCCCTGCTGTCCAGCCCTTGCACACTGAGGCTATACTCCCAGGAATAACGATGAAACTCCCTCCTACCAGTTCTGCCAGGTGACCCCAACGTGCATCTGAAACCAGCACGGATTGAGGGAGTCTCACAGTCCTCTGTTACCAAAAACGTGAGAGGCCACCCCAGAGAACGAAATACTTTGTAAGTGCGCAAGTAGGAAGGGACTCTTTCCCAAGGGATATATTTTTGGGGGGATCCTCCTCTCAGTCTTCACTCAGTAAGTCCTCCTGCAGTTTATTTCACATGTTGATTTGTATATTCTGTAGTTATTTTTTGTTGTTGTTGTTGTTTTTTCGGAGTCTCACACTGTCACCTGGGCTGGAGTGCAGTGGTGCGATCTCGGCTCACTGCAACTTCTGCCTCCCGTGTTCAAGCAATTCTCCTGCCTCAGCCTCCCAAGTAGCCGGGATTACAGGCATGCGTCACCACGCCCAGCTAATTTTTGTATTTTTTTTTTTTTTTAGTAGAGACGGGGTTTCACTATGTTGGCCAGGCTGGTCTCGATCTCCTGACCTCATGATCTGCCCGCCTCAGCCTCCCAAAGTGCTGGGATTACAGGCGTGAGCCACTGCGCCCAGCCTATTCTCTAGGTTTTGAATGCACACATGGGAGCATTTAAAACTACCATCAGAAGGGACTACTTTAACTTGATTTCCTCAAGGGATTGGGTTCAGCTAAGAGAGCACATAGGGCCAAGTTGCTTGTGTTTCTTGAAAACAATAGAAGAGATTTTTCTGAAAAGCACACCCCCAGCCCTGAGTCCAGGTTTTAGGATCAGGGCTCACGGCTCCATCACTGTGGACTTGAAACATCGATTAGCAGAGCCATTAGAGTTCAGCTGCTGGTGGAGGCCAAGGAAGGGGCTTCTGGGCCAGAGCAGAGCTTTCGATTCATCTGCAAGACTGTGGGGAAAAGGCTAATTGCAAACCTGTGCTAAGAGCGGGCCACACGATATCACATTTAATGCTCACCACAGCCCCATAAAGTTGGCATTTTTAAGCCCACAAAATGGAGCACTTACCTCCTTGCAATTACCATATCTCTCTCTGGGTAATTACTTGAATGGAGTCTTGTCAAGTGCGATGCAGTCCATTTCCCAGCATTGCAGGGAAATTCTGAAACACAGGTCAAGTGCCCTCACCTTTGAGTTATATCAAGAAGCTTGCTTAATAGAAAAGCCAGCGTAATGAGAATACCACTGGTTAAATGTGCAGACGATGCCTCCGAGACAGTCTACAGGATCCCCTCAGCTGCTCCCTTTGCAACCTGGAGGATGGAGCTACTCCAGGCTTCCCCAATCCACCTACTGATCTCAGTGCTGGGTCTACAGCGGATACTCTGCAGCCTGGGGCAGGCTGAAGACCCTCCAGGCCTCCTGGTGCCACTTTGGATATCTGCCAAGCAGGACTGTCCGCTTCTCAGCTGCCTTTGGCCCACAGCTGACTTGAGGGTCCATGCCAAGCTTTGGTGAGTGAGGAAGGGTTGGGGTGGGGGTGAGCAGGGCGGGCAGGGGGAGGTGCTGATCGCTCCCTGATCTTCTCCATTGTCCTATCTGACCCATTCCCTTCACGCCACTGGGAAGGGGCTCCCTGCCGCTCAGCCCGTTGCCCTCTGCCCCTTCTCTTCTCCATCCCACATTCTCCTACCACAGCAGAGTGACACTTCTACTACTGAGGGAACGGAGGCCCTGGCCACCTCCCAAGGCCAGGAAGGACTTTGTGGCTGAGCTGAATTTGAACTCAGAGCTCCAGGATCCAGACAACACATTCTTCCCCCATACCACATTTCTGTTAGCGTATTGCAGTACTTCTCATGCAAATCACGTGGGGTCTTGTTAAAATGCAGATTCGGATCTAGTAGGTCTGGGGTGGGGCCTGAGATTCTGCATTGCCGGCAAGCTCTCAAGTGATGCTGACTGCTGGTCCATGGGCCAAACTTTACATAGCAAGTGCAGAGCGTTTTCCAAATACAAAAACCAAAAAAACCCTCATATATTTTTTATTTGTCTTGGTCTTTGCCGTAATCTAGCAAGGCTGTCAGGGCAGGAGCTAATGCCCTGGGTGGAGGGGAGAGGAGACTGAAGTCCAGAAAGTTGCTGTGACATATGTGCGTTTCCCTGGGTAGCAGGCAGCATCAGGGAAATGGAGCCCCCGCTTCAGATAAGGAACCTCTTGCCTGGGGCGTCATGCTGCTCTCCCGTAAAGATGCAAAGGGCCTCCAGCCTGCCAGCATGGCCTTCCGGTGGCTGGAAACCACCATATGTGTTGAATGTCACCCACATACCTGCCTCTGAGAGCAGCCTTGAAATTGTGGTGACTGTCCTATTATTCTGAGGTCCCATTGTTCCTGCCCTAATGAGGTGCCCCAGTAAAGCAAAAGACTTTGGAAAAGTTGCGTGTGTCCGTAGGTGGGAAGCACACACATCCCAGAGGGCAAAGCTCGCTGTTTTCTTGTGCAGGATCAAGTGTGCTTTGTGGGCTGTCCTTGGCAGTGAAAATGGGCCATGTAAATTATACATTGAAATAATAGAGGCTGCTGCAATCTGCCAGAAGGTCTACAAAGTTGGAGATGATGATGAACTTGTCGGTGAACTGTGGGCTGTGCCAAGGGCACCCGGAGAATTCAAGATAGCAGGGACATTGAGGCCAAGCGTTTAACCTCTAGGTTTCCAGTCAGTAAGAACACGTGCTTTCATCTGTGTTTAAGCTTGCTGGCATTTGACAAAGGACTAACATGCTCGGGGGTTGAGGTCTTGGGTACGAAAAGAAGAATGAAATGGGGTCCAGTTAATGAGCGACAGTGTTCGCTCTGGTGAATCTGAGAATGTCCAGGGTGGAAGGGTGCAGCTGAGAGTCTGAATATCCCTCTCCTTTGCTGACAACTAGGGAAGCAGAGGCCCATAGACGGGGATATCTGACTGAGGCCACGTATTTATTATGGGCAGTGTCGGGGCCAGGGTATGGGCTTCTGAACTGTAGTCTCAAGTTCATCACCTGGCTTCAGCTCTGAGCCTTCTCCTGGACCAGCTCTTGACTGATTTTTCTTAAGCAGGGCAGAGGGGCTCTGGATTTGAAACAGATGGCAGGAGGGCAGCACACTGGAGAGTCTTGGAGAGAAAGGCTCATTCAAGGGGTGCACATGGAAAGACATCAGAAAAGACACGTTCCTACAGGTTGTCACCCTGTGCAGGGCTCTTTTCTTGGGCCACTATTCGATTTGACCCAAGGAAAGAGCATTGCAATCTGCATGTCAATCTGCCTTGCACTATTTGTCTCCACCTCTCAATAAATGCTTGTCAATCAAATGAGGAGGATGAGCTACGTTCACAGGTCATTCTCTCCCTGGGTTCTCATTTTCTCTGTCGACAAAACTGATTTGATGCCTCTCTCCACAAGTCAGGTCCTATGCCAGGCATTGGCTATCTATAAATTGGAATATTCATTTTCTTATTGTTGAACTTTTCAAATATAAATCTTTTGTCAGATGCATGATTTTCTTTTCTTTCTTTCTTTTTTTTTTTTTTTTTAGATGGATTCTCCCTCTGTTGCCCAGGCTGGAGTGCAATGATGTGATCTTGGCTCACTGCAACCTCTGCCTCCCGAGTTGAAGCAATTCTCCTGGCTCAGCCTCCTGAGTAGCTGCGACTATAGGCATGCACCATCACACCCAGCTAATTTTTGTATTTTTAGTAGAGACGGGGTTTTACCATGTTGGCCAGGCTGGTCTCGAACACCTGACCTCAGGTGATCCACCCTCCTTGGCCTCCCAAAGTGCTGGGGTTACAGGCGTGAGCCACTGCGCCTGGCCAGATGCATATATTTCAAATATTTCAGATATTTCTTCCCAGTCTAAAGCTGGCCCAACATCCTCGCTCAGGCTGCAGTGGCATGATAATAACTCACTGCAGCCTGAAGCTCCTGGGCTCAAGGAATCCTCCTGCTTCAGTCTCCCAAGAAGTTGGGACTACAGGTACGCACCAACATACCTGGATGATTTTTATTATTTTTTATTTGTAGAGACAGGGTCTGACTATGTTGCCCAGGTTGGTCTCAAACTCCTGGCCTCGAGCTTTCCTTTTGCCTAGGTCTCCCAAAGTGGTGGGATTACGGATGTGAGCCACTGTGCCTGGTCCTTAACCTTCTCTTAACAGTGTCTTTCATGAGCAAAAGTTCTTAATTTTGATAAAATCCAATTTATCAAGTTTTAATTTTATGGATAGTGCTTTTGGTGCCATGTCTGAGAACTTATTGCTAAATTCAAGGTCATGTAGATGTTCTCTGGCCTTTTCTTCTAACTGTTATGTAATTGTACAAGATAAATTTAGATAGACTTTGTGTTTTGTGTAAGGAATGAGGTTTAGGTTCCCTTTTCTGCCTATGAATGTTCGATTGTATAGTAAGTCCTCAATAGTGTTGATAGGTTCTTGGAAACTGCGGCTTTAAGTGAAATAGCAAAACAGCGTATAGTGATACCAATTTTACCATAAGCTAATTGATATGAAGAAGAATTAAATTCCTATGGCATACATCTCATCATCAAAACATCAAGCTTCTAAATAAAGACCAAAACACTTCTAACATTAAACATGGAAGTAAGTGTGAGTTACGTGTACCTTTAAGAACGATTAATAAAAATAAGCAGAATTATTTTAATGCAGGGTGGTGGTTGGCTGGAGCCTATCCCAGCCGCTCAGGGTGCTAAGCAGGGACCCACCTTGGACAGGATGCCATTCTGTCGTGGGGCGCACTCACACACAGACACACACACACACACACACACACACATCGGCATGGGGACAATATAGACACACCAATTCACCTAATGTGCACATCTTTGGGATGTGGGAGGAAATGAGTACCTGGAGAAAACCCAAGCAGACATGAGGAGAATGTGCAAACTCTACGGTGGCCCCAGCTGGAAGTCCATTTTTTTTCTATCAGTGTTATAACAAAGCAATGTTAAAGGAAACAACGTTATTTGAGGATCTGCTGCATGTACACAACTGGGTGTAAAGACTATGTTTTTTCCATTTAATTGCTTTTGCAACTTTGTAAAAAACAAATAAGCCTTATCTGTGTGGGTCTATTTCTGTATCTGCATTCTTTTCCATAGATCTGTGTGTCTATCCCTTTGCTGATCCCATACTGACTTCATTACTATAGCTTTACAGTAAGTTGTAAAATTACCCTGTGTGGTTCCTACAACTTTAGTTCTTTTTCAAAATGTTATTAGCTCTTCTCATGCCTTTGCTCTTCCATACACACTTTATAAATAGTTTGTCTATATCTCAAAAAGAATCCTGCTAGGACTTTGGTACTATATTAAATCTATGGATTAATTTAGAGAAAATTGGAGTCTTTACTGTGTTGAGTCTTCTAATCTATGAAAATGGTGGTCCCTGTATTTCCTTAAATCTTTGATTTCTTTAATCATCATTTTGTGGTTTTCAGCTTAGAGATCTGTTACTTTTTTTTTTCTTTAGATTTATACCTAAGTATTTCAGTTTTTGAAGCTATTGTGAATAGTATTATTTTAAATTTTTGTTTCCATCTGTATATTGATAGTGTATAGAAATACAATGGATTTTTATGTATTGACCTTGCATGCTATGACCTTGTAAAACTTATTTATTAGTTTGGGGAAAGTTGGTTGGTTTTCTGGGTTTTTTTGTGACTTTCTACATATATAAAAATACTTCATATTTTTCACATGTAATATTTGCCTCATAGCTATCTCTCTCAGGGGACCCTAAATAACAGTAGCTTAAAAAACGCAGTAGTTTATTCTTACTTGGCCCTTCTCTGTGCCATTTTGGGGGCACATATACCTTCTACCCCCAGTGTATTGCCTCCACCTGCAGGTTTGAGTTGGCTCTGCACTTATGCCTGCATTCCAGTGGGGACAGGAAGAAGAGGGTAGGCCCTGGAAATTCTGCTCCCATCAAACTGCAAAGGATGCTGGGAAATTGGGTCTTTATTCTGGACAGCCATTGTCTGTCTCTAGCCTCCTCCTTAGAATAGGAAGGGGCAACAATTATCAGTCTACACTGCAACAATGAAGTTAAAGAAATGTCGCATTTATTTTTAAAATCAAGTTAGGTATGGCTTGGAGCTGCCATTGTCAAGGTTTGGGACTGGCTGTCAGTCATCATAGGACTTTCTCCAACACACCCCACTCTGTCCAGAACAACATGGAGACCAACTGGTCCCATGCACTCTGTTGCTCAGTGCCACTAACAAGGGCGGATCCTTCATTCTCTGAGGAGCACTGTGGCTCTGAGGAGGGACAGAAGGTGCCCCTCCCTGAAGGCTCAGCCACAGGGGCATATGCTTCTTCTGTGAAGGCTCTTGCCTTCATAGTATGGCCTCCACAGCATCTTACCAGCTACCTCTCATCCAGGGCCCAGGGTTTTAGGGCACTGCATGGCAATAAGGCTAATTTCTCACTCTTGAAGAACACTCCAAATCTTGGGAAAATTCACACTTAATAATAATCTTAAAAATACATATTTATGGCCAGGCACGGTGGCTCATGCCTGTAATCCCAGCACTTTGGGAGGCTGAGGTGGGCAGATCACGAGGTCAGGAGTTTGAGACCAGCCTGACCAACATGGTGAAACCCCGACTCTACCAAAAATACAAAAATTAGTTGGGCATGGTGGCAGGCACCTATAATCCCAGCTACTCAGAAGGCTGAGGCAGGAGACTCACTTGAACCCAGGAGGCGAAGGTTGCAGCAAGCCAGTGAGCCAAGACTGCACCACTGCACTCCAGCCTGGGTGACAGAGCAAGGCTCTGTCTCAAAAAAAAAAAAAAAAAAAAAAAAAAAAGTGTGTGTGTGTGTGTGTGTGTGTGTGTATATATATATGTATATTTAAAATAGTCTTGTTAAAAATACATCCAGAGGAGCCTCAAGGAACCTGAACAACCTATGACATTTGACAAAAAAAAGCCCGAAACATGGTTAGGTTTAATATTTAGAAAGTAGGTGTCTCAATTAGGGTCTTGGCAAGAAACAGATGGCAGAGTCAATCTGGGACATTTCAGGAGAATTTAATGAAGGGAACATTTACACAGGCGAGGACAGGTGTGGGGGAACCACAAAGGCAGTGAATACTTTGGGGCTGGCAACATCAGGGAGCCTGGGGGAGGAAGGGGGTGGAGCTGGTCACATCAGGATTTGGAGAGGGAGAGAGCTGTGAGGAGGGAGCTTCAGGCCCTCAGCAGCCCACAGAGAAGGCACTGGAAAAACACAGTACACTGACAACATGCTCCTCCCTCCTCCTATCCATCCGCTCTCAGTGTCCCTCCTTCCTCCTTAGCTGAAGCCGATAGGAAGTTAGAGGCCAGGGGGCCTCCTGATGCAGTTCCTGGAGGTCAACCCCTGTGGACAGAGATGGCACAGAGTGAAGTGGGAGGGACCTGTGGTGGCATCCAACACAGTGGGCAAGGGAGGACAAGGATAGAGGATAATAATGGCCAACATGTCCACAGGGCTGGCTCTGTGCCAGGAATTATTCTAAGGCCTTTTCATAGGATAACTCAACTAATTCTCTCAGGGCCACAGGCAAAGGACACATAGAGTGAGGTGGATTCGGAAGCATTCCAGGGAACCTTTTTTTATGAGCTAGGGTCTCACTGTCATCCAGGCTAAAGTCCAGTAGTGCAATCACAGCTCACTACAGCCTCAAGCTCCTGGGCTCAAGTGATCCTCTCACCTCAGTCTCCTGAGTTGCTGGGACTACAAGTGCATACCACCATGCCTGGCTAATCTTTTCTATTTTTTTGTTTTTAAAGACAGGGTCTCACTATGTTGCCCAGGCTGGTCTTGAACTCCTGGGCTCAAGTGATCCTCCTGCCTCGGACTCCCCAGGTGCTGACATCACAGGGGCAATGCGCCATGCCTGGCCCAGAGAACTTCTGATTGAAAAGATGAGGAACGGCTTCCCGAGGGGAGGTGGTTTTGAACTGGGCCCCATGGAGGAAGTGGCTTGAAGAGGAAACACTTACTTGAAAGGCCCAGCAAACAATATCCCTGGATTAAAGTGACCATTCATCTCATGAACCAACAATGGCGAGTAGGTAGCATTTTGCGTGTGCTAGAATGGAGCAACTGTGCAAAGTAGGTAGGAGGGGTTTGCATGTTCAGACAGGATTGGGGTAAGAAGGAAGTCAGTGCCATTCTGCAACTGCTGCAGCCAGCCGGCTGTCTGTAATTATGACCTTAGAGAAGGCCAGGCCAGCAGAAGAGGACTTATTGCTCATTAGCACCAAGGGTGGCTCCCTGCGTGCCACTGCATTTATGCCCATTACCTCTAGTAATCATCGTAATTTTGCAAGGTAGGCATTATTTCTTTTTTACAGATGAGGAAACTGAGGCCCAGAGAGATTAAGTAACTTGTCCAAGGTCACACAGCTAATAGTTGGCAAAGCTGGGACTCAATTCCAAAGGCAGTGAGCTTTCTATTATACTATATTCCCCTCCACATTTAAAAAGGAGACATAAAACACAGAAAAGTGTAGAAGACTGGAACAGACCGTGTGCAGAAAGATGGGTGATATGGTTTGGCTGTCTCCATCCAAATCTCATCTTGAGTTGTAATCCCACAATCCCCAAGTGTTGACGGAGGGACCTGGTGGGAGGTGATTGGATCATGGGGGTGGTTTCCTCCATGCTGTTCTCATGATAGCAAGTGAGTTCTCATGAGATCTGATGGTTTTTTTTTTTTTTTTTTTTTTTTTAATTATACTTTAAGTTCTGGGATACGTGTGCAGAACGTGCAGGTTTGTTACATAGGTATACATGTGCCATGGTGGTTTGTTGTACCCATCAACCTGTCACCTACATTGGGTATTTCTCCTAATGCTATCCCTCCCTTAGCCCCTCACCCCCCAACAGGCTCCAGTGTGTGATGTTCCCCTCCCTGTGTCCATGTGTTCTCATTGTTCAACTCCAACTTATGAGTGAGAACATGTGGTGTTTGGTTTCCTGTTCCTGTATTACTTTGCTGAGAATGATGGTTTCCAGCTTCATCCACGTGCCTGCAAAGGACATGAACTTTTCCTTTTTATGGCTGCATAGTATTCCATGGTGTATATGTGCCACATTTTCTTTAGCCAGTCTATCATTGATGGGCATTTGGGTTGGTTCCAAGTCTTTGCTATGGTGAACAGTGCTGCAGTAAACATATGCGTGCATATGTCTTTATAGTAGAATGATTTATAATCCTTTGGGTATATGTCCAGTAATGGGATTGCTGGGTCAAATGGTATTTCTAGTTCTAGATCCTTGGGGAATCGCCACACTGTCTTCCATAATGGTTGAACTAATTTATACTCCCACCAACAGTGTAAAAGCATTCCTATTTCTCCACATCCTCTCCAGCATTTGTTTCCTGACTTTTTAATGATCGCCATTCTAACTGGTGTGAGATGGTATCTCATTGTGACCATTTGCTTTCCTAAGAGAAAGTGATTCACAAAACATTCTTCAGCAGCTCAGAAAGAAGCCACCTAGAGTGTTTCTGGACTCCAGGGTAGTTGCAGGACTCTGGGAAACTACAGCCAGCAACAGGTGCATGGATGCCCAGCTGTCTGGACCAGCTGGACAGTGGGTCAGAGCTACTAGGAGGAAATGCCAATCACCTCTTACCTTCTCACTCCGCAGGGAGGAGAATGCCACCATAATCCCAATGGCCTTGGTGCTCCTTGGGCTGGGAGTGGGGAGTGGCTTAGGATGACTGTGACAGTCACTGTGTAAATATTGCCCCTCACTCTACTGGTCAATGTATATTATGGCACCAAGTCTTAGTGGCTCATACTCGACCAGGTGACAACACAGTATTTGACAAGGAAAAAGACAAAGATGATAGACTGCCACCTGGTTTAAGTGTGGTCATTGGTGGACCTCTGTGTATTGCCACATGAAGAATCATATTTACCTCCTCCCTCCTATATGCTCTCAGTTCTTCTTTGCCCTCTCTGTTCTTTCACCTTGTTCTAGAAAACACTCTTTAGATGACTGAACAATAATAGACTAACTGTATAGGTGATGAAAAATGAAATCTCACATTCCATTCTCCATGTTAAGTTCACCCTATTATGTTGGCATAATGAGTTGACACAAGAAACAGAGCGCTCACACACTCATACCAGGCAGTAGTGGTTACTTAGCAACAAACTGGAAACTGTGTTAAGTAGGTCTTGTTTGTGTCCAGGTTCATGTGTTATAAAGAGCTGCAGTTACTGTTGAATGTGGATGGACATTTTGTGCATGCATTGAGTTCTCCAGGGTCTATTGCAATGTAGTTATCTAACAAAGACTTTGAAAGGCTGTAGTATTCCTGAAACTGTTTCATGGTTCTAGAGCTAATTTTAAGAGGAACTAATATTATCTGCTTATACTTGCCATTAATATATTCTTTGAGTTAGTTAGAACAATTTTCCTGGAGTAGCATAGAATAGCTATTCTTAAGATCTGTCTTAGTTTCTAAATTCATCAATCCCTCCTATTTTCTGTTGCTTCAGTGATCTTAGTGAACATGCTCTATTTCCATTTTATCTCCTGCGGTAGAGGCTCAGAGAGGAGAAGAACACGTCCAAGGTCACACAGCTAGTGAGGGGCAGGACTAGGATTAAGCCTGAAATCCACCCACTCTGTCATGTCTATGGTATTTGTAGGAGGTTTCTGGTTTGAGACTTAAACCATCAGAGTGTGACTCCTAAAAGATGGTAGCAAGGGTGTTCTTGGGTGTCTGTGATGTATGTTATCACTCTCCCAAACTTCAGCGTCAGATGGTCACTGTTCTGGCAGACTTTCTCTCCGGATCAAGATGTAGGAGGGAATAAAGCTAGACTAGTCTCCGCTGTGCACTCTGCCTGCTGGGTCACTGGTGCCTTATTAGTATGTGCTGAATTAATGAATGAATGTATGAATGAATGGCTCTAATGCCATTCACACCAAGGTTTAAACTTGCCATGAAAACTGAAGCAGAACATGTGGTTTCTGTTACCCAATATTCAGATTTTTTTTTTCTGTAAATGACACTACTTTTGCATGTTACTAGAGAATTATAAGTTCTCATTGTTCAAATTATTGTTCTCAATAATTATTGTGGTGACACAGGGAGAGAAACAGAGCTGCCCCCTCTTATGAAACTGAGCCAGTGTGAGTCAGGAAGGAGCATCAGCGGGTATTGTGGTGAAACAGGTGGCAGCGGACTGCCGATAGCTCTGTTTGCCAAGACAAACACTATCCCAGGGCATGGCTTTAACGATCTCTGCATAGTCCTGCTGAGAAATTGTGTAGAAGCATTTGTACATTGGCTCACTCAGTTTCATCCTGAAGGTGAGCCGTTCTGACATAGGCTGACTTCTGAGGCATTTTGAGTTTCTGGGGCCACGGCATCTATTTATAAGCTGGCCTCCAAATATAAAGGAACAGAAGCCCTGCGCCACCTCTTGCTCCAAGCCACATCCTGGGGCAGCGCCCTCCTTGTGTGCATCCTGTCTTTCCAGTTGTACCCAGATGTGAGGTTAGAGAAATTTGTGGTAGTCAACCATCATTCACTTTCTAATCGTCTATTCATTAAATATTTCTCCTTTTAAAAAATCTCTCTTATAATAAATAGTCATCAATTTCTTGCCAAGTGCCAGACACTCTGGGAGAAGTAAAAATGAGAAAGTGATTCTTCACAATGAAGAAGCCCCACTCATGGGACACAGTGTCTTTGTCTCTAGGGCCAATTGTCTTGAAGATTTACTGGCAAAAGAGGGGCCTTTACCACTCAGCAATGCAAATAACTTCATATTGAATATTAGACATCACCATCCTTAAGTCTATCTCTTTTTTTTTTTTTAAAAAACAGAGTCTTGCTCTGTCACCCAGGCTGGAGTGCCATGGCACAGTCTCGGCTCACTGCAAACTCTGCCTCTTGGGTTTAAGAGATTCTCCAGCTTCCTGAATAGCTAGGACTGCAGGTGTGCATCACTATGCCTGGCTAATTTATTTTTATTTACATTTTTGACATCTATAAATATTTTTCATTTTTTAAAATGTTTCCCCATAGGTTATGGGGGTACAGGTGGTGTTTGGTTACATAAGTTCTTTAGTGATGTGAGATTTTGGTGCACCTATCACCTGAGCAGTACACACTGAACCTTTTTTGTAATCTTTTATCCCTTGCACCCCTCACACTCCTCCTCCCAAGTTTCCAAAGTCCATTGTACCATTCTTATGCCTTTGCGTACTCCTAGCTTAGCTCCCACATATCAGTGAGAACATATGATGCTTGGTTTTCCATTCCTGAGTCACTTCACTTAGAATAACAGTCTCCAATTTCATCCAGGTTGCTGCGAATGCCATTAATTCATTCCTTTTTATGGCTGAGTAGTATTCCATTGTATATATATACTACAGTTTCTTTATCCACTCATCAATTGATGGGCATTGGGTTGGTTCCACGATTTTGCAATTGCTGCTACACACATGCATGTGCAAGTATCTTTTTCATATAGTGATTTCTTTTCCTCTGGGATTGCTGGATCAAATGGTAGTTCTACTTTTAGTTCTTTAAGGAATCTCCACACTGTTTTCCATAGTGGCTGTACTAGTTTACATTCTCACCAGCAGTGTAGAAGTGTTCCCTGCTCATCGCGTCCATGCCAACATCTACTGTTTTTTGATTTTGTGATTATGGCCATTCTTGCAGGAGCAAGGTGATATCACATTTTGGTTTTGATTTGCATTTCCCTGATCATTAGTGATGTTGAGCTTTTTAAAATATGTTTCTTGGCCATTTGTAAATCTTCTTTTGGGAATTGTCTATTCATGTTCTTAGCCCACTTTTCAATGGGATTATTTTTTGTATTTTTAGTAGAAGTAGGGTTCACCATGTTGGCCAGGCTGGTCTCGAACTCTTGACTTCAAGTGATCTGCCTGCCTCGGCCTTCTAAAGTGCTGGGATTATAGATGTGAGCCACTGCACCCAGCCACCATCCTTAATTCTTTCCACTCTGACGCCTTCCTTGTGTTTTGGGCATCTTCTTTCCCTCACAGGGAAAGACTTTTTTCTCTGCCTCCTGACGACTCAGGGAATATCTTCATGGCCAAAGATTCATTCATGCAACCTCCTTGAACAGCAAACAGTTACCTTAGGTGCGATTCCCTGCCCTTCCTATCTTTTATAAGGGAAAGGAGTTAATGGGTATTAAGATTTAATTTATCCATGGATTTAAGTTATATCACACAATTTCTCCTCCCCTCCCACTCCTGCCCTGACCCTTAGAAGTAATTTCTGAGTAACTACAATCAGTTTTGGTTTTAAGCCACATATATTTGCATTATATGCAGCTATACTTAACAGTTTGTGCATGTTGTTTCTTGTCTTACATCATAAGCTCATCTAGGCAAGGGCTGTACCTCATTTAGATGCCTTTTGTTCTCTCTTAGTTCCAAGCATGGTGCTAAGTGAGTAGAACAAAGCTTTAGAAATATTTTTGCTAGATCGAAACAGGGTTTGCATTGGGGTTGAATAAAGGGGTCATTTCCTTTATGCAACAGAGCAGAGCATGCAGGACAGGAACTAAAAACAGCCTTCCACTCTGCTTGTTGAAGAAACTGATGAATGAAGCTGCAATAAACAAGTGGGTGGCATGG
Organism: Papio anubis; assembly: GCF_008728515.1. Taxonomy (NCBI): domain Eukaryota; kingdom Metazoa; phylum Chordata; class Mammalia; order Primates; family Cercopithecidae; genus Papio; species Papio anubis. The sequence goes on along the minus strand of NC_044982.1, from coordinate 12,402,205 downwards.
CCAGGTTATACCCCAACCAGGAGTAGTAAGGCTGGAGGCAACTGGGCAGCGCTGTTCCCCTTCATAGTTTTGAAATTCAAATTCCAAAACAAAACAAAATATTGTACTGGCCTAAGAAACCGAGAACCCCATCCTCAGAAACCAATGGATGAGGGAAGTTTTCTCTTCCTTGGAATGAACAATAATATTAGCAAACCCTTTGCTATAGTTTGGCTGTTTGTCTCCTCCAAAACTCATATTGAAATTTGATCCACAATGTTGGAGGTGGGGCCTAATGGGAGGTATTTGATCAGGGGGTAGGTCACTCACAAACGACTTGGTGCCATGCATGTGGTAACGAGTTATTACTGTATTAGTTCCTGTCAAAGCTGGTCGTTCAAAAGAGCCTGGCATCTTTCCTCTCTCTCTTGCTTCCTCTCATGTGATCTCTGCACACATGGGCTCCCTTTTTCCTTCTGCCATGAGTGGGAACAGCCTGAGGCCCTCACCAAAAGCAGATGCACGTGCCATGCTTCTTGTACAGCCTTCAGAACTGTGAGCCAAATAGACCTCTTTCCTTTATAAATCACCCAGCCTCAGGTATTCCTTTATAGCAACACAGATGGACCAAGACATCCTTAGGATAACACTTTCTATGCTGCAAATGCTGTCCTCAACATTTGACTTGTACTAACTCATTTGATCCTCATCAACTCTATGAAAGTCAGTTATTTACTCCTTTTCATTTCCTTTAAAACTGTTTATTTGCTTGCTCTGTGAGGATTGAAACATTTTTCAGAATAATGAAAGAAAGAAGAAATTAGCTTTTTGGAGATAAGCATGTGTTTCCAACTTGCGACCCCAGGGTTGGCTACATAATTTGTGGGGCCCAGTGCAAGATAAAAATGTGAGGTTCCTTGCTCAAAAAGCAAAAATATGTGTGTGTGTGTATATATATATATCATTAGAGAAACTAAAATAGAAAGCATTTTCCTATCTTCCCTGGTGTCTTTCTCTCTCAGTTTATCTTGTATATTTTATATATTATTTAATGTTGTAAGTAAAGAAAAATTAAAAACTTATTAACATGAATTTCAGCATTCGTCTTTATGTTATACAATGCCATTTTTAAATGTAAACATGAGTGCATTAAACTTGTTTATGCAACCACAGAATTTTGTAGTTTGCATGTGCCTATGCATTTTATTCTTACCAGGACACTGTTTGAAATGCTGCCAAAAACAAGCGAATCTGTTTTCCTTTCACTTCTTGATATGTGCACATTTCATCAGCACTCTTTGCCTTCCTCTTGAGGGGAGTAGGGAGGACTGAAAGGAATACAAGCTCTGGGACCCTTCTGTCCCCTTTCCTTCTAAGCATCATCTTTAGTGGGTGTGGTTGGCCAATGCAGGGAAGCAGCACCAGTAAGGAAGGATGTGATGGGGCATCTTGCCATGGTGTGGGTTAGAATACCATTGCCTTCTTTCTGTGTTTGAAGCAAGTCTCCCAGTTTGAATAGAAATTTCGGGCTCTGGCCAGAACACACTTACCTTGGACTCACTTTGAGCTTCTCTGAACTCCCATGCCTGTGGGTCCCCAGAAATCCACGTTCACGGAGGATGGTGAACACTCTGTGTAACTGGCAGCGAGGAAAGGTGGACACGCCTTCTACTTCCCTCCTCAGCTCACAGACATGCTTCAGCGTCCCATAGGGCTTTACTTGCAAAACACAAGTTCAAAGATAAAATTGTTGAGAATTTCAAGATGGCCACAACAGGAAACCAAGTTCAGGGCCCCTCTGAGCTCTGGACCCGGTACAACTGCCCAGGTCATTTACCTATGCAGCTGGCCCTGCCTGGCCATAGGAAGTACTCAATAAATACTTGGTTAATGAATAAACAAATGTTACTTCTTAATCACAGGCCTCATTAACCAAAGCTCAAGCTACTAATTGTAGACAACACAGATATATTAATCCCTCAGATAATTTTGTTCAAAAAAGCTCCTGAGTCAAGAGTTTTAATCTTTTATCTTTTTTTTTTTTTTTTTTTTTTTTGAGACATAGTTTCACTCTGTTGCTCAGGCTGGAGAGCAGTGGCATGATCTCGGCTGGCTGCAACCTCCACCTCTTGGGTTCAAGTGATTCTAGTGCCTCAGCCTCCCCAGTAGCTGTGATTACAGGTGCACACCACCACATCCGGCTAATTTTTGTATTCTTAGTAGAGACAGGGCTTCACTATGTTGGGCAGGGTGGTCTCGAACTCCTGACTTCAAGTGATCCGCCTGCCTCAGCCTCCTAAAGTGCTGGGATAACAGGTGTGAGCCATCGAGCCTGGCCTAATCTTCTTTTCTTATATGAGATTGGTTAATCAGCTGCAATTCTGAGTAGATTTGAGTTTCATCAATTCCATTTTTTGCTGGAGAGAAGGAGATGGGAAGTGATGAGACATGAAGAATTCATGTTCAGAGGAAGCAGGGCCCTGCAAGGGGAATATTGATTCTTGTTGCATACGAAATTTGATATATCAATAACCAGTAAGGTTCAGAAGAGCTTGTACGAACAAATATGCTGAGGAAACAGTACTTCAAAAGTTTGAGGGTCTGGTGGGCTGTATCTGCGTGCCCTGGGCTTTCCTAGGGGGATCTAGTACTAATGCCAAGGGGACTGAATGCCATTTACAGGGGCTGAAATGCAGTTCTCTCAAAAAAGGTAAGTGGGGAAGAAATCAAGTAACAGATGCCTGGAGTCCTAATTCTATTTCATCCCTCTACTAAATGAAGTGCATTGTTGATTAAGAAAAGCAGATTTGCACTGCATTTATTCATTCAACCAGCATTTGTCATCTGCCTACTGTATGCCAGGCACTGTGTTAGGTGCTGGGGCTTTGAAGCAAAATTCAGCCAAGTCCTTGTTGTCCAGAAGCCCTCAGTATATCCCGAGATGAGAACTGAAATGATGATAGGGTCGGGATGAGAGAGGTGTGTATCCCTGCCATCTCCTAGTGCCTTTGGTAAAATGACCACAGACATCCAGAGCATTTGGATGTTGAAGGAAGTCATTTTACCCTACAGAGGTTGGTGAAGCTGTGATTGTCATGGCAACAGATTAAATGGAGCTGGAACTCCGGTATGAGTGCCCCAGCTGTGAGCACTGCCTCCTCCTCCTCTGCCTAAGTTCTAACCTGACTGATTCTCGCTTACTGCAGAAACCATTTTCCTGGATGTGGGATGTGCCTAGCGAGGGGCTACTGGGAAGGGGAGAGGGTAGTAGAGACACTACAGGTTCAGATAGAATAATAAGCTGAAAGCCTGACATTTACTGGACTCCCCTGCCCCAAGGTGCCAGACCTTGTGCTATGCTTGTGGCCTTATCTCATCTGATCCTCACAGTAACTGCATGGTTGGGCGTCCTTTTTCCTCCACTATACAGATGAGGAAACTGAGGCCTAGATGGGCTACAGATAGATTGTCCTGTCAGATCCCAAAGCCAGAACTTTTAATGGCAGATTACAGTGGCTCTGAAACGCAGGTCCAGTGTATGTAGGAGGTGCAGCGGGTGGAATGGCTAAAATGCAGATTCTTAAGCCCAGCTGTGGACCTACTAATCACAATGTCTGGGGGTGAGGTCCAGGAATCAGAACACAAAGAGGTCCTGGAGGGTTCCTGGTCCAAGTGAGGACTAGAGGGCGGGAGCCACTTGTCCCAGGTTCCAGGGCGAACCAGTTAGGATTAGGATCCAGGCCTTCTATGCCAGCTCAGTGGGCTCCGAGCAGGTGCTGTGGGGTTTTCTCAGGGAACCAGAACAGGATATGGTGGGTCCAACCACTGAAAGTTGTCCTTCATTTATGATCCCAGGGCTCTATCGAACTGGTGCTCCAATCAAGAAAAAGAAAAGAGAAAATCCCTAAAAGGTGCTTGTCATATTTTCCTTTCAGCATTTGCCGGCAAGACCAACCCACTTCCCAGCCTAGTCACCAGGGCAACCATCACCCCCACCTTGACAGGCAAGTGCAAATGCAGCTTCTCGCACCCACATCCAGGGCCACGGGACCCAGCCCTATAATCAGTCTCCCGCTGCCTCTGCAGGCAGCCAGCAGCGACAGTCATACACACTCCCTGCGCTCCGAGCCCATCACCCCCTCACGGTTCTACAGGCACCCCCTCCCCACGCTCACACAGCGCATTCTGCTTCCCTCGCCCACTGCCTCCCAGGAGACAAATGTGCAATCTGCTCTCGGCGCGTATCATCACCTCTGGAGGGAGGAATCTGCCCTCGAGTCGAGGCGCAGCCCAACACACACAGCCCACACAGGAGAATACAACACCCCTTCCCGGAGAAGGGGAGTGGTGGCAGCGAACGCCCTCTCCCCCTCCAGAGACAGCTGAGGGGGCGGCCGAGTTTAGGAAGTTTGCAAAGTGAGGAGCACATGAGCGGCTGAGGCGGCTGATGGGGAGGCTAGCCGGGCGGGGAGGGGTGGGGGGTGGAAGTCGGGGAAGCTGGGCGGCCACAGCCTGTTGCTAATGAAGCAGCTCCGGCTGCCGGGCGAGATCAGAGCCTCTTCCCTGGCTGCAGACACCTGGAGTCCCACTCGGCAGGAAATGAAGCTGGGCTCCCTCTTCAAGGTCCCTGCTAGAGCAGTTTCATGAGACCAGGCTGCCGGGGACATGGACCCTCTGTCAGGACGTCAAACAAACAAAGCCAGCTCCTTGGGTCCAGGCTGCCTACCCAAGTGCCGGCCCGCTCTACTGTGCTCACCTGAGCTCCCTCCTCAACTGCTGGAGCCCCCCTGTGCTTCTGACCGGCTTTATCATGGCCTCTGTTCCAGATGCCTCTGCTGTTGCCCTCACTGACTCCTTTCCCGCATCTCACCTGTCTTGGACACATCCTGGGCATCTCAGAGTCCCTGGGTTTCCCCTGTCTCCTAGGCTCAGAGTCATTTGCCCAGACTACAGGGATCAGGGCCGCTGTCTTCGTGACCCTCCTTCCTCAGGTCCCTGCAGCCTGAGGCTGACCCCTTCAGGCTCCTCCATCTACTTCCTGGCTGGAGGCAGCCCTCCTCCTGAGGGGTTGAGCCCCAGAGCCTGCTGAGCCAGGTGAGACAATTCCAGTGCAAGGGAGTTAATCGCTGAGAAGCCAACTCTGACCAACGGGAGGTGGCAGGAAGCCTGACAGGCCTCCTTCTCATGAGCATTTCCCAGGCCTGCCTCGAGATGTCCTGTGTGGCCAGGCATCTGGCAGTGCCTATTGGTAAACTGAGGCCTGGTGGGCAGCACAGTGCCCTGTATTTGCTTCCCTTCCTGCCCCATCTCGCTGCACTCTCCCTCACTCCAGCTGCCCTGGGATTGTACCCCCACTCTCCCCCTGCCTCCCCCAGCGCCAGAAAGCATTAACACCTAAGCTTCACCGCAGACTGTTTTCTAGGTAACCCAGCTACGTTGGCAGTCAGATTTAAATAAAACATAATTCTTGCTCTGTCTTATCTAGCCTAATTCCCTTATTTGACAGAGGGAGCTGAGTCTCAGAGAAGTTAAGTGGAGGAGCTATGTCTATTCATTACTGTAACAAATAGTTAACAAGCATCCGTTATGTGCCAGGCGTGATTCTAGGCACTGGCAATGCAGTGGTGAATAAAATGGACAAAAAATCCCTGCCTTTATGGAACACAGCATTCTATTGGAGGAGAAAAAGACCATAGACAAGGTGAGTAAGTAAAATATTCAGAATGGTAGAGTGATCATTGCTGGTGGTGGCGATGGTGGGTGTCATGGGCTGAATTGTGTCCCTCTCAAAATTCATGTGTTGAGGCTCTAACCCTTAGTACCCCAGATTGTGACTATATTTGGAGATAGAGCCTTTAAAGAGGTAATTAAGTTAAAATGGGCCCTAGTCGATTAGGACTGTGCCTTCATAAGAAATTTGGACACAAAACCAGGGAGGTCTACACCCAGAGAAAAGGCCATGTGAGGCCCTGGCAGGAAGGCAGCCACAGGAGGCGAGCCATCCTGCAGATGCCTTCGTCTGGGACTTCCAGCTCTCAGAACTGTGAGAAAATACATTTCTGTTGTTTAAGCCACCTAGTAAGTGGTATTTTGTTATGGCAGCCCTAGCAAACTAATACACCGGGATTTTAACTTCTTGAAAGACATCCCAAGTTGGCCTCATCGAGAAGATGACATTTGAGTAAAACCCTAAAGCGGGTGATGGAATGAGTTATTTGAAAATCCAAGGGAAAAGCATTCCAGGCAGAGGGACTAGCAGGCTCAATGGCTCTGATCTGGATCATACCTTAAGTGTCGGAAGAATAGCAAGGCAGCCAGTGTGCATGAAGGAAGCAGAATGGGTGAGGGAGAAATGGGAGGACATGAGATCAGAGGGTGAGGGCATGTGGAAGGACACTCTCCACATGAGATGGAGAGAATTGCAGGGTTTGGGGTAGGAAGGAGGAATTTTGTCTCCAGGGGACATTTGGCAATCTGTAGAAACATTTTTCATCATCACAGTGGTGGGAAAGAGGGTGGAGGAGCAGTATGACACTAAGTGGGTAGAGGATATCTTTCAATGCACAGGACAGCATTTTCCTCCCCTCCCCAGCAATTAGCGGGCCCACAGTGTCTGTGGTGTCAAGGTTAAGTAACCCTGGTTTCAAGCTCATGGTGACTAGGTCTGACTTTTGTGTTAATAGGTTCATGTTGGCTATGTTGGGGACAACTTTAGAAGAGGAAAGGCAAAAGCAGAGGCACCCTTGATCCAGGTGAGAAATAATGGTGGCTCGGACCAGGGTGGTAGATAGCCTCCTAATATTCCAGTTTATTGCTCCCTGCCTCCTCCCTCTTTCTCTTCTCACTTTCTCAATAAACATTAACAGGGCCCTTACTATGTGCTAACCATTGTATCAGGTGCTGGGTAGACTCCAACGAGTATGACCCACTAGGAGTCTGGTCTAGTTCACTTATGATCCAAGCTGAAGAGAATTGCAGAGAACAGCTGCTGACTTGGAAGGCAGACTTTGTGACATCCACGTGGAGCTCTGGGGCAGTTGTCAGCAAATGCCATCTACTCAGACATTAATGAAAGCACAGAATGAGCACTGGGTGGCTGATATTTCCATCTGTCCAGCTCCACAAGCCAAAAACTAGGAAGTCATCTTTACTGCCTCTGCCTCCCTGACCTCCACATGCTGCCCCCACCACCCCCATCTAATCATCCCAGTTACCTGTAAAACTTCTCTTGAATCTGTTCACAACTCTCTACCTCTATAGTAATAACTCTAGTCCAAGCTATGATCATTTCCCACCTGGTCCCTGTTGTCACTCTGTGGCCTGCGATCTCTATTAGTCAGGATATATAGCCAATGCTGCAGAAACAGAAAGCATGACCTCTCAGTGGCTTAACACAAAGAAGGTTTCTTTCTCACTTAAGCAAAAGTAGGTGGGGTGATGCTCCTCCATCAGTCTAACTACCTGTATTTTTTCCATAGCAATTATCATAGTTTGTAATGATATATTTAATTGTATGCTTATTGGATTAGATTGATTTTCGTTGTTCTCACTAGGATGTACGCTACCTGATAGTAAGGCCTACACCTAGAACAAAGCCTATAATATAGCAATAATCCTTGAAATATTTTTGAATGAATGAATGAATGGATAAATGAAGTGGCTAAACTATAACTGGAAAACATTTAATTGTCCTGATCTAAAAAATTATAAAATATTTCCTGTGTAAAAAATCATTGTAATACATATGGATATTTTAAGCATAACAATAAAAAAAAACTCATGTATCACCAATTCAAAAAGATAACACATTACCTCTGCCCTCTGTGTGTCCCTCCCTGAGCATGTCTTAGTCCTAGAGCTAAACAATAGGTTACATTTTGTGTTTACCATTCTTCTTCTTTTTTTGGTCATTTTAATCACATATAGATATTATATATTATTGTTTCAGAATATTGTGTAAATGGTGTCACATGTAGATAAACTTTGGCAATTTGCATTTGTTGTTCAACATGTCTCTGAGATTTGTTTTCACCGAATTATGTAGTTGTGGTATATTTTCACTGAGAGTTTTCCATTGATTGAGTAAAATGCAATTAGTTTAAGTATTTAAATGTCCATAAATGTTTGAGTTGTTTCCAGGCCTTTGCTATTGCAATATGTACTGCTATGAAACTTCTTGTGCATAGCTCTTTGTGCAAATGTGCAAGAGTTTCTCTAGTGTTTTACAAGTTAATGCCAAATTATTTTCCAAAGTGGTTGCACCAGTTTACACTTCCACAAGCAGTATGTAAGTCTGCCTATTGACATTTGCAAAACATTTGATGTGATCAGATGTTTAAAATTTTGCCTGTTTGATGGGTCTATAAATTTGCCTTTTCACTTCTATTGGAGAGGGTTGAGCTTAATTATTATTAAGGTTATGTTAATTATTCTTAATTAAGGATTATTGAGATTGAGCTCCTTTTCATATTGGTGATTCTTCTTCTGTAAAATGATTGCCTGTTTATATATTTTGCCCATTTTTCTATTTAGTTGTCTTCTGATTTTTTTGAAGTTCTTGAATCTGGACAGTAATTCTTCTATGATTAATTGGTTGTAAATATGTTTTCCCAGTTTACAGTTTGTCTTGTCATGGTCTTTGTGGTATTTTTTGATAAATACAAGTTCTTAAAGTAGTTAGATTTTTTTCTTTTTTCGAGATAGGGTCTGACTCTGTCACCCAGGCCAGAGTTAAAGTAGTTAGATTTATCAATCTTTTATTTTATGGCTTATGCTTTTGTTTTAAGAAAATTTTCCCTATTCAGATGTCATAAAATGATTCTCCTATATTTTCTTCCAAAAGTTTGAAAGATTTGCCTTTCATATTTCAGCTTTTTATTCACCTAAAATTTTTTTTTGCATATGATATCATTGTATTAGTTTCCTATGGCTGCTATAACTAATTACCACCAACCTAGCAGCTTAAAACAACATAAATTTATTATCTTACAGTTATGGAAGCTAGAAGTCTGAAATAGTTTTCACTGGGCTAAAATCAAGATGCCAGCAGAGCTGCATTCCTAGGGGAGAATTTTCAAGTTTTTTTGTTTGTTTGTTTCCAAGTTCTACAGGGTGCTGGCTTATGGCCCCATTTCATATTGAAAGCCAGCACTCAGTCAGGCGTGGTGGCTCATGCCTATACCCCAGCACTTTGGGAGGCCGAGGTTGTCCCTGAGTCCAGGAGTTCCAGACCAGCCTGGGCAACATGGTGAGATCTTATTCCAAGAACAACAGCAAAAAAAAAAAAAAAAAAAAAAAATTAGCGGGCACACAGCTGTAGTCCTAGTTACTCAGGAGGCTGAGGCAGGAGGATCACTTGAACCTGGAAGGTCAAGGGTGGAGTGAGATTCTATCTCCCCCAAAAAAACAAAAAACAAAAAACAAAAAAACGTGGCTGGTTGCATCCTTGCATGGCATCACTCTGACACTGAACTTCTGCTTCCCTTTTTCACGTAGAAGGTCCCTTGTGATTACATTGAGCCCACGGAGGTAAACCAGGATAATCTCCCTACTTCAATATCCTTAAATTAGTTGCATCAAAATCCTTTAGGCCACGTAAGGTAACATGCCCATATGTTCAGGGAATTAGGATGTGGACATCTTTGGGGAAACATTATTTTGCCTCCCATTATAATCAATTGATTCAGCACAACTTCTTGACTCAGTTCTGAACCTGGGTTCAGAGGGACACTGGTCTGGTGACAATAATAATAGTAACAACAAACACTTGTGCCGAGAATGTTTCTAAGCATTGTATGCATATTATCTCATTTAATTTTCACCACACTTTGTACTAAGTGCTACTATTATTCCTAGCTTAAAGATATTTAAAGTGAGAAACAGAGAGGTTAAATACTTTGCTGAAGATAGGAAGCAGCAGAGTTTGACTCAATCCCAAGTACCTGAGCTTCAAAGTCCATGTGCTTAGTTAGCACCATGCTATTTTTTTTAATTTTATTTTTTGAGTCTCATTTTGTCACTCAGGCAGGAGTGTAGTGATGCAATCTTGACCTCCTGGGCTCCAGTGATCCTCCTGCCTTAGCCTCCCAAGTAGCTGTGACTACAGGTGTGCACCACCATACCTAGCTAATTTTGTTATTTTTTGTAGAGATGCTATGTTGCCAGGGCTGGTCTTGAGCCCCTGGGCTCAAGAGATCCTCCCACCTCAGCCTCCCTAGCTGTGACTACAGGTGTGTGCTACCACGCCCAGCTAATTTTTGTATTTTTTGTAGAGACAGGGTTTCACCATATTGCTCAGGCTGTTCTCGAACTCTGAGCTCAAGCAATTCACTTGCCTCAGCCTTCTAAAGTGCTGAGATTACAGGCGTGAGACACTGCGCCCGGCCTACCATGCTATTTTTAAATGAATAAACAAAGTGGATAAATCTAGTTTCCCTTAGCTGTGTGTTCATGACTAAGTCACATAAATTCTCTGAGCCTCAATTTCATTATTTGTAAAATTAGAATAGTGATGCAGCTTTTCTGCATTCCACGGGGATGCTTTGAGGGCACGTTGAGACAACATGCATGAAAGCAGTTCAGATAAGGAAAACAGAGATCCAAGAGTCATTCTGCCACATGTCACTGGCAGAGCCAGGACTGGGACTCAGGTTTCCTGGCAGCCAGGCTGGGCAGGCTACTTCCATCACAGAGTGGTAATTAGAGCAGTTACAGATTCCAGTCATCAAATTGAACATTTTCCCTTCATCAACCTCCTGCCCTGGAACGACCAACATTAAAGCTATATCTGTATATTCAATCAACTGTTCATTAGAACGTCCTCCAGTTTTAGATGATACTTTTACAAAACCCAAATGTGAGATAATACTTCTTAGCTGGAATAGGGTAAAGTTGACAGGTAATATTTTGTATCATTTACAAATCAAAAGGCACAGAATTTCAGAAATTGACAGAAAGGGGAGGCTGTAAGATATTTGCTTAGGAAAACCACCTCCTCATGTGTTTGCCTCTTCTCCATCCTCATCCCATCATGTTTCTGTCCTCTTCTACTTCCCTTCACTTCTCCTTAGTAAAGTAGGGATTAGAAAACCTGAATTTTAGCTGTGGGCATCATTACTGACCATTTTGCTTTGAACTTCAAAGGCAAAATTGAAAAACAAAAGAGCCAAGAGTGGGAAATTCACTCTACTAGATCTTAGGATGTATAATTAAGCCATAGCAATAAAATCAGCACAGCACTAGCACAGGAACAGATCTAGATCAATAGAATAGCAACAAGAACTCAGAGACAGACGTGTGTGTCTCTAGGGCTTGGCATATGATACAGATGCCATCATGCATCGGAGGGGGAAAGATGGATTGTTTGGTGGTTGCTGCTGGGAAAACTGGTTCACTAAATAGAGTTAATAATTATACTGTATTCCTGCTCACACTGTATGCAAGGTGAACATCAGATGGATTAAGACCTGTGACAGGTAAAAGTATGAAGCCAAATAGGGGAAAATGTAGGAGAATATTTTGCAACTAATAGGTGGGAAAAGATTCTTAAACAAGACCCCAAAACCACACTCCACAAGGCTAAAATTTGATGCATTAGGCTAAATGAAAATTAAGGATTTCTCCTTCATCGTACCATAGCAAAGACCAAGCAAACAGGATGCATGAAAGATTGAGAGAAATATTTGCAATGTTTTTCTAAAACTGACAAAAAATTAATATTTAGAACATATAAGAAACTCAACTGCTAAAATTCATTCAGAAAAAATAATAAAATCCAGCAGAAAATAGGTAAAGGATGTAAATAGATAATTCACAGAAGGAAAACAATCTCGATGGTTCTTAAGTATATGGAAAAATGGTTAACACCACCAATCAAAGAAATACAAATCGAAATTACAATGTGATACTACTTTACTGATTTCAGATTGACAGAAATTAGGACATCAGATAATACCAAATGTTACCATATAAAATGGGAAACGGGTACCTTCCTACCTTCATGTGCCATTGGTGGGTGTGAATGGCAAAGCCATCTGGAGGGCAACATGACAGAGTGAAACCAAATACTGTGGACTTCATGACCCAGGGACTCGATTTCTTATGTTCTGTAAGGGACACGTCTAACACCCATTCCAGCATAGTCTGTGGTAGCAAGGACCTGCTGGCGACCTAATTGTCCGTTATTTGAGGAATTGATAAGTAGAATATGATAGACACACAAATCAAATACTATTATTAGTCATAATTAATGAACTCTGGTTGCATAGTGTCACATGGATAGATCTCTAAGACACTGAGAGAAAAACAAGGAACAGAATGAGTTCTTATCACAATGCCGTTCAAGTTATGTTAAAAACAGACACAAACCATGTATCTTTTGAGGCTGTATAAGGTGCATGAACTGGGACATACCTTAGTAGAGGAGAGGGTGTATATGGCGGGTAGAAGAATGGGTGTGGAGAAGGAACAAGTGGAAAATAAAAACGAAAAAGAAAAGGGCCTTACTGACTGACGAGCTGGAGTACGAACATAACTTGTCCCCAAGGTCCAAAAAAACCTCCCCAATCCCGCTTCCATCTCGTCCCATTCTTAACAGAACCAAGTGCAAGGGACTCAGCGTGACTGTCCAGAGCAGGGCTTCTCTTCACCAACGACCTAGGTCCTCTTCCCTCCACCCACCTCGCCAAGCCCTCGGTGCCCGAGCCCCGAGCTCTACTTTGACGGCACTTCTCAAACACAACCAAACACACCCAGGCTTCAACCCCAGACGGGCTTGCTTTTATTATTTCTTTTGGGAAAGCTAAGATTCAGTTTAAGTGACTCTTCTCCGGGAGGCCTTTTCCGAATGCTGCCCTTGCCCAAAAGCCAGCCCCTCCAGGGCTGTATTCCCACAGCCCCCTCCCCCGTCAGCCCGGCACCCCGCGTTCTAACTGCTTATTTTGGGCACTCAGCGCTCCCCTTAAGGCTGGAGTTGTGTTAGGGGGGTCTCTGGGTTCGCGACCCGCCAGCTGGGGTGGGCGGTGCTGGGAATAACCGGACAGTTAAGTCAGCAGGTGCAGCCGCAGCCCAGCCAGCTCACTCTCCTCTGCTTCCGCTCTCATTGGCTCAGCCTCCCCGCCCCCAGCCCCCGCCCCCAGCCCGCCTCAGCCGGCTGCGGGAGGCAAAAGGCTCTGCGCAGGCGCCGTGGGGTGGGGCGCCCTTGGTTGGGGGCGGACGGGGGTTTAGGAGGACGGCGAGGAGCGGGCGCAGAGGGGTGGCGGGGCCGCCGCGTCGTTGCGCGGCAGTTGCGTCCGGCCTCGTGCGCGCGGCACCCGGGAGGGGGCGGGGCCGAGGTGGGCAAGGTGGCGGGCCACCGCCCCTGGCCCCGCCCCCACAGCCCGCCCGCGCGCCTCGCCCCGCCCCCTCGCCGGGCCGTGCTCTTGCTCCCGCCGCCCGCCAGCCTCACGCTCGGCTCCGGCGGCCAAGAGCGGGAGAAAGTCCTGCTGGTGGGCGGCCGCGGGGCTGAGCGCGTCCGGCATCCCGGGGCCGCTCCGGCCCGGGCGGCGAGGGTGCCTGGCGGTCCATGCATCCGCCGCCGTCCGCCGCCGCGATGGATTTCAGTCAGAACAGCCTGTTCGGCTACATGGAGGACCTGCAGGAGCTCACCATCATCGAGAGGCCGGTCCGCCGGAGCCTCAAGGTGCGCCCAGGGGAGAGGAGCTGCCCTCAGGGCGTCCGGCCGCCTGCCCCGCGCGGCCCCGCGCTGATCTCCGCCCCACCCCACCACCCTCCCCTCCTTCGGGCCGCCGGGACCCTCTCAGTCGGACCGGCCCCTCCGTCCTCCTCCAGCCCCTGTTGCCGTGCCGCCCTAAGCCAGCTCCTCCCGGACCCTTCCTCAGCGCGGACCCAGTCCTCTCTAGTCTGGACCCCCATCCCCAAGGGACGGGTCCCTGCCCCAGCCCCGACCCGGCGCCAGCCCCGCGGCCCTTGCCCCTTCTGAGGCGTCCGAATCCCCCCGGCCCACCCCCAGGAACGGCCGAGCCCCAGCCCTCGGGGCAGCCCCAGCGTCCTCAGTCGCGGACCCCCTTCCTTCCGCCCCCCGCCCCACCCCGCGGGAGCTGCCCCTCGAGGCCGCAGCCCACCTCTCCCCGGTCCTCTCCTGGGCTCCCCAACCTCTGGTCCGCTGACGCCGCCCGGGTTCTGGCCCCAGGCCCACCCCTCGGTCCACACATTCCCGACTCCTCCCCCCACCTCTCCCCGAGACACCACCCAGGTCCCGTCCGCTCACCCCCAGCCCACCAAGTCAGATCAAGCTCGAGTCCCTCTGCCCTCGAGGCAGCCCGGCCTCCTCTCGCTTCCCAGCCAGCACCCTTTCTCAGTGTGGTCCTGGTCCCCGTCTACAAGCCCTCGCGACCCTTTGCCGCCCTCCTGAGTCACCGCGCATCCTTTCCTCCCAACCCCTCCAGGACTGTAGCTGGGACCCTGCTCCCCAGTCCCTTGAGGGAGTCAACCTTCAGCTTGCTCCCCCCACCCCCACCGGCTCTCCCACCCCGCAGAGTCATCTTCCTCCCAGAGGCTCCAACCTTTAGCGCCAGCAAACCTAGTTTACGGACAGGACCCCTTTCCCCTGGCCATCGCTTAATTAGCTGCTTTAGCTCCTCTCACTCCCACCTGCCGCAATATCTCAAATCTCTGGTTTCTTCCAGCCCCAGAGTTGATTTCCTTCCCTCCCCCACTCCAGATCTTGTCCTTTTCATGCCTGCTCGGCTGCAGTGTTCATCCATCCCCCTTTTAGCATTTCTTGGGGTGGAAAATGCTGGAGAAATAGCCGTGAGGTATTAGAGATAAAAGTGTGTGTATTTATTCGTTTTATAACATGCGTATGAAATGGATTTCAGCCAAGGTTCTGAAGCCACGATGCGATTTTCAAGCTGCAATCCAGAAGCTAGAAGGATAAAAACAGAAAAAAAACAGTCCCCTCCCCAAATTCGACCACCCAATTAGAGACCTCCGTGATTGATGTCGCCTGGTATCCTCAGCTCCTTGATTAGTTTTCATTGTTAATGCTTAATTGTGAAACTTTTTCATTCGTTTATCCTCATAGAGGGTCACTGGGAGGTTGGGAGGCAAGACTGACCCAATGTTTGTGGTGCATAAATGTGTATTGTACCCTTGACAGACACCAGAAGAAATAGAAAGATTGACAGTCGATGAAGACCTCAGTGATATTGAAAGGGCTGTTTATCTGCTCAGGTATTTCCTAGTCTTTCTGTGAAATTGCTCTTTTTTTTCCCCCTGTGGCAGCAGAGATGAATGCTTTCTAAAATGTATGTTCCCGTTATGTTCAGATTTACTTAGCCACTTGAACAGAGTACTTTTGTGTGCATAGTACTTAACTATATTATACATTAGATTTGGCTGTGGACTTATGAATTTGAGAATTTAAATAAAACACCTAATTTATAGAATGTTGCTTGGAGGAGGAAGAGCAGATGGTTTGAGTTGAACCTCATCCTTTTTTTCTTTTCTGGCATTGGTTTTTCTCACTTAAGATTCAGTAAGTTTAGATGAGACTTGAGTATACAAGGATTAGTTTTAAGTTCATTGTAGAGTAGGCACATTATATGGGATCTACTATATGGAAAAAAATCCACAAATATGGTAGTTCATTTTGCTGTTCAGGATGTCCTGTTTGTAGTACTTTTGCTATGCAAGCTTTATGATTTTGTCTGAGGGGTTTTGGAAACTTAGTTGAGCCTACTGTCGTTTAAATTTCAAACCATTTCACAGGCTCTACAGAATTGCTTAAGGCAAATGGTTACTGCGAATATTTACAAGATTTTTCTGAACTATTTAAAACATTGTCTTGTAGATTGAGCATCTTAAAAACTAGTACAGTGACCATTAATGATGTTTTAATTAATTGATTAAAATCCTTTAGAAACAAATTTCCTACAGCATTTTGTGTATATTTAAAATTTTTCATTAGCTTACACAACATATTTTTCCTTTTTGGCAAATTAGTCACTCTTATTTTCCAGAATCAGATTTTGAAAACTGATGTAATTTACCTCCTAGGATATTTGTCATCCTTGTTTCCTTAGCTCAGTGCCAGTTCCAGGTACTGGCAAGTTTCTTGTTCTCCTTTCTTGTTTACAGATCTTGTTTCCAGTCCCATGTTATTCATTGAATGATCCTGTAAAAACAAACAAACAAACAAACAAAAACTCCCTCTTCAGGTCTTCAATTTTCTTAATTACTTTTTTTAGCCTACTAAAAGTGGCATCATGAGTTTCTGTTGTAACTTTAGTCAGAATATCAGCATATTTACCATGTAGACCATTCCCTCTGATAATTGTATCATTTAGAAATGTAACTGCATCTTAGACTTAATGTTGATGTTATTTTCCCCCTCTTTGTGATAGCTATGGTACATGCTCTCATCATTTCTACCTATTTACTTCAGAGAAAACTTCTGTTTATATATGAATTCAACGGTGTGTGTTTTGGGTGTTTACTTAGAGAATAATGCAACTTTTAACCGATTTTCATATTTTATTGTGTTGTATTTGGAATACTTTATTCCTTAATAATTAACACATTTATTATGGTGAACAATAGTTGTCAACATTTGCCTATTCCCACAGTTCTTTTACTCAAAGTAGGTAGAAAATTGATGAAAGTGTGGATAAATGTGTTTAAATCTACAACAGTTAATGATTTGAAATAACCTCCTGTTTATTCCTACTGAATTTTCTTTAGTACAAACACTGGCTTAGAATTAGGAAATGGAGAGTCTTGCTCTATTTACTTGTGATAGAAGACACCGTATTCTAGATATCAGTGATAAGCCTTTTTTTTAAGGAAAGCTTATTTGTTTTCTATTTTGCTTTTATTGTTTGTTAGCAAACCAGGTTGTCTGAGTTGTCTTTATTTCTCAGACTCAACATAAGTTTCACTCAGTTCTGGAATTTACAAAGCCCTTATAGAGACAGATGGCCCCTCTTATTCTTAGACAAGAGAATTTTAAAAGAGATTCAATATCTCCTTTAGTTTCTTGTGGCTCACCTACCTTGAAGGAGGTTTGCAAGGTGACTCAGAAGGGGAACACTGGTTTGGTTGTGTATGGGTTCTCCAGCTGAGTTCTTCTTTTGTATCCTTAACATCTTACCACCTCCTGGGGGAATGTGGGATTTCACCTTAGTCCAGCTTTGGGAGGGATGATGCCAAGAATGCCTGAAAGGGTCTTTCTTCCCTGGGATTCAGGGGAGGAGACAGGATTGTTTCATAGAGATGTTCCGAACTTTGCCTCGGTTTAGGCCTTCTCATCTTCTCTCATGTATTGAACCTGCTATTGTAAATGTAATTTATTCCTTTTTTTCATTTGTACTTTGCTGAGTCCTTTTTTCCCTCTGTCAGTGATTTTCAGGTTTATTTTTGAGCACTTTACCTTTTCCTCTGCATTGAATATTATATAAATGTATAATATGTAACATATTTTTTCTCTTGGCTTTTATGTGTCAGGTTTGTTTCTTTAGTTCTTTTATTTTGTATATTAAAACTATTTTGGAGTATTATGTTAAATTAGAATTCAAAGTCAGATATGTAAGCATCAGTAAGCAATGCTTTATATTAGTGGAGTTTCTGGTAGCACTTAGATTGAATCCATTATCTGAAAAAAGCATTATATATAATATAGAGTACTATCATCAATGAAAAACAAATTATACTGTTCATTATCTTACCCTGAAATATGGCAAGTCATTTATTAATGACATTTTCACAATTAAGTTTAGAATATTATAGTCTTCAAAGATTTGACACAGATGAATTTGTGGTTTTGCACACATATGATGCTGCTATACCCATCTGTGGCATTTAGCACTGAAGCAAAACAACTTTCCTAATAGTCCCAGCTTGTGTCTTAGTCAAGATCATATCATATCTTTTTCCTGTTCTTTCTCTTCTTTGTGATTTTGCATATATTTTTGGAATGTATTTAAAACATGTGAATGATTTTGTTATGGAAGAATCCTAAGTATGTATACTGTGCTTTCATTAGGTAAATCTTTACTTGTATATTTCTGACTGCCTACCAGATGAAGTGTAGACCCTGAAGCCTGGCATTCAGAATACTCCATAGGTGACTCTATCTTAGCTGTGCAATGTGATGTCCCACCAGTCCCCCACTTTTAAAAATGGCTTTATTGAGATATAATTCATAGTCCCTGTAGTTCACTCATTTAAACTGAATAGTTAAGCAGGTTTTAGTATATTCACAGAATTGTGCAACCATCACCGCAATCAATTGTAGAACATTTTTGTCACCCGCAAAAGAAACTTTGTACTATTAGCAGTTACCCCTCAATACCAACCCTCTCAGCCTTTGGGAACCATTCTGCTTCCTGTATATATGGATTTGCCTATTCTGGACATTCCTAAACATGGGATCATACAGTATGTGGCCTTTTGTGACTGACTTCTTTCACTTAGCATAATGTTTTCAAGGTTCACACATGTTATAGCAGGCATTAGTAGTTTATTTCTTTTTGTTGCAGTGTAGTATTCTACTGTATGGATATAGCACTTTTGTTTAGCCATTCATCAGTTGATGGATATTGAGTTGTTTCCACTTAATTCTTCACTTTTTGATTCAGTCATGCTGGCCTTTTCATTGTTACTCAGTTTCATTGTGTTTATCCTTAACTTTTGCTTATGCTCATCCTGGAGTACTCTTTCAGTATATCCCTGTCCAACATATAGCATCTCTAGGATCCAGCTATAATCTTACATGTTTCATAAAGTCTTCCCTAACTGCTTAAACCACATGGATCCCAGGCTTCTTTGATCTCCCTTATCACTTAGTGGCGCTTTCTTCAATTGGCCATTAATCATTGATTTATATTCCTTAACTGTGTGTACATGTTTTCTTCAGTAGATTGTAAGGTCCTGGAGGACAAGCTTTTAGAGGACAAGGGCAAGCTTTCTTGTTGTTCTTTCTTGTTCTTTGCTGTGATACAAATACATACCTCTTAATGGAATAAAGAGTATTTAAGATGACCATACTGCAAGATGAATTAAGCAACTTCTGATATTTTTAATTTTAGGTATTATGGGTCATATCTTCTTCTATAACTTGTTATCTATGTGACAGAGGTCAAGTTAGTTATGGTTTTCGAGGCCTGCTTTTCATTTGTAAGGCGGAAATAATAATTCCCTTTTCCCAGTGTGGTTGAAGCACCTGGCACATGATAGGCATCCCATTACTGTTAATTCCCTTCTGTCTCCTTTTCCCTTTCCCTACTTCCTTGCTACTTAGGTGCTCAAGTTACATTTAAAACTTTAAAAGAGGATAATGGTATTAATTTTGCCCTCTAATAATTTAATAAACAAAGTATACCAACTGAAGTTTGTGATAGATATCCATTAACTTCATTTGCTAATAGTATTTATCAGAAATTAGAATCTTCACAAATCATAATTAAGCATTTCTAACTGAGTAATAGTAAGGTCAGCCTGTTGATTTATATTTTCTTAACAAATGACCCTAAGTAATATTTGCTGTTATGCATTAAATATGTTGATTGGTTAATGTACTGAGCCTAGCTTTTATGTTGCTTACTTTTAAAGTCATTTGTGACTTTAAAACTATTTTCACTTTGTGCTGTGAGTTTTAAATCATTTTGCACTTTGCTTTCCCGGGACAGTCAGATAAAGAGCTTTGCTTTTTTTTTTCCTTTTTTCTTTTTTAAAGACAGGGTCTCACTCTGTTTCCCAGGCTGGAGTGCAGTGGCTATTCACAGGCACAGTCATAGTGCTCTAACTCCTGGGCTAAAATGATCCTCCCACCTCAGCTTTCCGAATACCTGGGACTACAGAAGGCACATACCACCTCCACAGCCACTGCCCCCATCATAAAGTGCATCTGTAATTGGAACTTTTTTTTTTAAACTTTCTCTTATTATTTTTTAAAGAGTAAGTGCTCCCCCTAGTGATATGAAGGAGTGAGATTTCTGCAGTCAAATCAGTGGAAATAAACAAGTGTTGTACCATGTGAGAACTCTGGCGTACTTCCTGGGTTCAAGACTAGGATAGGGTAGCAATGAGACAGTGAGGAAGAATTCTAGTGTTTAAAGCTTTGCTATCCACCTAGCTTTTAGTTATTTTATCTTTTAAAATACCTATCTTATTTGCTATCCCACAGTGGAAAGTTGTGTGGAAAACTCCTTTGAATGCCCTCATTTTTAAGACCTGTGTCCCACATTTACTTTCATTATTGTCTTGATTTCTGTTTTTGATGCTTGCTGCCTTTCAGTATTGTTTTAGTGAGGCATGGTGTGTGTGTGTGTGTGTGTGAGAGAGAGAGGGCGGGAGAGAGAGAGATCACGTTTGCATTTGTGCGTGCATGTGTGTATGTGTATATAGGTGGTCTTGAGTGACCAGTATTGCTTGCTCAGTGTTCTCTAGTGATATACAGGAGAGGACTTTTGCATTCTTCACAATTAAGATAGATAGTTGGTTGTTAATACAAACAATTGGCTAGAATCATAAAATCATAAATGATACATATTTTCAACAGTACATTCTAATGTAAACTATAAATATATTTTCATTTGCCAATCTTTTGATGTAGAGTCATGGTCTTTTCTTTGAGTATGGGTCTGCTGATTAAAGTTTGAAATTCTCCTTCTTTCATAAATCACCCCATAATGCATTTACAATATCAAGTTCAGTTTTCTTTATAGGTGAACAAGAATTTAAATTTGCTTATGAAGCAGTCTGAAAGCATGGTTCTAGGTTTTTATGATTTTCGACTTGTGTTTTGTTCTTCGATACTTTAATAGCGATTTTCTTTGACAACTTATGTTTATTGAATTTAGTTTTTCTAAAACTTTTAACTTTATTTTTATAGAAACAAGTATATGTATTCATATATTTAGGTAATATTTAATTAAATTATGTAATTATGTAATTGCAACAGCAAGTGAAATTTGAGATAAACTAGTTTGGGAACATACTTAGCTGACTCTTAATTACAACTCAACTAGTGAGAGTGGAATTCTGTGGGCTTTCCAGAAAGTAGTCTATTAGCGATGAGCTTTCAGCTTGCAGTTGCAAGGCAGTAGAGAGAGTATTGCTTAATCAGGTCTTTTAACATCTTTTCACATCTCAAACACCTTTGTTTGAGAGAGATACATACCATCTCCTTTCCAAGTGTGCTCTGTGATGATCTTGCTTCATTCTTGATATTCCTCTCCTGTCTCTCTGTTGAATTCATTCCCATGGTCTGGTTTGTTCTTCGTTTGCCTTTATACATTAAAAAAAGTAATGAATTTGGAATATCAGTTAAAGAAGTACTTTTATAAGCTTATATTTTATTTTTTAATGTGAACTTTGAATATATGCAGAAATGTGCACAAATCGTAACACAGCTTGTTGATTTTTCACAAATGAACACACCCATGTACCCAGTATCCAGATTAAAGCATAGAACATTATCGTGTTAGCTTAGTAGCTTCCTTTGTATTCCTGTCCCAGTGCCCCGTACTTCCTGCAAAGGGTAGCTACTCTCCTGACTTCTAACACTATACATTGATTTACTTGATTTTGAACTTTCTATAGTAGGAAGCACTCTATGTACTTTTTGTGTATAGCTTCTTTTGCTCAACATTTTAAAAAAGAGATTATCCATATTGTTGCATGGAGCAACAGATTGTTCATTCTCATTGCTGTATACTATTCCATTATGTGAATATATCACAATTTATTCATTCCACTTCTGATGGACATTTGGCTTAGTTTTCAGTTTGGGGCTTTTATGAATGATGCTGTTATAATCATTCATGTACAAGTCTCCTGGTGAATACATGTGTGCATTTCTTTTAGGTATCATTATAGAAGTAGAATTGTTGGTCATAGCATATGCCTATGTCCGGCTTAAAAGATATTGCTAAACAGTTTTCCAGTGTGCTTTGACTAGTTTGTACTTCTGCCAGCAGTGTTTGAGTGGTCCCAGCCTATATTTTTTTTTAGGAAACAAAAGTGACAAACTTCTTAGTACATAATTTCTAGCATATCAATAATGAGCTTCCTAGTTAATAGCCTTTAGATGTTTCGTTTCTCTGTGCATGACTTACACCATCTAACTTTTTTTCTTTCCCTATAAGAAGGGGAGTTCTATAAGGTTTTACTTGGCTAGACTGTTGGTTAGAAGACTCTCAGTTATTGGATTGTCTCTTAGGGGATGAGGCATGTTGTGTGATTAGTTTTTCTTAGAAAAAGAGAAACAAAGTGGATATTGGAGTCTCCCTGTTCCTGGGAGTGCTATTCTCAGTCCCTGTGCTTTTAATGATTCTAAGAGGTCCTCATTAAAAAACAATTGCCCACGTTGTCATCTTCTGTGAAGATGATGTACAAATGACTTGCCTTTCTACATGGAAATTGCAGGCAACTTCATTTGTATTTTTTAGGACAGAGGGATCACTGTTTAATATATTAAGAGCAGTATATAATGGATTCCAGCTGTATACCTTCCATTATTGCTAAGGTCAAATTACTGAAGTCTTTGGCAAACCTTGAATTCCCTGTTTTGGAAAAGTACTAGGTCTCTGAATATAAAGGGTTTGGAGATTGTTTCCCATCTCTGTTTCCTTTTCTTTTGTTATGAGAACAACCATGGGAGGCATCTGTGTCTTTTTTCCTACTTACCGAAGATTCAGAAAGGTTTCTCTGTGACATCTGTAGAAAGCAGAATGCTCTCATGGGATCTGTAGGAAAAGCTTAAAAATAAAAAGTGAAATATTTTCATCAATGTAAAAGTGACCCATATAATGTCATTGAAAAGACCTCTGAAAGCGTAACAACATAATGTGATGTGAGAGAATTGAGCAAAGTTTTCATCTTGTAAGCATAGTGTTTTATTTAAAAATGCCTATAAATTCTGTAATATAAAATAATTTCATAATATAGAATAATAAAATATGTAAAAATTAATCTATAAAATAAATATAAGATAATATATAAAGCAATATAAAATAAATGAGTATATATATTTGAATAAAGAATGTGTTAAGTTATGTAACTACAATGTAATCATATTATAACATATGTATATTGTAAATGTATATGCACGCATGTGTATGTGTTTATTTTCATGAGCAATTAACTCATCCCAATGCTTCCTCTTGGGAAGTAGCTAAGTGAGACACAGGGACACAGGAAAGTTGAGTTCTATCATAAATTATAACTAATTAGTTCCCAGTAAAAAGTGGGAGTTGTATTGCTTGGTTCCCAGTCTTGTAATGTTGAATTGTGCAGTAGTTTCTTAGTATTGACAGTAAGAATTAAAGGGTTCACCATACCAAGTGGTAAAATTCATAGCTTTCTTTTTTTTTGAGACAGGGTCTTGCTGTGTCACCCAGGCTGGAGTGCAGTGGTACAATCATAGCTCACAATAACCTTGAACTTCTGGGCTCAAGTGTTCCTCCTGCCTCAGCCTCCTGAGTAGCTGAGGCTACAGCCATTAGCCACCATGCGTAGCTAATTAAATTTTTTTTGTAGAGATGGGGTTCTTGCTGTATTGCCCAGTCTTGTCTCGAACTCCTGGCCTCAAGTGATTCACCTACCTCAGTCCCCAGGTTGCTGGGATTATGGGTATGAGTCACCAGGCCTGTCTTCCTTCTTAAAATTAAGATTACATGAAGGGAATTAAAGCATTGAATAAGGTCCAATGATCTTTTAAATCTGTACATCTTTCAGTTTGATTTTTTGGGTATTACAGTGTCTTTCATTGACTGTGTTGGCTATCAAATGTGGAAAGCATAGAGAAAGTGTTTAGGCTTAGTTCTTCATAAGCCAAAAGCCACTTTTGGCTTATCCTTAGATGATACTAGTATAATACTGGTATATGTAATCATGTTAGTAATAATTGCAAAATCGATTATACCCTTAGAATGTAATTTTCCCTCCAATCAGAGATGTTAATAATGGAAAAGATTTGTAATGCAACTAATAGTTGCTTTACAGCAAATCTTATGAATTTAGGTTAAAACATATCTGAGTACTTATGTGCTAGGCATCTCCTGGGGAATGAAGGTCATTATACTGGCAGATACTTGTATTCAAGGAGATAGTTTAAGGAAGCAAATGTGTTTTTCTTAAATTTCAGTAGAATAGAGGTATCAATTAACAGGTACTGGGAGTCAGTATGTTATATTGGAAATAGTTTAAGGCAGACCCAGATTTATTCTTGGAGGCTGAGGCTTGCTCATTTACTTACTGAGAGACCTTGGGTAAGTTGCTTATCTTCTGTGAGCCCAAGTCTCCTAATCTAAAATGGGAATAAATAGGCTGGGCACAGTGGCTCTCACACCTGTAATCCCAGCAATTTGAGAGGTCAAGGCAGGAGGATCCATTGAACCCAGGAATTCGAGACTAGCCTGGGCAATATAGCGAGACCTTGTCTCTACAAAAAAATTTTAAAAAGTATCCAGGAATGGTGGCTTGTTCCTGTTTTTTTTTTTTTTTTTGCACTCAGGAGTTTGAGGCTGCAGTAAGCCACGAGTGTGCCACTGACCTCCAGCCTGGGCAACAATGTGAGACCCTATCTCAAAACAAACAAACAAAAAATAAAATGAGAATAATAATACCTTCATTGCAGGATTGTTGAGAAGATTAGAGGAAATGTATGTATAGGGCACAATGCTTGGTACAGAGTACTGTTCAGTAAAAGATAGTTGTTGCTGCCCTTTTAAATCATCTGTTTGGGATTGGGAACATATTTACTTTGGATATACAGGAAACATACCATTTAGAAACTTCTTGTGTTACGAAGTTTCCTCTCTAGATTAGTTTTCTAGATGGGGCACCAAATTCCCCCACCTCCATTTTTGGAAAATACCTTTATTGAAGTATAATTTAAATAAACTAAGTTTATAGTTTG
Source organism: Papio anubis (assembly GCF_008728515.1). Taxonomy (NCBI): domain Eukaryota; kingdom Metazoa; phylum Chordata; class Mammalia; order Primates; family Cercopithecidae; genus Papio; species Papio anubis. The sequence continues at coordinate 12,377,307 of NC_044982.1, read as the reverse complement.
ATGAGTTTTGACAAATGGGTACACCTGTATAACTAGCACAAAATATAAAACATTTTCATCACCCCCACAAAAGCTACTGGTATGTCTTTGCAGTTAACTCCACACCCTAACCCTAAGCAACCATTAATCTGCTTTTGTCACTGTGGAATAATTTTGCCTGTTGTGGAATCTAGACATAGTTTTTTTATATCTCTTGGATAAATGCCTAAGAATGTTTGTTGGGTTATATGCTGACTATATATTTTTTCATTTTTTGAAGCTTTTTGAGGTATAATTCACATCCAATAAATCACACATATTTAAACTGTATAATTTAACGAACTTTGACATATGTATACACAATTCAGATACTGAACATATCCATCACTCCCAAAAGCTACTTGTGTCCTTAGATTATCTCTCTCTCCCTCCCGTGAGCCCCTTCCATTCCAGGCAACCACTGATCTGCTTTCCATTACTATAAATTAGTTTCCAATTTCTAGAATTTTATAGAAATGGATCATATAGTCTACTCTTTTGCCTGGCTTCTTTCAATCTAATTATTTTGTAGTTCATCCTTGATGTTGCTTATATTGTTAGTTTACTGCTTTTTATTATTGATAGTGATTCCATTTAATGGGTATAACACATCTTGTTTATCCATTCATCAGTTGATGGACATTTGGGTAATTTTCAGTTTGGGGCTTTTACAAACTTAGTGACTATACACATTCATTTATAAATCTTCATGTAGACATGTGCTTTCCTTCCTCTCTGGTAAACATCGAATTGTAGGACCATATAGTAAATGTATGTTTATACCTTTAAGAAACTGCTAAATTGTTTTTAAGGTGATGGTACCATTTTATATTTCCACCAGCAGTATGAGCGTTGGAGTTGCTCCTTATACTTGATAACACTTGATATGATCAGTCTTTTTAATTTTAAGTCATTCTAGTGGTGTGTAGTAGTATTTCATTGTGTTTATAATTTGTTCTATTGATTATGGAGAGAGAGTATTGAAGTCTCCAACTGTAATTTCAGGTTTGTCTATTCCTCCTTTCAAATATGTAATTTTTTACTAGTAGTTTATGTATTTTGAAACTGTGGTGAAATGCACATAAAATTAGGATTATTATGTTTTCTTGAATTGACCCCTTTATCATTAAGTAATGTTTATTCTTTGAAATATACTTTGTTAGGCTGGGCACAGTGGCTCACACCTGTAATCCCAGCACTTTGGGAGGCCGAGGCGGGTGGATTACAAGGCAAGAGTTTGAGACCAGCCTGGCCAAAATGGTGAAACCCTGTCTCTACTAAAAATACAAAAATTGGCCAGGCGCAGTGGCTCACGCCTGTAATCCCAGCACTTTGGGAGGCCGAGGCCAGCGGATCATGAGGTCAGGAGATCGAGACCATCTTGGCTAACACGGTGAAACCCCATCTCTACTAAAAATACAAAAAAAAAACCTAGCTGGGCGTGATGGCGGACGCCTGTAGTCGCAGCTACTCGGGAGGTTGAGGCAGGAGAATGGCGTGAGCCCGGGAGGCCGAGGTTGCAGTGAGCCGAGATTGCGCCACTGCACTCCAGCCTGGGCGACAGAGCAAGACTCTGTCTCGGAAAAAAAAGAAAAAGAAAAAAAAAGAGAATATACGTTGTTTTGTAATCTACTTTATCTAATATTCACATGTTCATTCCAACCTTCTTTTGGTTAGTGTTTAAAAAGTATATCTTTTTCTGTCCTTTTAATTAATTTTTTATATTTCAGAATAATTTTAAATTTTCACAAACATTGCAGTTAGTTTAGAAAGTTCCTATATACCTTCCACCAGTGTCCCCTAATGCTAACATTTATTAATACATAATCATGGTACATCTTTCAAACATTCAGAAATTAACATTGATACATCACTCTAAACTAAACCTCAGACTTTATTTGGATTTCACTAGTTTTTTCACTTTTGTTTTTTTTTTCTGTTTCACGATCAACTCCAGGAAACCGCATTGTATTTATGCCTCCTTAGTCTTCTCTTGGCTGTGACACTTTCTTAACTTTTTCTTATTTTTCATGATCTTGATAGTTTTAAAGAGTGCTGGTCAGGTATTTCATAGACTCTCCCTCAAATTGGATTTGTGTGATGTTATTTCTCATAATTAGATTGGGGTTATGTGCTTTTAGGAAGAGTACCACAGTGCTTTTCTTATCTCGTCATATCAGGGGATTCATGCTGTCACCATGGATTTATCCTCAGTTATGTTAATTTAGGCCATTCACTTAAGGAAATACCTGGCAGGTTTTTCCACTGTGGGAGTGGCAAGAGATGACTTCCAGCCTTTCGTCATCTTAGGGAGAAAGCATTCTGTCTCTTACCATTAAGTATAATGTGGTTGTACTTTTTAAATAGATAACCATTAGGTTAAGTTTCCTGTATTCCTAATTTGCTAAGTTTTACCATGAATGGGTATTGAATCTTGTAGAATGTTTTTTTCTGTATCTATTGATATGGTATATGGCTTTTCTTATTTTGTCTTTTAATACAGTGAAGTACATTGATTACTTTTTGAATGATGAACCAACCTCTCATTCTTGGAATAAATCCTACTTGTTCATTATGTAATTAGTCTTTTTATATGTTTCTGGACTCTTTGCTAATATTTTGTGGAGGATTTTGTCATCTATGTTAATAAGAGGATTAATCATCAGTTTTCTTATAATATCTTATTTTGATTGTATTTTATGAAGATGACCCTACAATCAAAATGCCTATTATTCTGTTACACTGCTTAGTTTCTTCATTATTACTACATAAATAGCATGTAGACCTAGTCTTTGGACAACATATTGAAATCTTGACAGGGATATATATATCTTGCCTAAAATATATATATGTGTGTATACACACACACACATATAGAGAAACATTTGTATCGTGATAGAGTACCTAAATTATTTGCTGTTGAATTACATTTGTTGTAATTAATAATTGTATTTCCTTAGACAATTGTGTAGTTGAAATTTGCTAAGAGAGTAGATCTTAAGTATTCTCATCACAAAAAGTCATTATGTGAGGTGATGGACATGTTGATTGGCTTTACTGTAGTAATCATTTTATAATGTATACGTATGGTGAGATATCATAATCACTTTGTAGCCTGTGAATACATAGATTATTTTTTCTCAATTTACAATTAAAAAGGGTTAAAAAATCGCATCACATCGTATATCTTAAATATGCAGCATTTTTGTCAGTTATGCCTCAATAAAACTGAAAAAAATTATTTTAGAATAACTAGAGGACTGATAATTTGTATATTGTTGAATGATAAGAATATCTAAAACAGTTACCATAAGAGAAATCAGGGAGAAAATTGACTTTGTTTTTTTCTCTTAGAGAAGAAAATATACATATGTAAAATTTATTTAAATGAATAGTTATTTAGGAACCCATGAGAGAGATTATAGGATCAATAGTTTTTAAAAATCAGCTCTTGCTTTGTGGAGATGACATTTTGGCCCTGATAGTAACTAGCTGGTTGACCTAAGTTCCACAATCTCTGTAGATGTTGGTTTCTTCCTTGTCACAATGTGAAGGAGATGTGTTATATTTCCAAGACCCCCTTTTAGTTTGAACATTTCATTTTATTCTATCTTATCCTGTCTTTATTATTAGATAAAAGAAATAATTATTTCACGTAGCTTTTACAGATTGATTTTGGATTGACTGATGAGTTTTTAAATATTATAATTGATGTGTTTGTATTACATTTCTTCTGATTCAGTGCCCCACTTACAGTGATAATCAGTCAAATGAACAGACGGGAGCCACTGTGTATTATTTGGGACTCTCTTTCTGGGTCATATTATTCATTCTGGATTTCAGTCATCATTTCCATGGCATGATTTCCAAATGTGTGACTGTAGCCTTGGCCTTTCCTTCTCAATTTTGGATCATTTCTGTTTACTGGGCACCTCCACCAGGGTGTCTCCACCAGAATGTCTTGCTGGCTTTTCAAACTCAATGTGCTTGAAACTGCATTCATCACTTCTTACCTAAATATGCCTCCTCTTGTTATTGAAGCCTGACCATCTTCCGGTATCATACTGGAGGGAAACCTGGGAGTAATTTTATACTCTTTCTTTTTCTGTCAGTACTCTTGACAGTCTTCGTTGTCTGACACATTCTGTGCTAGGCATAAAGCGTTATTAGATTGTGTTGGAGAATCCAGAACCAGTGCCCGGCACCCAGCAGTTCCTGAATGATTGAACATGTCACTTCAGCTGTTTAGGTTAGGTAATTGGGTCTCTTCTCCTTCAATACTTATTTGTCACCCCTTCTTCCTGTAGGTGCCAGGGACTTGGCCTGCTTTTATCTTTTTTTTTTTTTTTTTTGAGATAGGGTCTTACTATATTGCACAGGCTGGTCTTAAACTCCTGACCTCAAGCAATCCTCCTGCCTTAGCCTCTCTAGTAGCTGGGATTACAGGAACGTGCCACCACACCTGGTTTGTTTGTTTGTTTGTTTGTTTGTTTATTTTTAATAGCTGTTGGTTACTATTCTGAGTTTGTCTTACTGGCTGGGTTGGCAGTATGTTATCTTAGCTAGCCCTTTTCCCCTGCTATGTCCTAACATATCTATATATTTTTAAAAAGTATTTTAGGCTGGGCATGGTGGCTCACGCCTGTAATCCCAGCACTCTGGGAGGCTCAGGTGGGCGGATCATTGGGGTCAGGAATTCGAGACCAGCCTGGCCAATATGGTGAAACCCTGTCTTTACTAAAAAATTAGCCAGGTGGGTTGGCGTGTGCCTGTAGCCCCAGCTACTTAGGAGGCTGAGGCAGGAGAATTGCTTGAACCCGGGAGGCAGAGGTTGCAGTGAGCCAAGATTGCGCCATTGCACTTAAGCCTGGGCGATGCAGGGAGACTCTGTCTCAAAAAATAAAAATAAAAATAAAAGTATTTTAAAGGAATTTTTACTGCTATTTGTTAATGAGGAAATAGAAAGCCTGGTTAAAAAAGTTAACAGGAGGGAGCTTACAATGTTCCCAGAACTCTTCCAAGTTTATATAGTTATTCCTGAACTAACGTTTTTCATACCTTTCAATATTCCTGCTATAGCTCATATATTTAGGACAGACTTTGGTAATATTCCCTTTTACTCTATGCAAAATACTGTAGAGCTGCGATTTCCAACTTTTTTTTTTTTTTTTTTTTTACTATGACCTTATCATGTAAGGAATACATTTTAAATTGTGACCCCACATATACACACGTTTGTGTGCATGTGTATTAATATATAGAACTGAAACTAAAATTTAACAGCAATTATTCTTCTATATATCATACAGTAAAACATATAAAAGTTAATATCAAATATAATGTTGTTTATATTGCACTATAATATGGAAAAAATCCAAGATAAACAATACAAAAAACCGACAATTTATTAATGCCACAGGCGTACTTGCACCTTAGTAAGTTCTTTTCAATCCAGAACAATTGGGAGTCATACACATCTTATTACACTGTTGTGAAATGTGCTGTGGGGTGTGAGGAGAAAAGAAACGTTGAAATAATTCTGAACTGCATCCTTAGGAATCAGAGGGCTGTTTGTACCCTTGTTGGTATAAAGAGGGAGGGGAAAATAAGCTCATTTGTGTTTTTCAGGCAAATTTTGGGCCTTTCTCTTTTATTTTTAGTTGACATGTAATAATTGTATATATTTATGGGATGCAGAGCATATTTAATACATGTATGCAGTGTGTAATGATCAAATCAGAGTAGTTAGCATTCATCACCTTGAACATTTATCATTCTTTTGTGTTGTAAACATTCAAAATTATCTCTTCTAGCTTTTTGAAAATACACACTAAGTTGTTAATCATATTCACCCTACAGTGGTACAGAACAGCGGAACTTATTCCTCCTGTCTTGCTGTATAAGTTGTCGAAGAGCCACTCAAAAGGCAATATTCTCTATATCATTGGTGATAAAGGTTTAATCCAAAGAGGAGTTTATCTCTTCGCAAGGAACATGAAACTTGTGTATATTGTTTTGACATGGCAATGATAGTAAAAAATACATAGTGGACATTATTAGTAAAATAATTTATTGGTAACATAAATATTATTAAATAAATCATGAACATAACTCTCACAAAATTATCAACTTAGAAATCCTTTTAGGCTGGCATTTAAGCGAGTTCTTATGATGGGACTATGATCTGAGGTGGTATGATGGCTGTAGGTTATGGACTGAGAAATAGGTTGGAATACTGGCTCTAATCTTTACTAGTCACATGACTTTGGGTGAATCCCATTTTTTTTTTTTTTCTGAGCATCAGTAAGGATAGAAATATACTGCTCATATATTGTGACGATTAATGTGATTATGTATATAAAGTGCCTTGTACAGCACATAGTAGGCCCTTAAATGTTAATTTTTCTTTTACTCTTTCTTTGGTCCTACTAAAAAATATTATTTGTTTCTGTATGGTCTTAAGCATGAAGACTATAATCAGGTTTGAATGGTTTTCTACATAAACCTTTTAAGGCAATGTTTTAAAGATTAAACATTATTAGGAATTTCATTTTACAGGACTAACATATGGAAATATTCTATATTTGAAAAATTACTGATGTTAGGGATTGGTATTCAGTGTCTTCTGCTTAGTTTTTTTTGAGTCTCTCTATCAGTCATCTTTGCCTTCAAAGAAGGTTTTGTCTTTCTTGGAAGGTTAATTCTCTAAGGTAATCATTTAATTTATTTTGTTCTATTCATTAAAACAAACTTTAATAATTTAATTTGAGTAAGGAAATAATTAACTATCAGCTATGTAAAGTTTAGTTTTTATTGTGAACTCAAAGCACGGCCTTTATGGCATCTGCTTTATTGTTATAAATTCAAGCACAGTATCAGCAGCTTATGAGTTATACTTTGGATTTTAAGTGAGAGCTGCTAGGAGTAGGATAACTGGCTCTCTGTAACTACAAACATTTGATATCCTACACATAGTTGAACAGTAGCAAAGCTGGAGTTCTCAGATATAGTACTGACTGATTATTTCACGTCATCATTTTTGGATAGCATCTGCTCATCTCCTCTCTCTTGTCCAAGTGGTTTAGGACTAAACAAATTATGAGGGTGTCCAGGCTAGGAAAAGAGGACTTTGTGCTATGTAGTCAAAATTTTTAGTGTGTGAATCTGTCTTCCTTATTAGATTTTAAGTTCTTAGAGGTAGGAGCAAGGTACAAGAATAGAGGAAGATAATATTGTTAGTACCTGGATTTATTCTAACATGTGGCTTATTCTTTGTGGAGAAGGGCAAGGCTTTCATAAACTAGCACAGGTAGCCTCATTTTCAGAGATCAAAGATGTTTCTGAAAATGCTTTAGGCAATATCATAAACTAAATTTCTGTTTCTTTTCTTGATTGCAACAAATTGGTTGTCATTTTGTGTTTTTGTCTAGCATCATTGATCATTGAAGACAAGTTTTTTTTTTTTTTTAACCATATGTTTTTAAAAAGCATTAAGCAGCATAGTTACACAGTTTTCTCTAGCAGTGCTGCATAGCTTAGGAGCAGGAGTGGGATAGGAAAAGCTGATAGATGTGTTTGGTATTATCTGGATGCACAGTTTGGACAGGAGTCAGTGTAGCATAGTGGTTGGTATGAGTTTTGGAGTAGTACAGGCTGCATAACTTTTGGCAAGTACCTTAATTTTTCTAAACTCTAATTTCCTCATCTACAACATGGGATAATAATAGGATCTACCTACCTTGTAAAATTAGTATGAGAATTAAATAAGATGAATGCAAATAAGGTGCTTATTTATTAGCACAATGCCTGGCTTATAGTATATTAGATACTATTTTTATTTTGTTGAGATTAGAAGGAAGTTATTAAAGTAAGGTTATTGGTGAGAATCTAATTGCAATGCTAGGGAGATTTAGGCTGGCAAGGAAAAAAATGAAACTAGGAAGAATATTAGGTACTGGAGAATAAGAAGGTTAATAGGTTAGAAATGTGATGAGGGCAAAACATAGGCTTAGCAATAGAAAAGTAGAAAAATAAGAGTTAATGGCCAATAAGTGAGATCACAGTTTGAGATTCTAGAGATGGAGCATTTCCAGATAATAAGATCCAGCCTTTGACAAAAGTTGTGGGTTGCTAATATGAAGTGGAGATGAATTCATTTTAACAAATATTTATGAAGCCCTTACTGCGTGCTGCTTTGCTAGGCATTGGGGAATGTCACATTTGGGTAAAACATCCTTGGATTACAGGAAAGCAGAAACCAGCTATTGGTCACTCACCTGAATGATGAAGTTTACCATGACAGTGGCAGAAGCTGGGACAACAAGAAAGACTATATAACTTTTATTGTAGCAAAGAATACTTCAGTGGATTGACTTGTTTTTTATTGGCGTAAGATATTACTATAAATGGCTCTTTAAAATAGGTGCATCTCCCAGTAGGGATAAAATAATTAGAAACATTAATTTAGAGTTTAAAAGATAGGTGTCCTAAATTCATTTATTTAACTAGTCTTGTTTTTTTCGGCTTTCCTTTTTAGCCACTAGTGTACAGATGAGATGATTAACCCAATTCTTTTTAGTTTTAGAGGAATGGTTTGTTGAGTGGGCTTGTGTTCATTTTGTTTCTGAGTAAGTATCCTAGAAAAGGAGCATGTCCCAAAGAATAGCACAATTGGGCCAAAAAGGAGCAGCTCAAGTTGTAACCATGATGATTGTTTCCTGTGCCGGGCTTTTCAATAGAAAGTTGTAGATTTTAAAGTCTGGGAAGCTGGGAAGCTTACTTTGAAACAAAAAGAATAATGTTGATCAAATATTTAAAAATTACATGTGTGATATAAAGTAGCAATAAAGTGGAATCCTCTATGCCAATTTTATTTTTGGGTTTCTTCTAGTCAGTGATGGTAGCATAGATCCACACATACTTGTTTTTTTTTTTTTTTTCTTAAGAGATAGAGTCTGGCTGTGCTGCCCAGGCTGGACTTGAATGCCTGGGCCTGGGCTGGAGTGATCCTCCTCTCTTAGTCGCTTGACTAACTGGGACTACAGGTGCAGTACCCCGCACCGGGGAATACTTGGTTTACTTATAATGATTATGACTAAAGTCAGCAGAACAAAGCAACATGTTCACAGCCCCAAGAAATTCCCAGGCATGCAAGTTAAGAACTCCCATTTTAATGCAAGCCTCTACTCAATGACCCTTTTGTCTGATACGCTTTTTCACAAACTCCTTATGCTTTTCTCTAATGTACATTTAAGTAGACTTACATGTTATTCCATCTCTGCTATTTTTTTGCCGTATTACTTTTAAAGTCATTACGAAGAGCCCTGTGGCCAGGACTAACAGAAGTTGTGAACGTATGCAGTCTACTGTCAGATGGACCTTCCGCTTCATTTGGGCAAACTGCTGCTGTGCACTTGGCTCATTTCACTCACATCTAAAAAATGTTAAGATTCTGCAGTCTTCTTTTCCTCTTTTTGTTTTTGACTGTTCTTCTACCATGGTGACTCTCAATGTGTGATCCCCAGTATATCACCTGGGAACTTGTTAGAAGTCAAGTTCCCAGGCCTAAACAAGACCAACTGAACCAGAATCTCTGGTGGTGGGACCCAGGTTTAACAAGCCCTGTACGAGGTGATTCCGACACATGCTGAAGTTTGAGAGCCACTGCTGTAGCATGTTGTAGTTGCCAACCTGTATACATTTTCTTGATGTCACTGACTTAATATATTTCTGCTAAGCTCAACATATATGTTGAACTATGGCCAGTAGTTAATGTTGGTGGTTTCATGTGACTCAACTAATATTTGCTTTGTCTAAACCAGAATTTCTTAGACATATTTTGTTGAGATATTGACATTCTTTGTTGTAGGCAGCTGTCTTGTGCATTGTAGGATGTTTAGTGGCACTCCGGCTTCTACCTACTAGATTACAGTAACATTTCCTAAGTGATGATTAAAAAAATGTCCCTAGACCACGAGTGGAGGGGCAGGGAAGGAGGAGATCACTCCTGGTTGAGAACCACTAGCTAGTCTAGTTTCTTTTTCTTCAAACTCGTAATAGCCAATGTACTACCCATAATATATCAGTTTTTCTCCCTGGGTAGGAAAACGGCTAGATATAAATTAATTATAGAAATTAAAGATTATGGTGATTATAATTTTTTATAATTTTACAAAATTTATATTACTTTTTATATTTTTTCACGTCCTGCTTATAGTGAGCAATATCACCCTATAGACTAGTATTATTTGCTTTCCTTGTATCTTATTGCTGTGAAAGTCTAATGATAATTTGCTTTTCTTTTTGTTCCTAAGTAACTTGCTTATTTTGCTTGGATGCCCAAAGGATTTTTCTTTAAGATTCAACAGTAAATCTCAGTATTGGTTATATTGGATTGACTTTCTCAGGTTTGCGGTACGTGCTTTTGAATCTTTTTTTTGTTTTTAATTACAGGAAAGGGCTTTTTAAAAAAAATTTTGACTTAAAAAAATTCCTTCCCTTGCTTTGGTTTTGGTTTTCTTCTTCAGGAACTCCTATTAAAAGTTGTTAGATCTTCTTTGTCTACCTTATATATTACATATATTACTTTCTCTCAAGCTTATAAGCTTATATTACTTTGTTTCAAAGTTTTTTTTTTTTTTTTTTTGGAGACAGAGTTTCATTCTGTTGTCTAGGCTGGAGTGCAGTGGCACGATCTTGGCTCACTGCAACCTCTGCCTCCTGGGTTCAAGTGATTCCCCGCCTCAGCCTCCCACATCGCTGGGATTACAGGTGTCCACCACCACACCCAGCTAGTTTTTGTATTTTTAGTAGAGACAGGGTTTTACCATGTTGGGCAGGCTGGTCTTGAACTCCTGACCTCAGGTGATCTGCCTGCGTTGGCCTCCCAAACTGCTGGGATTACAGGCATGAGCCACTGCGCCTGGCTTCAAATCTTTTTTATTTAAAAATTTTTCTTCTTTTCACCTTTTATTTCTCTTGAAGTATTATTGTGTTTATTCATCTTTTTCTTCTTTCTAGTTTAGTCTTTTTTGAAATATTTTCTTCTAATTCTTTCCTGAGTTCTATCACTTCATTTCTGAGTTTTCATAATTACGATTCATGTGTTTTTTCATATCTTATACATTAAAAATTTCTTTGCTTGTGGAGAAATAGTAGGTTGTAGTTACCTGTTTGAGTATGTCTTCCATTGTCTTTAGGAATATTAGTCTGCTCCTTATTCTCTCTTTAAAAAATAACTATTCGTGTAATTTAATGATCCTTATTTTTCATTTTTATGTGAAATTAGTTTTCATAAACCTTGAGAGGTGTGGTTCAGGATAGCTTTTCTAATATCAGGACTCTAGAGCTCCCTTTTTTGTTGTTTTGTATAGTGTTCGAATTAGGATACCTTACTTTCTGAGGTTTCTCGATTCTGTTTCTCTCCTGTACTGTTACGTAGACCTTTTCTGTTGTTCCTCTGCTGCTCAATTTGGGTTCTGTTTCCCAGAATTTTTCTTCAACTTGGGTCTTTGTTCTAGAAGTTTTGAAAGTTCATGGGGATAAGACTGCTTGGCCCTCTCAGATGTTACTATGGACTTGCTGAATTCATCAGCTGTTGGAGGATACAAAACCATTTATGGTTTTAGCTGCTGTTCGCACATGACATGCATTTTTGGTTTGTGTGGGAAATCTTATCATGTAGTTATGGTGTAGATGTCATGCATGGTTTATTTTATTTATTTTGTTTAATTTTATTATTTTTGTCCTAGTTTTTTATGCTCTGTTTTTTATGAGGGATTCAGGAAATTTAAAAAAACAATGTGTTCACTGTTGCCGTCTTTATAGGGGTGATTTCATCTTTTTTTTTGTATTTATATACTTTATTTTGCACTAGTTTATTGAAGTATTGATGTATAGTAAACTACATATATTTAAAATTGGAAATTTGATGACTTTTCACATATGTATATTCCCATGAAACCCTCGCCGTGATCAAGATAATAAACATATCCACCTCCAAAAATTTCCCCATGCCCCTTCATAATCCAGCTTTCATTCTCCTTTCTTTATTCCCAGGCAAAAGCTGCTTTCTGCCACTATAGTTCAGTTTGTATTTTCTGTGATTTTCTATAAGTGAAAACATACAGTAGTATTAATTTTTTTTGTATGGCTTCTTTCATTCAGTGTAATTGTTTTGAAGTTTATCCATGATTTTCTTCATTTCTTTTTATTGCTATATGGATATATCACTGTATGGATATATCATAATTTGATTATCCACTTGTTAGTGAACATCTGAATTGTTTTTATCTATTACAAACAAAGCTGTTATAAATATTTACATTAAAGTGTTTATGTGAACATATGCTTTTATTTCCCTTGGATAAATGTCTAAATATGGAATGTCTGGGTTGTTTGGTAGGTGTATGTGTAACCTTTAAAGAAATTGTCAAACTTTTCCAAAATGATTGTATTATATTTATATTCCATCAGTAGTATGTGAAAGTGCCATTACTCCTCATCCTTGCCCACATTTGGCATGTTCAGTCCTTATAATTTTATATCAGTGAATGTGTAGTGATATCTCATTGTGGTTGTAACGTAATTTTACCTAATGATTAAAATTTTGTTGAGCATTTTAAGATGTATTTATTTGCCATTTTTATATTTTCTTTGGTGAGGTGTTCAAATCTTTTGTCCGCTTTTTATTGGATGTTCTTACTCTTGTAGTTAAGAATTCTCTATATATTCTAGATACAAGTCATTTGCTAAATATTTGTTTCGCAGATATTTTATGCCAGTCTATGGCTTACATTTTCATTTTTGTAACAGTGCCTTTGAAAAACAAACATTTGTAATTGTGATGAAGTTTATTTGGTTGAGTTTTAAATTTTTTATACTTTACCTTTTGTGTTCTCTTCAAGAAATCTTGTCAAACCCAAGGCCACTAAGATTTTCTGCTGTTTTCTTCTAGAAGTTTTACATTATTGGCTCTTATAGTCAGGCCTGTGATTCAGTTTGAGTTAACTTCTGTTTATTGTTTCAGGATGAGGAGAGACTCATTGTGTTTGTATATGGCTATTTAATTGTTCTGCCACAACTTGTCGAAAAGATTATCATCTCCTCATTGATTTGTCGTTTCACCTTTTTAAAAAGTCAATTGCGCATTTATGTTTGGGTCTATTTCTGGACTTTCTGTTCTTTTCCATTGATTATATGCCAATATTGCACTATCTTGTCTATTATAGCTCTATGATAGGTTTTAAAGTCTAACCTGCTAGTACTAGCCCTACAACTTTGTTTTTGTCAGATTTGTTTTAGCTATTCTATATCCTTTGCATTTCCATGCAGATTTTAGAATAAGCTTGTTCATTTCTGCAGAAAGCCTACTAGGATTTAGAAGGGGATCATATTGAATCTGTCTTCAATTTGTGAGATTTACGTCTTAACAATATTGAGTATTTGATCCTTGAATATATTTCTCTCTTCTTTATTTCTCTCAGCATGTTCTGTAATTTTTGATCTACACGTCTTGAACATCTTTTGTCAAGTGTTCCAATTATATTTCATATTGAAACAGGAAAAGTTCCTCAGCCCCCCTCGCAGGGCGTGCAGTAGGGGAGTGGCTTGCTTTTTTGGTGCCCCACTGCTCAAACCTCTAGGGGGAGCATGCCCAGGGGCAGGTTGTGGGACTCTGACCCCATGGCAGTATCTGGAGGTGAATGTTTAGAGCTCCCGAAGCCCCAATAGGCATGTGTTACAGGGTGCTCTTTTAGTTTTGCAGTCGTAGGCGGCTTGTGTTAGTCAGCTCAATTAGACCCTTGCCTTATCGCAAGGACAGAGGGCTTTCTGTATCTCAGGGTTTCTTGCCTTGGTATACTGGAAGAATCGGATCACACGTGGACTTGGAGAATGAGCGCAAGGTTGTATTGAGTGGAAGTAGCCCTCAGCAGATGGGGGAGCCAGAAGAGCGAAGGAGTAGAAAGGTGATTTTCCCCTGGAGTCGGGCTGCTTAGCAGCCCGGGCGCTCCTCTGACGGCCCCAGCCAAACTGCCTCATGCCGCCGGTTCATGGCTTGCCGACCTGCGGGGCCTGTTGGCGTGCTCTTATGCAGATGCGTTCCTCTTGACGGCCTCTCAACGTCCAGCCACTTGGGTGTTCCTCCACTGGTGTGTTCCTCTCCACATCCAGCCACTTGCGTCTCTGCCTGCTAGGGTCTTGGGGCTTTTATAGGCACAGGTTGGGGGTGTGGTGGGCCAGGGTGGTCTTGGGAAATGGCAGCATTTGGACGTGAAGGCAGGAGCTCCTGTCCTCACCTAGGTCTGCGGGCACAGGCCCGGGGGTGGTACTCTAGACAGGGAACGCGCCCATCCCTTGCCAGCACTTCCCTGCACCCCTTCCCATATCAATATTGTTATGCTAATGTAAATTAGATTACCTTTTAAATTATAATTTATATCTTTTACATTGTATGGAAAATATAATATATAAAAGTAGAGATACTTTTATATATTGACCTTGTATTCTGCATACCGCTAGACTCACTTATTCTACTAGCCATTTTGTAGATTATTTGGGATTTTCACCATAGACAACTATGTTGTTTGTGAGTAAAAACAATTAAATGTCTTCCTTTCTAATCTGTAAGTCCTGTGTTTCTTTTTCTTGCCTTATTGCACTGGTTCAGAGCTCCAACAGAGTGTTGGATGGTGATAATGGTCTAGTTTCAATAGAATTGGTATCAATTCTTTGAATGTCTGATAGAATTCTGCTGTGAATCTGTCTGGTCCTGGATTTCTCTTTGTTGGCAGTTTTTAAATTACAATTTCAATCTTGCTGCTTGTTCTTGGTCTGTTCAGAGTTTCTGTTTTTTCCTGGTTTAATCTAGGAGGGTTGTATACTTCCAGGAATGTATCCATCTCCTCTAGGTTTTCTAGTTTGTGTGCATAAAGGTGTTCGTAGTAGCCTTGAATGATCTTTTGTATTTCTGTGGTATTGGTTATGATGTCTCCCATTTCATTTCTAATTGAGTTTATTTGCATCTTCTCTCTTCTTGGTTAATCTCACTAGTGGTCTATCAGTTTTGTTTATCTTTTCAAAGAACCAGCTTTTTATTTCATTTATCTCTTGTATTTTTTTGTTTCCATTTCATTTAGTCTTGTTCTGATCTTTGTTACTTCTTTTCTTCTGCTGGGTTTGGGTTTGGTTTGTTGTTTCTCTAGTTCCTTGAGGTGTGACCTTAGCTTGTCTATTTGTGCTCTTTCAGACTTTTTGATGTAGACATTTAATGCTATGAACTTTTCTGTTAGCACCACTTTTGCTCTACCCAGTGGTTTTGATAAGTTTTGTCACTATTATTCAGTTGAAATAATTTTTAAATTTCCATCTTGATTTCATTGTTGATTCAACGATCATTCAGGAACAGATTATTAACTTTCCATGTATTTGCATGGTTTTCAGTGTTCCTTTTGGAGTTGATTTCCAATTTTATTCCACTGTGGTCTGAGAGAGTACTTGATATAATTTTGATTTTCTTAAATTTATTGAGACTTGTTTTGTGGCCTATCATATGGTCTTTCTTGGAGAATGTTGCTTGTGCTGATGAATAGAATGTGTATTCTTCAGTTGTTGGTTAGAATGTTCTGTAGATATCTGTTAAGTTCATTTGTTCTAGGGTGTAGTTTAAGTCCATTGTTTCCGTGTTGACTTTCTGTTCTTGATGACCTTTCTAGTGCTGTCAGTGGAGTATTGAAGTCCCCCACTATTATTGTGTTGCTGTCTTAGGTCTAGCAGTAATTGTTTTATAAATTTTGGAGCTCCAGTGTTAGGTGTATGTATATTCAGGATTGTGATATTTTCCTGTTGCACAAGTCCTTTTATAATTATATAATGTCCCTCTTTGTCTTTTTAAGCTGCTGTTGCTTTAAAGTTTGTTTGTTTTTTTTCTGATGTAAGAATAGCTACTCCTGCTCACTTTTGGTGACCATTTGGAATATCTTTTTCTACCCCTTTACCTTAAGGTTATGTGAGTCCTTATGTGTTAGGTGATTCTCTTGAAGACAGCAGCTGGTTGGTGAATTCTTATTCATTCTGTGATTCTGTACCTACTAGGTATCTACCCAGAGGAAAAAGAAGTCATTATATGAAAAAGATGCTTGCACATGGATGTTTGTAGCGGCACAATTTGCAGTTGCTAAAATATGGAACCAGCCCAAATGCCCATCAGTCAATGAGTAAAGAAAATGTGGTGTGTGTGTGTGTGTATTTTTTATGTGTATGTGTGTGTGTGTGTGTGTGTGTGTGTGTATCTCACTCACCATAAAAAGTAGCAAAATATTGGCATTTGCAGCAACCTTGATGGAGCTGGAGACTATTATTCTAAGTGAAGTAACTGAGGAATGGAAAACCAAACATCATATGTTCTCACTTATAAGTGGGAGCTAAGCTGTGAGGATGCAAAGGCATAAGAATGATACAGTGGACTTTGGGGACTCTGGGGAAAGGGTGGGAGGGGTGTGAGGAGTAAAAGACTACAAACTGGGTACAGTGTACACTGCTGGGTGATGGGTGCGCCAAAATCTCAGAAATCACCACTGAAGAACTTACTTTTGTAACCAAACACCACATGTTCCCCCAAAACCTATAGAAATAAAAAAGTGCTTAGATACGAATCTAAGAAAATGTGTGTAAGATCTGTATGTTAAAAATTACATAAAACTGAATAAACTATTCAAAGATCTAAATAAACAAAGATAAATATTGTGTTTATGGATTAAAATAAGGAAGTGGTAATGGTCAACATCCCTGCCTTGTTCCTGACTTGGGGGAAAGCATTCATTCTTTCACCATTAAGTATGATGCTGGCTCTAAGTTTGTCATAGGTATTCTTTATCTGGTTGAAGAAGTTCCCTTCTATTTGTAGTTTGCTGATAGTTTTAAATCATGAGTAGATACTGTATTTCTCAGATTTCAGGTGCTTTTTGAAAATTCTGTTACGTTGACTGCTTTCAAAAATTAACCTTTTCGGCCAGGCGTGGTGGCTCATGCCTGTAATCCCAGCGCTTTGGGAGGCCGAGGCGGGTGGATCATGAGGTCAAGAGATCGAGACCATCCTGGCCAGCATGATGAAACCCCATCTCTACTAAAAAAAAAAAAAAAAAAAAAATACAAAAATTAGCCAGGCGTGGTGGTGCGTGCCTGTAATCCCAGCTACTCGGGAGGCTGAGGTAGGAGAATAGCTTAAACCAGGGAGTCGGGGGTTGCAGTAAGCCAAGATCGCGCCACTACACTCCAGCCTGATGACAGAGCCAGACTCTGTCTCAAAAAACAAAACAAAACAAAAAACACCTTTATATTTTGAGAAAACTTTAGATTCACATACAGTTGTAAGAAATAATACAGAAATATCCATGTTCTCTTTACCCAGTTTCCCCCTATAATAACATCTTGAAAAACTATAGTACAGTATTACAACCAGGATGTTGACATTGATAAAATCAGGATGCATAAGATTTCCATCATCAATGGATCTCTCATATTACACTTGTGTGGTCACACCTATTTCCCTCCTGCTCCTGTATCCCTCCTTAGCCCCTGGAATTCGCTAATCTGTTCTCTATTTGTATAACTTCGTCATTTCAAGAATGCTGTATAAGTGGAATCATACAGTATGTAACCTTTTGGGATTGAATTTTTTTTTCACTTAGCTTAATTTCTGGAGATTCTTCCAGGTGGTTACACATATCAATAGTTTTTTTTTCCTTGTTATTGCTGAGTATATTCCACAGTATGGTGTAGGTGTACTACAGTTCGTTTATCCATTTCTTCACTGAAGGACATATCATTGTTTTCATATCTTTTTTGTTGTTTTTGTTGTTCAAATAAAGGTGTTATAAACATTCATCCACAAGTTTTTATGTGAACAGAAATTTTTATTTCTTTGGGATAAATTCCCCAGAGTACAATTGCTGTCTTGTATGGTGTTACACACTTAGTATTTTAAGAAACTTCCAAACTGTTTTCCAGAGTGGCTATACCGGCTTACATTCCTAGCAGCAATGAATCATCCAGTTTTTTTGCTTTTGGTGGTGTTTTTAAAATTTTAGCCATTCTGATAAATGTGTAGTGATAGTTCATTGTCCTTTTACTTTGTGTTTGCCTGATGGTTAATGAATTAAGCATCTTTTAGTGGGCTTATTTGCAATCTGTATATCATCCTCAGTAAAATGTTCCCTCATGTCTTTTACCCATTTTTGAATTGGATTGTATATTTTATTACTATTGAGTTTTGAGAGTTCTTTATGTGGTCTCAACACTAGTCCTTTTTCAAACATTCATTTGCAAATATTTTCTTCCAGTCTGTGGCTTGTCTTTTCATCCTTTTACAGGGTCTTTCACAATACAAAAGTTTTAAATTTTGATGAAGTCTAACTTCCCTTTCTTGTGGATCATGCTTTTACTGCCAAGTTTAAGAATTCTTTGTCTAGCCCTAGATCTAGAAGCTATTTGCCCGTGTTTTTCCTGGCAGCTCTATTGTTATACGTTTCACACTTGATCTTAGTGAAAAGGCTGAGAAGTGATTAGTTTTATGGTTTAGGTGTAAGTCTGTGATTCATTTTGAGTTAGTGTGAGGCATAGGTTGTGTCAGTTTTTTTTTTTTTTTTTTTAATTTTAAACACCTGTGGATATCTAGTTGCTTCAGTGCCATTTGATGAAAAGGCTATCTTTCGTCTACTGGATTGTCTTTGCACTGTTGCCAAAAATCAGTTGGGCATATGTGTGGGGTCTGTTTCTGGGTTCTGCCTTCAGTTCTGTTGATCTATGTCTCTCTCCCTCCACCAATACTGTGTAGTCTTGGTTACTATGGCTTACTATAATAAGTCTTAACAGTGGGTGGACACAGTTCCTCCTACTTCGTTCTTCTTTTTCAAAGTTGTTTCAGCTATGCTTATTCCTTTGGTTTTTCATATAAATTTAGAAAAAATATAATCTGTGTCTCCCAAAATCTTGTTTGTATTTCGATAGGAATTGTGTTAAAGCTGTATACCACTTTGGGGAGAATCGCCATATTTACCATGCTGAATTTCCCAGTGTGTGCCTCTCTAATTGCTTAGATATCCTTTGATTTCTTTCAGCATTGTGTATTTTCAACCTACAACTTCTGTACGTATTTTGTTAGTTTTTTGGAGTGATTATAAATTATATTGAATTTGTAATTTCAGTGTTCATGTGTTGACTTTTGTCAAATGTTTTTTCTGAATTGATACGATCATGTGATATTTTTCTTCTTTAGCCTGTTAATATGATGGAGTATATTGATTTTTAATATTGAACCAGCCTTGCATCCCTGCAATAAACTTCATTTGATCATGGTATATAATTCTTGCTAAAATTTTATTAAATATTTTTGCATCTGTATTTATGAGGTATACTGCTTTGTAGTTTTTCTTTATGAAGTGATTTAGGAAGTGCCACCTCCTCTTCTCTTTTCTGGAAGAGATTGTGTAGAATAGTGTTAATTTTTCATTAAATGTTTGGTAGTATTCTCCACTGAAACCATCTGGGCTTGGACATTTTTTTAGGACTTTGAAAATATTAATTCAATTTCCCTAATAGTTGTAGGAACATTCAGATTATCTCTTTCATATTGGATAAGTTGTTACTATTTATGTTTTTCAACAAATTGGTCCATTTTGTCTAAGTTTTCAAATTTATATGTATAGAAGTATTCACAGCATTCATTTATTGTCCTTTTGATTTCTGCAGTCTGTAAGATACCTACTGTTTCAATTCTGATGTTGGTAATTTTTGTCTTCTCTTGTTCTTTTGTCATTCTTGCTGAGGTTGATTTTTATTGATCTTTAAAACAACTAGGTCTTTGTTTCCTTCTTTTTCTTTATTTTTTCTGTTTTTATTATTGATTTTATCTCTTTGTTTCTTCTGCTTGTGTATTGTGATTATTTTGTTCTAGGTTCTTGAAGTGGAAAGTTAGATTATTGATATGAGATGTTCTGTTTTTTTCTGATGGTTACATTTCCCTCTTTGAATATGTTAGCTGTATCTCACAAATGTTAATTTTTTATTTTCATTCAGTTCAGTGTATTTTTTGATTTCCCGTGAGACCTTTCTCTTTGATTCATGGGAATATATAGAAGTTTGTTTAGTTTCCAAGAGTTGGGAGATTTTTCTGTTACTTTTCTTTTACCAACTTCTAGTTTGATTCCATTGTGGTTAGAGAAAATTCTGTATTATTTAAATTTTCAAAAATTTGTTGAAGTTTGTTTTATGGTCCATCTTGATATATGTTCTTTGGGCACTTGAATGGAATGTGTATTCTGCTATTGTTGGATAGAGTGTTCCATAAATGTCTACTAAATCTTGGTTGATGGTATTCTTGAGTTCTTCTATATCTTTGCTGATTCTCTGTGTAGTTCTGTCAGTTTTTGAGAGATGGGTTCTGAAATCTCCAGCTGCACCTGTGTGTTTGTCTCTTTTTCTTTTCAGTCTTATCAGTTTTTGCATCACATATTTTGCAACTCAGTTTGTTGTATACACATTTAGGATTGCTATTTCTTGGTGGATTCATCTCTTTTATCATTTTATAGTGTCCCTGTCTGTCTCTGGTGATTTTCTCTGCTTTGAGATTTACTTTACTTGATATTCATATAGCCACTCCTGCTTTCTTTTGATTCACATTTCTATGATATATTATTTTCCATTCTTTATTTTCAACCACTGATACTGTTTTCAACCACTGATACTGTTTTTTTGAAGTGAGTTTCTTGTAGATAGTATATAGTCGAATCATTTTTAAAAGCCACTCTGCCAATTCTTGTCTTAAACTGATATTTTTAGACCACTTATATTTAATGTAATTGTTGATATTTTAAGGCTAAAGTGTATCATTTTATTTTTTATTTGTTCTTTTTTTGCTTCTGTTTTCTTTTTCTTGCCTTCCTATGAAAAGTTTTGTTTTCACCTCTGTGAGGTATTAGAGATTATACCCTTTTTTACCTTAATTGCAAATTAGTGAATAAAATTCATGGAACATTCAATATTTAATATTCCTGACATCTGTTCATCTAGTTAGCCATCTATTCATTCATGCTTTCAAGAGATATTTATTGAACCTCTACCCTGGGCCAGGCATTGTCATTTTCTTTTTCTTTCAGATTATTCTCTTTCAGTTCTTTAGTAGTGTAGTATATTTATTTCCTCTGGTTGTTGTAACAAGTTATCACAAACCAGGTAGCTTAAAAATAATAGAATTTTATTCTGTCACAGTTCTAGAGAACAGAAGTCTGAAGTCAAGATGTCAGCAGGGATCTAGAGGAGAATCCATTATTGCCTATTCCAGCTTTTGGTGGTTGTCACCATTCCCTGACTTGTGGCTGTATTGCTCAAATTTCTGCATCTGTGGTCAAACGGCCATCTGTTATGTTTTATTCTGTGAGTTTCTCTTTTAAGGACACTTGCTATTGGATTTAGGGCCTAGCTAGTTTGGATAACCCAGGATAATCTCTTTATCTCAAGAGCCCTTTAAAAATAAAGACAATAATCACAGGTTCTAGGATTAAGATGTAGACATACCTTTTAGGGGGCCACCATTCAGTTCACTACTAGTAGTGTTTTTCTGTGCAACCTTAATTTCTCTTTTTTTGACTCTCTCTCCATTTGGCGTGGATTCTCTATTTCACACCCTTCACTATTCCTTCTGAATTTTGTCTAGTAAGGGATTCTCCTAGAGGGTGATGAGAACAGTGGAATGATTACGATGTCCTGTATTTCATAGCTTACCATATTGCCACAGAAAAAGCCTTTCTTCATGGCAGGACAGCTTCATTTAGAATTAGAATATGTTTCTTTTTAATAGAACTTACTCTGAAGCAAAAATATATTACTTAAAAAAACTATGTAAAATGTATTAAAGTCTTTTGTACATATAACTACAAATCCATTTGAAGAGATAAGTAAAATAATTCTAATCAATAAGTAAATATTATGGAATCAGCAATCAATATTTAAATTGGTGTCAGTTAAGAATAGGTGGGATTTCCCTCTGAGGTGATGCCATGTTTATTGGCATCTTTTTGATATGTATCTATCCATCCACATATATATATGGATATTTCAAGTATTTTCAGAACTTAGGCCACTTTGGTTGTATTTGAAAACAGTTTTTTTGCTGTTTGTGGAAATGATTTTTTTGGAAGAATCTGAACATTTTTTTCAAGGTATTTAGGCCACTAGAGTATTGCTGAGATTATTTTGATAACTCCTTAATGAATGTCAATTTAAAAAGGAATTATGTAAATACACCCTGCTGATCTTTAAGAGTATTGAGTGTATCTTTAAGAAGTTTCTGGCATGGAGTCAAATCTAGTTTTACAAGTGATTTCACTGTACCAAGAGAAAGTTGTATGATTTTGCTGTAGTTGATTTTATTGCTTTCCCTGTTGTTATGATTATTAATGTTTACCATAATAAAATGTTACCATTTATACATTTTTATAAAGTATGGCAAACTGACAGGTCACAGGAAAAAATGAGGTAGAATTTAAAAAATACATATTTAGTAATAGTCTCAAAACTTTTAGGCTTAAGACATATTAAAACAATAAGATAATCTTGTTTCAGCACAGGCATAATTAATATCTTCATGTGTTTGTGATAAGATTTGCTTAATGAAATTTCAGTTTTGGTTTTAGTTTTATATCTAAATGATGTATTTCTGGCTTAAAACTTAGAAGTCTGAGTGCTTATCATTCAAAGCAGTCATTTTTCCAATTAGTCCATACTTTTTATAACTATGCAGAGGAATTCAGCTTATAATTATACATTTTAAATTTGTGTTTTCTTTGTAAGTGCTGGTCAGGATGTCCAAGGAACAAGTGTGATTGCAAATCTCCCGTTTTTGATGCGACAGAATCCCACTGAGACGCTTCGGAGAGTGTTGCCAAAAGTCAGAGTAAGTTGGTATGAAATAAGATTGGAGTTTCCCATTTTTCCCAGTAGCATGTTGTCATTGTTGAAAGAGGATTTTGGAGCTTTGATGGCTGATCTTTTGCACCTTGAGTGGAGGAAGTGTTATTATATACATTTTGAATTATAATGAAAATATTTAGGGAAATTAGCTGATGGAAATGGAGAAATTCAGATCATAAGTTGTAAAATTTCTTTAGTCATTTTCTCAGTAGAGACATTTTACTAAAGGTAGTTTTTAGTAGCTCAAAAGCACCTCCTAATTATTCTTAAAAAAAGCATTTAATATTCTGTTGGCTTAAATCTATATTAATAGTATTCGTATAACATTGATAATGTAATTGAGCTGATACTCCTAATAATTGACCCTATGATGATCTCCGAAGAATCATCAGATAAAGTGAATTATAGCCATCACAATTTTAGATGTGTATGTAATTTATTGCTTCATAAATTTCTTCAGAATTAGTTTTTCTGCTATGAACAAAAATGTTTGATCTACTATTACATTCTTTCTTCTATTTAATATTTATTGATTATTAATATAAAATTAAATAATTTCAACTATTAAATATTTACTAATTATTTGTACTTATATGCAAAGTGCTTTTCTTTATAAGAACTCGAATGAACAAAACAGACACCAATGTATGTGTCCTCCAAGAATTTGCCTACTAATGGGGTCAGTGAGGTTACATACTACTGAGGATTATGTTTGCTAATAGAGGTTGGTAGATTTTGCTTTTTTTTTATTTGGATATAGCTCTTCTCATAATTTTTAATTTATGTGTTTAAAATACTGAAGTTATTATTGAGTCTTTGAGTTTTATTTTTAGGCATGTGTATTATGGTTCTAGTTACTGTGATTTAGATCAGGGACATACCATGTTATTTTCATGAGATGCCCACCTATGCAGGCACTATGAACGTTTTGACCGATTACAATGGTGAATTAAGATGATATTTATTTTGGCATTGCATGTGATTCAAAAATAAATCAAGCTTTTTCATATCTGTTTTTCCCAGAATCATACCATAATTTCAAAGGAATTAGGTCCACACAGACCAGGTTTATTTTTACATTGAATTTCTGTGATACTAACTGACCTACACTTGTCAGCAGGACACCTGGAAGTGCCAGTTAAACAATAGCAGAAAGGAACAGGTATTTAGGTCCTCTTGGCTACAGAGTTAATGTAAGTAAGCAAATTAGATTTATAGCTAAGAATATTGCATGCTGCACACTCTGCGTTGAGCAGGTGAAATCTGGTCCACAGAGAGCATATTAGATGTCCAAAGTTTCACGATGCAAGAATAAAAGATGAAAGAGAGCAGTGAACTTTAGACATCTCTAAATTACTTTGCAAAAATCCTTTTGTTGAGTTCACAATAAAGGAAATTAAGTAACAGCTCCCCCAAAACCTTAATTTCATGGGGGTGTATAAATAATATAGTACACTCATATGTATAGCATATTTATACAAAGAATCAAATGTATCTTCTGAAACTATAAGGTATGCCTGAGTTATAGAAGATATAGTTTTAATAAGCTTTAAAAGTAATGGAAATTAATCCATAATACAGAGTATATTAACTAATAAATGAATACAAAGGTAGTATATACTAATGAATATGTACTAAGGAAACTTTTATTTATAACTGAATGATTTCACTCATTTATTTTACTAATCAACATGCAACCATTTATTTAGGACCATCGTCTTGCCCTGTACTCCGTTTAAAAGAGATACCAAAAAGGTAGAAGAGTCCAGATTAGATTGTATATTAGGAAGGTCTAGTGACCATGGGAAACAATGAGAGAACAAGTATAGTAGAGTATTGTGTGCTTCTGACTTGATGTAAAAATGCTGAAGAATAAGGCAAATGAGAAGGGCTTTATGGGGGTAACTCCAATAATAATGACTTTTATTGATAGTTTAATATATAATGTAGACAGCCAAACATTTGATCACCCCCATTTCAAATGATAAAATCTGTGTTTCTGTGCATATTATTTTAAATTCATTGTATTCAGATTTTGTTGTGACTTATTGGTACTCCTGGTTAGCACCTCTGTCAATTCCACCTCACTTCTGTGAGTGTTTACTTTCCAGTGATGAAACGCTGACAAACTATTGGGTAACTGCTTTGTTTACCTTTGCTTGGCCATGATTTCTCAATTTAAAAAAAAAAAGTGATCTTGAGCATTTAGTAATAATGGCATTGTCATTCATTCATAAATATTTACTGAGTCCTTTTATAAGGCAGGCACTGTTCTAAGCACTGGGAAAACAGAAGTGAACAAAAGATAGGGAACTTGCCCTCAAGGAGGCTACAGTCTAGATGGAGAAACAGACATTAGACAAGCAAATCCCTCCCCACCCAAGAAAGGTATAATGGTCATTTGTGATAAGCAGTCTGAGTGTACAGAACACAAGTTGATGAGATAAAGTAATAAAGTAACGAGGGCACCTGCTGTGCATTGGGATGGCAAGGGATGCCTTTTTGAGGGGCAGAAAACTGAAGGGATGGAAAGAAGCGCCATTTGAGAGTCAGGATCAAGTAGTTCAGGTAGAGAGAGCAGTAAATAGCCCTAAGGTGAAAGAGCTGGTTGGGACTGAGGTAGAGACAGGTGTGTTTTGGACCCAGTGAATGGGGTGGGGTGTGATTGAGAAGAGGTTAGAGAAATGGTTGATGACGGAGCATTCAAGTGTTGGTTTTCATTCTTAGGACAGTGAAAAGTCCTTGAAGGCTTTAAAGCAGGCAGTGACTTAATTGTGTTTCTATTTCACAGTGATCATTTTGGTTATTGTATGGAGAATAGATTGCAGTAGGATAGTTAGGAAGCTTCAGTACTGGGCCTCATAGCTAGTATAAGGACAACTAATTAAGACAGTAGAGAGCAGTGGACATATCTGAGATAACATGGGTTAAGGTGGAATGACCAGAACTTTATAATGGATTGGGTTTGTGAAGTGAGAGATGACTTCCAGATTTCTGGCTTGACCATGCATGTGGTTCTGCTGGTTTTCAGTTATAGTTGATTGTTGAATTCATAAGGAAAATAATTTGTGTACTTGATAATACTAGTCTTTTATGAATAATTTACTTTTAGATAATTTAAAGAAATGAACAATAAATATTTTATGCATTAAGTTAATTAATACCAAGATGTTTACCACATTTATAACAGTAGTGTGTGCAGCTTTTAGAGTTCACTTTTACCTTGTCTTTACTTTTAAGAACATCAGATAAAGTAATGGAGATTTTGCTGGCCTTATGTATTATAAACTTTCATCAGTGATATTTTTGTTTTATTGCATTTGCATTTTGTTCTTATGATAATGGATTAACTGAAAAGTGATTTTAAAAAAGGTTGCTATTTTCACTGTTTTAGAGATAAAGGAATTTAATGTTTAAAAATAAAATGTCAGAAACAGAGTTGGTGTTACAATTGAGCCAATCCATCAGATTGAGGTTGATGTCTAGAATAACTAACAAAAGAAGAAAAATAGAAAGTAAGAAAAATAGAATTAAGCCAATCCATAGTATTTCCCCAGTTTATTTTCTAAATTGTGTGCAAAGTGGGCAATGAATGGTAGTGCAGTTAGGCCACTCATCTCAAGATCGAATTTAGCTAGGAATTTAGAAAGTAAATGTTTGACCTCCAATTTAAATTTTCTAAATGTGGAGACATTTTAAAATATAGTTATTACCATATATTCACGTTACATGATTTAATCCTAGGGTATCTGTTAAAGAATTGTTTTTGTGTGGTTTTATTAAGTTTTAATTCTTTTTCCACAGTATATTAAATTGAAATCTTAGATGTTTGTTAGACCTCAATATTTGATTTGAACTTCTTGTTATCTAGAAGTGAAAGAATTTGATTGGCAAGATAAATATCCAAAATATTATACCATGGTCTTTTATAAAATTCAGAATAATAGTGATATAATTACACCACATAACAAAGGTGATTCCATTACAATCCAATGCAAAAAACACTCTCTACTTATTGAGTTATTAAATTTATTTAGTTGTTTTTACACTTACATTTTGGCAACCATAATATGTGTCATAAAATTATGTAATAGAAGTTAAGCAATGCCAGGTACAGATAAAAATAATGTAGCAAATATTTATTGAGGTCTTACTACATGTCAGGCACTGTATTCTGTCAGATATTCTACATATTTTAATCTGAATACTCATAGCAGTTCTATAATGATCACTTGACAGTGGAAGAAACAACTTAGTTAAGTAACTTGCTCAAAGTCACAAAGCTTGCAAGTGGTATAATTAGGTTTAAACAGGAAGTCTGAGTCCTCAGTCTTTACTACTCATTAGCTGATCATAACTGTAACAGATATAAAATGTATAATTTAATGTCTCAAGCCTTAGTCATCTCCTATCTGTACTACAGCGGCCTCCTCACTGAATTTGTTGCTTCCATTTTGCCTCTGTTGCTTCCATTTTGCCTCCTAGAGGAAACTCAACCAGAGAGATCTTTTAAAAAGCATCAGTCATATCTTGTCTCCCTCTTGCATGAAAATTACTTAAGTGGTGTGGTAGGCAGAATCATGCCCCTTCCCAAAAGATATTGGGCCCTAATCCCTAGAAATTGTAAATGTTACCTTATTTGGAAAAAGGGTCTTTTCACATATAGTTAAGGATCTTGAGATTGGGAGATTATCCTGGATTATTGGGGTGGTGGTCTAAATGTCATCACATGTATCCTTATAAGAAGGCAGAGGAGAGTTGACACATACATGTAGAAGAATGCAATGTGAAGATGGAGGTAGAGATTGGAGTGATGTGGCCACAAGCCAAGGAATGATAGCAACTACCAAAAGCTGAAAGAGGAAAAAAGTAGATTCTACCCCAGAGCCTCTAGGTGGAGTGTGGCCTTGCCAACACTTTGATTTTGACCAGGTGATACTGATTTTGAAATTCTGGCCTCCAGACCTGTGAGAGAAGAAATAGCTGTTGTTTTAAGCTACTCAGTTTGTGGTAATTTGTTACAGCAGCCACAGGAAACTAATAAAAGTAACTTCTTATTTCAAATAAAATACAACTCCCTACTATGTCCTTAAATCACCCCCATCTACCTTTGTGACCTCATCATCTGCCAGTCTTTTCCCTTTCTTCCATAAGAGCAGAATATGTATCAGTCTAGTTTCTCACTGTACCCCGAGAACTTAGAATAGTGTCTGGCAAATAATAGGCATTCAAAAAAATTTTGTAAATGAGTGTTCATTGAACTTAACATTTAGAGACAATATAAGTTTCTACCTGAAAGACTAAGGGAACATTGGCCTGATCCACTGGTGGCATTTTTGGATAAGAAGTAGGAAGAGAATTTGTTTGGAAATTTGACACATACCTGTAGAATGGTATATAACGCTGATTTATGTTCCTAGAGAGACTTTTTGGGGGTTTTAAGAGGATTTGGGAAATATATAATAAAGGATAAAAGGGACATAATCAATGTGAAGTGTGATTTCCTTTTATTTCGGTGCATGCCCCTAGTCTCTCAGCTACTCAGGAGGCTGGGACCCAGGAGTTTGAGGCTGCAGTGAATAGTTACTGACTGCACTCCAGCCAGGGCAACATAGCAAGACCTTGCCTCTGACAAACAAACAAACAAAAACAAAAAAACAAACAAACAAACAAAAATAATAGAAAAAAATAATAAATTTTTCCTAATTTGATTATTTATTATATAATTTTATATCTCCTGTATATGGGTAGTTTTTTAAACATCTTGTAGAATTTTTACAGAAAGCATTTACTTTGTAAGTAAATTTGTAAATAGGAAGCTTTACTTTTTTAAAAGTCCTATTTCAAGTAGCATAGTTAAGTGGACAAACAACCCAGATTGAGCATTCCTGTTCTCCAAATCCAAAATCAAAATGCTCCAAAATTTGAAGCTTTTTGAGCATAAACATGATGCTACAAGTAGAAAACTCCCCATCTGACCTCATGTGATGAAGTGTAGTTAAAGTCAAAATGCAGTCAAAACTTAGTTTCATGCATGAAATTATTTAAAATGTTGTATAAAATTACATTCAGCCTATGTGTATAAGATGTATATGAAACAAATGAATTTCATATTTAGACTTGGGTCCTATCCCCAAGATATTTCATTATGAATATGCAAATATTCCAAAATCCCAAAACATTCAAAATCTGAAACACTTCAGGTTACAAGCATTTGGGATAAGGGATACTCAAGCTGTAATAATGGGTGGAACACTTACTGTGGGCCAGGTGCTGTGCTTAATGCTTTAGATATATCCTTAAAAAAATCTTCCTAACAACTCTATGTGATGTATTTATACTCATTTTACAGTTGGGAAAATCTTGGCTTAAAAAATTCAGTGTTTGTGAATAGTTAGTTGGGAGATTTCTAGGAAGCATGAAAGTATATAATTTATTCTTACAGTTCACCAAGGAAAAGAAATAGTCTTGACTAAAGGAATTAAAGAGCATAAACAAATGATCCAGACTGCTTTCTTATTTGGTTTGCAGCTAAGAAAACAGGCATCTGTCTTCCTCACTGAAGATGATGTGTTCTGAGATAAGTATAATGAGCAGATCATGATGTTCCAGACCCTTACAGGTCATAAAAGTCCCACAATATATATTCTGTAGACAGGCTAAACATTTGGGGACACTGATAGGAAGGAATGTAAGTAAGAAAGTGAAATAATTCCTGTAATGTAAGGTTGACAGAAGGTAATCATCAGGGTCAGAATTAAGAGGTCTTGTGGTTTAGGAAGCATAAAATTATATAACTTATTTTTCTATTTCACTCAGAAAAAAGTATTAATGAAAGGAATTAGAGATGAACAGATTGATACAAACTGTTCTGTGGTTTACAGCTTAAAAAATAAAAGTACACTTAATGCTATGCATTTTGAGAATAATGTATTTTATGCTTTTTCTTTTTACATATATATCTATGTGTATTTAAGGACAAAATAGATTGACATTACTGATTACTTCACAATGATAATTAAAGTTCTATGAAACGTTTACTGAGTATATAGTTTTTCTGTGTATATAGAGTTATATTAACTGGTATTCCTTATAGACCTAAAAATAATGCCTTTCAGTAAATTCTTAGTGGACACCAGTGTTTTCACATATGCTTCTTAGTCATTCAGTCATTTGTTATTTTTACCCTATCTGCAATAAAAACGAACAGAAATTTCTGAAATTATTTTAAATGTGTAAGCTTGTAAGGGAGTAAGGAATGATACTAGGGCTCAAAAACAAAGCATTCCGTTTCACTTCCATTTAGGATATAGAAAGCTGCAAGAGAACATCACTTTCATTCTAATAACAGTAGGTTATCCCCAAAATCCACACAGTCATAACTTCTTGAGTACATCAGAGCTGGTCACAAGGCAGCCAAGTGAGCTGAATTCACAAGACCCCTCTGAGGATAGATGGGACGGAGGAACACTGACTTGGTAGAGCATAGGAGGAAGAGGTGCCCACCACATAAAGTAGTTAGCAGTATCAGCTAAGATCTTAACAAATTTTTAAAGGGTGGCTGTGGGCTAGCACAGTTTATGTGTTTAGGATAACTTGTAGGTTAGACACAGAGGAGCTTTGCATCCATTTGCAAGCTCTTTTCCATACGTCTCCACTGTTTGCTCTGTGAGATAGACTGGGGGACAAGGCAGGAGATTGGAGAGCATCTCTCTTGATGATAAAGGTGTGGTACTGATGAGCTGCTGCTGAGGGACAGGAGCCAACTCTGCCCATTTTCTGAAAACCTTCTCCTTTATGAAGCAAAAGTCTAAGCTGCGGAGGGAGAAGCAGTGAACTTTCCTGCTTCTACAGCCCAGGTGAAGTGCCATTGCTTCGGTGGGTGTGATAGGAGCAAAACCCACTTGCCTCTGGAAGGGAGGTAGAAAACCCTCACTCGTCCAGAACCATGCAAAGATCACTTACTTCTGGGAGAAAGGTGGGAGCATAAGCCTTTTGACACTAGGGGCTGGGTGTGGAAGGCAGGAGATGTTAGACCTAGGACCCTGCACTGATAAAAAGCAGAGGTCTGCTACCAGTGGGGATAGGGCAAGAAACTTGACCCTGGCAAAGGTTCCCCTCCCACACCCCAAGATACAAAGTTATAGGACAGGAACACTGAAAAAGTTACATTCCTGAGGCCCAGGCTCAAAGACCCTGCCCAAGATGAGGCTGGACCAAGATATCTGAGAATCCTCTACATCCACCATTAACCTAGTGTGTAGTAACAAGCAACAGTTGTCCTACTAGAGAAGGGACAAGAGTGTGGAGAGAGACTCCCTGCTGAAAACTGAGGGTAGAGCAGGAACACTGAGGAAAACCCTTTGGCATCTGAGGCTGCACGTTAAACAAAAGGTAATAGTGGCCCACTATTGGAGGTTTGAAACCTGTGGTGCTGTGATTGCCATAGCAACAAAAATCCTCAAACGCAGCCCCATTGCTAACTAGACTTACTATTCAACCCCCTGTACTTAACAGCTTAGCAGAGGAGGAATGTTCATTTCTGAGCATAAATACTATTACCTCTATTGTCACTGAATATCCAGCATTCAACATTTCAAAATCAAAAATTTCTGGGCACACAAAATAAGGAAACTTACCAAAACATAAAACAACAACAGGTCTAGTGTCAGAGAAGGCCCAGATATTGGAAATATTAGGGAATTTAAAGTAACTGTGATTTATATGGTAAAATATCCACTGAAAAAACAACATGCCTGGATGTATAGGGCATTTCAACAGAGAGAGGATCTATAAAATAATCAAATGAAAATGCTAGAAATAGGCAGGTGTGGTAGCTCATGCCTGTAATCCCAGGACTTTGGGAGACCGAGGCAGGCGGATCACCTGAGGTCAGGAGTTCGAGACCAGCCTGACCAACATGGAGAAACCCTGTCTCTACTGAAAATACAAAATTAGCCGGGCGTGGTGGTGCATCCCTGTAATCCCAGCTACTCAGGAGGCTGAGGCAGGAGAATCACTTGAACCCGGGAGGCGGAGGTTGCAGTGAGTAGAGATCGCGCCATTGCAGTCTAGCCTAGGCAACAAGAGCGAAACTCTGTCTCAAAAAAAAAAAAAAAAAAGAAAAAAGAAAAAGAAGAAAATGCTAGAAATAAAAATGATATCTAAGATGAAGCATTTCTTCAATGGACTTATCAGCAGTTTGAACATGTCTGGTGAAAGAATCCATGAACTTGAAAATAGAAATTATCCAAACTGAAACATAGAGATAGAAAATAGAAATTATCCAAACTGAAACATAGAGATAGAAAAGAGTGAAAAATTAGAAGAGAACATCCAATGGCTTTGAGACAGCATAAAAAGATATAATATATGTGCGATTGGCATCTCAGAATGAGAAAAGAGAAACGAGAAGGAAGAATTATTTAAAGAAATACTAGCCAGGACAAAGCATAGATCTAAGAAGACCAGAGGACTCCAAGCAGAATAAATGCATGGGAGCACACGCGCGCGCACACACACACACACCCTCTCCCCTAGACACATCATAAACTGCTGAAAATAAAAAAGGGATAATCTTGGAAGTAGCCAGAGACAAAGGTGACCATTGAACAGACTTCTGATCAGAAACTATGTCGTCTAGAGGACAAAAGAATATCATATTAAAAGTACTGAAAGTGAAAAGCAAAAATTAAAAAGTCAACTGGAATATATACCCAGTTAAAATATCTTTCCAGGACGAAGATAAATTGGCTTTTTTAGATAAACAGAAATTGAAAGAATTAATTATATCAAATCTATACCGCAAGAAATGGTAAAGGAAATTTTTTTTTTTTTTTTTAAAGATGGAGTTTTACTCTTGCTGCCCAGGCTAGAGTGCAATGGCATGATCTTGGCTCACTGTAACCTCTGCCTTCCGGGTTCAAGCAGTTCTCCTGCGTCAGCTTCCCAAGTAGCTGGGAACAGGTGCAGGCACCTGCTGCCATGCCCAGCTAATTTTTATATTTCAAGTAGCAACAGAGTTTCACCATGTTGTCTAGGCTGGTCTTGAACTCCTGATCTCAGATGATCCACCCCCAAAAGTGCTGGGATTACAGGTGTGAGCTACCGCACTCGGTTGTAAAGGAAATTCTTTAGGTGAGAGTAATGTGATACCAGATGGAAATTGATTTACATGAATAAATGAAGAGCACTGGAAATGGTAAAAATTAGGGTAAATGTAAAAGAAATAACAATTCTACACAAATTCATTCAGAAAATAAAGGAGGAGGTAAGAACTTTCTGATAAACTTTCAGGCCAAACATTACCCTGATGTATATATACTCATGAGCGTAGATGCAAACACCCAAAAAATGAGAAATCAAATCCAACAATATATCAAAAGGATGATAATACATTATGACTAGTCAGAGTTTATCTCAGGAATTCAAGATTGTTTCAAAATTTAAAAACTAATCAGTATAAATCATCTTATCAGAAAACTAAAAAAGGAACACCACCATCTAATCTCAGTAGATTTAGAAAAAGTATATGACAAAATCCAACAACTATTTCTGGAAAAAAAAATCTTAGCCTGGTGTGATGATGCACACCTGTAATCCCAGTTATTAGGAGGCTGAGGCAGGAGGATCTCTTGAGCCCAGCAGTTTGAGTCTAGTCTAGGCAAGACAGTGAGACTGTGTCTTAAAATTAGGCCTGTTGTGGTGGCTCTTGCTTGTAATCCCAGCACTTTGGGAGGCCGAGGCAGGTAGATCATGAGGTCAGGAGTCGAGACCAGCCTGGCCAACATGGTGAAACCCTGTCTCTACTAAAAATAGAGAAATTAGCTGGGTATGGTGGTGGGCATCTGTAATCCCAGCTACTTGGGAAGCTGAGGCAGGAGAATGGCTTGAACCCGGGAGGTGGAGGTTGCAGTGAGCCGAGATTGTGCTACTGCATTCCAGCCTGGGTGACAGAGCGAGACGCCATCTCATAAATAAATAAACAAATAAATAACCCCACAACTCAGTAAACTAGGAATAGATGGGAGCTTCGTCTGTGAGAAACCTACAGTTTCACTTAAAGGTGAAAGACTTTTTCCTAAGATCAGGAAAAGGCCAAATGTGTCTGCTCTTACCACTTTTGTGTAACAGTATACTGGACATTCTAGCCAGTAGAGTAAGGCAACAAAAAGATAAAACATTCACATTGCAGAGAAATAAGTAAAGCTGTCTTTTTTTTCTCAGATAACGTTATCATACGTAGGAACCTACAAAAGAAAAATACTGGAACTTCCAAGCGAGTATAGAAAGGTTGTGGGATACAATATCAATGTACAAAAATCAATTGCATTTCTACAAACCAGCAACCAACAATTGGAAATTGAAGTTTCTCTTAAACTATCAAAATAGCATTAAAATATGTAGTACTTAGAGAGAAATCTGGTAAATGTTACATAAGATCTATAAACTGAAAACTATAGAACATTTCTGAGAGGAAATAATGAGAGAACTAAGTGAACTGAAATGTAGATCATATTCATGGATCAGAAGACTCAATATTGTTAAGATGTCAGTTTGCCCCAGATCAATGCATATGTTTAATGCAAAATAATCAAAATTCAAGTAGGTTAGATTTTTGTAGGAAATGACAGACTAATTCTTTTTTTTTTTTTTTTTGAGACGGAGTCTCGCGCTGTCGCCCAGGCTGGAGTGCAGTGGCGCGATCTCGGCTCACTGCAAGCTCCGCCTCCCGGGTTCACGCCATTCTCCTGCCTCAGCCTCCTGAGTAGCTGGGACTACAGGCGCCCACCACCGCGCCCGGCTAATTTTTTGTATTTTTAGTAGAGACGGGGTTTCACTGTGGTCTCGATCTCCTGACCTTGTGATCCGCCCGCCTCGGCCTCCCAAAGTGCTGGGATTACAGGCGTGAGCCACCGCGCCCGGCATGACAGACTAATTCTAAGATTAATATGAGACTGTAAAGGACCTAGAATAGCCAAAACAACTTTGAAAAATAGGAACAAAATTGGAGGACTTATATTACCTGATTTCAATACATAATATATAGCCACAGCAATTAATACTGTATGATTGGTGTAAAGACAGATAAAGTAATCAATGAGACATAGAGAAAGTTTAAAAAATCTCACACCTACCTCACAAATTGTCAGTTTGTTTTTGACACAGGGGCAAAGGCAATTCATTATAGAGAGGATAGGCTTTTCAAAAAATGATGCTAAAACAGTTTGAAAAATAAATCCATGCCTTGCTCCATATGCAAAAGATAAAATAGATCATAGACCTAAATGTTAAAGACTGAAATTATTAAAACTTCTAGAGGAAACAATAAGAGAAAATCTTTGTGACCTTGGGTTAGGTAAAAGTTTCTTACATATGACTCTAGAAGCATGATCCTTAGAAGAAAAATTTGATAAATTAGATCTGTTCTTCAGAAGACACTATTAAGTGAATGAAAAGTCAGAATGGGAGAAAGTATTTATAAATCACATAGATGACAAAGGACATGTGTTCGGCATACATAAAGAACTTCTCAAAACACGATAATAAAACAACCCAATTTTTAGAAATATGGAAAAATTTTTAAGATGCTTCACCAAAGAACATTTGCAGATGGCCAGTAAACATAAGAAAAGATGTTCAACATCATTAGTCATTAGGAAAATGCAAGTAAGTCTCCAACACACTTGTTAAAATATCTGTACTAACAATAACAAAAAAAACCCAAAAACAACAAT
This sequence comes from Papio anubis, assembly GCF_008728515.1. Taxonomy (NCBI): domain Eukaryota; kingdom Metazoa; phylum Chordata; class Mammalia; order Primates; family Cercopithecidae; genus Papio; species Papio anubis. Next base: position 12,341,587 of record NC_044982.1, on the reverse strand, counting down.
TGACCATACAAAGTATTGTGGAAGATTGTGGAGCAACTCAAACTCCCTTACACTGTTGGTGGGAATGTAAAATGGCACAACAACTTTAGAAAACAGGTTCTCAAAAATTTAAACATACATCTACTATATTACTCAGCTATTTAACTCCTAAGGATTCAGAGAAAATGAAGCATCTTTTCATATAAAGTCTTATACATGGATGTTCATTGCAGCTTTGCTTGCTATAGCTAAAACTGGAAACAACCCAAGTATCAGTCAACCGTTGATGGGTAAGTCAATTGTGGTATAACCATTCAGTGATATAATGCTCTGTACATATTCTGGTTATGTGTTGAAATTTCTTCTTCCACTCTGTGGCTCCTCCTGATGTTTTAGATTTTATTTTGTAAACAACATGATTGGATTTTATTTTTTAATCCAATCTCACACTGTATTTTAATTAGAATATTTTCCCATTTACATTTAATGTAATTGCTTAGGTCATCTTATAATTTGCTTTTTTGTTTTGCCAACCGCTCTATGTTTCTATTTCTCTTATTTATTTTATTTGAATTGATTAAGTAGTTTTATTATTCCACTTTCCCCCTCTTCTGTTAGCTTGGAAGTTACAGACTCTTACTTTTCTTGTGTTAGTGACCTTAGACATTACAAAAAGGACATATTATCAAAGTCAAATTTCACTGGTGTTTTTACTGTCTTCCCGATAATAATACAAGAAGAACCTTACAGTTCTCTATTTAATCCTCTTCTGACTTATATGTTATTGTTGCTAGCTATTTTATTTATCTATGTCAGGTCTCCTAGATATTGTTGTTTTATCTAACCAATATCTATTTAGATTTACCCACATATCTATCATTTTTTTATTACCTATAGTATTTCCATTTGGAATCTTCTTTTTTTTTTCTGCCTGAAGAACACCTTTTAGTATTCAGTACAAGTCTGCTGGTAACAAATTATCTTTGTTTTTGTCTGTTTGAAAATGTCTTCCACATGCATTTTAAATAGATGTTTTTATTAGCATAGGATTTTACACTGTGTATCTGTAGATTTCTAGAAATATGGAAGCATATTTATGGCTTCTTGACTCTGTGGCTTATTTTCTTTGGCCAATTTTGGAAAATTCTCAGATATCTTTTTACATGTGCCTCTGCCTAATCTTCTCTCTCTCCTCCTTCTAAGACTCCAATTTCATATATATTAGATATTTTTATAGTATTTCCATGTCCTTTATCTTCTTTTTTTCATTTCCATCCTTTTTTGTTTGTGATTCATCGATGTTTTATTCGAATACACCTTCTGTCTCACTAATTCATCTGTATCTAACCTGATTTTTATTTTGATTATTGTATTTGTCTAGTCTAGAATTTCCACTTAGCTCTTTAAAATCTGCCATGTTTTTTATATCTTAGAGAATTCTCTGTTGAAATTCTCAATTGTATCTTTTATCCTCTTGAACCATGTATGTATCATATAGCACCAGTACCTGGAGCTCCTTTTGGTATGTGTATATTTTGTATTTTTTCTGCTTATTATATTATCTCCTCCTGTGTGTTGAAATTATTGATTATGTGCTTGGTCTTGTATTTGACAAACCTTTTGTAGAAATAGTTTGAGGCCTAGGATGATATCTTTCTCATGAAAGGAATATGTTTTCTTCTGGCAGACACCTAACTGCACTAGCAGTAGAGTCTTACTTAACCTGATTTCAGGTACTGGATGATTTGAAGCTGGGCTTCAAATTGTTGGTGTGACATTATGTTTATAGTAGCAGTAGCAGGATGGTGGAGCTTACATTCTAACTACACTGTTAATTCTGTACCTAAAATTGTAATAACAGCTAACAGCGAGAAGTACAAGATGCTCTAAGAGCACCTAATAACAGGTAATCTCCTCTGGGGTGTTAGAGAAGGCTTTGCTGAGAAGTGACAGTTGACATGTATGAAGAGAAATAATTAGACGAAGGGCAAGATAAGGGCAGATAGGAAAGCAGACATTCCCAGCATTGAGAAGGAAAGAGAAGCATGCAGATTGAATGCAGATTCAAAGAACTGAGAGAAAATCAGTGTGCCTAGAGCATAAAGCAAGAGGAGTTGCTGAGACAGTGAAAAAGCCCAAATTATGCAGATCCTTAGGTGCATTATGTAAGGGAATATTCAAATTACGGTTTTAAATGCTTTGAAATCTCATGCTGACTGTAAAGTCAAAAATGAATCAGAAAAGAGTGATGTAGGATGGAATGGAAGGGATGTAGTGGGTGAGGATCACTTGGAATCTGTTACCCTTACCTGAGCAAACCTTCAAAATAGCTTGGATTAGGGTGGAAGTAGTCTGGTTGGAGAGGTGGACGGATTAAAGAAATAAATAACAAAACCAGGACTATGTGAGCAATAAAAAACCAATAGTATCAAGGATAACTCCTGAAATCTTGGTTTGTAAACCAGGTGGGTAACAGTGGCACACACTAAGATAGGAGACTAGAGAAAGCCCACATTAGGACAAGAGACTGGAGGAGGCCCAGGTGTCCAAGGAAATACCATGAGCTCAATTTTGAACTTGTTGCCTTTGAGACACCTTTGAGACATCCGAAGTAGAGATTGCAGAGAGTTGTATATACAGATCTGATACTCTGAACAGGTCTGCCAATAAAAAAGTAAAATTTGTACAGATTACATTTAAAGTCATTTGTGTGGAAGAGATTGTCTACAGAGAAAATGAAGACCAAAAGTGGAGAACTGCTATTGGAAACATAATTTTACACCAAGAAAATAAGGAAGCTTAAGAACTAGAAGTATAAATTGAGGACATATATCACAAGGGTTTTGGTAAAATATTTAATTTTAAGTTCCTGATTACTTCTAATGTATCGTTAGAAAACAATCAGTTGATCTATGTGGATGTGGAGATGGTGACAGGGTATGGTAGAGGGGTATGTGTGCTCAGAGAACCTATGCAGGTATATAAATAGAAATGTTGGGGTTAATCTCATTTTAAGATTAAATCAAGAAGGAATAATAACAGGAAAGGGAAAGGGAACTTCCTCTTTCAATAAAGGCAGACTAGGTAACTCTAATCAACTCTCTTGGCAAGGATAATTTTTAAAGCTGAACAAAACATAAAAATCATCTGCATACAAGCCTATTGAAAGTAACAAGGTAGTAAAATATTACCCTTCCAAGATCTAAGAGACAACAAATATCCAGAAAAGTGAACATGTAATTTGGGGCCTGCTTTGGGCCTGGGGGTATTTGCTGATTCTAGAAGAGGGTCTTGAGGGACTGAGAGCCTAAGTGACTTCTCTGACAGCCTTGCAAAGTCCCTGGTAAGCCCCTCTGCAGTAGGAATAAGGGCAATCCTGAATAGACTGTCCTTTGCAGGGGAGGACAGCCCAGCTTCAAATCATCTAGTACCTGAAATCAGGTTAAGTAAGACTCTACTGCTAGTGCAGTTAAGTGTCTGTACATTGTTAGTCCTGCCCATTGCTGCGTCTCTAGGTCTCTAGCACCTAGCAGCACAGTGCCTTGAACATAACTGAGCATTTGAGTGAGCGTATATAGTCAACAGGAATCACTCAAATGAAGAGATCCTTATCTTTGGCTTCTTTCCTATTTCCCAGAATACATAGTATGATGCTGGGACTTGAATGAAATTAAAATGATATTATCTTCAGAATTAGATTTTCTTTGGGCTACTTTTGAGAGAGATTAGGATAGAAGGTGAAAGTATTATGACTGACTTGGGGGGAAAAAAGTCCTATTTCCTCTTGCTTATAGATATTTGCTAGACTTTCCATGGCTGCTTTTTTTCTAAGAGAACTGTGTATAATTTTTGGAAAAAATATTGAATTAATTAAATATTACTACAGTGAATCATTTGGAAGGAATGGTTCTTTATAGCTGTAACATCCATTAAAAAGATATTTCTTTGAAAAGCACATCCTTTCTTTGCAAAGTTTTGAATTGCAGGTTATTTACATATTTTAAGCCTAAATTATGAAATTCCTGTGATTCTAATTTATTACGTTTAAAAATGACTTAGCAGAGTACTGCAGCCAGAAGGCTCAGTTGCAAAACCGTGGTCTTTAAATTGATTTGTTTGTTTTGGTGTTCTTATGATTTTGCATGGCAGCATATTTTATTGTATATTTACAATAGTTACATGATACTTACTATTGGTATTTCCTTTATGGAAAGAGTTCTTAAGGATATTTTTATGTGTACCTCCTCATGAACCTTGCTAGTCACTGAAATACAAACTTAGGAATGGTAAAACATATCTCCCTTTGTTATTTCTGTTTATTGTCTTCACTTCATTTTCCCTCTCAGATTTTGATTTTCAGTGATCTCATCTAGTCCTTTACACCCTTTATTTTAGTGGTGGAATGTGGCAATCAGGGATAGGGAAAATAATGAGGTATAATCATTAAAGGTATCTTAGAACCTGGCATATTTCAATTATTCATATTTAACCTATTTGAAAGTCTTTTATAAATATGATTTTATAATGAAGAGGGCTGTTACACTATTATGTTAATTACTAAAAGCTCCCACATTTATAATCTTTAATACCCCAGATATTTTATATGTCCCAGATATTCAGTATTTTAATATAGAAGTCCCTATTATTCAATTTCAAAATAATCAATACTATCTCTAAAAATACACAGATATTGTGTAATTTTAGAGTTCCTTTACTTTTTACTAGCACTATTCATGATAAATATATTTTTCAGTTTTATTCAGTAAGATTCTGTTCAGAATCTGTGAAACTTAAATACTTGCTCTTTTGGAGTAAGCCAATGATTTATTTAATGCTTTTCTATGTTGTGTATTGTAAGGAGAAATATCTTCCTGATGGATATAATACGGGCTTGTTGGAGACAGAGCTATTTCCCTCCCTGCAAGGAATGTATTATGTTGTTTTACAAAATGCTTTCTTGCACCACTCATGCTAACTAAAGAGCGAATTTAAACACAGACATGTTTACTACACTTTCCTTCCTTGAATGGGTACAGTTTTTAAAACTTGGAAATGTACCATTAACTCTTTTTTTTTTTTTTTTTTTTGAGACGGAGTCTCGCTCTGTCGCCCAGGCTGGAGTGCAGTGGCTGGATCTCAGCTCACTGCAAGCTCCACCTCCTGGGTTTATACCATTCTCCTGCTTCAGCCTCCCGAGTAGCTGGGACTACAGGCGCCCGCCACCTCGCCCGGCTAAGTTTTTGTATTTTTTAGTAGAGACGGGGTTTCACCGTGTCAGCCAGGATGGTCTCGATCTCCTGACCTCGTGATCCGCCCGTCTTGGCCTCCCAAAGTGCTGGGATTACAGGCTTGAGCCACCGCGCCCGGCGTACCATTAACTCTTAATGTCTCATTTCATTTTTGAGGAATTCAAGTTGGGATGCCAGCCGTACTATAGTAATGTAAGAGGAATGGTAACTGGCATTAAGGCATGCACTTAAGCAATAGAGGAATTTACTTTTCAGTGTCTTCCAAGGTCCATGAGGATGCACACTTATTTATCCAGAGAGTATGGATCTCACGTATGTTTGTCCAGAGGGTGTGACTCTGTGGAGGAGAACACTTACTGGTAAGTATTGAACTCTTATTGTATTATGTTTCAGAAAAATATGTTTAGAAAATCAGTTGATTTTTAGCAGTGATGAAATCTCTTAGTCTGTGCTGGTTTCTTAACAGTGGACAGTCCCAGATGTTGAAGTCAGCACAACAAGAGAAAAACCCAAATCCTGATAAGACTTGAGGATTTTTCGAAAATTAAATGCAAAATAGTTGGGGCAAATGTTGCTGCGGGAGTCAAGACTAAGTAATACAGTAAGAAGATATGAAGTTGGAGAGCTTCTCATGTTCTTCTTTTGTATAAAGTTTGCATACGTACAAAACCCAGGACTTTAATGACTTTAAGAGGGGGCAGAATTGCATCTCTTGGAATTTAACAGACTCATGTGAACTGGAATGTACACTGTGGCCCTCACAATTGATTTTAATATTTCTTTGCAAAGTCCTTTCTGTTTCTAAATAAAAGCTGTGCCTTCTGAAACCTGTAAGTGATGTATACTGGCCACATCAAATCTTTTAAAAGTGTTTTCCAAACCCAAAATTGTTAGTGTGGAACAAATGTTTCTTTTGGGAACACTAAAACAAAGGGGTATGGGAGGATTGATTTCAGAGACCAATTGCTGCTTCTGCTTTATACTCTAACATTCTTACCCTCTTTCTCTCAGCCAAGAACTCTTATGATATGTAATTGGCTTTTGGTTGAAAAAACATGTAAAATAATGTTTTTGTGTGTGATACAAAAGTTTAGAATAAAACAAAAACAGCCACTCTAATATGTGGTAGGTTTTCTGGCAATTAACCATAGCACATAGATATTTGCCACAGGAAATGCCACTGCCAGATCTTCCACACCATGACATGAAGGCTTAGCATTGTTTTAAGTCATGCCTTAATAAATGATGAATGGAAGTGCAGAGTCCGTGAGTAAGAATTCAGTGCTTAGGAGTGTTTTTGGCATCTGGTAGACAATTGTTTGTTAGAGTTGCCAGTTATTAGCTCGCTGGCCTTTATCAAAGTGCTTTACTATTTTGTTTCTTCTGCTGTAGATATCCCTGTGTTATCTCCTATTGTGATGACTGGCAGTGTCCCACTGTGCTAAATCAAGAAGACTGGATATATAGGTCCAAATCATGGTTATGGAGATGTTAGGGTGGAAGACAGCAGTGTGGACATGATAGAAAGAGGATTGAGAATACATTTCTATGTGATCCATTTTTGCTTTGCCTTCTGTCTAATTCTGCCAGTTCCTAATCTTTAGGACTCACCTCAAAATCTCTTGAAGCCACTTTTTAGAAGATGTGCAAAATGTGTGTGTAGGGAGAGAGCATCAAGAGCAGAAAGAGTAGGTGAGAGGGTAAGAGATATTTAGTCACCCAGCAGCTGCTTACTGAATGCCTGCTGTGTGCTAGGAGATGGGGATACATGAAGCTTGTGGTCCAGTTGTGAAAGATAGGCCATAAACAAATAAACATGTTGTATATTGGATGATAGTAATGAATAAACTGGTAAAGGCGGGTAGTGAGAGCTGGGGTAAGGAGATGAACTCAACTCGAAGTAGGGTCATCAGGGAAGGCCTCATTGAAAAGGTGGTATTTGAGTAGAGGCTTGAAAGAAGTAGGGGAGCCAGCTATATGGAAATCCAGGAAAAGGGGAACTGAGAACACATACTGTAAGTTGTTAAAAGGACTTTGACCTTTCCTTTGAGTGAGATGGAAGCCCATTGGAGAGTTTTGAGCAGAAAAGTGACATTATTTGACTGATTTCTTAAAATAATTCCTTAGGCTACAGTGTAGAGAATGGATAATAGAGGGACAGTGATGGAATCAGGGACTGATTAAAGGTTTTTTGAGTAATTGAGGCTGGAGAAGATGGTGACTTGGACTAGGGTGGCAACAGGAGAGGTGACTAGTGTTCAGATTCTGGATCTGTTTTGAAGGTAGACCCTTCAGGATTTGTTGGCCTTTTGACTGTGGGGAGTGAGGGATTGAGAGGAGTTAAGGATGACCCTGTAGTTTTTGGGCTGAGCAGCTGGAAGGGCAGAGATGTCATTTACTATTTATCAGGATGAGGAAGATTACAGGAGGAGCAGGTTTTAGGGAGAGATCAGTAAAGGTGTGAGCAAATGAGATTCCAACTAGATATCCAAGGGTAATGTAGACAGAAGACAGTGGATATAAAATGGTAATTATTTAAATGTTCATTTTGCACAAGTTGATAAATCATAAAAGTTCTATTTAAATGATTTAAATCTCCATGAATATGTTGCTGTGATTCACATTTTATCGATTAGGAAATAATGCAGAAGGATTAATATTCCTAAGATCACTGATATGAAACTTTGTTTTATGACTAAGTTCCAGGTTCTACTGACTTTATTATATTATAAAATAGGCATAAAAGTGAAATTTTCATTATTGCCATAATTGATTAAACAAGTAATACTTCTAGTTGCCTTTACATTACACACACACACACACACACACACACGCTCTCTCTCTCTCATAGAGAGGTATAGGTAATATCTTTGAGGCTTATGTAGAAAGATAGTTTTTTTGACCTTTTGGTGTGTTGAAAACATACTATAATGTAGGTTTTAATTTTGGATATACATTTTAAAATTCTTTAAATGGTAAATGGAGATGGCTATGAATATAATTAATTTTTAAAGCATATTCTTAAGAAAATTTCTTTTGAAAACAGTTTACTTCATGATAATTTATGTTCTCTTCAGTTGTTTAAAGGCGAAATATATTTGCATACTCAAGTGTATTTTTAATAGTAGAATGTATGATGTTTATTTTTTGAAACACAAATACAAATAATGGAAACACATGTGATTGTCTGAGCTTTGACATTGTTCTAGGCAGGATGACAAACTGTCACAATCCAAACAGGAAAACAGAAATTAAAATCTATCAAAAGTTTCTACTCTGTTGCTTAAAGGTTTATGTACTGTTTATATTTTTTATTCAATAAAGTGATAGAAAGTTACTTTATCTTATAAAATCCTAAGACACTTAAATTTTGTGTAGTCTAATAAGTTAAATGATCAGGAGCAGATTAATATAGTTCTCTTCAATAAAGTAATAAGTACATATCCTTAAAGGTCTATATCTAATTTTGTGGAATATGACTATTTAGTTTCTATAACCTTGGATTTTTAAAAATTACAATTTGTGATCTCTCATCTATGTAAATAGAAAACTGTTTCTGATTATACAGGAAGCCCTACATGTTGCAGGAGTGGAAATGCAGTTAACGGCTGCGGTGTCATTTCTGACCATTCTGCAGGACGAATCAGTGTCAATTCATTCATATACCCACTCATTCCTCCAAGTCATTCTCCTGCATCTGGAGCACAGGGACACAGGTCAGGGGCTGGCATGCTTAATTATAGACTTGTTTATTGTTTTTTGTATATGACCATGATATTATATAAATACTGTTAGCCTGATGAGGATAACTGAGTAAGGCCATGCTGCCTAGGAGTTGAGCAGTGAAATGACTTAAAATAGTTATGGCTGTCTTCTTATAAAACCCACAAAATTTAATATCCTTGGAAACTGAAGACCCATTAATTCATCTTATGATTTATACTTTCTTCTTAGTTTTTTTCCTTTTCTAGCAGTCATGTTTATAGTTTGTACAATAAAACAGCAAACCTTGCTTTAAAGATATCTTACCAATACTATTTTTTTAAAAATATAAAAATTTTCTAGATGTTGACTGAGACAAAATAATAGAGAAACTTTTTAGAATAGTAATGAAAATAATTATTTCCATTTTATCATTAAGTGCTATTGTAACTATTAATGGATGAGTTGAAACTGAATTTGAAGTGAGACTTTTAATTTAGTACGTTTTATCTGTGTCAACCAGGTGTCAGCAATGCATGGCTGGAAACTCTTCTGTCTGTTATAGAAGTATTGCCAAAAGAAACCCTACGGCATGAGGTAATACTTTCATGGGATAAATACTAATGAGTAAGTGACTCTAAGGTTTTTTTTTTTTTAAAGGTTTATTGTCAAAAATGGTTTTTAAAAAAGAAAGTTGTTTTTCATTTTGAATGTAACACGTGCACATTGTAGAAAATTTGAGAAATATAAAATATAGAAGGAAGAAAAAAGAATTTGTAGTTCTGTACTTGTCCACTTTTAAGGTCCTGATGTATTTCCTTTCAAATTTTTTTCGTATATATGGTTGCTGCTTGCCATATCAGTGATCATACTGAATTTATATATGGTTGTTTTTCATTTAGCCTTACTTTCCTATATTATTTTAAACTCATTTGGTAGTAGCTGCAGAATATTTTACTTGTTAAACATTTAAGCCTGTTTTCAGGCTTATATTTTACTATTGAATAGGACATTAATGAACATTTCTGTAGAGCTCTTCCTGTTTTTCAGATAATTTATTTAATTGTAGCTTTCAAAAAGAAATTAATGGATCAGAGGGCATTAATATTCTTAAACTTTCTACTAACAATATGTGAAGATGCTCTTTTCCTGGACTTTTATCAGCAATAGTGTTTCTATTTAATGGGCTAAAAATGGAATTACATTTTAATTGGAATTTTAAAATTATTGTGCTGTTGAATATTTTCTCATATTTATATCAGTTTCTCTGTATTCCTTTGCAATTGTTTGATCCTATCCTTTAATCACTATTTATATGTGCTATTTACCTATTATGGTTGCCAATTCTTTGTTATACTTACAAGTATTATTCCCAACATGTTGTTTGCCTATTAATTTTCAACATTGAACAGCATACTCTTCCCTAAAGGTTTTAAATAAATTACAATGAGAGAAGAAGAAGAAAATGGAAAGGAAATGTATCCACTAATGAAAAGATTTTGTATTCTTTGAACATTATTTCTATATATATTTCTTTCCAAATATGTCATGATTGAAAAAAAGAGTCATCAGCCAATGAAATGTCCTCTACTGACTTCATTAAGTATCTTTGTCCTTTCTTTGTCTTCATAGTTTATGGTCCTATCACAATGCTTAAATATTGGCTTGAAAATGGGAAGATTTTCTAGTTATAAGGATGTTTGCATACTATCTGATGCCAAACATCTAGATGATTATGCATATTTAAATGTTGAACGTAATGTAGACATGTGATTTTTATATTTTTTGAAAAGCCATATGCTGTATAATGCAATTTTTACTCTAGAATACCATATTATTTAACATGTGGTTTCAAAGATTTTAGATATGTAATTCTAAACTTTTCACTTCTAAATTATCAATGCATATTCAGTAATTCCAGCTACTTTGAGAGGAAACAAGCCAGTTGACTATAAGAGTCATAGAATTTTAGAAATTAAAGAGATCTTAGTGGGACATATTCTAATTTCCATTTTAAATAGATGAGAAACTGGAGATTAGAAATAGCGAGTTATGGCCGGGCACGGTGGCTCACGCCTGTAATCCCAGCACTGTGGGACGCCGAGTCGGGTGGATCACAAGGTCAGGAGATCGAGACCATCCTGGCTAACACGGTGAAACCCCGTCTCTAGTAAAAATTAAAAAAAATAAAATAAAATAAGCTGGGTGTGGTGGCAGGCACCTGTAGCCTCAGCTACTCGGGAGGCTGAGGGAGGAGAATGGCATGGAACCCGGGAGGCGGAGCTTGCAGTGATCCCAGATCGGGCCACTGCACTCCAGCCTGGGCGACGGAGTGAGACTCCGTCTCAAAAAGAAAAAAAAAAAAAAATTGAGAAATAGCGAGAGTATTTGGACAAACTAAAGAACTGGGACTGGAATCAGGGTCTGATCTTCATAGTTTTTTATAGTCTGTCAGGCTGTTGTAGTATTTGAGTGCCCAATATATACATAATGCAATATCAGACTTGGCTTATTGTATTCAAATGACATAATTATTTAATAGGATTTATTTGAAGCTATAATGTTTTTCATCCCATTAGGATAAATATAAAAATTAATCTATATGAAATAAAAATACATTTCAAGGTATTTAGTCATTAATTTGCTTTTTTCTTTTTAAAATATATATTTCAAAATTCTGCTTTTATCTGTGCATACAGAGCATTGTAAAATCACCGTTAACTTTACTTCGGTTTTTTTTCTAATTGTTTTAATTGCATAATTTGTAATTATCTTTACCTTAATAACTCAGAAGACAAAATAATCCAAGTTATTGAGTCATGAACCTCAAACTGTAATTCAGATTCTTTAAAAATATTTAGAACATTAAAATACTCTGAAGGAAATAGCTGACATGAGTGGCATGAATGTATAAAATTTTGTGAATTTTTTTCTCTGAATTTTCTCTTTAGATTTTGAATCCACTTGTTTCCAAGGCACAACTTTCCCAAACAGTCCAGTCTCGTTTAGTTAGTTGTAAAATTTTAGGAAAATTGACCAACAAATTTGATGCCCACACGTGAGTATTTGTGTGTAATTTTTGGTCTACTTTATTACATTGATTTAAAATGTATAATGACTGTATAACAATATATTTGTATTATTTCATACTGCATACAAATTTAGTTAACTATTTTAACTTTATAGAATTCTCATGACAGAATTTACTTATTCAGATGCCTTTCTTTTCAATCTCATAACCTTTCAGAATTGATAAGCTAAACTATTTTCCTACTTCCTATCTTAATCTTCCCTATCTCATACCAAATGTAGTTTTGAGGATAAAATGGCATTACCTTATTGACTTTCAAAATGGGCAAACAGCATCAAGATAGAATTTCTGCTTTTATACACTGTTGTTGTGAATTTGTTATTTTGAATAATCTAACTTACTTTGAAGTTTTATGGAGCATGTGTATAATTCATGTGCTACTTCTTGCCTACTTATTAAATACCAGATGAAAAGAATGGAATGTTGTGTAACTGTGATACAAAAGTAAAGCTGAGGAATATTTTGGTTGATGGTTGCTAGACTCAGATATTCCACTGCTACAGCCTTTTATCCTAGCTATAGACATTTCAACTGCCAATCCAAAATTAACCATTATTTTTAAAAGACTGTGGTATACATAATTTACAAGTAGCTAATAACATCCAAATTTAATAAGTAGCTAATAACATCTAAATTTAATAACATATGTAAAATACATTGTAAAGTATTATTTTTTCTATTAAAGTACATTTGTTATTATTAAGGTGAGTTAAGATTTTATTGATAATTGTTTGGGAATATTATTCTGAAACACTCATTCATTTGCATGTTTCTTTTCTCCCCGACTTCAGCATTAAGCGAGAAATACTTCCTCTGGTAAAATCACTCTGTCAGGATGTAGAATATGAAGTTCGATCTTGTATGTGTCGGCAATTAGAAAATATAGCTCAGGGCATTGGGTAGGTATACTTTGAATTCCTTATGCCATTTCCATGAAAGCATGCCATCGAAAGGCTATATTTGATCTTTAAAAATGATCATAACAAGTACCTCCTCTATGTCTGGATTAAAAGAGTTAAAGAGGAATGTGCTTAGCATGGTGGTAGGTATTTGATTAATGTTAATTTCTTTTTTTCTTCTTAGTTGCTTAGTTATTATTCCAGACACCTAGATTCAGGAAATGAAAGATATCCCAATATAAACCATACTTGGAATATGTTTGACTGGCTATTCTTTGACTATATTATTGGGTCATTTCAGGTGGGATTGCAGTTGTCCCTCCATGTCCTTGGGGACTTGGTTCCAGGACCTCTTTTGGATACCAAAACCTGAGGATGCTCAAGTCTCTGATATAAAAGAGTGTAGTATTTCCATACGGCTTGTTTATATCCTTCCACATGTTTAAAATAATCTCTAGATGCTAATAATACCTAATATAATATAAATGCTATGTAAATAGTTATGCTGTATTGTTCAGAAAATAATGACAAGAAAAAAGTCTGTACATGTTCAGTAAAGAAGAAATTTTTTTTATTAATGTTTTCTATTCATGGTTGGTTAAATTCACAGATGCAGAACCTGCAGATGTTGAGGACTGACTACACTCTAATGGAAGACTTTCTATAACTTCTGTGCAACTTCAGGCTTCCAATATTTGCTTTGTTACTCTCCTTGTTTTATGGGTGCCTGAAGCTCCAGGAGGGACATAGCAGCCAGTCTCCTCAACCATAAGAACTGATATCATTTCAGTCTTAGAAGTATGATATTAAAGGGAGTCTTCCCTCAAAACCGTCTTGGGAAAGCTTTTCTTTTAAAAACAAGATTCAAAATTGGTGCAAAAATCATTGGAACCTCTCATTTTTAGCAGAAGTTGCTCTGATTTCATCTGGTTCTTTGTTTCACAAGCTAGGGCAATCAGATTGTGGTCATTTGTACCTTTGTTAATTATTTATTTATTTATTTATTTATTTTTATTTATTTATTTATTTTTGTTGAGACGGAGTCTCGCTCTGTCGCCCAGGCTGGAGTGCTGTGGCTGGATCTCAGCTCACTGCAAGTTCCGCCTCCCGGGTTTACGCCATTCTCCTGCCTCAGCCTCCCAAGCAGCTGGGACTACAGGCGCCCGCCACCTCGCCCGGCTAGTTTTTTTGTATTTTTTTTAGTAGAGACGGGGTTTCAATGTGTTTGCCAGGATGATCTCGATCTCCTGACCTCGTGATCCGCCCGTCTCGGCCTCCCAAAGTGCTGGGATTACAGGCTTGAGCCACCGCGCCCGGCCCCTTTGTTAATTTTTTAAAATATCTGGGCCAATATTTAAGGTTCTGAAAAGGCTTTTGAATGTCACACAGGGTATAGTAGAATGTCACACAGGGTATGGTAGTGTACTCTGTCCTGTGTCCACTCTTACTAAATAATATTTAAGTGTTGTGTTGGAAGTTTAACACAATTAATGAAAGAGTTATTTGTTATGATTATTTTCATTTTTAATGCCCAGAAATAATTAAGTTGAATTTGCATCACTCTAACGTTTTTTAAAAAAACTCTGTTTAAAGATTGAATGAAAATAACTTTTACTATAGAGATGAAATTATTTTTCTTAAACTATTTTCTTCCATTGTTAATAAATTCAAGGATTTCAGTAGGTATACAAATATATTCTGAGCAAAATTTATATGAAATAAATTTTTATGACTTTTGGATATGTTCTGTCACATTTTACTCTTTTACCTCCTCTGTCTACATCCTGTATTTGCCTAATGTTTGTGAACTACTGGTAATGTTAATATCTGTATCTGTATGACCGAGATCAATCTCTTGGAAACTTTTTTTTTTTTTTTTGGCACTTCAATTGCTCAAGTCCTTGTCTTTGTGCTATGCTGTCTAATATGGTAGCCCCTGGTCACATGTGGCAATTTTAGTTTAAAATAAGGAAAATTAAAGAAAATTAAAGCTTTAGTTCCTCATTCATAATGAACTTATTTTAAAAAATGCTCAGTAGCCACATGTGGCTACCCTATTGAAGAACACAAATGATAAACATTTCCGTCATTGGAGAAAGTTCTACTTGACAGCATTGTCTTAGAGTCGTTGAAATTTGCCCTGAATTTTTAAAAGTTTTCTACAGCTCTTAATAACTTTCTTGGACTCTATCAACATCTTACTTCAATTATAATTGATGCCATTTTCCATCTTGTACCCAAGAAAGCTACCCACATAATAAACCTCTCCTTTATCAAAGTGTTTGTCATTACAATGACACCTTATCATGAGGAATAAGCAGACACAAAGTGTTGAATAAGAACTATTTGTGACTGTCTTATAAATATTATATACTCCCTAAAAGCATTTATATTATATTTCATTCTTCTAGATAGGACACCTAGAGTAATATATCATCTTCTATATAGAAATTAGTTACCATAATGTCATGTATGAGGTGAATGGAAAAATAATTTATACCGTGAAATCTAGATAAAAATACATTATTTAGGTTTCTGCAGTTACTACTGATAAGTTTTTCTAATTAGTCCAGATATTTGCTGAAGTTGCTTAAAATGGAAAACTATATTATAATTTATAAAGTTTAATATAAACTCTTAGTTATTAAGATTTCTGTAGGTAACAATATTATGCTGGGGGAAGTGGGATTGATTTAAATCATTATGAAATTACTATTAATGTTTCTTATATGTATGATATCCTTTCCCCATAAGACTGAAAGCTTCTGGAGAGCAGAAACAGTATCTTTATGATTTTTCATATTTTCTGCAGCAACTAGCCCAGTCACTGGTTTTTAGTAAGTTCTTGCTACACATTTATTGATTTGATTTGTTTTCTTCTATTGCTTACTGTGCAGGACAGAACTTACAAAAAGCGTGGTGCTCCCTGAATTAATAGAACTTTCTAGGGATGAAGGCAGCAGTGTACGACTTGCAGCTTTTGAAACTTTGGTTAATCTGCTTGACATATTTGATACAGGTAAATCATGTGGATACATCTTTGCTTCTGAAAATAGTGTTTTTCTATATGTTTTATGTCACTAATCAGGAATAAAAGTAGATTTAGAATTTCTTATGTTAAGCCTCCCTTCCTCTCCCTCTTTTTATGATTCATTCTGTTTTGGTGTCTTCTTGGCTTTCACTTTTACCTCATGGTGTCGTAGTCCATTTTGTGTTGCTATAACAGAATACCTGAGACCAGGTAATTTATGAAGGAATTTATTTTGGCTCATATTTCTAGAGGCTGGGAAGTTCCAGTTAGGCAGTCCCATCTGACCTGTTTCTGATGAGAGCCTCATGCTGCCTCATAATGTGGCAGAGGAGTGGAAGGGGAAGCAGACCTGCAAAAGGGAGAGGGAACAAAAGAAACTGACTTTATAACAACCTGCTCTCCAGAGAACTAACCCAGTCCCACAAGAGCTAACCCAGTCCCTTGTGAAGGAGACCTCACTTAATACCACAGGAACTTCACCAGTCAACCCATGAGAGTGGAGCCAGTGGGTGGACCCATGCGACCCCACCTCTTAAAGATTTCACCATCCACTATTGCTGCACTGGGGCCAAGCCTTGACAGGCATTTTGATGGGAACAAACCATATTAAAACCAATACCACATGGCATACAGTGTTGCTGCTACATATTCCATCTCTCTTTTCTCCCATCAAAACTTAACTGACTTGTGTGTATATAGGGCTAAGAATTTGACTTTAACTTTTTCACCTAATTGACATTAAGGCAGATCCTGAGACATTGTCTACATGAGTTTCCTCTCTTTAGTAATATTTTAATGCTAGAAATCTCATGGCCATTGGGGGAGAAATTTGGGATGGGATATTTGAGTGGGAGAGGGTAAAGAGATATTCCTTAGTGTTATGTAAATCATGTCAGAGACAGTTAACTGCTCTACTGAATGTATGACTAGACTCTTGACTAATGCTGGACATTAGTTATCAGTAAACATTAACTATTTTGATAAAGTGAAATTTGGAGGGGTAAATGTCAAGTACTTAAGTACAGAATTCAATTGTGTAATTATAGTATTACATTTAGTTGGATTACCAACATTTTATCTGAACTCCAGGAAGCCTCTTAAAGATTATTGCAATATGGACAATAATTGTGTTTGGATTTTCCAGAACAGTTATTTAGACAATATGACAAACCAGAGGAATAAAACCTCAATACATGATAAGTGAATGAATAAATCTTTTTTCCTCTAATAATGGGGCATCCCCAGGCTCCAAACTAGAACCTTGCCATCATCTTTGATCTTTTCCCTTTTACTGCCCACACCCATTTATCACAGAGCTGGGTCTAACTGTGTTTGTGGCTTTATTTCCTACCATTCTTTCCCACTCCTCTTGTGTCTGATGCTCCAGTCCCACTTGCTTAGCATACCTTCTTTCACACCTCTAGTCTTTTCTCATACTTTTTCTTTCTCTATTGTTCCTTCCCTCTATTTTTCTCCTAGCCAACTCCTTCTGCTTCTTTAGTTCCCAGTTTAAATACAGTTTCCTCCCTGATATCTTTCTAAATCCCTGGCACCAGGCGTTGGCAAACTATAGCCCTTAGACCAAATCTGGCCCACCCCCTATTTTTGTGAATGAAGTTTATTGGAACAGAGCCACACTTATTTGTTCACGTATTGTCTGTGGCTGTTTTTGTGATACAAGAACAGAGCCGAGTAGTTGGGATACAGCCTGCAAAGCCTAGAATATTTACAAAAAAGTTTATAGATCCCTGCCTTATACCAGCTGTTAAGGCAGTGATCACATTGTCTTACATTGTTTGTGTTTGGCTTTTTTGCTGGTTTGCATTTCTCAAAATAAGAGACTATTTATTATTCATATTTCTATTTCTACTTAGTTACAAGGCTTGTTCTGTAAGAAACACAGTGTGTTGAATGAATGTCATTTAACAAAAATAGTAGATATAACGCCGAAATGTAATGATAATAGTAATAATAATACTCATAAGCCTGTTACAGCATTTTACTTAACATTTCCAGATAATAAAGAAGTGATTCATTTCTGAAATTTAAGAAAACTGTGAGAAATTTGGAGAGCATTTAGAATTGAGAGTTAAATATCCCCACTATGTCAGATACTTGTGACCTAAGCAGATGTACTCAAAGAATCGATTAATATTTTAAAGAAGAGCCATCTAAGAAGTAAAAGTGATGAAATTCAATACATAGAACATATTATAAGCTAATATAATTTTAGTAAAAAATGAAATGGTAAAATGGGCTTAAGCTGCAGCATGGTATGAGATGTGTGTAAAAGAGAATAAGAAAAGTTTCCTTTGCTTACTATTTATTTATGTTAATGGTATTAGAATTCTTTTAGTTATTCAGACTCAAATCCTCAATCATCTTAGCTTTTTAATTCATAGTCACTCTTTATATTCTGTTCCCAATGGCCTGCAATCTGAAGTCCAAACCCCTTAACCTGACATTAAAGTTTTTGATCATTTCAACCCTCTTCTTAGCCCTTTTTCACCACCCACCTCCATCATCATTGCTTTCAGGTATTTTCTATTACCTATGAGGCTAATGTAGTAATTTTTCTTTCTGGAATTTGTGTGTATTAGTTTCCACATGTGCAGTATGGATGACTGAATTTAAAGTATGTATTATTTTGTTTTGTTTTCCAGATGACAGAAGTCAAACTATACTTCCCTTAGTGAAATCATTTTGTGAAAAATCTTTCAAAGCAGATGAATCAATTCTTATTTCTTTATCTTTCCATTTAGGAAAACTATGTCATGGACTATATGGTATGATATATCCTAAGAATTTGAGACTGTTTTCCCTTTTTTTCTACCTTAGTCATTAAACTTTGGCTCTTCAGTTAATTGTAAAGCCTAGCTCTCAAGTATATAAAAATCTTATGAGATCTTAGAATTTTGATAACATCATTTAGAGCACATTTAGGAATGACTTTTTCACCAGTAGAACCTGTTTGAAAGAACAATGACAGAATAAAGTAAACATAGCTCTTTAAATCTCTGAATATTTTATACTTATGTATTATTTGGTATGTAATAATAGAAGCTCAGGCTTATTTACTATTTGTATGTAGTAAGTATACACTTATTAACCGTTTATTGAATAATTTATTATATCATTAGAGAAGTTCAGCTTGGGATGTGGAATAATAATACCATAACTCTTGGCATTTTGAACACATAGTTCTTAGCTTACTATATCAGTGTGAGATTGACTGTTTAATAATGAACTCATAACAATATATTATGAGTTTCTAGCTCCTCGAGATACTTGATGAATGTGGAACCATTCCATTGATTAAAAATGTTTTGAATTTACTTTGCTGTCTTTCAGATTCCGTTTTTAAGCTCCTTCCCTGCAGAGACACATACACACATGCATGTGTCTTTTCTGCCAGCAATTTTAGAACATTTACTATAAGAAAATAGCAGATGTACAAATAGCCACAATGTTATTATTAGCGACATTTTAGTGGCCTACAATATGATACATGCTGCAGCAATTAATGCAGGCATAGTTCCTGCATTATGTAAGTTATACTTTTGAAATTAAAATATTACTGGAATTAACATGAGGTAAAATAATGTGATCTGTTAGATTCTTAACAGTTACTCTTTTCATGTTCCTTTTATTTGTAAACTATCTGCAACCATTTATTTAAGTATTTGGCTTCAATTATATTTTTCTTGTACTTTGATTTTCCCTTTTTAAATTTTATTTTCGATTGAAATGTTGAGCATAGGTTTTTATATTTGTTTTAGGAATTTTCACTCCAGATCAGCACTTGAGATTTTTGGAATTTTATAAGAAACTTTGTACATTGGGTTTGCAACAAGAAAATGGACACAATGAAAACCAGATTCCACCCCAAATCTTAGAGCAGGAGAAGAAATATATTTCAGTACGGAAGAACTGTGCTTATAACTTTCCGGTAATAAATATGTATTTATATTTACTGAGGATTTTTATTATAACTTTAAAATAGGTGCATAGATGGCATTCAAAATATTGCCATTTTTGACACTTACTGCTTAGCATTATGTCTAGCGTGCATAGTACATACAGAGTAAATATTTGAGAAATTTATATATCTGTGTATAAATCAGACTGATATACACATATTTGGATCTTCCAAATATGATTTCTAATTAAATTACAATTCAGAGAACATGATTTCAATTTAAGTGAGACGATTATAATATTAGGTATTGATGCATGTTTTTCTTTCCTTCCCACTCATCTCCCTTCCACCTCCACCAGGCCATGATTGTTTTTGTTGATCCTAAAAACTTCCACATGGAACTCTATTCTACATTCTTCTGCCTTTGCCATGACCCTGAAGTACCAGTCAGATACACTATTGCTATTTGCTTTTATGAAGTAAGTCTGAAGACTTAGTATCACTTTACATTTGTTGTTAATTCTACCTATGTATAGTAGATGATTTTGTGCTTGTAGATTATAAGATATAGACTGGATATCTCTTTCATGTTCTAGTCTTAAATCTTGTTTAAAAACTTCCATAATTTTCTTCTTTTTTAGTATGTTTACAGAATCCATTTCCATAAATACATGATATTTGTGAATTCTTTTATTAACCCATTCATTCAGCATATCTATACCAAGTGTTTACTTTAAACCAGACATTGTGGTAGATATGGGTGATGCAGATTTTAAGGTAAAATCAGTTTTTATATGCTTTATAATATTTACAGTTAACTTTGCACCTAAACTTAAGCGCTTGAGAACCAATAGAAAATTGAAACTCATTAATTATTTTTACTACAAATGGATGGTGTTTCATGAGCATGGCTTTTAGATTCTGCTATTATGACTCTCTATAAAGTACGAGCAAAAGTAAGTTGAAACTTTTATCATGAATTTAACTTTTGAACCCTTGAAGTTGAAATTTGGGGCATGTTTCTTGAATGACAGCAAGAAGTGCACGTATGCCGTGGTTGCAATAAATATGGATAAGCTATAACTTTCAAGCTCAAAACTGACGCATAAAAACCTCTGGATAGGCCGGGCGTGGTGGCTCACGCCTGTAATCCCAGCACTTTAGGAGGCCAAGGTGGGTGGATCACGAGGTCAGGAGATCAAGACCATCCTGGCTAACACGGTGAAACCCTGTCTCTACAAAAAATACAAAAAATTAGCTGAGCGTGGTGGCAGGCACCTGTAGTCCCAGCTACTCGGGAGGCTGAGACAGGAGAATGGCGTGAACCGGGAGGTGGAGCTTGCAGTGAGCCGAGGTCACCCCACTGCACTCCAGTCTGGGAGACACAGCGAGACTCCGTCTCAAAAAAAAAAAAAGAAAACCTCTGGATAAGTGGTATAAGTTCTTATTCTCAGTGAGAATATTTCACCCCCTTCCTTGCACTGCGTTCCTGTGTCAGGGCACTTTGATTTTCTACAAGTGTGCAGGATATCCATCCATAGCATCATTATAAATGTTGCTTAGATTCTTTTTTGGCTATTGGGTGATAGTTTTACTTTTTTAAAAGAACACTTTTTCTGGTATGAATGAAATATATATGCATTATACAAAATCCTGGATATCTTCCCTTTAAATTAAAGTATAATTAGTTAAAATAATTTCAGTGCTGCAAAATTATATCATCTTTGTAAAACACACCTGTAGAACTCTGCTTTTTAGGAGGAGTGGGGATAGGGCAGAGAGCACTGACCAGCTGAGCAGAATATTCACCTCCAACATGCATTAAATGGTCATTTAGGCTTGGTTACCATGTCCACATGTACTTGTTAGATCAGTGGTCTCCAGAGACAGTTGTTCAAGATTGGGGTCTGAGAATGCAGTATTTATGCAATTTTAGACTTTCTGTTTTTTCTCATCACTTTAATATATAATTTTATTTATGTTTTATAGTGGACATAACATAGCACCATATAATTAAACATATGGAAATGTACATATGTATACAAATATGCTTTCACTGGTGGAAGTGAGTTTGATAATCATTGATCTATATTTGCTGGGTGGCTAGTTTTCATATTCTACCACAATCATACCATGTAGGTAGTGTAAAAATGATGTGCCTCTCCATAAAATGAAGGGCTTGTGTAAGTTTTTTTTTTTTTTTTTTTAAAGTAATGAAAATCCACTGGTGGATTTAACTTTTTCTAACAGTGTTAATGCTAGCTTCTGATAATTGCTTTACTGTATTCTTTGTTCTTATTTTTCATAATAATAATATTTTGGAAATATTTTCGACAAGTCAAAAACAACTGTGTTAGAGGAAAGAATTTTAAAACACTTTCTTTATCCAGGGACCTTTTTTTTTTTTTTTTTCCCAAATAAAACTTTAGTCAAGCCCAGTGTGTTTTAAAAAGAATAAGATGAAGTAGAAACTGGTAAATCCACTATTGTGGGCTCCGAGTTTATCTGGAGGAGACAAAAAACTGCTGTTTACAAGGGGAACTGTGTTATTCGAGACTCTCCCAACTCCTCTCATGCTGATTAAAGTCTTTGATGGGGAAAAGGAAAGTTGGTTTGCTTTCTTAGAAGTTATAACTACCCCGGTATCACTGTAGGCCTTCAGTAGAAGTTACCCTCTGGGAAGTTCTGAACTCATATGAATACTTGCATGCCCAGGATATCCTTTAAGACCCTGTTGGCTGCTCTAAGACTTTAAAATGTGAACTAGAGGCCCCTGTGGGCTTGTTATTGCTGTTGATGTGAAAGTTATGACTCTGGTAAATCCCATTCTTTTGTATTTCCTCACCCCTGTGTGTGTCCACACACTCCAGCATGTCACGAGGCAGACTAGAAAGCTGGTTATTTGTGCCACTAATTTTTATAGAATCTAATTTTATATGTGCATTATAACATGGCTTTTAGAAGAAATATATAACAAGGATGTATTTTTAAAAATTGTTGTAACCTGTATCTGTCTAGTAGTCTTACATCTGAGAGACTTTATTGCTATATTTTAGGTGTCTAAGCTTCTGAATTCTGGAGTATATTTAATACATAAAGAACTAATAACATTATTACAAGATGAATCACTGGAGGTAATATTTTCTTACTCTTTGATGTTTAATTCTTTTATGTTTGGTCAAATATACCAATGCCTTTTCTCCCCTACTTCTTGAAATTTTGTGAACTCTTTCAGCTGACTAGCTCCAGAAGCTTCAAATTGTTGTACCACTGTATCATAAACTGGATATTGGGAAAATAGTTTAAAAAATTAGGTTTTAAAATATATTCAGTTTTAAAACTTAGTATATGCATATTTGTTTATTAAGAAAAATTTAGGAAGTGCCAAAAAACAGACAAAAGAATGCCTTTAATTTCAATTACTGTTACTATTTGTTTTCTTTTTCTTTTTTTATATGAATGTTCTTTTCTATATAAAGGTTTTTATTTTACTCAATTGTAATCATATATCACATTTTATAACTTTTTTCTCTTGCCACTGTTTGTGTAGTGTTTTACCACTTAATATGTACTTACAAAGACTTTGAAATACTTTATTTTGATGCTATATTTAGATATTCCTTTCACCTAAATGTTAGTTTGCCAAAGCGCAACTCACGAATATTTTGATATCACTGAGAATATTATCCGATTTAAAATACCTGTCAAAAGTTTGGAGGCAGTTTCTGAACATATTAGTTTTGTGGAAGTAGCTGTCTCAGATTTAGACTATTTGAACAATGTCAAGAGGCAGGTATACTAATCTCTTTTCGAAGGTTGGCCAAGGCAGTTGATCACGTTTCTAAGACTTTTCAGCAAGAAGATGGCAGAGTAAGAAAATACAAATACCCAAAATGTTGTTTGGGGGAAAAAAAAAACCCCACTATTACTATATAGAAATTGACATGTAGAGTAACTAATCTAGAAAAAAACCATAGTAATCACTATAACAGTAATAAATATCTCTGTTAAAAGGTACTAGATGCTCTTATAGATCATCTTCCAGAAATCTTGGAACTTATGTCTACTGGTGGAGAAAGCAGTGTTCAAGAAAATAAGGTAAACTTCATCTTTCAGAAACATTCTGAGCTGTGTAAATATTATCCTACTCTACAGGGTGTTGTGAGGCATCAATGAAAGAATGTTTGAAAAGCATGTAAAATAGTGCATGCCACATAGCAGGTAGTCAGTAAAAACCTATTAGAGTATGAACAGCTTGAATTTCCTCTATCTTTCTTACATTAATAATTTTAAATTACCATGATCGTTGTTTATTGTCTTTGGAGTTTATGTTCATATTTTCATTTTTCATTAGCATTAATGATTATTCCAAGAATAGCAAATAGGACAAAAGGGTAGAGATTTATTCTTTATTATTAATTTTAAGCCACTGTGTAACCTAAGAAAAGGGTAGGAATTTAGGAGGTCAAAGCTTGCTGACAGTAATATATAATACATTTTACTGTAGTTAGAAAAGTTGCTATGATAATCTGACAGGAAGAAGAATGAGTTGCAGTTTTTATTTCAAAATTTGGTTCACAGGAATCATACGTTTTACTTAATGATTTCTTTTAAAAGTGTTTGATTTAGTCAGATAATTATCTCCTTGTGACAACTAAGGTATCTCCTAAACTCTGAAATGAGAAGGAGTATTCCCCTCCCCAATGTGTTACAAAACTGAGTAATTTTACTGAGTGCTGCAATTTATTTATTTATTTATAATTGATTTGTTTTTTGATGCGTTTCATTTTTCAGTTATCTTCTCTGCCTGACTTGATTCCAGCACTCACAGCCGCTGAACAGCGAGCTGCAGCCTCTTTAAAATGGAGAACTCACGAGAAGCTACTTCAGAAATATGCCTGCCTGCCACATGTCATATCAAGTGATCAGATTTATTACCGTTTCTTACAAAGAATGTTCACAATCATGATGACAAATGTGAGCTCAGTACCTTTCATCTTATTCTTTTGAACTCATGGTTGAGTCTGGAATTATCAAAACTCTTCATATTTTCAAAATAGTGGAACAAACTCAGTTCATTCCATTCTCCCTAGGAGGATGTCAGCTTCCTAGGTCCAGAGGAGGGGACTCAGGTTTCCCTTTCCTTCCCCACTAGGTCTCTCTCTGTGAATCTTCTCTCTAGCTGGAGAGAGGAGTGACTAGGTGGCACTTTCACCTATCCTTTGATTATATACTGCCAAGAACAGGGTAGACTCACTTCAAACTTGAAATAGTTCTTCTTAAGAGGAAGGTTGACAGGACTCAGTGACCTTGACTGCAAAGGACCTTCTGTTCTGATGTGCACGTCTGATACATCCACACCCTTAATGTCTGACCCCAGCTATGCTGTTTTGCCAAGGCACCCCTTAAGCTTCCTGCTATAAGTTTGGTTACTTTTATAGTGTGGCAGTGGAACAGAGAAAGCTTATACAAATACATGGATGCCCTACTATTGATAGCTTTATAAATAGTGTTAAAAGAAAAAAAAAAAGACTCCTCCCTCAAAACAAGGTGGCACTCAAGCCTCCCCACAAAGTTGTCTACTTTTTTCACAGAAATTTCCAGGGGGATTATTTAACTCATAATTCACCTTACATTTAATATGACATCCTATTGCAATTTTTTGAAATATAGAAACATTCCATGGCTCTGTTATCTGGGCACAGAAGGCTTGGGACAAGCCCAACTGGTCAGGCCTACCTCTGGGGCAGATGCTGAGTTGGGGGAGTGCAAGCTGGGTGGGCCCCACACTCATCTGCTGGGCTGAAAATCCTGGAGTGCGTGTGCCTACCTGGTTGTATACCAGTTGTACCACTGCCCTGCCCAGGGATCTTCCACCCTTGACAAACTGTATGGCCAGACTACCAGCAGACATACCTCGCAACCTGCTCTGAGCTGGAATCAATCCTACTGAAACTATTCAAAAAAATTGAGGAGGAAGGGTTCCTGTTTAACTCATTCTACAAAGCCGCCATCACCCTGATACCAAAATCTGGCAAAGACACAACAAAAAAAGAAAACTACAAGTCAGTGTTCCTGATGAACATCAACATAAAAATCCTCAAGAGAATACTAGCAAACCAAATCCAGTAGCACATCAAAAAGTTAATTCACCACAATCAAGTAGGCTTCATTCCTGCAATGTGAGGTTAGTTCAACGTAAGCAAATCAATAAATGTTATTCACCACATAAACAGGATTAAAAGCAAAAATTATATGATCATCTCAATAGACTCAGAAAAGGCTTTTGATAAAGTCAAGTGTCTCTGTGTTAAAAACCCTCAACAAACTAAGCATTGAAGAAACATACCTCAAAGTAATAAGAGCTCTCTATGACAAACCCACCGCCAACATCATACTGATTGGGCAAAAGCTGGAAGCCATCCCCTTGAGAATTGGAACAAGACAAGGATGCCCACTCATACCACTCCTATTAAACATAGTACTGGAAGTCATAGGCAGAGCAATCAGGCAAAAGAGAGAAATTAAAGGCATCCAAATAGGAAAAGAGGAAGTCAAATGATCTCTCTTTGCTGATATGATACTATACCTAGAAAACCCTAAGGATGTTGTCAGAAGGCTCCTAGACCTGATAAACCACTACAGTAAAGTTTCAGGTTACAAAACCAGTGTACAAAAACCAGTAGCATTTCTATACATCAATAACGTTCAAGCTGAGAGCCAAATCAAGAATGCAATCCCAATTATAATAGCCACAAAAAAAATCCAGTAACACATCTAATCACGGAGACGAAAGATCTTTACAAGGGGAACTATAAAACACTGCTGAAAGAAATCATAGATGACATAAACAAATGGAAAAACATTCTGTGCTCATGGATTAGAAGAATTAATATTGTTAAAATGGCCATATTGCCCAAAGCAATCTACAGATTCAACACATTCCTATCAAACTACCAATGTCATTTTTCATAGAATTAAAAAAATTATTCTAAAATTATGCTTGAATAGCCAGCACAATCTTCAGCTGGTATTTCAGCCCTCTGAATACCAGTTTCCTATCAGCTTTTTACCTGTTAGTTTTAGAATCCATTGATGATCCTTACTTGAATCGGTGATTTCATTATAACTTCCTAAACAATTTTAAAATTCCATCATTTCTTATGCATTTTTGATGGTGGCATTGTGTGAAGAAGTGCATTCCTTTGTCCACATTGGTTATTTGATTGCCTTGAGCTACATTTACTAATGTAAAGACAGGATGAATTCTTAATTTTTTTCCTCTAATTATCAATTTTCAGAGCTAGGAGGTGGCATAGTAGCTATTTTTAATGGTGACAAGTGCACTTTGTTTTTAACATCTTTTTAGATAAAATAATGTTATTGCAGTTATTATTTTTTTGTGCACAAATTGTTACAACTTCTTCAAGCTGGTTCTTATGTGCTTTTGACCTGATTATATTTATCTTTGACTTCTGGCCCAGCAGAATACCTCATACCATAAACTATAATATATGTTTTATGTGAGGTACAAAATATATATATTTTAATGACTATTATATATGTATTTGAAATTCTATCAGTATGCATAAAATGAAAGAAAAGAATAACATGCTTTTATTTAGTTCATTTATCAAAAATTCATTTTCCTTAAGTCCAGTCATGTTTCTGCTTATGTATATTTTTAAAATTTTCTTTTCTAAATCATAGGAAATACCCTCTTTTTACATTCAACAGATTAAAAACCCCACTCAAATTATACCTGATATAATGTGAATAGCTCATATAAAATATGAGAGGAGGTAGCAGGCAACACTGTCTCAGCAATGTAAAGTTTCATTCTATTTGAATTTCAAGGATCCCCACTGTAATATTTGGGATCTTTAGTAATTCAACATTATATTTGTATGTAAGTCAAGATAATGAACATGAATTTATACTGGACACAATATGTCTGGTTGAGAGATTTTTCTCTAATGTATGGTTTGACCCAAACCCAGGAAAGGTAAATGGCCATATTTATTTAGAATTAAGGTTCTGCCTGGTGGTGTGACAGAAATTGAAAGGACAAAGGGACTTGAAATACTGGTAAGAATGATTGACATGGTGCTCTTTGGATTCTAAATGTCATCTGTATCATTAAGAGCTAGAATTAAGCCAGAAGGATTGAAGCGTATACCTGATCACGGGATCTCTAAATGTATATTTTAGTAGTGACATATTTTTGGTGATGTACCTAACACATGGCATGTTGTAGCAAATGTTTGTCAGATGAATGAATGACAAAGTCCAGAAAACAGCTAAAAGAATAAGTGGCAGGGGTGTATTTGGTCATGTAAGATGAGATGGCAAGGAAATAAGAGTCAAATCTGGATGATTTGGACTTGCCTATGCCAAATTAACTTTGTAATATAAGTATTGGTTGATTTGCCTGAGTGATTAACATTAAATTATGAAGATACTTCCATAAGGATATAAATTCAATGAGTTGAGAGGCAGCAAACACTTTATTTTAGTCAATAACTTAAAATTGATTTGGTGGGCCCAAATTATCTAGACTAGAATTAGCCTAGTGTAACTGTCTGTCTTATTTCTTCAAGAATGTCTTACCTGTCCAAAAGGCAGCCTCACGAACTCTATGCATTTTTCTGCGTTATAATCGTAAACAAGAACAGAGACATGAGGTCATTCAAAAATTAATTGAACGTAAGTAATATTGTCTACTATTTTGAAAAAGGAAAGTAAATGAACTAGTTGGCTTTAGTTATATCTGACTTATGTATCATTTTGCTGTGAATAATTAGGTTACTATTGGGTTTTATAAGTTGATTTTTATTTTTTAGAATTCCTTATGGCAAGATTAGATCTGTGAGGAATGAAAGTAATAATTACTCTGTTTTCTTTTGTGAATGTCTACATTTTAGAAATTAAAATATGTTTACTTATATTGAAAGCTCAGTTTCTGCCCTGATGAAATAGCATTTGGAACTAAAATATAAATAGAATATCCATGAATCTAATCATTTATTTTATGGTCCTATTTCAATAGTCACATAATTAACAGAATCTGGGATTTTTCCTTGAATAGAGTTGATAGTATATTTGAATATAAATTTGATGAGCCTAGTTGGTTTATAATGTCTTAAGAAACTAAGTCAGTTTACAAATGCAAATTTATTTTAATTTGGTAAAAGCTAAAATCAAGGCAAAAACATTTGGTTTATAGTATTGATTTTAGAAATAGTTGCACACACCTATATATACTTAGTGAATTTGCTGATTATTGTATATTTGCTTTGCCCATAATGTCTTAATGTTTTTACTAAACTATATTATCCAGCATAGGCAGGTAATGGGATTTTCTAGTTATTGGGGTTTACCAGTTTAAGTGTGTATCACTACTTTTCAAAAAATTAGAGTACTTTTATAAAATTCCATTTAAGAAAAAGTATGCTCAGTATACTTTAATCTTTCTTTTTATAATCTTATTTTAATTCGGTTTTCATTATTCAGTGTTAGGAGCTCATGTTTAGAATGTTTTATTTTGAAAGAAGATTCAGTTTGGTTTTGTTTTTGAACATTTATGTAAAAAGTAGAAAATTAGCCTTTTAATATTGACCTGAATTATTGTCAGTAATGCTGTTTATATGTGACTATATCTACTTTAGGCATTTTTAAGGAAACAAAGGGAACAAAACAGTTAATTTGGTTTTAAAACTCTTTGAAGTTATACAGACTTGTGTTTGAATTCTAGCTCTGCACCTGCCAACTGTGTGACTTTAAACTCACTGAATCTCAGTATCCTTGTTTTTTAGGAGGAAGAAGTATGTGCACCTCTTTGGGCTGCTTTTCAGGGCTAAATGAGATAATATGTATAGAGTACTTAGCACATAGTGGGTGATAAAAAGTAGTAAATACAGTCATTCCATAGTTAATAAATGCTTATGAAATTGAATGAAATGTTTGACAAAACTTTTTTATGGTTTTTGAGGTGTCAATTTGGGGATTTACAAATCTGAGGTATATAATAATGATTTTTTTCCTCTTATCTCTTGTATTTGCTAGCCATATTGTGGGTATGAAGAAACTTGTTATGTGTTTTGTGTGTCTAACTTTGTCACATTAATTTCATGTAGGAAAAATTAACAAGATAATTTTTGTTGTTGTTTCTAGAATTGGGCCAAGGAAAAAGTTACTGGAATAGACTTCGATTTTTGGATACCTGTGAATTTATTATAGAGATATTTTCCAAATCATTTTTCTGTAAATATTTCTTTCTACCTGCTATTGAACTGACACATGATCCAGTAGCAAACGTGAGGTATGTTATCAATCAATGAAAATATTTGAAATTGTATTTATTTTTATCTACTATAGTGAACATATGCAAAATCTTTTCCTTAGCCAATTAAAAACTTAAGTCAAGAATTTACATGTGCTTTGAAATTCTTAGTATTCATAATTGATGGGTATCAGTAAGACTTGGAAGCATACTCTTTCAACACTGTCTCAGATCTTTTGTCTTTACTGGATTGAGAGCAGTAAGTCAAAGCCAGATTGGTAAGCTTCTTCGGCCATTTGGATACACACATTGAAATGATTAGAAGATCGAGTAGCTATTATTAATTTATCTACCATTAAAACTAAAGAAAAGATGGTCAGTCGCCTTATCACTTCAAAGTTGTTTGATGAGCATCTGTTAGTTTTTAGAGGCCCATTTTTTCAAAGAAATAGAACTGCTTCAAAGTCTTCATCTTGTCTTCTATGTTTAGCTGCCTTATATTTT
The DNA here is from genome assembly GCF_008728515.1 of Papio anubis. Classification (NCBI taxonomy): domain Eukaryota; kingdom Metazoa; phylum Chordata; class Mammalia; order Primates; family Cercopithecidae; genus Papio; species Papio anubis. The sequence goes on along the minus strand of NC_044982.1, from coordinate 12,310,931 downwards.
TGAAATCCAGTAAAATGTTAATTTCATTTGATTAACTGTTAAGTTGGAAGGAACAGATCTGAAAATGGCTTGCCTGGAAATGGAAAAAAATAAGAAATATATTTTGTCCTTTTTCTCTCCAAATGAGCACACCACTTCCTTTTTTATTGTGGTAAAATATGTATAATATAATATTTACTATTTTAACCATTTATAAGTGTGTAGTTCAGTGACATTAAAGTACATGCATGTTATTACTTAAGAGCTATTTTTGTACATTTGTTAATGGAATGAAAATAATTTTAAACCCTCCTGTTTAAAAGAAATTTAAGCCCAGCCATTAGATTACTGTGTTTTAAGTCCTGTGTCTCTATTTTGAACTTGAACTCAGATCTGCAGGAAAGAGAGATATCAGAGTCAGTTGGCCAAAGGCTCTCCTGAACAAACTCTAGAACTCCCTGCTGAATTTCCATACATTAGGGGCACTTAGTTTTATGCATCTGAAAGATGCATATGTACCACTTTTATAAACAACTGATGTGAATTTTAGGCAATATGTAAAACGTCAAAACTTTTTAATAGGAAGAGTTGGTGAGATAATAAGCTAACTGAGATTAATAGTCTTGGTGTTGAGATATATATGAAGATGAATTGTCAAAAGATATTGAAAAGTTCAACCTAAGAATTTTATGAGCATTTTTTAATGGGAACAAATCTAGAAGTTTTTGTTTTGTATTTTAAATGTGAGAAAATACAGAAAGCACAACTGCATTGACTTTAATTTTTGGTGTATGTTTCTTGTGCTTTATAAATGAGAGGTGGGGTATTGCTGACATTTTAAAGTGAATTGAAAAGAACCTTTTGGGCTGGGCGTCGTGGCTCATGCCTGTAATCCTAGCACTTTGGGAGGCCGAGGCAGACGGGATCACTTGAGGCCAGGAGTTTGAGACCAGCCTGGCCAACATGGTGAGACCCCATCTCTACTAAAAATACAAAAATGAGCCAGGCGTAGTGGTACACGCCTGTAGTCCCAGCTACTTGGGAGGCTGAGGCAGGAGAATCGCATGAACCTGGGAGGTGGAGGTTGCAGTGAGCTGAGATCATACCACTGCACTCCAGCCTAGGTGACAGAGCAAGACTTCATCTCAAAAAAAAAAAAAGGAACCTTTGGTAATTCTTTAGATTTTAACTTTTCCTAAACAACTAATGGGTCCAGCTTTATGAACATTTTGTGAATTGCAATTGTGATTCTATAAAAGCAACTTTCAATGTGATGTATTGTCACTTATCAAGCAGTTGACAAAAATAATTTGAAAGGAAATGACATCATCTCTACTTTGATCAGTGTAACAAAGAGCATGACATTGACTCTATGAGAAAGAAATCTGCCAATTCAAAAAACCAAATGAAGAATAATTAATTATTACTCTGTTAATTTCAGAGATTTGCAGGACAGCAGATTATTGTATAACTGTGTGTCTTGGTTCCTACTCTCTTGTCTGGCCAGCTGCCAGCCAAGAAATGTATCCGACAACACTGTATGCTAACTGGCTTTGGGTATAAAAGCACTTGCTCAGTGCTTTAGAGATGTGCAGATAGAATGAAAGCCATCACAGGCAAGGGTGGTAGGATCATGTTGGTTAGGAGGACAGTTTCTGTTGCCACACTGCCTGAGCTGAAATTCCAGCTCTACATTAAATGTGTATCTTTAGCCAAGTTACAAAACTTCTGTGTGCACTGATTTCCTTAGTACCTAATTTATAAAGTATTCTGAGGCACAAATAACTGAGATAATATACATAAATTATCTGAAAGGTGTGGTCCCTAATCTCAAGAATTAGATCATCTCGGGCCCAGGAGTCTCATAGAGATGAATCACTACAATGGATTGGGTAGCTTCTGCTGGATATCTATTTTCTAGACATGCCTTGGGTTATAAAGAATGGAGTGTGCATAGATTGTTAAGTGTTTTTGTTTTTCCTTAAGTTAATGTTTAAAATTTAAATTCACCAAGTTGAGACAATATCAAGCTGGAAAAAGACTCTTGGTATTCAGAGAAGCCTTTTCCATAGCTGCCAGAAATGATATAATTTCTTTGGGGGGTTGATATTCCTTAATTATAGAAAGCATTGCTAGGTTAGGCTGTATCCGTGGTGAACTGTGAATGAGATTGAGACCATTGTTGCTATTTATAGTGCTGGAAATTCTACAGGAGGAGCTTCTTTACCCTTTTTGGTTAAATAAAAAGCAAATTTTGTTGTATATGAAGAATCCTCAAGTAAAGATTCAGCTGAGAAAGTGTTCTGGAAACTCTAAAAATGGAATTCAGGTGTCTCAAGGGTTGCAATAAAGATAAAAAATAATAATTTGGAGAGCATTCAGATGAATAAATGAACATAGCAGCTATAAAATAGATACCCACCTAGCATCCCTCTCTAAAACAGCCATGGAAAAAGAATAGACTTTTAGCTTAGCAAAGCAGAGTATTTCCTCTGAAACGCCTCCTCCTGGAAAGGCTTTTTTTTTTTTTTTTTTTTTTTTTTTTTTAGGTTCTGGGATTTACTCTTACCTTCCTGGCATTCTTCAACCTCCTTGTTTCTTCCTTTCTAACCCAGTCTAGACTGTGGTAGTGCCTTAGACCACCTTAGACTAGGTCCTTTTATCCTTTTCTTCTCTAACTGTACATATTACCTTGATGATCTCTCCCATTTCATGGTTTAAATATCATCTACTTGCTGAAGATTCCTCACTTTATCTGAAGCATTGACATCTACTCTGGATAGGCTAGATGGATAGCCAACTTATTGAGCCTGTTGCCCACTTAGCATTTCCACTGTATATCTGATAGACATCTCAGACTTAATCTGTCTAGAATTCAATCTTCATCTTTCTTATCTGCTTTTGCTCCTTCTGTAGTCTTCTCCATCTCAGGAAATAACCATCCCACCTGCTTAGATCAAAACCTTAAATAAATTCTTCTCTCTGTCATTCTACCTCCAATCCCTCAGTACATTCTGCTGCTTGTAAAAGATATTCAGAATCCAGGCCAGGCACGGTGGCTCACGCCTGTAATCCCAGTACCTTGGCCAAGGCAGGTGGATCACAAAGTCAGGAGATCGAGACCATCTTGGCTAACACGGTGAAACCCTGTCTCTACTAAAAAATACAAAAAGAAATTAGCTGGGCGTGGTGGCGGGCGCCTGTATTCCCAGCTACTCGGGAGGCTGAGGCAGGAGAATGGCGTGAACCTGGGAGCCGGAGCTTTCAGTGAGCCGAGATCACGCCACTACACTCCAGCCTGGGTGACAGAGTGAGACTACGTCTCTAAAAAAAAAAAAAAAAAAAAAAGAGATTCAGAATGCAACTGCTTCTTACCACCTTTTCCTGCTACCACTCTGGATCAATGCACCATCATCTCTTGCCTGAATTATTTTAAGACCTTTTCCTATTGTTTCTCTTTTTCTGTTTTTGACCAGCTACAGTCTAATTTCAACACAATAGGCAGATGATGCTTGTAAAACATTGTCAGATCATTTCACCCCTCTGCTCAAAATCTACCAATGGCTTCTTGTCATACTCAAAATAAAAGGCAATTTCCTTACAGTGGCTCTCAAAGCCTCTTATTTACCACTCTGAGCTCTCCTGCTAGTCTCACCTTCACTCTGTTTCGGCACAGTGGCCAATTTGCTCATTTGGACCAACAGTAGAGACAAGCTCTCCATATTTGCTGTGATGCTCTTTTCCAGATATTCACATAGCTTATTCCCTAATTTTCTTTAGGTCTTTGCTTAAATACCATCTTTTCAGTGGAACCTTCAATGACAACCCTCTCTGGCCACCTGCTTTAAAACCGATTAATCCCCACCCCTGGTACTCCCTTGCCTTTATTCCTTGCTTTATTTTTCTCCATAGCATTTAACACTATCTGACAGATTTTCCTTGTTTCTTTTCTCTTCTCTGCTCCCATACTAGAATGTAAGTTCCAGGAGAGCAGAGAATTTTGTTGGTTTTATTTACTGTTGTATCTCAGCATCCAGCATGGTGAATGCTTGACACATAATAGACACTCCATGAATATATCTTGCATGAATAAATGAAGTCTCAGGCTATCTAAAACTTGATTTTTCTTTGTTTCATGTTACTGTTATTCTTAGTTATTAAATTCATTCAAGAGTAAATACTATTTTATTATAGAATGAAACTTTGCTACCTGTTGCCCAAAGTGAAATCTACTCTGAAGATTCCTGCTGATAAGCATCTACTTCAGCAGTTAGAAATGTGTGTGAGAAAACTCCTGTGTCAAGAAAAAGATAAAGATGTTCTGGCTATTGTAAAAAGAGTAAGTATCACTCTTGCCAGAATGTTGCATTTTTTTTTTCTATTAAGGTAGTAAGAATCATAACTTCACTATTTCAGCTTGACAGGATAGCAATATATTAAAATATTTTTATCCTTGCTAAAGTTGTAAGAATTAGTGAATGATTTGGTTGATAGGTGCTACAACTGGATATGAAAGTTTCGAAGGGCACCTAGACATTAAACTTTTATTACTAGTAATATAAGCCCATGTTTGACACATGTTAGGTGCTCAATAAACACTGTTCAATTAATAATGAATGTTTTATTCATCAGATTTTCTTCATAAGTGATTATAATCCAGTGAAACTTTGTTGGTAAAATTGGGAAAGTCACATTTTATAGAAACTTATCCCTGGAAGGGCGCTTCGAGTTAATTCAGGGGTCTATTTGACTTTATAGAAGTTCTGTGCCTAGAAATATTGTGTCTACTTGAGATCATATTAGTAAGTAGCAGAATCAGGAGGACTAGAATAGAGACCTCTTACCTACTTCTGAGTGCATCTTTGTAAATAATGTAAGATTGTATCCTGTGAGTTTTTTGTTTGTTTTAGCATGAGATCGTAGTATATGGATTCTTTGGAAATGTTGGAAAAACTAAACAGTAAAAATTTGGGTTAGTGAGCCACATCTTAGAATAATTTTTATTCTTCAGAAATTGTTTATGCTGAATATATAACTAATCTTTTATAAGTTCAAGTGAAATTATTTACTTTTATGAATCTGAATATAAACTTCAGGACACATTGTTTTTGAGCGTTTATTTGTAGTGAGGGAAATTTCCTTATTAATGTCATAAATAAATTAGTATACGTGGCGAGTAAAAAGAGAATTCTTACTTTTTTTTCTCTTTTTTTCTAGAAATCATTGCCAGATGTCACATGAGGAATCTTTTAATTAAGTGATTTGATGACTTAGTATTAATTAGTATAGTTTTAATTTTAATGAAATGTGAATTCTTCTTTCATTAACTGATATAACCAGAAATACCTAGAGTTGGACATGCATTTAAATCTAAAAGTACACACACACACACACACACACATACACACACACACACACACACACACTTGTTTCTACCAGACAGTTCCTTCCTTACTGTTTAATATTAAAGTATAGAAGTTTAGGCAATGGAGTTAACTTGTCAAAATAATAAACATGAGAGGGCTAATTACTTTTCCAGAATAATTTATTAATTCAAGAGACAATATAAGCTAACCCTATACAGGTGTAATGATGCTATAATTAAATTAATGGATTATTAGTCTACAGTGGATTATTCTGGAGTACAGCTCTTATTTTCAGTATGCTGCATATAATGAAGCCAGTCTGTCCCATGGAAATTCTGTAGTATAATGAGACATTAGTATGGAAAACTCCCAGAAAACTACACAAAACTTTTGGATAAAAATTGAATAGTTTTATCAGTTTTTTAATATGAAAAGTAACTTTATATAAATAGAGAGTATTTCGTGGCATACATTATGAATGTTTCATAAATTTCAGCAAAAAAAACTTTCACTAAATTTTATATTTGTCATGGATAGTTTTGGGCATATGCATATCCAAATGTACTTTATTTTGGCCATTAGGGTTACTCTTGTAGAGTAAGTTTTAGAAGTACTGCCCTCTATCAGAGACAGAACCCTGGGTTAGATTGACCATTGTTTTGATTGGAATAATTTGTCTCAAACTAGTGTATTCCAAAAGACAAATAGTAAATTGAGAGAATATTTTTAGAGCAGATAGAAAATTTCTACAGAAGGGAACTAAGGATTATTCAGCCAAATGATGGCTTGTTTCATTCATATATAGCTAAAAGACTTTTTAAAAATTCAAAAGCTACATTATGTTTCTGAAAATTCAGAAAAAATTGGCACTGGGAGTTACTAGAAGTTAGTTAGATTATATGCATTTGGTATTTGAAGTATGCCTGTAGACTTGGTCTTCTTAAGGTTAAAAACTTTCAAAAGTTAAAATTGACCCTGGCATTATTGTATAAAGGTTGATTGTAAGTACAATGTAGAATTGGGCAGAACTTTAGTTTTCTGACTTAGTCTACCCCATAGTGCAGAAGTCTCCTATTTGAACCTGCCTCTGCAAAATAACTTGCTGAGAAATGATTGGTTGTTTTAATTTAATTACTTTAGAATAATTTTAAAAACTTTCCTTATAGACTGTGTTAGAGTTGGACAGAATGGAAATGTCTATGGATGCTGTAAGTATACTCTCTTTACCTTATTGTGTTGGTCCATTTTCATGCTGCTGAAAAAGACATACCCAAGACTGGGCAATTTACAAAAGAAAGAGGTTTAATTGGACTCACAGTTCCACATGGCTGGGGAGGCCTCACAATCATGACAGACAACAAGGAGGGGCAAGTCACATCTGGGCAGCAGGCAAAGAGGGAGGGAAACTCCCCCTTACAATACCGTCAGATCTTGAGAGACTCATTCACTATCATGAAACAGCGTGGGAAAGACGCACCCCCATAATTCAGTCATCTCCCACCCAGTCCCTGCCACAACATGTGGGAATTAGGGGAGCTACAAGATAAGATTTGGGTGGGGACACAGAGTCAAACCATATCACTTCTATTAAAAGGAATATTTTAAACTTGGCAGAAACTCATCACTAATGTTTCACAACTTCATTTTAAACTTTAAATAGTTTCAGAAAAAGTTTTATGAGAAAGATTTGTTGGATCAAGAGAAAGAAAGAGAAGAACTACTTCTTTTGGAAATGGTATGTTGCTTTCATATGCACACACATATACTCTTTTCTGATTAATAAAACTGTGTTTTGTTATTAAACTTAATCATTTCTTTCCATCTCACCATTTCACATTACTCTTTTCTTCTTAAATGACAGTCCCAGTTTTTTGAAATCTGTTCTTTTATGAACTAGAAAGAAAACTATATTTGAGAGCCTTTTAAAAAAACTACTTTGCTGAAGTATAACTGACAACTACACATATTTAAAGTGTACTATTCAATGAGTTTTGACATATTGATGAAACCATCACCACAATGAAAATATGAAACATTTCTATCCCTTTAAAGATTTCTGCCCCTTTGTAATCCATGTATTCTACTCTAGTCCCCAAAAACCAATGATCTAGTTTCTGAAAATGTAGATTAGCTTGCATTTCCATAATTTATATAAATGGAATAATATATTAGGTATTAATACTATTTTTGGTTCTGCATCTTTCTACCAACATAATTACTTTGAGATTCATCCATATTGTTGTATGCATCAAGAAGTCATTCCTTTTTATTTCTGAATGGTAGTCTATATTATGGAATATCACAATTTGCTTATCCATTCACCTCTTTATAGACATTTGGCTTCTAATTTGGGGATATTACAAATATAGTTGCTTTGAACATTAGTGAAAAAGTCCTTGGTTAGACATATTTTCATTTCTCTTGGGTAAATACCTAGGAATAGAATGGCTGGATTGTATGGCATGCTTAATTAAAAAAAATAAAAAAAAATAAAAAAACAAAATAAAGGCTGGGTGTGGTGGCTCACACCTGTAATCCCAGGACTTTGGGAGGCCAAGGCAGGTGGATCACGAGGTCAGGAGATCAAGACCATCCTGGCTAACATGGTGAAACCCCGTCTCTACTAAAAAATACAAAAAATTAGCTGGGCATGGTGGCGGGTGCCTGTAGTCCCAGCTACTTGGGAGGCTGAGGCAGGAGAATGGCGTGAACCCAGGAGGCGGAGGTTGCAGTGAGCCGAGATCATGCCACTGCACTCCAGCCTTGGCGACAGAGCAAGACTGTCTCAAAAAAAACAAAAAAAAACAAACCTGTTTTCAAGTGGTTGTACCATTTTACATCCACATTGTCTATGCTGTAGTTACCAGCCATACTATTGGGTATGTAATGGTATCTCGTTGTTTTTTTTAAATCTCTTTTTCTATTCCTGATGCCTAAAGATGTCAAGCATCTTGTCTTTGCTTACTGGCCATCTTTATCTCTTATTTGATAAAGTTTGTTTTCAGAATTTTAAGTGGGTTGTTTATTATTATTGAGATGTGAGAGCTTTTAATCCATTCTGAATACAATTTCTTTGACAGATATACATATTATGAGTGTTTTCTTGGAGTTTGAAGCTTATCTATTCATTTATTCATGGTGTCTTTTGAAAAACAGAAATATTTAATTTTGATGAAGCCCAGTTTATCAATTCTTTCTTTGACAATTCTTTTTTGTTCCAGGAATCCTTTGTCTATCCTAAGATCATAGACTTTTTCCTCTATTTTCTTTTAAAAATTTTCGTTTTAGGTTTTACATTTAGATTTATGATTCATTTCAAGTACATTTTTATATATGTTTATTTTTTTTCCATAGGGAATATTCATTTATTCCAGCACCATTTGTTGGAATAACAACAATGGGGAAACGCCTTCTTTTCCCCATGGAATTGTCTTAGCGTCCTTAAAAAATATTAGTTGTACACATATATGTCTATTTCTTGACTTCCTATTATTGTATTCCACTTATTTATAAGTTTATCTTTTAAGTAATACCAAACTGTCTTGATCATTGTAACTTTATAGTGTTTTTTAAATTTGGTAGGGTAAGTTTTCTATCTTTGTTCCTTCTTAAAATTGCTTTGACCAGTCTAGGGCCTTTGCATTTTGATATGAAGTCCAGAATTTATTTCTAGGTATTTTATGTTTTTGGCATTATTGTAAATGGAAGTATGCATTTTTTATTTCACTTTCCAGTGTTTTTGTTCCTGGAGTATAAGAATACTGTTTTTTTTTTTTTTTAAATTAACCTTGTGTCTTATAAACTTAATTTGTTTATTTGTTCTAGAAATTGTTTTTTAGATTTTCTAAAACTAAAATTTTATATGTAAGCCATCATATCTTCTTTAAATACAGCAATGTTACTTCTTTCTATTCAATATTTATGCCTTTTGTTTATTTCTTTTGTCTTATCACAAGGTCCAAGACCTCCAGTAAAATTAAAGTGTTAGAAGTAGGCATCCTTGTATTTTTACTGATCTTAGCGGGAAACAGTTCAGTCTTTCATCATCAGGTATGATGGTAGAAATAGGTTTTATGTAGATTCCCTTTATCAGATTGAGGAAGTTACCTCTTACTCCTAGTTTGCTAAGAGTTTTTATGAATGGTTGTTGCATTTTTTTTTTTTTTTTTTTGAGACGGAGTCTCACTCTGTCACCCAGGCTGGAGTGCAGTGGTGCGATCTCGGCTCACTGCAAGCTCCGCCTCCCAGGTTCACGCCATTCTCCCGCCTCAGCCTCCGAGTAGCCGGGACTACAGGCGCCCGCCACCACGCCCGGCTAGTTTTTTGTATTTTTAGTAGAGACAGGGTTTCACCATGTTAGCCAGGATGGTCTCGATCTCCTGACCTCGTGATCCAGCTGCCTCGGCCTCCCAAAGTGCTGGGATTACAGGCTTGAGCCACCGCGCCCGTGTTATATCTAGAAATGATATTTGGTTTTTCTCCTTCATTCTGCTAATACACTGAACTACCCTGATTTTTCAAATGGTAAACTAATGTTGTATTTTGGAGATAGACCCTATTTGGCAATGGTTTATTATCCTTTTTCTCTACTGGATTCTTGGCTAATGTTTTTGTTAAGGGATTTTGCATCTGTATTCATAGATTCATAGTGAAATTGGCCTATAATTCCCCTTTTTGTCATTTTTGGGATCAAATTTGGTATTAATGTTATTCTGGCCTCATAAAACTAGATGAATAGTATTCCCACCTTCTCTGTTTTCTGACCAATTTTGTATAAATTGGTTTTATTTTTGCCTTGAGTGTTCTATAGAATTCACTAGTGAAGTTATCTAAGCCTGGAGTTTTCATTTTGGAAAGTATTTTGATAATCGATTCTGTTTCCGTAAGAGACATTAGAGAATGTAGATCTTCTCTTTCTTCTGTTGTCAATTTTGGTAAGTTGCTTCCCTTCCACCCCAGTTTACATATTATTTAAACTGACAAATCTGTTGGCATGAAGTTATTTGTAATATTCTCCTATTATCCTTTTAATTATGGTGTTAATCTATGGGGATAACCATTTTATTCTTGTGTTAGTGATTTGTGTTCTTCACATCTCCGTTTTTTGGGAATTTTTTTTTTTGGCTTATTTCTTTAGAGATTTTAATATCCATACCTAACCTTTTAGTCTACATATTGTTATTATTATATCATGTCGCTTAACAATAATACAAATCTCTTTACCCCCTCCACACCCATTCTTCATGTTACAGTTGTCATATGAATTATATCTGCATTGAAGAGCCCACCAGTGTTGTAATCTTGCTTTAAGTTGTCGTATGTATCTTGAAGAATACACTCTTAGTGTAAACTTTTATGGTTTACTCAGATGTTTACCATTTCCAGTGCTCTTCATTCATTGCTTAAGATCTAAATTTCCCTCTGGTGTTTTTTTCCTTAAGGTAAAAGAATTTTCTTTAGCAAATCTTGAAGTGCAGGCCTTCTGGTGACAACTTCTCTTATTTTTTCTTTATCTAAAATGTCTTATTTTTACCTTCATTCCTGAAGGATATTTTCACGGGTATAGAAGTCTGGGTTGACAGTTTTTTCCTTACTACATTCTAATAATGTGTTTCTATCTGTCTTCTGGCCCCCATAACATCTGATACAATAGCTACTCTCATTTGAATTGTTGGTGCTTCTGTATGAAGCATTGTTTTTCTCTGGACACTTAAATTTTTTTTTTCTTTTATCTTTTGTTTTTAGCAGCTTGCTTTTGATGTGTCAAGGCATTATTTACTTGAAATTTATCCAGTTTGGATTTGGTCATCTTAATGAATCTGTAAATGTATATCATTCCCCAAATTTGGGAAGATTTGGTCATTTTTTATTTAAATATATATTCTGTTCTAATTTTTCTCTCTCTTATTTCTGGGTTACCAATTGTACATATTATTATTGTCCATAGGCCTACGAGTCTTTGTTCTTTCTCAATTTTTAAAAATACTCTGTGCTACTCAGTGTGAATAATTTCTCTTGATGTAACTTCAGTGTTACCAACCCTTTCCCTGTCATCTCCATTCAGCTGCTGAGCCTATCCAGTGAATTTTTTATTTCCAATATTATATTTTTCAGTTGTAAAATTTCCATTTGTTTCTTTATATATTTTCTATTTCAATGCCAATAATTTGTGTGCTTAAAGTGGAAATCCTCTGAAAAGCAAAGTTTATTATTTCAGCAGTCTTTCAAAGCAAGATTAGAATTCAGGATTGCCAGTGGGAGAAGCTGTAGGGAAGACTCTCAAAAAATTTTAGGACCGAATGACCTAGCCCAAGACAAAAACAGACAATAGAAAGAGAACCACAGATAATCCTGATACTGGAGTTAGTAGACAAGGACTTCAAGATAACTGTGATTAATATGATCAAGATAATAGAGGCAAACGTGTAGAAAATGGATAACTCTGTTAATCCCACCCAATGAAATTTTTCAGTTTTATGCTTTATTTCTGTTTCAGAATTTCCATTTGATTTTTAAATATAGTCCACTTCTATGTGGAAATTCTTTATCTTATTTTCTCCATATTTTTCCTTAGTTTACATGTGCATTTTAAAAGAATGTTTATTCTCCACTTGTTGACTGTAGTATTCTAGCATGTCAGTTATACCAAGTTTGTTCAGAACTTGCTGTGTTTGTTGATTTTCTTGCCTATTTGTTCTGTTGGCATAAGGGCCTCCTTTGTTTTGGTAATGTTTTTTTTCATGATATTGGAGCTGGTTATACAAGTGTGTCTGTTTTGGGAAAATTCATTGAGCTATGAATTTGTACACCTATAATTTGTGCACTTTCTTTATACATACATATATATATATATATATATATTTTTTTTTTTTTTTTTTTATATTTAGTGTTACTTTTTTTGAGATGGAGTGTCACTCTGTCACCCAGGCTGGAGTGCAGTGGCATGAGCTCGGCTCACTGCAACCTCCACCTCCCAGGTTTCCTGCCTTAGCCTCCTGAATAGCTGGGATTACAGGCGTGCACCACCATGCCTGGCTAATTTTTTGTGTGTTTTTAGTAGAGATGGCATTTCTTCATGTTGCCTGGTCTGGTCTCAAACTCCTAACCTCAGATAACTCACCCATCTCAGCCTCCCAACGTGCTGGGATTACAGGCCTGAGCCACGGTGCCCAGCCTCTCTATGTATATTATACTTAAACAAAGCATTTAAAAATATCCAAGACCATTTTCTTTTCTTTCAGTCTTTTTAAAGACAGATATTATTCAGCCATTTACCAATCTCAAATTGAAGTGACCAAAGCAAGGGATATTTTACTAATGCGATTTAGGAAATACCATCTAGAAAATGAAGGGTCATTATTACAACGATATCAAACTCATTGTTTTAGCTTGACAGACCCCCAAGGGCCGAATTCTGTAGATATGAAAAGAGCACAAATCTGAAAGAACCCTGAATTCTTTAGACACTAACATTGGAAAAAACTACTTCTTTTAGGCATTTTTATGAACTTTATTTGAATCTCTAATGCTTAATTTCTCAGAAGAATTTTCTAAACCTACTTCAGTTGTACCTTTAATGCAAGATACTGTCTTAATAACAGGAACAATTAGAGAAAGAAAAGCAACAGAATGATGGAAGGCCCATGAGTGATAAAGTGTTTGAAAAGAAACGTAAGTAATTTTTCTATGTCTTCACCACTTAGTTACGTAATTAATGTTGCATCCTGGTATTTTGAAAGACCATGCTGAATTTTTTATTTGATATGGAAAATTGCTTTACTTTTTTTCATTTTTGAAAAGTCGTTTTTGAAAATTGGCTGCTTAATGTGGTACAGATGTTCAGAATACATAAGTGAAAGGCAGGAACCAGAGTGGACATTCAGATCCTTCAAAAGGAAAGCTTCAAGTTTGATAACAACTGTAAGATTGTGAAACTGATCACTGAATAACAAAGATTGAAATATGTAAATCTTGCCAAATAAGAATATTTGGAAAAGAAAGCTGCTTAGCTAGGGATAGTGATTCATATTGTCTGAATTGTCTTGTATATTTATGGAGATTAATAAGGACTTAGAGGAAATTATAGAACTTAAAGCAGAATTTATTTTAGGTAGAGACACTAAGACACCAACGCAAAGTCTGCCCAAGAACATCCCCATTTCTGTTCCTGGACCCTCTTCTGTCACCCCATCGACAAGTAAGAAATAACTTCTTTTATATCTTTTTATAATTTTTCTTCCTTTTATAAAAATTAATTGCTGGCAAAGTCACTCTATTAGATGAGATACAATAGGATAATATATCTCATTCTAAAGCACTTTTCACCTTCTATCATTAGTTGTTTTGGTAGTTTTTAATTGCTAGTAAGGGTAAGAGATACTTCAGTGAGCTCAAATTAAAGAAAAAAAGGGCTAAAGCCGTCTGTGTTTTACTGAAAATGATGGTAGTTGGGGAGGAAATGGGGGTTGAAGCAGCTGAGGATGAACTGAATACATTTTCCTTTTTTCTGCTTGTTACTCTAGGTAAAGAAATCAAGAAATCCAAATTGATTCGAAGCCAGTCTTTTAATAATCAAGCTTTTCATGCAAAATATGGCAACTTAGAGAAATGTGCTAGGTATGATCTGTCAGCTCTTCAATTTTTAACATAATTTTTATCTTTATTCACATCTTCATATATATGAGTTCACATTTTATAAAAATCAGAATAAATTTTGAGGTTTTTTTTTTAATAGGCCAATATTTTGTCAGTTTTCTTCTGTAGGGATTGTTATTTTTAAAAATAAGAGACCTCCAACAGTTTTCACAAAAATAGGTATTCTGGCATTCTAGGAAGAATACTAACATGATACTATTTAATAATATCATAGAATCCATATATTATTTCATGAGGGAGGTAGTAGTATGTCACATATTCCACTTAACTTTTAATAGGTATGAGTATGCTCCATTTGCTAAATGTGTATAGACATTGCTTTGCTACTAATATTGTTTCTGTCTATAAAGAAGCCATTGGCATGTTCATATGATAAAGTGATCACAGCAGAGTTATCCTGACAATAGATGAATGTCTGGTTTCCCCTTTAGCCTAGGAGACAAAATTACAAGCAGTTAAGATGAGGAGAGAATCAATAAAAATTAAATTACCATGATTTTTTATATGTGCTGACAAACAGCTGTATGTCAATTGACAAGCAAAATAATTTTAAGGAAACAAATATCTTTAAAACTATTCCTTTGTCTATCAAGATAAATTACATGTTTCAGGACAAAATATTTTTCTTTTAAAGATAGCTTCTTATAGAATTTCAGCTGTGTTTCGGGGCATTATCAATAGATCCATCAAAAGTACTTGGCCAATAGAGATCTCAAGATAGAAAAAAGAGATTATAATTAAAGATAAGTTTTATTTCCAAGAAAATTTTACCCATCTTAGCTGCCTTGCTTGAACCTCAAAAGAAAAACTGTAATTCTGATGAAGCAAAAGTTTAAAGACATGCTTTTAAGTTATGGACAAAGTAAGTGTTGTGAGGCATGAATATTAAAAAAATGAGAAATGAAAGCAACAAATGTTTCGTAAGTAGAGGAAAGCATTAAAAAGAAGATTAAAACAGCACGAATGTTAGATGACTGAGATTGTAAGAAGCGTGTTTTTGTATTTTAAACTAAATCATGTTGTTTTCTAGTAAAAGTTCTACAGCAGGATATACACCTGTCTCAGGGTTAGGAAAGACTTCTGTGCTTTCACTAACTGGTAAGTAGCAATCTAAGTTCTTCAAAAAATTGCTAAATTTAACAAAATATTATTCTCCTTAAATGACCTATTTATTTAGTACTAGATACAGTGTTTTCCTAAATTTATATCTTTATCAGATCCCTAAGAAATTAAATTTTTGTCTAGCAATTGAGAAAATATTTGACTAAACTATTTTGTCTTCACTGTTCAAGACTCAGTTTAATACTTTTAAAATAGAAAAAGAACAAAAGTGATAGGGTATGTTTTACCATACTGGGAAGGCTTACTGAGGCACAGACAAAAAGGTTTCACAGTAATTTTTAAGGAAGTTAGAAACAACAGGACTTCACTGTAAATCTAGATGAACAGCTAAACGTTTACAATATGATGTATTTGGAAGTTTGTGGCAGGGGTCAGCACATTTCCCTGAAGGGCCAGAGGGTAAACATACAGGCTTTGTTGGCTAAATTGGTCTGTCACAGTTATTGAACTCTGCTGTTACTGAGTAAAAGCAGCCATAGACAGTACATAATGAATAGATGTGGCTGTATTCCAATAAAACTTTATCTATAAAAACAGGCAGTGGGCAGGATTTGACCCACAGACTGTAATTTACTGGCCTCTGGTTTATATAACAGAGCATAGAATTGTACTATAAATAATGTAGACTATATTGTTAAAATTACTAGTGGCTAAATGTGTGTTTTTAACTTTATACTTTGGAAATATTGGTTGAAAATTTTACTACTGATCTATGGTAGTTTTTTTTAGTGTAAATAGTGAATCTGCTCAAAGATCTGAAATTTTTAACAGCTTAATTACATTTTCTTTTTAGGTTACATTTTGAGTATTCTGTCTTCTTTTTCTTTTTAATTCTTATTTTTTTGAGACAGAGTCTCGCTCTGTCGCCCAGACTGGAGTGCAGTGGCGAGATCTCGGCTCACTGCAAGCTCCGCCTCCCACATTCATGCCATTGTCCTGCCTCAGCCTCCCAAGTAGCTGGGACTACAGGTGCCCACCACCATGCCTGGCTAATTTTTTTTGTACTTTTAGTAGAGATGGGGTTTCACCGTGTTAGCCAGGATGGTCTCGATCTCCTGACCTCGTGATCTGCCCGCCTCAGCCTCCCAAAGTGCTGGGATTACAGGCATGAGCCACTGCGCCCGGCCTTCTTTTTAATTCTTATGGGGAATGTATATACTCATTGGCTGTTCTGTAAACTTTTTCATTTGCTGGAAGAGAAAATCTTTCTAGCATTAAAGCATTGGCAGTTCACGTACAGTATATAGAATGGTTCTGCAAGGTAGACTATGATTATCACAAATAATTTGATAACAACAGAAAGTTGATGAACTAAAATTTTCCCCATATCTTGGACTATAAATAATAAAACCATTGATTACTTTCAGCTCAGTAAAACTGTGAATTCTTTAGGAGGCACTAAGGAACATTCAGAGTTTAAGAACTTTATTTAAAATATGGAGTGCCTTTAAAAACTTAAGTGTACAAAACCGGTTGGAATTAACTTTGAGCTAATGGTGCAGATGATTATAGATGTTCATAAGGGGTTCTTCAGACTTGCGTGGATCTCACCTGTTCTCTTGGTACTTCTTCACTTAGCTGTAATGAGCATATTTATTCATGATCTTGTAACATTTTCTGTCAAGAAATTTCTTTGTCTAAATCATTAAGAATATTGATTCAGAAGTGATTTTTAAAAGTTTTAATTAAGTGCATTAATTTATTTAGTTTTAACTTTGCTAGTTTTTAAGTGACTTTAAGAACCAAGAGAGTAGATGTGGTCCACAGATTCTAAAACTTACATCCAAAGTCTTAAGTTATGGGTTTTATGAGGTGTGTTTGTCTCTTCTCATGCTGTTAATAAAGACATACCCAAGACTGGGTAATTCATAAAGGAAAGAGATTTAATTGACTCACAGTTCCACATGGCTGGGGAGGCCTCACAATCATGGCAGAAGGCAAAGGGAAAGCAAGACGTGTCTTACATGGCAGCAAGCAACAGGGTCTATATAGGGGAACTGCCCTTTTATAAAACCACCGGATCTCGTGAGACTTATTCAATATCATGGAATTGCATGGGAAAAATCCACCCCCATGATTCAGTTACCTCCCACCGGGCCCCTCCCACAACATGTGGGGATTATTACAGTTCAAGGTGAGATTTGGGTAGGGACACAGCTAAACTATATTGTGAGAGTAAATATTTTATTAAAATATTTGAAAAATATTCTATCTTAATGTCTCAATATTATTTTCAGTTGAGGGAGAACTGTAGGTTGAATGAAATACCTCCTAGAGTTCTTGGTTAGAAAAAGGTGCTTATTATTGTTATTTATTACTTAAAATAGAAACTGAAAAAATTTACTATATAATAACACATCTATAAAGAGAAAATGGAAGCAGAACATCTTTTAACAAATGTTTCAGATATTTGCGTAGAGAAGAGATCTTATTTGTGGGGCTCAAAACAGGTTTCAAGATGATTATGTCATTTGAGACGAACCTTAAGGTATGCTAGGATTTTGACAGGCAGAGATGTGTATAGAATAACATTCCATTCACAGTACCAGTCATAAATAAAAGATTGTTGATGTTTTCAGGGAGCAACAGCTGACTAGTTTGGCTGAAGTGTGGAGTGGGTATAATGGAGTGGTGTTAGATGAAACTGTAAGGAGGTTGGGCGCAGTGGCTCACACCTGTAATCCCAGCACTTTGGGAGGCCAAGGTGGGCAGATCATGAGGTCAGGAGATCAAGATCATCCTGGCTAACATGGTGAAACCTCGTCTCTACTAAAAATACAAAAAAAAAAAAAAAAAAAAAAATTTAACTGGGCGTGGTGGCAGACGCCTGTAGTCCCAGCTACTCAGGAGGCTGAGGCAGGAGAATGGCATGAACCTGGGAGGCGGAGCTTGCAGAGAACCGAGATTGCACCACTGCACTCGAGCCTGGGCGAGAGAGCAAGAGTCCATCTCAGAAAAAACAAAAACCGAAACAAAAAAACCCCCAAAAACAAACAAACAAAAACTGTAAGGAAAGGTCAGAATCAGAACTTAGAATGCCAGGTTGGATACTTTTTACTTAACGCGAATCCACTGTTCATTGTGTGGGGACTTCTGCCTGTCTTCAGTTATACTACTCAAAACTGTTCGGGAAAGTCTGAGAAACTGTCACAGCCAAGGAGAGCTAAAGAGAACTAACAAATAAATGTGATATAGTATCCTGGATGGGATCCTGAGACAGAAAAAGTTGTTATTAGATAAAATAACAACTACTATGGCTTTTAGTTAATAATGTATCAGCATTGGTTCATTAAATATGATAAATATTGCATACTTATGTAAGCTGTTAATAGAGGAAATTGGGTGAAGGAGATATATGAGAATTATTTATTCTGTTGTGTCAATTTTTCTGTAAATCAAAACTATTCTGAAAAAGACAGTTTATTTTAAAAAATAACATTTACAGTATCTTCAAAAACAGTGCTCAGGGACAAATTTAACAAAATGTGCTAGAGATACATAAAAAACTTCAAAATACTGCTAAAAGAAGCTAAAGACCTAAGTAAATGGAGAAATATAACATGTTTATGGATTGAAAAACTTAATATTGTTCCAATGTCAGTTTTTTCCTGAATTGATCCAGAGATTCAGTGAAATCCTAGTTAAAATTCTAGTAGTCTTTCTGCAGAAATTTATAAGCTGATTCTAAAAATCTGTATTGAAATGCAAAAGGACCCCAATGTAGCCAAAATAGTTTTGAAAAAGAAAAAAGCTGGAGAACTTAAATATAAATTTGATTTCAACAATTACTATAAAATTCTGGTAATCGAGGCATTGTGTTCTATGTTGTCATATATAGTCAGTTGATTTTAACAAAGGCTTCAAGATAAATCAATAGTGATAGAATAATATTTTTTAAAATGGTGCTGGATGGACCAATTCCTTGAAAGATGCAATTCATCCAGGCACATTGGCTCATGCCTGTAATCCCATCAATTTGGGAGGCAGAGACAGGTGGATCACCTGAAGTCAGGAGTTCAAGACCAGCCTGACCAATATGGCGAAACCCCGTCTCTACTAAAAATACAAAAATCAGCTGGGTGTGGTGGCATGTGCCTATAGTCCCAGCTACTTGGGAGGCTGATACAGGAGAATTGCTTGAACCTGGGAGGCGGAGGTTGCAGTGAGCCAAGATCGTGCCAGTGCACTCCAGCCTGGGAGACAGAGCAAGACTCCATCTCAAAAAAAAAAAAAAAGAGAGAGAGACACGATTCAAAACTCACAGAAGAAGAAATAGACCACAGGAAGGGGAATATCACACATCGGGGCCTATTGTGGGGAGGGGGGAGGGATAGCATTAGGAGATATACGTAATGTAAATGACGAGTTAATGGGTGCAGCACACCAACATGGCACATGTGTACATATGTAACAAACCTGCATGTTGGGCACATGTACCCTAGAACTTAAAGTATAATAATAAAAAAAAAAGAATAGACAATCTGAATAGACTTATATCTATTAAAGAAATTGAATCAGTAATTAGTAATCTTCCAAAACAGAAAGCATCTAGCCCAGATGGGTTCACTGATAAATTCTATCAAATATTTAAGGAATAAATTATACCAGTTATCTACAATCTCTTTCACAAGATAAAAGCAATGGGAATACACCCTAACTCATTCTGTGAGGTCAGCATTACCCCACTACCAAAATCAAAGTCATTCCAAGAAAAGAATAATACATACCAACATCTCTCATGACCACAAAAGCAAAAATCGTCAAAAAATATTAGCAAATCAAATCCAACAATATATAAAAAGAATTATACACCAAAACTGAGTAGGATTTATACCAGTTGTAGAAGACTAATTCACCGTTTGAAGAACACTTAATGTAATATATCACACTAACAGGCCACGGAAGAAAAATCACGTGATCATAGTAATACATGAAGAAAAGACATTTGACCAAACCCAACACCTATTCATGATAAAAACCGTAAGTAAGCTAGGAATAGAGAACTTCCTCAACTTGATAAGGAAAATCTACAAAAAACCTGCAGATAACATCACAGTAGTGAGGAACTAGAAGCATTCCCCCCAAGATCAGGAACAAGACAATGATGTCCTCCCGTCACCATTCCTTTTTACCATCATACCGGAAGTTCTAGAAAAGGAAAGAAAAGATATACTGATTTTGGAACGAAGAACTCAAATTGTCTTTGGTCACAGATAACACGATCATCTATGAGAAAATACACAAGAACTGACAAAAACACTTCTGGAACTAAGAAGTGATTATGGTAAGGATGCAGAATATAAGGTTAATATTCTGTAAGGTTAATGTGCAAAATTCAATATGTCCTGTATTCCAGCACTGAACAAGTAGGAATTTAAAATTAAAAGCAAAATACCATTTACTGTTAGCACTCAGAAAAATGAAATAGGCATAATTCTAACAAAATACGTACAAGATCTATATAAGGAAAACTACAGAACTCGGATAGGAGAAATCAAAGAACTAAATAAAGAAGGAGATATCTCATGTTTATTGCCAGAAAGACTCAATATTGTCAAGATGTCAGTTCTTCCCAACTTGGTCTATAAACTAAATGCAGTCTCAGTCAAAATCCCAACGAGTTATTTGGTAGATATCAACAAACTGATTCCAAAGTTTACCTAGAGAAGAAAAGTCCCAGAATAGCCAACATAATAATGACGAAGAACAAAGCTGGAAGATTGACACCACCTGACTTCAGGACTTACTATAAAGCTACAGCAATCAAGACAGTGTGGTATTGGCAAAAGAATAGTCAAACAGATTGAAGAAACAGAATAGGGAGCCCAGAAATAGACCCATGTAAGTGTAGTCACATGATCATTAACAAAGGAACAAGGCCAATACAATGGAGAAAAGATAGTCTTTTCAAACAAATGCAGCTGGAACAATAAGACACACACATGCAAAAAAAAAAAAAAAAATATATATATATATATATATATCTTTTACACCCTTCACAAAAATTTATTCAAACATGAATCGCTGTTCTAAATGTAAAATGCAAAACTATAAAATTCCTAGAAGATAACATAGGAGAAAATCTAGATGACCTTGCTTATAGTAATGACATTTTAGATACCATGTCAAAGGCACAATCTATGAAATAAAGAATAAGCTGAAATTCATTAAAATTAAAACTACTATTTGAAAAATACTGTCAAGAGAATGAGAAGGCAAGCCACCGACTGGGAGAAAATGTTTGCAAAACACATAATCTGATAAAGGACTTTTATCCAAAATATACAAAAAACTTGTAAAACTCGACAGTAGGAAAACTAACAACCTGATTATAAAATGGGCAAAGACTTGAACAGATACCTCACTGAAGAAGATATGTCAATGGAAAATAAGCATATGCAAAGGTGTTCATCATATGTCATCAGGTTTGTGCAAATTAAAACAATGAAGTCCCATGACACACCTATTAGAATGGTCAAAATCCAAAATGCTGACAACAAATGCTGGTGAGGATGTGAAGCAACGGGAACTCTCATTCGTTGCTGGTGGCAATACAAAATGGTAGAGCCACTATGGAACATCAGTTTGGTAGTTTCTTACAAAACCAAACATATTCTTACCATATGATCTAGCAGTCGTGCTCCTTGGTTTTTATCCACAGGAGTTGAAAACTTACATCCACACAAAAATCTGAGCATGAGTGTTTATATCAGCTTTATTCATAATTGCCAAAATTTGGAAACAAACAAGTTGTTCTTCAGTAGGTAGATGAATAAACAAACTGTGGTACATCCAGACAGTGGAATATTATGCAGTGCTAAAATGAAATGAGCTATCAGGCCATGAAAAGACATGAAGGAACTTTTAATACATACTACTAAGTGAAAGAAGCAAATTGAAAAGGTAGCATTCCAACTATGTGACATTCTGGAAAAGATAAAACTATGGAGACAGTAAAATGATAAGTAGTTGTCAGGGGTTCGGGGGAAGGAGAATTGAATAGATGGAGCACAGATAATTTTTAGGGCAGTGAAAACACTCTGTATGATACCAAAATGATAGAAACATGTCATTTATATATTGTCCAAATTCATAGCATGTATGCCATTAAGAGTGAACCCTAATGTGAACTATGGGCTTTGGGTGGTAATGATGTGTCAATGTGGGTTCATTAATGCAACAAATGTACCACTGGTGGGAGACATTGAAGTTGGGAGGCTGTGTATGACTGGGAAGATATGGGAGATCTCTGTACCTTCTGCTCAACTGTGCTGTAAACTTAAAACTGTTCTAAAAAATAAAGTCTACTTAAAAAGTGGTGCTGGAACCATTGGATATCCATATTAAAGAAACAAAAACCAAAACAAACCCTAAACCTTAATTCTTTGTTAAATTTGTATAAATTTAAGGCATACAAGTACAGTTTTATTACATGGATATACATGGATATATTACATAGTGGTAAAGTCTGGGCATTTAGTGTAACCTAATAGTGTACATTTTACCCATTAAGCAATTTCTCATCCATCACCCCTTCTGACACTCCCACCCTTCCTAGTCTCCAGTGACGAGTATTCTACATTCCGTGACCACATGTACACGTTACTTAGCTCCCACTTATAAGTGAAAACATGCAGTATCTGACTTTCCGTTCCTGTGAATCTCAAGTCTTATCACCATACACAAAATTATACTATACTCAAAATGTATTGTAAACCTAAACATAAAAGCGTCTATATTTTCTAAAGAAAATATAGCAGAAAGTCTTTGTGATTTTGGAATACACAAAGATTTATCTTGACCATAAAACAAAAATATTAACATACTGGACTTAATCAAAATTAAAGCATCTGGGCTTTGAAGTAGAGCATTAAAAAATAAAAAGCAAGGCATAGATATGGAGGAAATATTCATAGAATATATACCAAAGAATTTGTATCCAGAATATACAAAGATGCCTTAACAAAAATTAGGCAACCAATTTTAAAATGGGAAAAAGGTTTGAACATGAACTTCACAAAAGATACACAAGTAAGTACATGAAAAGATGCTTAACATCCTAATCATTAGGGAAATGGAAATTTAAAAGCAGTAAGAAAAGCACCCAAGGAGGTGCCACTTCACACTTGCTAGAATGTCTGAAACTAGAAAGACTCACAATATCAAGTGTATGTGAGGAGGTGGAGTAACTCTCCAGAATACTCATGTTCCTGGCAGAAATGTCAGGAAAGAAAAGAAATTCTGGACATCAATTTGGCAGTTTCTTGTGAAGTTAAATATGTATTTAGTATATGACCCAGCAGTTCCACTCCTATGCATTTACTGAGAAGAAACTAAAACATATGTCCACACACAGACTTGTACATGAGTGTTCATAGCAGCTTTATTTGTAATATATAAAAACTGGAAAAAATAGAAATGTCTATCAACAGATATTATGGGTAAACAAATTTTGACATATTCACACAATACCAGTCAGAAATAGGAATGAAGTATTGATACATAAAACATGAATGAATTTCAAAATTATGCTGAATGAAAGAAGCCAGACAGAAAAGAGTATATACTGTATGTTTTCATTTATATAAAATTCTAGACAATACAAACTATTTTATAGTTGACAGGAGTGGTTTGGAGAGGGCGGAGGAGGATCGTGATGGGGTATGAGGGACTGTTTCATAGTGATAGACATGCTCACATCTTGATTGTGGTGATGACTTCCTGGGGGTGTACATATGTCAAAACCTTAACTTCTTGCGGTTTGTTGTATGTAAATTTTACCCTCATAAAATTGACTTAAAAAGTGAAAAAGTCAGCTATCATTAACCTTTTCTTCTCTTTGGTTACCCTCTTTCTTAGTATATTTGATATGTCTGACTTTACATGTATTACTTTCAGATGATTCATTCCGGACTCGTAATGCCAGCAGTGTTCCACCTTCCTTTTCTCCTAATACTCCCTTACCAAGTACTTCCCGTGGGACAGGTAACTCAGTTGATCCCAAGAGCAGTGGAAGTAAAGATACACAACCACGGAAGGCTACCTTGTAAGTAATCAAGTGATGTCAGACTGAGTGTATTATCCTACTCTTTTTCTCAACAGACTTTCCTTCCCACTTAAGTACTTTCCAAAGAATAGAAAATGTCTATAATGAGAAAATGTTATAAATTAAAGGGTATTACTGTCACATGTGACTCTGTTATGTTAGTTTATATAGAATAACTTACATTTGGCAAAGGCATTGTAACCTTAGGAAATCAACAGGAAACATTTAAATGGCTCCCACTAATATCTGAAATCTAATTTTTTTCTATGAAATGTTTACATTTAGGGAATTTGTCTGTAAGAAGGCATCCCTTTAAACACCTAGCTTAAGGATATGGTATTTAATCACCCAGTGTGCAGAAAGATGGGTACAGCTGATGTCACGTTAAGAAATAAGTGGCAGCATGGAACCCAGAATTGTGAGTTCAGTAAACTGGAGAGGTTTACAGACTATACTTATGTCTTCAAGTTGAAGTTATAAAGGGCCTCCATTCTCCTTTTCCCCCATGATTCCTTTTAATGTGCTATTTGTATCTTGTTTGATTTGTTGAAGTCTTTCTTTTAGCTTAAATATTTAAGAAAGGGGTACCATAAAAATCACCTTGATAAGAGACTATATCAAGGTATAAATGATTCAGCCAGGATACCCAAACCGTAGTTACAAGTTAGCTATTTCATATAGGACACCTGAACCTTCTGGTTGGAACAGACTTTTAACAATATTTAGATGTTCTTTTAAACATATTTTAGTGAATGCATGGGCATTTTTGAATAAAGTTTCTTAAATGCATTCTTTTGCAAAAACTCTGTGCTGGAGTCCCTTTTAGGATCTGATTTAGGCTGTTTTGCATTGCTATAAAGAAATACCTGGGCTGGGTAATTTATGAAGAAAAGAGGTTTAATTGGCTCATAGTTCTGCAGACTTCACAGGAAGCATAGTGGCATCTGCTTCTGGGGAAGCTTCAGGAGGCTTATTATCCTGGTAGATGGCGAAGCAGGAGCAGGCACATCACATGGTAAAAGTAGGAGCAGGAGAGAGAGAGTGGGGTTGGGGGAGGTGCCACACACTTTTAAATGATCAGATCTTGCGAGAACTCACTATCACAAAGAAAACACAAAGCCATAAGGGATCAGCCCCCATGATCCAAATACCTCCCACCAGGCCCCACCTCTAGCATTGTGGATTACAATTCAACATGAGATTTGGGCAGGGACAAACATCCAAACTATATGTATTCCAAAGTTTAATTGGTCGTTGGGTGTATGCCCAACTTCATTCAAAATTTAGAAATAAGTTTAGAAATAAATTTATTGACTAGCGCTCAGGGAAAGAGAACCAATGTACTATTACAAAAACATAATAGTAATAGAAAAAAACATTGATATTACAGGTTAGTGTCAATGCAGAGTGTACTTTTATTTACAGAGAATGCTCTTTAGCTATACAGTTATTGCTCCCATGATTATACTATGGAAGTTCCACTTAAAAGTCATGAAAGGTCCAGGTGCAGTGGCTCATGCCTGTAATCCCAACAATTTGGGAGGCCAAGGCAGGTGGATTATCTGAGGTCAGGAGTTTGAGACCAGCCTGGCCAACATGGTGAAACCCTGCCTCTACTAAAAAAATACAAAAATTAGCCAAGCGTGGTGTCGTGCTCCTGTAATCCCAGCTACTCAGGAGGCAGAGGTTGTGGTGAGCTGAGATCGCGCCACTGCACTCCGGCCTGGGCAACAAGAGTGAAACTCCGTCTCAAAAAAAAAAAAAAAGTGATGAAAACAGAGGCAGGACACGGTAATGGTGTATAGAGAGCCTTGTGTGTCTTGTTCCCAGCAGCAGCTAAGTGGCTGTGCAAAGTTCAGCTCAGTGCACTGACCCTCACTGTGCATATCTGTCACATGACAGGGCCGCCTCATGGTTCCTCCTTCTTTAAGGTGCCTTCTAGCTCTGGCATCCTGAAATCCTCTTGTTATTTATTTTTTTTTTTTTTGAGACAGAGTCTCGCTCTGTCGCCCAGGCTGGAGTGCAGTGGTGCAATCTCAGCTCACTGCAAGCTCCGCCTCCTGGGTTTACGCCATTCTCCTGCCTCAGCCTCCCGAGTAGCTGGGACTACAGGCGCCCGCCACTTCGCCCGGCTAGTTTTTTTTGTATTTTTTAGTAGAAACAGGGTTTCACTGTGTTAGCCAGGATGGTCTCGATTTCCTGACCTCGTGATCTGCTCGTCTCGGCCTCCCAAAGTGCTGGGATTATAGGCTTGAGGCACCGCGCCCGACCCTGAAATCCTCTTTATTACCCTAAACCCTCTTCCTCAGAAAAGATTGCCCTGAAATTCTTCTGTTGAAGAGCATATTTAGTAACATCAAAAGTAATGTATTCTCTTGTCCACTTATTATTTTTCTAAATGCCATAGGCATTTTTTACAGTAAAGACCGTTGAAACCCAGTATATTTATGCCAGTTCTCCTTTATTTCAGATTACTCTCTTTATCTGTTCTTTCATTGTTGAGCATGCTTTTCCTTTTCATAGACTGAATTTTTTCTTGTTCAACATACATAGTATGTAGTTATTTATATAATTTATATATGTATAAATGATTAAAAAGTGAATCTAGAAACAAACATTTTGATAACAAATCATATCAGGTTTAGTCTTTTCTGATTCTAAAGGAGGCATGTTGATATCCACAGTTGCTTTTTTAACTTGTGACTGGATATACAAGTTTGTAATTATATTTCCATCTGATGTGGCACTTATATGGATCTCTCTTGAGTGCACACTGCCACGTGGCTGGATGGGTGATGATATCCACATTGGTCTTTCTTCTGTAAAATAGTATCCACTATTCAAAACAGGCCATATCCAAATGAAAATACGTTCTTTTCATTTAAAATAAGCCTGTGAGGTGATTTTGGAAAGTATAAATTATCTCAATTTTTGCTTCTCAAATTCTATGCAATACATTCCTCAGCTTTTCAGTGTCATTGAGATGACACATTTGGTATTTAGGAATATTAGTGTCTTAAAGGAAGCATAGGTATGTATTATATCTTGTCTCTTAAGGCAGTTCATATATTTATGCCTCTGTCACTTCCATTATGGTTATACAAAATTTAAAATGTAGGAAAAGATGAATTAAATTGAATGCTATGTTATATATACACAGAATTTTTGGCAAGTAAAGATAATTCCAAGTAATCTTTAATGTGTAATTCATTTTTTCCATTAATCAGACTTCTCATGTATTAGATTTATTCAAAGTAGAGTATCTATATATTTTTAATTTACTTTGTACACATAATAACATTTTTCATATTTTTTTCTTTTTCTCCCTTTCTTATTCCCTCCTTCCCCACCCTCCCTCTCTTCCTTCATTTCTTTCTTCCCAAAGAAAATCCAGAAAATCCAATCCTTAAATCAACTGCTTGATGAAGGAGGCAACACAAAGGCAGCAGAAGATAATGTGATTGGTGCACAAAAGCTAAAGCAATGGCTGGGGCTTTGTTTTTAGGTTTTGGGGTTTTTTGTTGTTGTTGTTAATGAGTGGAAAGAGAGACATAATGACAGCTGATGTTAAACTTTCCATATTTCAAATTAGATTCCCTAGGAGGTATAATATATATTTCTTGAGTAATAATGTGGTTACAGAATTCCAGTGTTATAGTGAAGTGTAATGAAAAACATCTCTAGGTATGTGCTTTAACCACTGCTGTAAAAGAGACAAGTCTGCATTTATTTGTGCAGGAAACCAGCTATTTAATTGTTCTAAAGTTTTAGCATTTAAAAATCGTATGAAAGTCTACATCAGCTGAAATCGTCCTAGCTTCATAATCACTTGGAGGGGGACTTGGAAGGTAAGAAAGATACTGCATTTTCTCATGACTCTCCAAGCCCACTTGAAAAGTCACACTGAAAGGATGCAAATAGCCGTCTGCGATTTTGGCAGCCCTCCGGATTGTGGTGTCAATATGTTGTACCCGGACATTCCCAAATTTAAATTTGGCAATGAAAATTCCACAAAGATTTCTGATAACTTTGAGCTATAAATACCTTAAAAATAATAGATTGATGATTTTCTTTATTTCCTAGAGAATTTATTTTATAAATACTTTGTTTACATTTTAGATTGTATTTGTCCTTATTTAATTTAAAATGATGAATCTAGTCTGAATCAGCTGTTATTCCAAGCTATCATGCTTAAGCTATGTCAACAGCATTTATTTGTACTAATGCTAATATTTCCATCAAAATTTGCCTGTGGAATATATACAGTTCTTAATTTTAAACTGTCAGTTCTTGAGATATACTGTATGAAGCTATTGTCAGCTTCTCTATTTCAAAATGCAATCAGCATATAACTATATTGATATTAGAAAATATTTGTTTTTTAAAATGTATCGATGTATGATAAAGATGATCTAATTTGTGAATGCATATGTGTGTGTGGTTCCTTTTTATAATGTGAAATAATGAATAATGAATTTACTCAAAATAAAACATAGGTTAATGAGATACCTGTGTTTGTGAAAAAAGTTTTAAATACTCTCCTGCAGTTTTTATTCTATAATTAAAGAGTAAGATAGTTCAGTTTTAGGTAGTGAAAAAAAGAAATATACCAGTGTCAACTATAAGAGCATAGTTACTCAGTGTGAGACCTTTTCATACCATTTGTTTTCCTTTTTCCATCCATATGGCTTCTTTTTTGGCTATTTTTAGTGATTCTTCGTAATATCCTTTGCCAAAGGACAACCAGGTAAATGGAATTGTTACTACTCGTTTTGTCAGTGGTTAAAATTCAGTAGGTATGAGAAATTTGACAGTACTGGTTAAAGTAATCAGCACACTCGCTATAGATTTCATTTAACTGTTTTCATCATGTCTCCTACTAGCACCAATAATGTGGAACTGAATATATTAAGATCTGAAGAATTTGGTACAGAATGAGACATCAAAATTGCATCAGTTTTTTTGGTGCTTTGATTCATAGCATTCTATTAATTTAATAAAATGGAGAATTTCAATTTATTTGTTATAATAAATTTAGCAGAATTATAAGCTTTTACTTTCCCATGATGCAAATGGGAGAAGGGAAACTGATTTGACAGAGAAAAACTACTTATAAAGTTCAGGAATGTAGAGCAGTCAATTGCAATCTTAGTCCTAGGTATTAAATTATCAAACCGTTAATCAAAATTACTTTTGGAAGTTTTTAACAGAACATGACATTTCCTAAAATCTTTGAAATATTTGTTAAAGTTATATTTCCAAGGACAGATATGTAGAAACAGGATAAAAAGCAAATTAGTGACAGTTATGAATATCTACATGTATCTCCATTTATATCAAAAACAAGATGGATACTTTTGTGAAAACTCTCAGTTTAACAACTTATCAAATTAATCCTTTAAACTAGTTGTATGGCAAAGAAAAATCTCCCTCCATCTGTAGCTGTAGGGAAAAGGGACATCTTCATCATCATTTTGTTAATTACTAAAACTTGCATTTTAAGAATAAGTCCAAGAATTTCACTAGTTAGCCTTACAGCTAACTGTAGAGCTCACTGTTACTGCAGAAATGGAGCTAGGTCTATAAAGGATTTACCTTATAGAGGTTAAATAAGGAGCACATGAAAGTTTTCTTTATAACCTCATACACATTTAAAAAAATCATTTCTATTATTTGACTTCCTAAGCTTGAATATCTTAGTCTGGAGATGAGTCAGTTTTGCCATACAATTAGTGGATATATGAGAAATCTTTGAATTGAAATGAAACAGGCTCTTCAACTGGAGTAGAAGTTTTACAATGAGGATAAAATGAATTAGATTAAGTCAGTAACCTGTTCTCAGTTGTTACAGCATGTATGTGTGAGAATGTGTGGTTGAGTGTGTCTGTGTAGGAACAATTTTTAACACTCGACACTTGGCCAGGTGTGATGTCTCACACCTGTAATCCCAGCTTTGGGAGGCTGAAGTGGGTGGACCACAAGGTCAGGAGATCAAGACAATCCTGGTTAACATGGTGAAACCCTGTCTCTACTTAAAATACAAAAAATTAGCCGGGTGTGGTGGTAGACGCCTGTAGTCCCAGCTACTTGGGAGGCTGAGGCAGGAGAATGGCATGAACCTGGGAGGCAGAGGTTGCAGTGAGCCGAGATCGTGCCATTGCACTCCAGCCTGGGCGACAGAGCAAGACTCCGTCTCAAAAACAAAACAAAACAAAAAAACTCAACACTTACATATAGTGAAGACTTGTACAATGTTAAGATTTTCCCCGCTCAGTTGGAAACCCCGAATTTGTGTGTGTGTGTATTTGTGTGAGGTAAATTACATTTTTTATTGGTCTGCATTTTTCTGTCATGCCTGTGTACTTGGGAAATCTGAAACTGAGTGTCTTAGGAACTTCTTAAAGCAAATATGGGGGAACATTAAAAAGTATATTTAAAACAGAATAGGTCCATTTTCTACCTTAAAGAGTAGTGTGTTAAATACAATGATTATGCTGTTGTTGCTTTGCAGTGTATATGGTGGGAAGAAGGCAGGAGTTTGTTATCTGCATGCTGTATGAATCCTTCAATAATAATGTACCTTTTTATAACTGGGTTTGGCCATATTGATTTCAGTGAGTATTGTGCTCTCACAGACTTAATTTTCCAGATTTCATCTCTTAAAAGTGGGAAATTTGACTGGATTCTACTTTATTCCTCTACTATTTTTCTACAAACAAATCTGACTAATTGAACACAAACAGGGTGTCTTAAGAATGTCAGTTAGAGTTAGTCCTCTGTCTTTGGCCCTCCAGGGCCTAGAATTGCCTGTCCCTTCATAAGTGTCAATTAGTGCTGTTGGACTGAATACAGGAATGAATTTTATTTTATTAATATGCAGTCTAAGTACTGACTTTTCATCATTCCAAAACCTGGAATTCCAAAACCTGGAATGATGAAAAGACTGTATTTAGGCTGCATATTAATATTATTACCTATTCACATTACTCTGGATTATATTAAATAATAAATGAATTTTAGATTTTTTTAAACATTAGATAGCAGACAGACAGAAATCCAATTAGGCATTTAATTAACATAGTTGACACTGTAAGTTAGCTCTATTCAGGATTCTCTGAATATGGTCTTTTCTGTTTCTGTGACAGAAAATGACTGCCTAAGGAAGATCAGGGATATTTACAATTTCCCTTTTCACCCTGGGACAAAGTTTGTGCTTATATTCTGTTTAACCCCCATGGGTAGCTATAGTTCATGCTGTTTACCTGGTCCCCATCAGATGTTTTAGATGGAAGGAAGGAAGAGTAAAAAGGGCTTGGGGACTAGACTCAGGAAAGGTAGGCCTCTGACTCTGCCATTCTCACACTGGAAGACCTTGGACAAGTGTTTTCTTCCCACTGGTATATAAGGTATGACTTATCCACTAGATGCAGAAGACACAGTGCCTAAGGCCGACAGTACTGTAAGGGCCCACGGAGGTGTTTTACTTATCGCCATATGCTAGACAAATAACTTTGAAGCCAGATACGCAATTTCAAAAGACGAATATATTCATCTTTCTACCAATGCAGCCATAAAACATATATATCTTCATGAAGGAAAGGAGTCTACGAGGTTAAAAGTGCCTAGGGCCCATGAAAGTAAGAATGTGGACCTGTTTCTGGGTCCCTCTTTCTTTCTTTTGTAAAATGAAGGTATTGAACTAGATGATCTGTGGTTCAGCCAATGCCTCTGCCAAGCGATTTGATGCACCATGGAAGTAGATGCTGTGATCAGGACTGATTAGAGCTATTTTTCTTCTGATGTCATCAGCAATAAATGACTCCATAATAGATTAAAATAAAACACTTATGTTGCACCAGAGAGAAGTAAAGAGAGAGAAGCACATGACTCAAGGAGATAAAGCCCAAAGGCTTTATCTCGACATAGTGTTCTCATCTACAACTTTTAAAAAATCCAAATATGTGAGCAACAGAGAAAAGATATTCTACCCAGCTAGTCTTCAGCCAAATAACTAAGGCTGTTAGAAACAGGCTTAAAATACCAGACGGATTACACAAACATCTTAAAAAAAAAATCAATGTAATGCTTTTGTAGTAGTCCTCCCTTATCCATGGTTTTGCTTTCTGTAGTCTCAGTTAACTGTGGTCAACCATGGTCTGAAAACATTAAATGAAAAATTCCAGAAATAAACAATCTAAAAGTTTTAAGTGGCATGCCATTCTGAGTAGTGGGATGGAATCTTGCATCGTCCTGCTCTGTCCCACCCAGGATGTGAATTCTCCCCTTGCCCAATGTCTCCACACTGTCTGTGCTCCTCGCCTGTGAGTCACTTAGTAGCCTTCTCTATAGTCAGTTTGACTGTTAGGGTATTGCAGTGCCTGCATTCAAGTAACTTATTTTACTTAATGTTGTTATTATTGTTGTTAATCTCTTACTGTGCCTAATTTATAAATTAAACTTTATCATAGGTATGTATGTGTAGGAAACAATATATATAAGGTTCAGCACTGTCCACCATTTCAGGCATCCACTGGGGGTCTTTGAATGTATACCCCTCAGATAAGTGGGGACTACTATATTTGAGAACACCCTAAACTAGTTAAGAACAAAAGGAACACTCTCCCCTGCCACCCATTGCTGGTATCCTGTGTGGATCTGATACCTCAGATTCAGCATCTACTGCAGCACGAAGTGCTTATGCACGTCCTGAATTATAGGAGAGTTGGATTCACCACCCTTCCCAGAAACAGAAGCATTCCAGAGGTTTCTTCATAGATCATGAAATGAAATGG
This sequence comes from Papio anubis, assembly GCF_008728515.1. Classification (NCBI taxonomy): domain Eukaryota; kingdom Metazoa; phylum Chordata; class Mammalia; order Primates; family Cercopithecidae; genus Papio; species Papio anubis. Next base: position 12,277,971 of record NC_044982.1, on the reverse strand, counting down.
CCGGTTCACTTTGATGACAGGAGGCATGGAATAAGCAATAATTTCTGACAAGGTTCCTGCCACTGCCTCAGTGCCCCTTTCATCAACTTCAATCACTGTTCTTTGTAAAACCTGGAAAAGGAAATAGTGTGAATAACCATTTGTGTGGCAGTGCAAAGGAAGAATTAAATGAGCCCCTTGAAATTCTTCACAGTGGTCCTACCCATGGGATCATGCTACTGGGATTTAGTGGAGCAGGCCCATCTACATTAAGAGCAGTGGTCTGGGGTTTCACCAGGGACTGCACAGGAGTCTCCAACAATACCAGAAGACCTCAGGAACCCAATGTGAAGTATTGTGGAATATGTGAAACACATTCCAGGCGTGGACTCAGGATGCACTCATGCATCAAATCTTTATTGAGCGTGTGCTTTATACTAATTGTTGAGCTGAGCTGGTGCTCCTAAAAGGTTTTCAAGCTGCCTGGATCCCTTGAGTCCTCTGACTTTCCTTTTGGCAGGCAAGGTGGAGGCAGGGAATGGCTAGTCTTCCGTATCAGCTTTCCAGCACCTGGTACTACTCTGAGGCATTTTCTGGGCCAAGCCCAGGGGTCCCTGGAGCCTTCCTGAATTCTGGCTGCCTATATTGTGGCGGCTTGCTATGTTTGGGAGACCCTTTTTTACAGAAACAGGATGTGATATGAGTGATGTACCTATATAATTACTGTGTTATAATAGAGAATAAAAACATACACTGATTTTCACTCCAGGAAATTCCCTAATTTCCTAGAGGAAAATTAACTCCCCAGAGCAAACAGAGGGAGAATATTCAATGGTTTATAATTTAAATTTCATGATGACCCTTTGTAAATCAGCAGTGCATTTCAGTTTTTCATGTGTTCATAGCAGAAACACTTTCAGGTGCTGGTCTGCAGGGTTGTTTTATTTAATTGTCTTATCTCTCTTGAGGTGGTAAAACCAGTTACCCTACTGTGTCCTACTTAAGTGGATGCCATTTTTAGTCTCTCTTGGAATTGAAAATTGCAATTGTAAGAGAAAATATTAGCCAAACCACACAACTAAGGAAGAATGTAGAGAGATGTAGCTGCCATTTGGAAATGTGTGGGAGCATTTTTATAGTGATGACTGGAGTTTCCTACTGGCATTAGTGAACATGGATCAGCAATGCTAACCAGTTCCCTGCAACATGCACAACTGCTCTGAACAACAAGCAGTTCCCCTCAAAACCAAGAACCTTTCCACTGAGAAACACTGAGTAACTGAAGGGATTCTATGTGGATGGTGACTAAATTTGTTCTTAGCTTTAGAAATAGAACTAGGACCAAAAAGTATGAGGTAGAAGTTACAGGTCTCTCTCTCTCTCTCTATATATATATATATGTATGTATGTATATATGTATATATCTATGTGTATATATACACATATACATATATACACACATATATATAAACAATTTTAGCTATTGTGGATTAGGCAGCTTTTCAAAGAAATGGTGAGTTTGCTGTCACTGGAAGCATGAAGAGGAAGAGACAGAAGTTGGAGGGCTATTTCATAGGGCTATGGAGGGGATTTCCACAAGGAGGGAGAAGTTGGGCTAGATGATGTCTAGGGGTTTCTTTCATTGTAAAAGTGGTGTAATTTCATGAACTATTCAAGTTGTATTCAACATAAATGATGACGTATCTGTAAACCAGTTCTATTTCAGGGGCAAATTTCTCCCTGAGCACTTAAGCAGAAGGAGAGAGGTCTACTTAAAATAAATTAGTTGAAAAGATATTTTAATAAAGTTGCTTGAAATTCTTAAAACATCCAACCTGGGTGCTATTTCAAGTATTTGGGATGTAAATATAATTTTCCACTACACTTAGGTATTTTATCAAAGTTAAAGGGTTTGTAAAAACATTTGTTTTGGTGACATTTCATGCTGAGGTTGGGCTCTGATGAAAGATCCTGACTTACCCTGGATACTTGGAGATTTCTTCCAGTAGCTGAGAGTTCACTAAGGTCAGCCCAGGGTGAGAAGATTCTTCTGATTCCCATCTGCTTAAGCAGCTCATGCATCTCATACTTCTGATCTAGCTTGAACTTTGGAAAGAAAACTTCCATGTTTCTGTGGTACGAGAACAGATAATGGTGAAATGTAGACAAAGCCATAGTCTATGGACACCAAAAAGGTCACAATTTTTGTTCTTTAAGATTGTTTCCATTAATGAGTCTTTCAGTTGACTATGAAGTTCATGCCATTCTTTTACAATTTCCTATTTCAGGGAAAATATTTCTAGCTTATCAAATAGTACTTCAGCTTCAGGGAACGAGTTTTATTCCTCAGCCAATGACTCACATTCTCTTTAGCAAAGTACTTATGTGTTCATTTCCCTATGTTTTAAAAACAACCTGAGATAACAGCTGCTTTCAGCAATCCTGCGGACTCCTGGATGATGACTGTTTTCAGCTCCTGGATTCTGCAGACCCAAGGAGTCTGGGGATGGATGGGAAGGGGAACAAAGAAAACTTTAAACCTCTCCCCATCTTTAGCCAGAGAAACTCTGATACCATCTATTTTGTATACTGGAGTCCTCCTTTGAAAATATGTTGCTTGGAAAGATGAGTTCTGTGGCTCAAAAAAAGAAAATAATTGAGGACATGACGTATGTTGAAGATTAATTTATAAAGTTATTCATTCAGCAAACATTTCTTGAGGGCTTATGATGTTTGGGGTTCTTTGTTAGGTGCTAAGATATGAAGAAAAATGAAAGAAGAATAATGAAGATAAAACTAACCCCAGAGACCTTTAGCTGGACTCGTCTCTGCCAAAATCTGAGTCACGGGATTCAGAAGCCATAGCCATGGAATTTATATTACAGCCATTTTCATTGTACTCCAATAGGTGTATTAACTTACTGGGCAGACATTTGAGTGCCCACTCTGCTTTCTGTTCCTCTCCTCTCTATGTACAGACCCCAACCCTGTCATGCGTCTAGATTCTAGTTCTATGCTAATGACTGAATTTATATCTCCGGCCTGGACCTCACCCTAGACTCCAGATCCACCTGTCGTCTTGACATCTCAACTTGGATGTCTAATAGATATTTCTGATCTAAGTGTTTAAGACTGAACTTCTGCACTTACCCCAGAACTGTTCCTCCCCATTTCAGTAAATGGCAAATCTGTCCTTCCAGTTGCTAAGGCCAAAAACTTTGCAATCACCTTTGACACCTCTCTCACCCACATGCAGTCCGTTAGCAGATCCTGCCAACTCTCACTTCCTGATAGATCCAGAATCCAGCAACTTCTCATCACTTCCACTACCACTACCAACACCGCAGTCCAGGTAGGAGCATCTCTACCTGGATTGCTAGTAACCTTCTAACCAGTCTCCCTTGCTTCCATCCTTACCCCCTAGTATCTTTTATCAACACAGGAGCTTATGTGATCCTTTAAAAACAGAAGTCAAATCAGGTTGCTCCTCTTCTCAGAACCATCCAGTGGCTTGCTGCCTCTCCCAGGAAAAGCCCAAGTCTTTTCTGGGGACTGTAAGGTGGGATCCTGGTGACTGGGCCCCTGGTTCCACTCTGACCTCATCTCCAACTGCTGAAGCTACACTTGCCTCCTTGCTCTTCTTCATACCCACCAGGTACACTCCCATCCCAGAACTTGTACGATTCTGCCTGTAACATAACATTTCTCTCCCCGAATATATCCACATGGTTTATCCTTCATCTTCAGATGTTTGCTTACTGTTACCTTCTTGGAGAGGCCTTCCTTAACCTCCATCTGCATCCTGATGATGCTCCCTGTTCCCTTCCCTGCATTACTACATATTTTTAATTTGTTCTTTGTCTTCCTTCAATAGAATGTAAGCTCCATGAGGGCAGACTAATTTTTCCTGTTTTGTTTGCTGATGAATTCCTGGCATCACACTTTTATCACAGTAGCAGAACGTGAAATATTGGTGGACTCAATGAATGAATCAGCCAGGCACTCTGTGACGTATGTTGGGGATAGAGTGGGAAAAAAGACAAATGCTGCCCTGCCCTCAGGAAGCTTATAGCTCACTGGAGGAGATGGGCATTAAACCACAGTGCATTCAACGAAATTCTGCTGAGTGTTTGCAAGTATGGAAAGGTAGAGTTTGTATAGGATGTGGGCAAGAGTTGTACCTGGTTTTCATGTTTCTGAGCCATGTCTCCACCAAGTCTGTGGTCAGGTAGTCTTCAAGAGTGAGGTGGTCACCCATTTTCTCCATGAGGACCACCAGCATGGTGGCATTTCCTTGGTAGGGCAGTTTGAGGACATGACAATGAAAATTCTTGTCAAAGGTGGAGGCAAACTTGCCTGCACCATACATCATGGGCACCTTAATGGTCTTGTACTTGTCTAGGTGGAAAGTGTCGGCTTCAGTGAAGACAGGGTCAAATGGGGTCAGCCATTTCCCTGAACAAGTGAGAGAAGAACTCATTGCAGAAATCCCCTCTTTGAAAAGCATTGTTCTTGCTCAAATAATAAAGAGGGAACCTTCTATCTCACTTCTCATTCCAAGGCGTTCCCTAATTGGCTTTGCTTTTCCACAGCTCAGGCAGGCAAAATAAATTTCCCCAAAATAGCTTTTCCCCGGCCTCTAGCCCAGCTAACAAAATACAGCTCCACTTGCAGGCCCTATTGGGAATCGCACACAAAAGCAGGGAAATGTTTCCTAACAACCCCTGGCTTCCCTCATTGTCCTGGACCTGAACAAAATCCAGTCTTTCCCTCATAGTTGGCTCCAGCTTAGAGAAAAGCCTTTGCCTGGCACCTCTGACTGCCACTTTTGTCTCATTCACACCAGGCACAAGCACATGCAGAGTCCAAGGTGGCAGGAGTGACACTTCTCACTTACCCACTGTTTAATGTGGTTCTGAGAGAAGGCCCCACAATGCAGAGGCCACCAGCAGGCAGGTACATGACTCTCCACACAAATGTCTGCCCTGGGGGTGTGGCCTGGCTGGTTGTAAAGTGGCTTCCCCTGCCGGGGCTTTGGAAGTCTGGTGCCAGCTCTGCGAAAGTGGCATCCAGCCCATATCTAGTACCCCATTAGGGAGGCAGGGCTGGACAGAACCTAGGATCAGGAGGTCAGGAGGTTCTTGTTTGGGTTTTGCCTCTGCCACTTATTGTGTGACCTTGATCAGGCTAACCTCTCTGAGCTGCTTTGATCTTTAGAAAGGAGACAACAACTCCTGCTCTACCTGCTGATTGACAGTTAGGAAGAACAAGTAAACCATAGATACTCAGTGTCTGCTATGTGCCAAGTCCATCTGGGCACTTTACATTCATTGTCTCATTTAACCTCTAACTCTATAGTAGGTGGAGTGTCGCTATTTCCTATAATAAGAATCTAAGGGCAGAGAGCTGGTCAAAAAAGTAAAAATGAAGGAGCAATGATTCACTTCTAAATCCCCCAGATAATCCCCCCACCTCCCTCTTTTTGGAATGACCCTGTGCTTCTACACATCAGAGGGGAGCTGTGTAGAGTGCTTTGAAAATTATAAGGACTACCAGCACATAGGATGCCAGGGCAGGACCTCAAGTGACTGTTCAATATGTGTATCAACCTGTATTTGAAACCTGAAAACACATTCATAGAAAATCATTTAGCGTTAACCATATGCTGGCCTAACGGAAGGAAAGGGAGAGACAGTTGTAGGACCCTGTGGCCTTGGGAGAGCAGAATATTATCAAAATACCTTTGAACAAGATGTAATCCACAAGAATTGATTTGGTTTCAGGATAAATCTCGTCAAACAGTTTGGGAATTTTCCCCCGAGTCTCTTTGTTAATGTAATGATTCATGAGCCTTTTGGCCTGTGAGGCATTGTGAAAATTCATAAGCACACACTCTGTATCAAAATACCTCTTGGATAAATTGAGGAAGAGCTCTTTGACATCAAAATCCTTGTGGATGAAGGCAAAACTCCCCTGTGTGAGGCCCAGTTCCAAGTTGTGGGAGAGGGTCTCTCTGAGTCCCTTAAAGAGGGAGGGCAGGAGCCCCGGCTTGGTGGTGTTCAGGGCCTGCAAGTGGAGCCCTGTCTTGATCTGGGCTTTGGTCAGCCCTGTGGCCCCCAGCATCAAGCCTGCCATGGCCAAGGACACGCCAAATGGAGAGAAGACCATGTTGCCATCATGCCTCATGGAGATCTTTCGCAGCAGGCTGAATCCGAAGTTTGAAGTCTCCTTGGCAAGCTGCTGCCCACTAGCTATCAGCCAGGCTTTCTCCTCCTCACTGGCCTTCTCGCTGGCCGCCTCCTCATCCTCCTCTTCCTCCCTGGGAGCCTGCACTACCCCGCTGGTCTGGTTCTGAGGGGCCGGGGCCTCTGGCGACTGAGGACTGGGGGCCAAGCCGGGTACCAACCACACCTGTGCCAGGAGGACAGAGAGCAGGAGGCTTGGCACCACCTTCATGTGGTCAGCTGCAGAGGCCAAGGAGTGCCTCCCTTCAGCTGCAAGACTTCCTGTGGAGAGAAGAGGATAGAGGTGGTTTTAATGCCTCCTAAAGTGTCTTAGTGGATAGTAAAAGCTTCTTCAGGGACCCTGCCTCCTTCCTGTGGCTCAAGTAGGTTAGCCCTGTCCCAGGGAGACCTGAAGCAAGTGTGGGTGACATTTGCTCACCCAATGAGGGGACATTATTTCACAGAGCAAAACCTCCTCTAGTTCCCATTCCCTGCCCAGCTGTCAGGCAGCTCTCGGTCCTGACCCCTTTTTTATTCATCCCATCTCCTTCCTGAGGGCTAGGGCAAGAGACCCCGCTCTGGGAGCAGGAGGCAGCACAGAAGGTGGGGGTCTGAGCAGGTGGAATCAGGGGTCCTCACACACCTTTCCCTGATCTGCTTCGTTCATTGCCCTGACCCTCCGGCCATCAGGTTGCCCATCCAGATGGGTGGCCAGCCTTGCCCTGTGCCCTGTTTGGCTGGGGATTGGAGTGCCTGCATGCCTGTTAGGCAAGGAAGGGGGAAAGTATTGGAGCTTCCCTGGATTTTTGATCAAAATTCTCTTCGCACTGCACCTCTGCCACACAGTTCCTTGGAGGTCTTCCTTCCTTCCTATAGCTGCGGCTCCCAGGTAGCAGGAGGCCCCGCAATTCATACAACCTACTGCTGGGCTCCCTCCACTGTGGCCTCATAGAGCCCTCACAGCCACCTGGGCTGCCTGCCGGCTCTCACTGCCCCCGGCTGCACAGCGTGGGAGCCACACTTCCTCACCATTCGCTGTCCCCTTCTCTGTTGCCTTTTAGGCTCCCTCCACATCCTTGGACACAGAGCCTGGCTCCCGAACACTTGCGTGATTTCCATCCAAATACATGGCTTGGGGCTGGGCTGGGCCACCTGGCTGTGTCCCAACTCAGTTCTGGTGTTCAGCCACACTGCAGGCCTGATCCCAGAGGCTGACTGAGCAGGACCCCCAGGACACCTGCCCTCCCTCATCCTCTCTCTGGGCCCACTGCCCTGGGAGGGTCTGCATGGGGTCGGCCACCCAGCCCAGTGAGCGCAGGGTGGATGCTGCGGGCCTCATGAGAGTTCCCATCTGCAGAGACCCTTATTCTTGACCAAGGTCACCTGCAGCAAAATGTGACAGGCGGGGAACTCCCAGGCGTCTTCTCCCTGATGCAGGGACTGAGTCCTTATCTATGCGTGGGATAAAACCGCCTCCAGCGCCAGGGCCCAGCATGTTGCTCCTTGTTTAGGCTGAATGGCAACCCAGAATTCAGGGCCTCACTCTGCAGTCTGAACGGCACTCCCCTCTGCCTTAAAGAAGCAGTGAAATACTTCCACTGTGTTTCCCAAAGGACACTGTTGAGGAAACTCTTTTTGACTCTAAATGGCAAGACTGTGTTCAATAGGTCACTCAACTATTGTAAATGTTGGGGAAATAGCTCTTTCAGTGTAAACGCAGCCCAGTTTCATGCTTTTATTGTTATGGATTGAATGTGTTCCCCCAGAATTCATAAGTTGAAGCCCTAACCCCCATTGTGATTGCAGTAGAGTTGAGGCCCTTGGGAGGTGATTAGGTTTGGGATGAGGTCATGAGGGCAAGGCTCCTGTGATAGCAGTAGTGCTGTTATAAGAAGAAGAGAGACCAGACTTCCCCTCTGCACCTCCTTGCCATGGGAGGACATGGGTGGCCATCTGCAAGCCAAGAAGACAGCCCTCCAGAATCCGGCCACACTGGCACCCTGACTTGGACTTTCAGCCTCCAAAACTGTGAAAAATCAATGGCTGTTGGAGCCACCCAGTCTGTGGTGTTTTGTTAGAGGAGCCTGAGCTAAGACGATTATGTGGCATCATTTAATGCTACTTTCTACATTAAGACCACACAGAATACTCCTGAATTCAAGGTTAGTTCTCCCTGTCACAGTGGTCGGGAAATTAGCCCAGCACGCCAACCAGATGTCACCGCTTCCAAATGCTGAGTCTTACCTTCCTGTTCTTGAAGCTTGTCCTACAGTCTGCAGAATGGTAGCCCAGTAATTCCTGGGCGCTCCTGAACAGGTATCCCCTAAGGTCTTTGTAAGGTCTTTGCTCATCTACCCAACCCTTCGAAGTCTAGGCCAGGAGTTCAGGGGGCGCTCCTGGACTAGGACACCATCCAGCATGGTGAGGACGCACCTTCCTAGACAGAGCCCGGGCAGTAAGGAACCACCAGCTCACCCGCCACTTCTCAGCCCCGGGAGAGCACACACCCCCTCCTCCCCTCAGCCCTGGGAAGGGGAGCCCCGCTTACTCCGGCAGTGAGTTGTGGTGGGTGAAATACCGAGCCTTTCAAGCCTCTTTCCCTTGGCCTCCTTCCTGCAGAGGATCCCCTTGTGTCTATAATTCACCTCTCACCCCACTCCAGCTCCTGGTCTGTATGTGTAGTCCCCATGGAGTGCAGGATTGAGGCCTTTGCACTGCTCAGCCATGCAGCCCTCACGTTGGAGCCCACCCAGAGATGATACCATCTCTCCCGGTCCCTCCCTGATTAGACTCATTGAAGGTCTCCTGTAACCCACTACCTCTTACCAGTGTGTGGCCTTGGGTCCTGGAAATGTCCTTCATTCAGAGCAGAAACCAAAGCTTCAGCTTTGCAGCCCAGAACCTTCAGCAAATATTTGCTATTCCAAAGTATGATTCCCTGTGGGACGGTTACTGATTAACATCCTGCTTGTGATGGTGGAGTTTCTGGAAAACCAAAGACCAAGTGGGAGGCTTCCCATACTCCCCAGCTCCTCCTGTAACTCAGAATACGACCCAAATCCCATCGCGAGAGCTTCTGCCTTGCAACTCAAGGCTTCGCCCCAGTAAGATTCAGCTCCTTCTGGGTGGCACGTTGGGGATTTCTCTTGAGCTGTTCTGGGTGCTGAACACCTCGAGAAAGAAGGCACTGGGGGATCCCGTGTATGCTTCCTGAGTCCCCAACCCAGTACTGGACACTGTGGGGATGTCGGTTTGGGGGGCACAGCAGAGATGTTCAGGACCTGCTCCCTCAGCCCTCAAGTCAGTCCAGTGTGGGAAGCAGACAGGTAAATCACTACTTAGAGTACATAGCTCCTTTCAAGGTAAATTTCCTGCTTTGCAATGTTTCTGTACTTGAGACTGAATCCTTGGGTACTCAGAGTTGAGGCTGGTGGAGACCCTTTATGGGAAAATGTCTCAGACTTCGCAGACTCTCTTTTTAAAAATATATAAATAAATATTTTGTTATGTGCCCCTTACTACTACCCTTGAAGTGAAATGTATAGCTAACATAACCTACCCACAAAATTAAAAAAAACAATGCTGTAACGATAATGTGGAGGCATAATAAAAGAGAATAATGTGTCCCTGAATATGGCAGTGCTGTGGTCTAAGGGCCTGGGCAGGTGCAGTGAAGCCACCCAATATGGAGCCCGCAGGAGGCCGCATGTAAGATGCTCACTGCTGGCCAGTCAACACGACAACCAATGTTACTACCAGGGATAGAGTTTTCAAAATGGTAAATAATGCTTGGTAAAGTTTCAAACAAACAAAATACAGATCTTTCCCTGATTTACATGGTCATTGTCTTCACAGAAAATGCAGTGTGTAGTAAAACCTTGGATAAATATTGTATTTTTATATGAAACAAAGCAGCCCCAGGACTGAGATTCTAGGCTCAGATAATGCCACGTGAACTTGAGGTGGACATGTGAGTCCTGGGGGACCTGGCGGCCTCTTCATCGTGGGAGACTGCCCTGCGTGTTCTGGTATGTCTGGCATTGCTCACCCTCAATCCTTAAATGCTAGTAGTACTCCCCACAAACGTTTGTGAAGAGCAGTAGTATCCCAACAAGTTTCCAGGGTGTTCCTTTTGGGCAGTACCTGCTCTGTTGATAGGCAGTTCTTTAAGAGGTGAAAGTGAGGGTGTAGAGGGGCCAGGCTGGACTCAGGTGCCATGCATATGAGCCAGCGTTGGCCTGCCCATCCAGGTCGAGCTCTGCAGCTGAGGGATTGTGGATTCACAAAAAGCAGGAGCTGCTTCCTCCAGGCTTGGGAAGGTGTCTGCTTTGCTAAATGTCTGAGCGGAGCTAGCGAGTGTGCAGATCTTAGGGCACAGGGCTTTATTTATTTATTTATTTATTTATTTATTTATTTATTTATTTTGAGATGGAGTCTTGCCCTGTCACCCAGTCTGGAATGCAATGGCATGATTTCGGCTCACTGTAACCTCCGCCTCCTGGGTTCAAATGATTCTCCTGCCCCAGCCTCCCGAGTAACTGGGATTACAGGTGCCCGCCACTATGCCTAGCTAATTTTTGTATTTTTAGTAGAGACGAGGTTTCACCATGTTGGCCAGGCTGGTCACGAACTCCTGACCTTCTAATCCACCTGCCTCTGCCTCCCAAAGTGCTGGGATTACAGAGGCATGAGCCACTGCGTCCGGCCAGGGCACAGGGTTTCAGAAATGGATCCTTACAAACGAAGGCAGCAGAGTATACTGGAAAAATTGTGAAGACTTCAACCAGGCCATTGCCTCCTGCCCTGGTGTGAATCTGAGGTCCTCCGCTCCCAATTCCTAGCTGCTGGGATGTAAGTTAACCTCACTGAACCGGCCTTTCTTCCTCTGTTAAATGGCCAGAACTCAGACTCTGTCCTATGAATATCTCAGCAGCACCAAGGAACCAGGAAGTGCGTGGACGATCTTGCTCCTAAGGCTGTGAGCCCTGGACCCCAGGGTGTGGCTCAGAAGACCCCCTCCTTCAGCGACGACATTATTCCTGTACACCTCCCAGCAAGGGAGCCAACCACTCTTTGACCTTTAGCCCTCCAGTTAGATGGGAAAGTGAGAAAACTCAGTGCATAGAACTGTAGCCTGAGCTCTTTCACCAGCAGCATGACCCTGAGCAAGCTACCTAACCTCTCTTAGCCTCAGTTTCCCAATCTATAAAATGGGGCTCCCCAGGCTGAGCCATTAGGACTTCTGGAAGGATGAACTGAAGTGGTGCTTGTGGAGTTTAGTACCTCACCTGGTAGGAAGGAAGTGCTACAGGAATGGCATTTGTTGCATAATTTTAGAGCCAGACTGAACCTCAGAAGTAAGTAACCCTGTCTCCAGGCTTTGATTTTACAAAGGAAGATATTCAGGCCCCACCATGAATGCCTTTCCTGTTAGAGTTAAAGCAGGCTGTCTGACTTCTAGTTGTTATGAACTTTAGCTTCTCACACTCCTTGGCCAAAAACGATTGGGAAAGCTCTGACGGGAAGGCCTCTGGTGACCCAGATAAACTCACAGGTGATGTAGAACCTTTCCTGGAACTCCCCTCGGGCAGGAGGCACAGCTTCTGAAAGCCACTCTTCAGGGTGACATCGAGGGGCTTCTAAGGCAAATCTGTCCAGAGACCTACAGGGGTAAACATCTGAAAAACAAGTGTTAAGGCAGTCCTGTGAGACCAAAAGCAGACTCCAGGAAACAACGAGAGAACTGCAAGAGTTTACTTTGTGTGGATCCTATGAAGCGGGTGCTTGGGTAGGTGGGTAGGAAAGGAAACCGGTCTATGTTACCCCTTGATATGATCCGGCTGTGTCCCCACCCAAATCTCATCTTGAATGGTAGCTTCCATAATTGCCACGTGTTGTGGGAGGGACCCAGTGGGAGATCACTGAATCACGGAGGTGATTCCCCCATACTGTTCCCGTGGTAGTGGGTAAGTCTTATGAGATCTGATGGTTTTATAAGGGGAAACTCCTTTCGCTTGGCTCTCATTCTCCCTCTTGCCTGCTGCCATGTAAGACCGTAAGACCTGCCTTTCACCTTCTGCCATGATTCTAAGTCCTCTCCAACCATGTGGAATGGTGAGTCCATTAAACCTCTTTTTCTTTATAAATTACCCAGTCTTGGGTATGTCTTTATTAGCAATGTAAAAATGGACTAATATACCCTAAATATGCATTTCTGATATAAAAATTATTTTTGAACTGAAGGTAATTAAGCAGCAAATGGAGAAAAAGTTTTCTCTATCTTCCCCCCTTTCTTCCTAGACAGATAAAAATTCCCCTTTACTGGACATGACTCTAGACTCTTATCAACCCAGAGATGGCATCAGAGGACTATGCAAACAAGGTTTCCTCCCATATGTTTACCTTCCATGATTTCCTGCCCTTGGAAGCATAAAACCACTTCCCTTGTCCCGTCCCATGATTTTCCTACTAATTTATTGCTCTTTATTAAAGATAAGTGGAGTTCTAAGGCACCATTTTGAGTTGCTTTTTATACAGGTTTCTCCTGTGTGAAGTGCATGGCCCATGTTATAAACTGATTTTTCTCTTGTCTGTCTTTTGTTACAGGAGTCCATCCCAACAAAGAACTAAGATGGGAAGAGGTCAAGTTTAGCCTTCCCCTACAGTAGTAGAGAGGTAGGAAAAAAAGGGCTTTCCAAGTCCTTGCAACATACACACGCACATGCACATGCACGCACAGGTGCAAATTTCTCGCTGATTTCCAGACATCCCTTCTGCCTCGAACTTTAAAGACATCTTCCCATTGTGTTATGGCTTATGTGAGTTATTCTTTTTAAACTTCTAATTTAGAAATAACTTTAAACTTACAAAAATTTGCAAAAATCATGTTTTTGCCATCTACCCTTCACTCAGCTTCCACAAATATGAACATATCATATGACTATAGTACATAACCACAGTGTATTAGTCCATTTTCATGCCACTGATAAAGACATACCCGAGACTGGGAAGAAAAAGAGGTTTAAATGCACTTACAGCTCCACATGACTGGGGAGGCCTCAGAATCATGGTGGGAGGCATGCTTACAAGGCACTGCTTACATGGTGGCGGCAAGAGAAAATGAGGAAGATGCAAAAGCAGAAACCCCCAATAAAGGCATCATATCTTGTGAGACTTATTCACTATCACAAGAACAGTATGGGGAACCACCCCCATGATTTAAATTATCTCCCACTGGGTCCCTCCCACAACATATGGGAATTATGGAAGTACAATTCAAGATGAGATTTGGGTGGGGACACAGAATCAAACCATATCATTCCACCTCTGGCCCTGCCAAATCTCATGTCCTCACATTTCAAAACCAATCATGCCTTCTCAACAGTCCCCCAAAGTCTTAACTCATTTCAGCATTAACCCAAAAGTCCACAATCCGAAGTCTCACCCGAGATAAGGCAAGTCCCTTCTGCCTATGAGCCTGTAAAATCAAAAGCAAGCTAGTTACTGCCTAGATACAATGGGGGTACAGGTATTGGGTAAATACAGCTGTTCCAAATGGGAGAAGTTGGCCTAAACAAAGTGGTTACAGGGCTCCTGCAAGTCTGAAATCCAGCAGGTCAGTCAAATTTTAAAGCTCAAAAATGATCTCCTTTGGCTCCAGGTCTCACATCCAGGTCACACTGATGCAAAAGATAGGTTCCCTTGGTCTTGGGTGGCTCTGCCCCTGTGGCTTTGCAGGGCACAGCCTCCCTCCCCGCTGCTTTCACGGGCTGGCGTTGAGTGTCTGTGACTTCTCCAGATAAATGGTGCAAGCTGTTGGTGGATCTCCCATTCTGCGGTCTGGAGGACAGTGGCCCTCTTCTCACAGCTCCACTACACAGTGCCCCCATAGAGATTCTGTGTTGGGGGGCTCCAACCCCACATTTTCCTTCTGCATTGCCCTAGCAGAGGTTCTCCATGAGCATCCCTCCCCTGTAGCAAACTTCTGTCTGGGCATCCAAGCGTTTCCATGCATGTTCTGAAATTGAGGCAGACGTTCCCAAACCCTAATTCTTGATTTCTGTGCACAAGTTCTACCACATGGAAGCTGCCAAGGCTTGGGGCTTGCACCCTCTGAAGCCATGGCCTGACTCTACGTTGGTTTCTTTCAGCCCTGGCTGGAATGGCTAGAACACAGGGCACCAAGTCTCTAGGCTGCACACAGTACGGGGACCCTGAACCCAGCCTATGAAACCATTTTCTCCTAGACCTCTGGGCCTGTGATGGGAGGGGCTGCTGTGAAGACTTCTGACATGCCCTGGAGACATTTTCCCCATTGTCTTGGGGATTAACATTCAGCTCCTCATTACGTATGCAATTTTCTGCAGCCAGCATAAATTTCTCCTCAGAAAATGGGTTTTTCTTTTCTATCACATTATCAGGCTGCAGATTTTCCAAACTTTTATGCTCTGCTTCCCTTATAAAACTGAACGCCTTTAACAGCACCCAAGTCGCATCTTGAGTGCTTTGCTGTTTAGAAATTTCTTCTGCCAGATACCCTAAATCATCTCTTTCAAGTTCGAATTTCCAGAAATCTCTAGGGCAGGGGAAAAGTGCCACCAATCTCTTTGCTAAAACATAACAAGAGTCACCTTTGCTCCAGTTCCCAACAAATTCCTCATCTCCATCTGAGACCACCTCAGCCTGGACCTTATTGTCCATATCGCTTTCAGGCTTTTGGTCAAAGCCATTCAGCAAGTCTCTAGGAAGTTCCAAACTTTCCCACATTTTCCTGTCTTCTTCTGAGCCCTCCAAACTGTTCCAACCTTTGCCTGTTACCCAGTTCCAAAGTTGCTTCCACATTTTTGGGTATCTGTTCAGCAATGCCCCACTCTACTGGTACCAATTTACTTCTTTAGTCTGTTTTCACGCTGCTGACAAAGACAAACCCAAGACTGGGAAGAAAAAGTGGTTTAATTGGACTTACAGTTCCACATGACTGGGGAGGCCTCCGAATCATGGTGGGAGGTGAAAGACACTTCTTACATAGTGGTGGCAAGAGAAAATGAGGAAGACGCAAAAGTGGAAACCCCTGATAAATCCATCAGCTCTCATGCGACTTTTTCACTATCGGAACAGTATGGAGGAAACTGCCCCCGTGATTCAAATTATCTCTAACCAGGTTCCTCCCACAACGTGTGGGAATTATGGGAGTGCAATTTAAGATAAGATTTGGGTGGGAACACAGAGCCAAACCATATCACATAGTATAATGGTCAAAACCAGGAAATTACAGTGATTCTGTATATCGTCATTATTCAAACTTTTTTCAGTTGTCCTACTAATATCCTTTTTTCTTGTACAGGGTCCAGTCCAGGAACGCATGTTGCATTGGGCTGTCACATTGCTTCATTCTCCTTGAGTCTGGCACAGCTTCTCAGGTTTTGTCTTTCTTGACCTATGACCTTTTGAAGAATACTGGCTAGATATTTTGTAGAATGTCTTTCAATTTGGAATTTTCTGATATTTTATCATGTCAACTTTAGGTTGCACATGCTGAGCACAAATATGGCAGAGGTAATATGCCTTTCTTTGTATATCATTTCAGCTGCCTGGCATAATTTCTGATGAGAAATCAATCCTTATTTTTATCTTTGTGCCTTGTATGTAATATATCCTTTTTTTCTAGCTGCTTTTAAGATTTTTCTCTTTATCCTTAGTTTTAAGGAATTTGATTATTAAAATTGATTTTTAATTATTGATTAGAAGAGCACCTTGGCTGGTGTTCTTTCTCCTGCTTTGGGCTTGTTGAATTTCTTAGAACTGTGAATTTATAGTTTTCTTCATGTTTAGAAAATAATTTAGCCATTATTTCTTAAAATATTTTCCTGTCCCCTGAACTGTCCCCTTCCTGGGATTCCAATTTCAGGTGATAATGTAATGGTGAAGGCTTAGGTCATGTGTAGTTTTATGTGCACTACTGCTGATTTTATAGCTTGTTGGGGTGATGTGTAAGAAATATTCATGCAGCTACCATTATCCTAGGGTCAATCAGAATTTTATGACTTACAGAAGAAATTAGCTATTTAAGGATGTGAATGGCAAGATTTTTGGTACTTTGTCATTTGCCTTTTAAATTTGATTATACTTTTAAAAATGTTTATGTAGTTGAATGTATCTATCTTTAGTCATTTCTGGATTTATAGCATTAAGTCTTTCTCATTATGAGATTATTTTTAAAACATTCATTATATCCTTCTTATTTTAGAATTTCAATTTATGTCTAAATCTTTGATCTATCAGGAATTGATCCTGGTGTAAGGATGACAGTGATTCTAATTTACACTGTTTTTCAGCTGGCTACCTGATTGTCCCCAACCAAGCATTTTAAATAAATGTTTTAACACAATTTGTTTGCCTCATTTATTTGAGATGCCACCTTTTTTTTTTTTTTTTTTTTAGGAAAGTCTCATTCTGGCACCCAGGCTGGAGTGCAGTGGCATGATCTCAGCTCATTTCAAGCTCTGCCTCCTGGGTTCAAGCAATTCTTATGCCTCAGCCTCCTGAGTAGCTGGGGCTACAGGCACGTGCCATCCTGCCTGGCTAATTTTTTTGCATTTTTAGTAGAGACAGGGTTTCACCATGTTGGCCAGGCTGGTCTCGAACTCCTGACCTCAACTGATCCACCCACCTCAGCCTCCCAAAGTGCTGGGATTACAGGTGTGAGCCACTGTGCCTGGCCTGAAATGCCACTTTTGGTTTAAAAATGAAAATGGTTTAAAAGTGAACGATGTAAAAAGCATACTAAAAACAAAAACAAAAACAAAAAAACGAATAAGATGAATTCAATTACTCACCAAACAGAAACAGTGTTCCTGGTGCTGTAGGGGTTAGGATCATATTAGCTCAGTGTTAGGGCAACTACCATAAGATGGCCCAACCCCAGTCTCTACCTGGGGTTTTGCTTCAGTGCGTGTTGCTTTTGCAATAAGAAAGGAAAACCAATGAATGTTGGAACTGATTCTGTGTTACTCTGTTTTCACACTGCCGTAAAGATACTACCTCAGACTGAGTAATTTATAAACAAAGGAGGTTTAATTGACTAATGGCTGGCGAGGCCTCAGAAAACTTACAGTCATGGTGGAAGGAGAAGCAGACACGTCTTACTGGCAGCAGGTGAGAGAGAGAGTGTGTACAGGAGGAAATGTCAAACAATTATAAAACCATCAGATCTCATGAGAACTCTCACTATCATGAGAACAGCATGGGGGAAACCACCCCCATGATCCAATCACCTCCCTCCCTGGACACGTGGGGATTACAGGCTTCCCCCTCCACATGTGAGGATTACAATTTGAGATGAAATTTGGGTGGGGACACAGAGCCAGACCATATCACACACATCTGCTAAGTCTCCTCCTGTCTTTCTGGAGCAAGACTCCGCTGTTCACCCACAACAGGCTTCCAGCGTCAGCTGCTCTGGTGGGTGCCCAGAAATGTCCAACACCCCCCTCAGCCTCCAGGAAACCTTAAAGACGAGAAACCTTAAAAGACTTTCAGTATCTTACCTCTCATGGACCTGGTTGGGTTTCTGTCTCTTTCCCACAAAACTTCCTGCACTGCCCTGACCCCTAACACTCGTGACAGATTAAAGATGCCACGTTCGTCTGCACTTGTCAGGGCTGTTAAATCAAGGTTAGCCTAATGTGACCTCCTTACACATTTTAAATTTGGCCTAAAGGTTTCTCAGTACCTCATGAACTATAGCAAGTGGAGAGATAAACAGATCATAGCCTACACTTGTGCCAGTCACCGAGTTTTGGCTGATCAAATGTAACCAAATAAGACAAACACAAACCTATACCCAATCCAGCTGTTTCTGTTCCTCACTTCTGTTTTCTGTACATCACTTTCCTTTTTCTGTCCATAAATCTTCTTCCACCACGTGGCTGCCCTGGAGTCTCACAGCTGATGAGGCTGTCTGATTTGTGAATCATTCATTGCTCATTTATACTTTAGATTTAGTTCAGCTGAAGTTTGTCTTGTATCAGGGAAGAGGGGAGGGTTTGTTGGCCAGAGGAGTTGCTCCTCCTGTGGCCGTACCAGGTGTTATGACCTGAATGTTTGTGTCTCCCCAAATTGATACATTAGAATCAAATCCCAAAGGTGATGGTGTTAGAGTTGGAGCTTCTGGGAGGTGATTAGGTCCTGGGTAAAACTCTCATGAATGGGATTAGGACCCTTATAAAAGAGGCCCCAGAGAGCTTTCTCTGCTCTTTCTGCCTTGTGAGGACACAGCCAGAAGGTGCCACCCCTGAACCTGGAACCGACCTTCCCCAAAACCCAACCAGGCTGGCTTCTGATCTCAGACTTCCAGCCTCCAGAACTATGAGAAATGCATTTCTGTTGTTCATAAACCTGTGGTGCTTTGTTATGGCAGCCCACACAGATGAAGACTCCAGGCCCGGGGATTTGCAAACACCACTTTATCACGGTAACCTCCAGAACCCCCCTGCCCTTCCCTTTAACCACGCTCGTCATCAGAGTTGCAATGACATTTATTACAAGATGCGTAAAGGTAGACACAACTCTGGTTGGAGGGAGAACTTGGAGGAGATTGGGGGGAACCTCCCACTCTCCAAAACATTTCCGTGGTGTCCCTGGTGCCCAAAGTCAGATAGTGCTGAGGCTCTGGGTGAGCAGTCTCTTACGCTGGGTTCACAACCCTGGCCAGGAAAAGGCTGCTCCAGGTGAAGTGGTCGAAGACCATGATGATGAAGGGCTGGTTGAAACGCAGGATGATAGGCTTGGACGTCAGGTTTAGGCTGACCCCAGTGGAGCCAGCTGTGTCCACACCCTCCTCACTGAGTTGCAGCACAGCTTTGTGGACCACCTGTTAGGTACAGAACGAAGATGGGTGGTGAGACTTGCTGTGTGTTCTCGTTTTCCTGCCTCATTGCTGGGACCCTTCATGTCCTTGGTTTTAGGAAGGTGAATCCAGGCTCAGAGAAGGTCACTTGCTGGATTCTTATCCAAGTGGCAGCCCCAGGATGATACAGCCCAAGTCTGTCCACCTCCAGAACCCGGGCTACACCTACACTTCCTATCAAACGGGCAGGTTGGGCCAATCACATGGAGATCAGAGGTCTCATGGCTTGAACTGGGCTTCACTGTCCATGTTGGGTGCTTCTTACTGCCCTGGGGTAGCAGAGGGAGATCTTGTTCCCTTTCCACTCTGCTGGGTAAATACTAGGGTTCGAGTTATGGAAAGTGCCTATGGCTGTTCTGTTTAGGAAAGCTGAAGCAGAATCTAAAAATGTAAATCTTTGACTGTTGATATGTCCTTGTTGTGATCCAAATTAGGAGGAGTTCTAAAGTCAGCAAAACATCTGCCTAGCTTGTATCAAAAGACTCTGGCGGCTCATAACCTGGCTAATTAAGTAACAGGTGATATTGGTAAGCTCACAACACCCTAAGGGGTGAACTCCCAGTGACTCTTTCCAGCAAGCACACTCAGGCTCTGGTGGCTCTGTGAGTGGCACCCAGACCTAGGAAGAAGCTGAGCTGGGATTGGAACTCTTGCAGTATGTCTTGAGCAGATGAGGTTTTGAGTCAACAGGCCTGAGATCAAACATCAAACTGTTATTTACTAGCTCTGTGACTTTGGGCAAGCTGTATACCCTCCCTGAGCAGGAGATTCCTCCTCTGAGAAATTGAGATAATACCCTCCTTCTGAGGAGGCAGCTGTGTTGACTCAATCCACTCACACAGCATGCATTTTACTGAGCACATATTATCTGCCAGGTACCATGGTGGCCACAAAGTCCTTGTGTCTTGAGGTCAGGGGCCACACATTTGAGTAATGGGGACACACACAGGGCCTACACAGTTTGGGACACATAGTAGGTGTTCAGTAAAAATTTTCTGAATGCATGAATAACAGAACATAAAGCTGAAGCCTTTACATAATTGAATGGATGTGATTGGGCAGAAAGCACAATGTGATCCCAATTAGATATTTGCCACTTTTCCTGTTTCTTTTTGCCAGGGGTAACTCACAGTTCTGCCATGACAACTTGGTTTTCATAGTGCCCCCTCTGTGGGGTCTGGTGGGATGGGTAGGTGCCTGGGCTATGGCCCTCCTGTGTCGATAGCTTCCTGTGTGATCTTGGGGATGTCACGTTTTCTTGCTGAGCCTCCATTTACCTCATGGTGAGACAAGGGGCTTGGACTCGACCTGGGGTTCTCAGCCAGGCACCCAGAGGCTCATTCATGAATGAACTCAGGGCCACTTCCTAGTATTATATTTATATTGTGAATTTTGGAGGGGGGAAGAAAAGGTGGGCTTCCAAGACATTTACCTTTGATGACTTCAGTTGGGCATCCTGGGTGATGCCTGAGAAATTTGCCTGGTTGGTGAACAAGTCTGCAATGCCCATTTCCTCCAGCACATCTCCGAGGTCATAGACTCCAGATATGGTGACCTTCGGAATGTACAGGTCCACCTGGCTGCTCGGGGTAAGCAGACAGAGTTAGACATTCCAGGGCTGGGCCTGGCAGAGGGGAGAGCAGCACCTCTTCTCCTGGACAGGCTCTTATTTCCTCGTGCTCTCCCTCCAGCTCCTGTCCCTGAGCCTGGCTTGCTCTTTGTGGGTAGAAGGGACAGAGCAGGAGGCAGGATCTGTCTCTGCCTCCATGACACAGGCAGCTTTCCCATGGGGTCTCTGAATTGCACGTTCTTAGTTCCTTTGAGCTGATTCCACCTGGGATGCAGCTAGACCATGGAGCATTTAAGACAATAGTCCATAAAGAAGCATTTTTGGTCCCAGGAGAACCCCTGCTAGAAGCAGAGGACTGGAGGGAGTGCCCAGCTGGGAGCAGTGGTCCCTGGCTCCAGCTGTGCCACTAATGCTGTGTGGCCTTAGCCAAGTCCAGCCCCTCTCTGTGCTAATGTCCTCACCCACACACAAAGGTGTTGAACACAGGCTCTCCCAGGGCTGGTGGGTGCTAAAGCTCTGTGATTCTGCAAGAATCTGATTCAGCTGGCAGTTTCTACCGGATGAAGCAGGTGGGGTTTCTAGAAAGGTAAGTGGGGTCACGCTAGGGGTAGCACGGGTATCTATGCTTTTTAACATGTCAAGGCCTTAGTGTTATTTTTAAATTCTTCTTGTGCCTTCTGCCCAGAGGGAGAGCAGATGTCTGAAATACTGAAACCGAGGGGTTTCAGTGAACTCTCACTGGCTCTCTGGGCATATGGGAGGGAAGGCACAAGACCCTCTCCTCACTGAGCAAAAGCAGCCCTGGGTAAGGCCTGGAGACTGGCAACCATCCGTGTGAAGTGGAAGTCATCCTTTTCTGAAGGCGAGGGAGAAGAATCAGAGGCGAATGGGTGTGTACCTTCTCTAGGTGTGGAAATACTAACAGAAAGAAAGGAAGGGAGACCAACTTATCTCAAACACCTGGTCTATGTTCTTTAATTTTTTTGTCTCCTCTTTCTCTCTCTCTCTCTCTCTCTCTCTCGCTCTCTCTCACACACACACACCCACACACACCACACACACACGTGCACACACACATATACACACCTATGAAGTCGGAATCAACATCTTTAATTTCCAGGTTGAGAGATCAACACTTAGAGAGGCTGAAGAAGTCCCCCAAAGTCACACAACTGGGAGGTAACAGAACTGAAAAGACCAGGACTAGTTTTGCCACCTGCCACCTGCTGCGTTGTTGAAAGCTTTCTGAGAGCAAGGTAATGGGGCTTTAAGGTATGTATTATTGATTAATGTTGCTCACATTGAAGTATTTTCGTGAAAAGATTATTTTTGGTGTAAAGAAAGATAGACAGATAGTCCTTCCCATCATTTTCAATGGAGTATGATCTGAAATGCATTGTTTGCATCATGGTACGTTATCACCCCCTTGTGGTACTATGCCTAAATTACAGGTTTTCTTTGGGCAGAAAGGAGGAAGAGATGACAAATGGATCCCTAGCATTGCCCAGATACAGGTTCACACCCACGCATATACGTGTGTACATACACACACACACACACACACACACTGAAGCGTAGGTATGGATGGTTTAAGAACTGTGTCCTCCACATAGCTATAGGGGATTGCACAAAAGCACAGGGCTGACCACATGACTTCCCTACAGGAGAGAAGTCAAATTCCCAGGCACTTCCATGTGCATTCACAGAACTCGATGATCATCTCTAGAAGCACCCAACATCAAACAGCTCTCAGAGGGTATCATTCAAAATGAAAACAATCTGAAACCATAAATCACAAAACCTACATATTAATAAAGTAGTGGAGCTTCCTCCTAGATTATCTACTGCAGAATTTTTAGATCACAAAATTTGTCCAAGCCAAATTTATCTCCTTCATTACTGCTGGCCCTCCATTGTTGGCACTCTGGGCATGGTCCCCTGACTTGGTTGGTGCCATGCCCTCTTCATGCCGGGTCTGAAGGCCACTTCCCACTGGCTGAACTTCCACTCAGGCTCAAGGCAGTTTCAAGGGAAAACAACCTGCTCTGCAGCCCTTCCCCATCCCCTGGGCAGAGTCAGGCATTCCCACCTCCCAGCCAGTGCATGTTACACATCTCTCTCGGTCTCTCTCAGAATTCACACTGTTGAACTCACATCGTTGTACCGCTATTAATTCCAACAGAATCTGTTTTCTGCTCTAGAGTGCATGTCTTTAAGGGCTCTATTTTGTCCTATTCACTACTCCAACCCTTGTGCTTAGCTAGTGCATGGTACATAACAGGTGCTTCCATTTATATGCATTGAATGAATGAGTGAATAAAATGCACATTGAATGAATGAACGAATGAATGAATGAATGAGTGAATGAATGAGTGAGTGAATGAAATGCTGCCTGATCCACCAGCTTTCCTGAGCTACTCTAGATCTACATGCCCACTCCCTCCTCAGCACCCCCTCTGCTTTTGAGTCTGCATCAGCCCACCTGCCACCAGGTTTCATGCTGGTTGGCATTTTCTGACTCTTTTGCACAGACGGAACTTGAATCTCCCTGAGAGTGAGGACCATGTTCTAAAGAACACCTCCTTCCTCCTTCAAGGTGAGGAGCAGGGCTGGGCACTCGCATGACAATAATTTCAATTGCTCTCTAGCTCAGGGGTACTTGGAGGGGAAAATCTCATTTGTTTGTCCATTCATCCATCCAACCATCCACCCATCCATCCACTCACTCATTCATCCATTTACTTATTAATTCATCCATTCATTAACTCATTCTCCATTCACTGACTCACCATTCTATGCACTCACTCACTTATTCATTCATTAATTCACTCACTCATTCGTTCTTCCATCCATTCACTCACCTATCCATTCATTCATTGATTTATTGCTGACTCACATCCTCAGCTGACCTTGCCTGAGTGTCAATCCTGCACCAGCCCCTTGCTTGAGCCTGAGGTCAGAGATAGAGGGAATCCACTGGCTGCTTCTCCTCCTGATTACTGCCTCTTCAGGATATGCAGTCATTGCTTTCTTTCTACTTACTTGCTTATTACCTACTTTAGCCTTGCTTTCTTAGTTGTTTACTGATTGATTGATTGAAGAGTTAGATGCCCTGAGTAGCTTAAGAACCATTCATATAGGTTTTGCATTGGCTCCATGATGAATACAGAGGTCATTTTCACTATATTCCTATGAGGTCTCCTAGGAATCTTTAGGCAGGGCCTGGTTTCAGGTAAGCAAGATGACAAAATGGGTAAGTGTGTAGCTGCGTGGTTGGCAAACTTAGTTTAAGAAAATGCTGCAAAAATATAACAATGCAGAGGGTGTGTATGAACTTCACAGGGAAAGGGGACCTCACTTTGTGAAATGTCCCAAAGTATTTCAGTACTGATGGACAGATCAATAAATTAGTGTGAGCTCCACATCAGAGAACCTTACAGCCTTTGGAGGCCCAGCAGACAGGAACACAATGAGCCCTGGAGGCTGAGTCCAGGGAAGGAAGGATGCCCCGGCATACCCCCTTTTCACCTGCGCCACTTTCTGGGGACATGTGCATTGCAGAAATCAACACGATGGCTGCAGGGCTTACCTGTTGGTCAGGCCTGCGGACCACCTGTTAATCGTGTCCCGGCTCAGTGCAGCGATGACCGTGTTCATCTTCCCCTTGTCTGGAAGGATGAAGAAGACAGTCCCATTGCCCGCATAGTTCAGCTGTACCAGCTGGCAGGGGAGCTCCGAGTCATGAAAGTAACTGATGGTGCTCGACTGGAACATCATGGGCACCTTCACCACAGTCGTCTCGTCCACATAGAAGTTCTCCCCGCTGCTTGCCAGGTCAAAGTGCTGTGTCCATGTGCCTAGGAAGAGGAGGAGACAGGTCTTTAGGGCAGAGGGGAAAACACAGTTCTGGGTCACCTCACGGGCCTGCTATCCAAGTGACACAGTGGCCTTCTGCATGCTTGGAATGTCCTCATTCAAGCCTCAAGGGTTTTTAGGTAAGATATAAAAATTCTCAGAAATTTAAAGCCTGTTTCATCCTCTACTTCTTGGAATGGGTTGAGGATGAGCTCTGTTTCTGAGATTGGCTTCTACATAAGGCAGTGGGGAGAGACCAAGAGGGTGCTGGTCCTTGGATTTGGGGGTAAAATTTGCTTAGCTCAGAGTATGCCTCGGCTCCCCATGCCTAGAGTGGGTCTCAGTTCTGAGGGCTCTGGAAGTGGTGCTGGACCTCAAGTCTCAAACTCAGAGTCCCTGGTGGGAAGGGAGGGGGCCATCTCCACCCCTGCCAGCCTGGCTGGCCCAGCTGAGGCTCCTGACCCTGCTGAATGGTCCTTCCTTTAGGTCACATTGTCCTAATGAAGAGTCAGGGTGAGAAGACTCCTTCGGGGTCACAGACTCCCACCCCCCGCAGGCCCTCAGGTCCCCTCTACCATGTTCCAGGGTGCCACCATCCAGCTTGTTTTTTTTAATGCCTTGAGATGGGGAGCTCACTACCTTCACAGATGGGACTTGGCAGTACTGGTCAGCTCTGATGGGAAGAAAATTGCTCCTCAGACTGAGCCGAAGCTGGCCCGATTGTCCTTCTGAACTTATTCCAGACAACTGAGTCCATCTACCGGAAACTTACCTGGGCTGAGTGTCACAGGGTCTCTCTGCTGTAGGTGAAGTCTCCCCAGTCTTAAACTAATGACTGAGGCCCTTGAGTCCAGCAGGTCCCGGGTGTCCTGGCTGCCATTGACCACAAGCCCTAAAGCCCTTGCCAGGCCACCATTTCCCAGCTGAGGTTCCCTAAAGGTGGCCAGAACATCATTCCAAGTAGCCCCTTCTCCATACTACTGTCTGTGGGATCTGTGGATTGCTTGGCCAAAATTCTTGGTTCTGAGTCAGCCACAAACCTCTTGTAATAGCTACTGATGGAGACAACAGGGAGAGGCTGATGGATGTAGAGAAATCAGCCATGGCTGTGGAGCCTAGAGACCCCAGAGCTATGCCGGTTCATTCTGAATGACCTCACTAACCTTGGTGTCTGCATACACTGACCAAAGGTAGTAAACTCACCATCCATCTGTCTCACGGCAAATAAGATCATTTGAGGGTTCTCAAATCATCCTCCAAAGGAAGTCTAAAGTCCTCAGAACTAGAGGGCAGTTGTATTTTGTGGCTAACTTACCTCAAAAAAAAAAAAAAAAAAGTGGGTAAAATATTTTTCATTGTTAGGTTTTTTTCATCCTTAACATTTTGCTGCTTGCTTTTTATGGAGTGTTTCTTTGCTAGAAGCAAGCATAATGTATATAGTTTGACGCAAAACAAAATACAAAATGGGGTTCAGCCTCTACTTTAAGGGATCTATTCTCAAAAAGTCCTAGGAGAATTGGTGGTAGAGAAAGAATTTATTGGGGAAAATCCGAGAAAGAAAAGATGGCTCCTCTGGAAAATCTTGTAACAATATTTTTAATGTTATTCAAAAAGAACTGTCAAGAAAGTCCAATAAATAAATCACACATCAGGACCATTTTACATATTCTACATTTAGTGACAATAGCTACACTAATCTTGATTTCTGTTTATTATCCTGGCTTGCTAGAAATATTTCAGAGTATTTTCCCAGCGGCTTTAACCAAAGACTTGCGGATTCGTTTTGCTGTGCCATAGAAAATCTGTGTACAATGAGGCATTTCACCCTCATCAATGTCTGGTCCTGCATTCAAGCGCTCAAAGTTTCTCTAATATTGTAACCTAAAACTGTTGATCTCCTATCCGCTTAGCCCCACTGTGGTCCTGAGGACACTGTGAAACCTCGTGCAGAATGATGCCGCGCCAGCACCTGTTCCACCAGATGCCCACACGTGCTCAGGCCTCTCTTAGGCTCAGGAGGGCCCTCCCGGCACCTGGGTTTACCGTGCCTTTTCCCCAGGTTGTGTTGCCTGAACCTCTGTACAATCACTGCTGAGCTCCTTCCATGCACCAAACATTCCACAAGGGCACTGGGATCTCCCAAAGAGACAAAGACACCCTGCACAAGAGCGCACAGCCTCGTGGGGGAGATGGTCTATGGAATTTGTGGGAGCACACAGAAGAGTTTTTGGGCAAACGTTCCCAGCCTCCCTGGCCCTCCCACAGTCAGGTGTTAAGAAGGCTGTCTTTGCCTGGTCAGCCTCTCAGCCTCACCATCCTGCCAGGAGGGCAGCCTCTCCTGGAGTTCCCAGCCTTGTGCTGGAGAGCAGGAAAGACCCAGAGGCAGGTGGAGAAGAAGGACTCGTACAGATGCTAAGTCAGTCCAGGCAGTAAGGAGGTGCGGGATGGGAGGGAAGGTGAGCGCAGTCTGATGGGAGGTCCTGAGAGAGAGCTGGGGAGGAGGGGAAGGGGGCATGAGGAGTCCTGGCTGGGGATCACACCTCCACTGATCTGATGATCTTGTCGAGAGACACATGTTCAATAGGGATACTGGCTTAGTTTGCTTATTTTGGCTGTTTTACCTGCATTCCTTTGAATATGATTGCTTAACTGAAACTCAGCCACTTAGGTGCTAAACAATGTGTTATGGCAAGATGATTGCCCAAACGAGACATGGGCAAACTGTGGAGCATGCATATGAGGACAAAGGTTTTCCTGGGTGAATCTGGGGAGGCTTCACAGAGGAGGTGACTTTTGAGCTAAGATTTGAAATGAGGGAAGATGTTTTAGGCCGTCAGATAAGTTGCAAGAGGGCTCATGAGACAGAAGAGGCCTGGGCTTTGTGGTAGGCAGAACAATAGCCCTCCAAAATGTCCACATTCTAATCCCCAGAACTTGAGAATATGTTAGCTTTCATGTCCAGGGGGAATTAAAGTTGTAGATGGAATCACAATTGCTAATCTGCTGGCCTTGAGATGGGCAGGTTATCCTGGATCACCCAGGTGGGCCATTATCCAGTGTAATCCTGAGGGGTTCTTGTAAGTCAAAGAGGAAGGCAGGAAAGTCAGAATCAGAGACGTGATGATGGAAGCAGAGGTGGGAATGATGCAATTACTGGCTTTGAAAATAAGAGAGGCCCACAAGCCATGTGGCTTCTAGAAGCTGGAAAAGACCTGGAAGTGCATTCTCCGCTAGAACTTCCAGGTTTTTATGAACAGGAAGGTTGAAAAACTGAAGCAAGACCTGGTTAGAGCAGTGTGTGCAGGACGGCTTTGGGGGCATCTGGGAGTTCTCGAGGGGTGGGTGGGGTTCTGTCTGGTTCCAGGCCATTTTTCCAGTCCCTGGCCCAGTACTTGACAGTCAGCATTTGTGGAGCACGAAGCAGCCAGACTGTTCGTGGTTACAGGTGTAGGCCTCAAGCCAGCCTGCCAGCATGTGGGCACACTGCCCAACCCTTCCGGGTGGCATTTTGATCTTTTGTAAAATAATATAATGCCACCTACCCAACAGGACTGTGGGGAAGATGGAGAGTCCTAGATGTATATGTGCTTTACAGAATCAAAGACTTTGTCCAAGAGTGTGCCCTGGATTTTAATGGCTGTTATTATTCCTGGCCATAGTGGATAGGCCTTCAGACTGGGATGGGTGGGAATACCTTTGAAGAAGATATAGTTGACCAGGACGAGGATGGCTGGGCTATCCAGCCCTGACAACAAGTCGGCAATTTTCCCCTGTGTCTTGCTCTTGACATAGCTGTTGATCTGTCTGCTGGCTGTTGCCCAGTCCCGGAAATTCATAGCCAAGACCTCTGACTCATAGTAGTGCTTGATGTCTGCTGAGAATGACTCCAGCAACTCCAGGCTGCCATCAAGAAACAAGGCATTGCCCATGGTCATTTCTAAACTGGTGTCTGACTCTGCAAAGAGTTGGTGGAGGTGCTGGAAACCCTGGTGGATCTCAGTCTCAGACCTCTCAGTGAGGTTGAAACCCAGGCCCTGGAGGAGCTGGGCCCGTGTGTGGCCACAGGTGCCCAGGGACAGCATAGCTAAGGCCATGGAGATGCTCACGGGGGAGATGAAAATGTTCTTCTTGGGACTCAAGGCCACTAGGTGCTTATACAGGCTGAGGGCAAAGTCAGCGTTGACTGCAGCCAGGCCCCGGTGATGGCTACTCATGTTCCTATAAGCAGCATTAGGATCCATGGCCTGGACGGTCCAGAGGCCACTGGTGGACAGCCAGAGAAGACAGGTGTACAGGAGGAGTGGCATTGTCCAGTATAGCCAGGCCCTGCCAAATCAGAAAAGCTTGTTAGATTATGTGGCAGTCTCTGAGTCAATGGGTCATAGTGCAACAGGGGGCAGGCAAAAGACCCTGTTCAAGCCCCAGTTCTTTCCTCCACACTGGCTGTGTGACCTGGGAGCACATCACAGAGGGCACTGGACTTCAGTTTCCTCATTTGGAGATATGAATAACACCCGTTATGGTTTATCCAGTGCCTACCAGGTACTCAACAATGATCTAGGTAGTCTGGCTATATTCAGTCATCTAACCATGACCAAAACATTCCTAAAGTAAGTATTATTAACCCGATTTTAGGCAGGCAGAAATAGGTGCTCAGAAAGGTTAAAACCCACCCAACAGATATGTTCAAAATGCTCAAAGAAAAACAAAACACAATTAAAGCATTCCCAGAAAAACAAAAGCTGAGTAAGCTTTTTCCCACAATACCTGCCCTGTAAGAAATGAGAGGCATTTTATTTCAGATTGAAATGAAAGGACCCTGGACAGTAACTTTAAGCTGAATGAAGAAATAAAAGACCTCTGGTAAAGGTAGATGCATGGGCAATTATAAGTTACATTTTTGGCAGTAACTGGAAACAGGTGGGAACAGAGCTACAAGGAAGCAGAGCTTTTGTATGCTATTGAAGTGAAGCTGGTTATATCAAATATATTCTGGACTAAATGTATTATGAGCATACATATTGCATTTTGGTTTAATTTATTTTCTCTATTGTTTTTCTATTCTTGATTTTATTTATCTCTGCTCTAATCTTTATTATTTCCTTCCTTCTGCTATTTTTCAGTTTAGTTTGTTCTTTTTCTAGTTCCTAAATTATAAACAAAGACTAAACATTATTTTTACACGTTAGCCTTCTAAAATATGATACAAATATATGCTGTCTACAAGAGACTCATTTTAGATCCAAAAATGCAAATAGACTGACTGAAAGTGAAAGGACGGAAAATTTACCCCATGCAAATAGTAACCAAAAGAGAGCAGGGGTGGCTACACTAATATCAGACAAAATAGATTTTGAATTAAAAATGTTCCAAAAGACAAAGAAGGTGATGATATATTAATAAAGTTTTCAGTACAGCAAGAAGATACAACATTTTTGGTTCTTCGTTTCCTATATTACTGTCCTTTTTTGTATTTAGTTTTTGTACTGAAATGCTTTTTTGTGTTGAAACACTTTAATAATTCTATTCTCATCCCTTTGTGATTATTATGGGGATTACATTAACATCCTAAAGTTAACACCTGAATTTGAATATATGCCATTGTTTATTTGAGATCTTCTTGTTTTTTAAATGTGTTTACAGCCATACATTTCTATCATCACACTGCTTTCACTCATTCCATAAGTTTTGGTATGTTGTGTTTCCATTTTCATTTGTCTTTAAGTATTTTCTAATTCCCCTGGTGGTATCTTTTTTGATCCTCTGAGTGATAAAGAGTGTGTTGTTTTTTCCACACTTTGTAAAATTTCCAGTTTTCCTTCTGTTAATGATTTCTAACTTCATCTCATTGTGATTGAAGAAGATACTTAGTATGATATCTGTCTTTTTAAATCTATTGGCTCTTGATCTGTGGCCTAACATAGGGTCTGTCCTGGAGAATGTCCCTTGTGCACTTGAGAAGAATGTGTATTTTGTTGTTGTAGGGTGTTTTGTATATGTCTGATACATCTAGTTTTTGCTGTGATGTTCAAGTTCTCTTTTTTCTTACTTATTTTATGTCTGGTTGTTCTATCCATTATTGAGAATGAGGTATTGAAGTGTCTAAATTGCTGTAGAACGATTTCACCCTCCAATTGTGTCCATTTTTTGCTCATTTTGTCCCAGACACACTCAAAAATAGTGTTTTACCAGCTGCTAAAGTCTGAATGTTTGTGTCCCCACAAATTCATATGTGGAAACCTATTCATGGGGGCTCTACCCTCATAAAAGGAATTAGTGCCTACATAAAAGAGGCCTGTGGCAGTATTTCTGGAAGAAATTGGCATATGAATCAGTAGATTGAGTAAAGACAGCCACCTTTACCAATATGGGTGGGCATTTTTAATCCATTAAAGGCTGGATAAAACAAAGAGGTAGAGGAAGGGCAAATTCTCTTTTCTGTCCCTGAGTTGAACATCCATGTTTGCCTGCCCCTGAACATTGGGGGTCCTGGTTCTTGGACCTTTAACCTCTGGGACTTAAACCAGCAGCCTTAGTAGGCCCTTTTCCTATTGTGGAGCTGCACCATTGGCTCCTCTGGTTGTCAGGCCTTCAGACTCAGACTGAATTACATGGCTGGCTTTCCTGAGTCTCCAGCTTGCAGATGGCAGACTGTGGGACTTCTCAGCTTCTGTAATTACATAAGGCAATTCCCATAGTGCCTCCTCTTAACATATATTTCTATATATCCTGTAGATTCTGTTTCTCTGGAGAACCCTGACTAATATAATGGATTAAATTAATTTTGAGAGGCTATTAATAGGATTATACACCATACCCAATTTGGATTTATTTCTGTAATGCAAAAAACGTTTCAACGTACAAAAATTGATCAGTCTAATATATCATATTAACAAAATAAAGGAAAAAATCACATGATCATCTCAATTGCTGCAGAAAAAAGTATTTGACATAATTCAACACACCCTCACATGATAAAAACACACAACTGATTGATACAATCAAGTGTAAAGAGGTGCCTGGAGAATGTTCAATTGGCTCATGCACTGGGAGAATGGGGTGGAGCTGTGGGAAGCTTGTGCCCTTTGCAGCGGGGAGGAGCTTGGCTTCTCTCTCCTGATCCTGTGTGGTAATCTGGGGATTCCATTGGTGAGATGAGGGCCTGTTAACAGGACTCTCTCTCGCTTTGCTGAGTTAGTTTCCTTTTCACCCAATAAATTCCATTTTTTTAATCCTTCAAAGTGTCTGCGAGCCTAATCTTTCATGGCCATGTGACAAGGATCCCGTTTTTAGCTAGACTAAGTAGAAAGTCCTACAATGAAATTAGTAATAGAAGAAAACTACCTCAACATAATCAAGACTATATATTTATAAAACCTATTATACTCAATAGTGAAAGACTGAAAGCTTTTCCCTGAAGATCAGGAACAAAACAATGATGCTTGCTCTCAGTACTTTTACCTAATATAGCACTGGAAGTTCTAGCCAGAGCAAGTGGGGAAGGAACAAAAAAAGGTATCCATATTTGAAAGGAAGAAGTAAAATTATCTGTGTTCACAGATGACATGATTTTATATGTACAAAACCCTAAAAATTCTACGAAAAATTCTGTTAGAACTAATAAAAAAATTTAGCAAAGTTGCAAGATATAAAATCAATTGCATTTCCCAACGCTAACAAAGAAAACAATTTGAAAAGGAAATTAAGAAAACAATTCCATTTACAATAGTATGAAAAAGAACAAAATAGGGATTAATCAGGGAGGTAAGAGACTTATACACTGAAAACTACAGAACAGTGCTGAAGGCAATTAAAGAGGACATAAATAAATGGAAAGACATCTCGCATTCGTGGATTGGAAGAAATTGCTAAGATGATAATACTATCCAAAGCAGTCTATAGATTCAATACAATTTCTATCAAAATTCCAGTTCTGTATTTCACAGAAATAGAAAAATTCATCCTAAAATTTATATAAAAATCTCAAGGGACCCGGAGAGCCAAAACAATACTGAAAAAGAACAAAGTTGAACGTCTTGCACTTTCTGATTTCACAATTTACTACAAAACTATAAAAATCAAAACAGTGTGGTACTGGTATAAAGACATACATATAGACCAATGGAATAGAATACAGAGCCCAGAAATAAGCCTTGCATATATAGTAAAATGAGTTTGACAAGGGTGCCAAACCATTCAATGGGGAAAAGACAGCCTTTTCCACAAGTGGTGCTGAAAAATTGGATATTTACATGCAAAAGAATGAAGATGGACCTCTACCTAACACCATATACAAAAATTAACTCAAAATAGATCAGTGATTTAAACATGAGTTAAAATTATAAAAATCTTAGGAAAAAACATAGGGGAAAAATTTCATGATATTGGCTTTGGCAATAATTTCTTGAATATCACACCAAAGCCATGGGCAACAAAAGAAAAAATAGACAAATTGGACTTCATCAAAATGGAAAACTTTGTTCATCAAAGGATACTGTCAATAAAGTAAAAATGCAACTCAGAATGGGAAAACATTTGCAAATTTCATATCTGATAAGGAATTGATATCCAGGATATACAAAGAACTCCTAAAACCCAAGAACGAAAACAAGAAAACAAATAAACCCAGTTAGAAATGGGCAAAGGACTTCAGTGGACATCTTTTCAGAGACAACACACAAATGGCCAATAAGCACGTAAAAAGATGCTCAGCATCACTATTCATTAGGAATATCAAAACCACAATGAGATACCACTTCATATCCATAGGGATGGCTACAATAAACAGACAAAAAAACCAGAAAACAGTAAGTTGGCACACCAGGCATGATGGCCTGTGCCTGTAATCCCAGCTACTCCGAAAGCTGAGGTGGGAGCAATGCTTGAGGCCAGGAGTTTGAGACCAGCTTAGGCAACATAGCAACATTTTTTTTTCCGTTTCAAAAAAAAAAAAATTTTTTTTAAATTTAAATGTTAGCATGTATATAGGGAAATTGGAGCCCTTATTCTTTGCTGGTAAGAATATAAAGTGCTACAATGTGTGGAAAACAATATGGCAGTTCCTTAAAAATTAAACAAAATCATCATTTGACCCAACAATTTTGCTTTGAGTATATACACCAAAGAACTGCAAGCAGATAGTCAAGGAACTTGACTAGATAATTGTAGACCAAAGTCACAGCAGCATTATTCACCATAGCCAAAAGGTGGAAACAACCAAAATGTCTATCAAAGGATGAATGAATAAACAAAGGATGGTATAAGCATACAATGGAATACTATTCAACTTTAAAAAGGAATACAATTCTGACATTTCCTACAACACGGATGAACCTGGAAGACATTCTGTTACGTGAAATGAGCCAGACACAAAAAGGGCAAATAGAGTCTAATTCTATACCTAGAGTAGTCAAATACATAGAGACAGAAGTCAAATTGTGGATACCAGGGGCTGGGGCAAGGGGAGATTAGGGAATTATTGTTGAGTGGGTATAGAATTTCAGTTTGGGATGATGGAAAAGTTCTGGACATGGAAGGTGGTGATGGAGCCACAACAACGTGAACGGACTTTTAATGCTACTGAACTGTACACTTGTCGTTAAAATGTTAGGTATTATATTTTTCCCACAATACAAATTTAAGGAAAATATTAATATAAATGATTTAAGAAGAGTTCCATAAATGGAATTGAAAAAATTCACCCAGCTTGCAGTGAGCTGAGATCGCACCACTGCACTCCAGCCTGGGTAACAGAGTGAGACTCTGTCTCAAAAAAAAAACAAAAACAAAAAACAAACAAACAAACAAAAATCCACCCAAGGTTGGAATCAGTAAGTGGACATTGTCTGCCTGCAAGGTTAGTGGTTTCAGGCCCTGTGCTGTATGTATCACAGCTGCCTGTATCACAATAAATACAGGAGGCTTACGGGAGAAGCAGGTCTCGCTGCACCAACCACTGTTGAACCAGTCGCTTTGGGTAAGGGGCTGGAAACCCTCATTTAAACCAGTGCTCCAGGAGGGTGTGGCATGTTAAATTAAATTAAATATGGGCTAAAGCTGCCTCCTCATGTAGCAAACTGTAACCTAGCTTAATATGTAAACAAACTGCAACCTAACTTGAGAGTATATTCTTTAACAAGTAACCAAGTTAACTTTTAACAAGTAACCAATCATAGCAGCTGAACTTTCTGCGAACTGCTCGGACATGTCCAAACAAGGCAAACACAGAGCTGTAATCTATCAGCCTATGTATATATGTCACTTCCTTCTTCTACCTGTAAATACTGCCTACGTTGCTTGGTGGCACTCTCTGAACCTTTACTGGTTTAGGGTGCTGTGTGATTCATGAATCGTTTCTTTGCTCAAATAAACTCTGCTACGTTTAATTTGTCTAAAGTTTTCTTTTACCAGGTGTGCTCTGAGCGTGGGAACCACTGTTCTGCTCTGGAATTCCCTAGAGGCCCCTTCCCTGGTGTGTTTCAAAAGCAGAATCTCAAGAAAAACAGTTGGGTGCGCCTCCCCTCCCAAAACCCTTAGTTCTCCTGAGTCTTCTTTCAACCCTCCTTGGGTGTCTCCCTTACCTCTCCAGGATGGAAAACAACCCCTGTTGGCGGCTCTAGTCCCTACTTCTCTGCTTTGATGATGGAGGCAGGTGTGACCTGCTTCCCACTCCCTGCGCCCAAATGTCGGGCTTTACTGAATTCTCCGCTGGGTTTCTGACTTGGATTTCTGGGTCCTTGGGACAATTCTTTCCTTTTCCTGGGTTTTGTGGCAGATCAAGCTGGACTGGGCTCCCAGCGCTGCTATGTACGAATTAGGTGACGTAGGACAGGCTATTTAAACTCTGCCTCAGTTTCCTCAGTATAAAAAGAGCTTGTAATAATACCTCTAGCCTTACCCATTTTTCTGGTGTTTGTCTCTTCTCCAGTGCCTCTGCACAGCCTCCTCATCTCTCCCAGGACTCAGCAGTAACCCTACCTTGTCTCCCTGCCTTCTGTTTAACTCCCTCCAGCCCTTTTACCCATCTGCAGCTGCATCTTTCTAAATTCCTGAAAATTCAAGCTGGTCAGTTCTGCTTTGAAGTTTTCAGGGGCTCCCCATTGCCCACGACGAGGCTGATTTTCACTAACGTAGCCCAGGGGGTGTTTGTGACCCAGTCCCTGGTGACAGTTCTGCCTCCAGCCTCAAATCTGGCCCTTTGAGGTCTCAGCCACAGCAACACTGGGTGTCAGGGGTTCTGCCAGCACCCACCAGCCTTTTATCCCACTGTGGGTCAGGGCAGGGCGGGGCAGGTCACATCACTACACGGCAGGTTACAGCAAGACAGGTCACTGCAGTTCCCCAGGGGAGGTCATTTCGATTTTTCCATGTTTGCTGAGCCAGCTCTGGGCTGGGAGCAGGGAACAAAGATGGACCTGCCTCAGCCCTGCCCATGTGGCTCCAGTCTGTAGGTCCCTCGTCTCCCTGCCTCACCTGGCTCACTCCATCTTGTCCTTTGAGACTCAGGTCCCAGGTCACCGCCTCCAGGAAGCCTTGCATCTGTGCTTCTCTATGGCCTTGCCCCATGACAGGCAGTGAAATCTTTGCTTAGCTTTGGTCACTGCCATACCTGTCTGGGATCTCCTCTTGGGCACAGGCCCTGTGCAGCATGATGCCAATGGTAGGATGGGCTCCCATCCCTTTCCTGCCATCTCTGTGGAGATTGCATGCCTCACCTTCTCCTGCGTTAATTCTCTAAGATGAGGGTGAAAACTCCACCCACCTGACAATATCGTGAATACCAGACGAGGTTGTTATCAGTGCTTGGCTTATGTGACCTCATTTAGCGGAGCATCGTGGGGCCCAATTTACAGATGAGAAAACTGAGATCCAGGGAGACAGAGTAACTCCCCCTGAGCTGGAATTCTAAACCTAGAT
Source organism: Papio anubis (assembly GCF_008728515.1). NCBI lineage: Eukaryota > Metazoa > Chordata > Mammalia > Primates > Cercopithecidae > Papio > Papio anubis. The sequence continues at coordinate 12,241,520 of NC_044982.1, read as the reverse complement.
GTCTGACTTCAGAACTTGTGCCATGCCATTCTGCCTGTCTCTACAGAAAGGAAAATGATGAGTAAAAAAGCTCTTAAGAGTATCCAGCCATGGCCGGGTGCGGTGGCTCACGCCTGTAATCTCAGCACTTTGGGAAGCTGAGGTGGGCGGATCACCTGAGGTCAGGAGTCTGAGACTAGCCTTGCTAACATGGTGAAACCCCGTTTCTACTACAAACAAAAAATTAGCAGGGCGTGGTGGTCGGTGCCTGAAATTCCAGCTCCTCGGGAGGCTGAGGCAGAAGAATAGCTTGAACCTGGGAGGCAGAGGTTGCAGTGAGCTGAGATCGCGCCATTGCACTCCAGCTTGGGCAACAAGAGCGAAACTGTCAAAAAAAAAAAAAGAGTACCCAGCCATATAAAAATGCAGAGTATCAATATTGTTCATGCATTTCATGTCAAGTGTGCCCTCTTTGTTCCTCATCTCTGAAGAGACTCACTTAGTAAATATTCACTGTGTTCTGTTTTCACAAATGCCCTAGGAGCCAGGGACAGTTCTTGACCTTCTGTATTGAAACCTCAGGACATGTGGTACAGTGCAGACAGTTCTGTTCTCCGTGCATTATCTCCGCCCCAGGTCACTGAGTGAGGAGCTGTGGTGGATAGATCTGCGTGACTCTGAAGAATACCTCTGCACTGGGCCAGCTGAGCCCTCCCTGGCCCCTACCCGTGGCCAACATCCTTCATCAGTGGTGCCGATTGGAGCAGATGCATCGTAGCTCGCAGGCTGCGACTCTGTGGCTGTTGTGGGTGTTGTGGCTGTCTGGCTGGGCTTAGAAGCATCAATCACGGCAATGGACGAGAATGGTTCTTAGCTACAGCCCTCTGTGTCAGGCCCCTGCATGGCAGGAGCCCAGGGGACATCAGAACCCCTGTGGATGACTCACAGACTCTGGGATCTGGAAAATCCTCCGCAAGGTTGCCTCATAACAGTGCTGGCTGCCCTAATATTCAATGTACCGTTTAAAAAAAACAAAACATCTCAACAAACCAAACAAGCAAGCAAGCTGCAGCCCTGGCTTTGCTCTGGAGGCCGGGCAGGGGGAGGGATAGAGGGTTCTCAGTTGTTACTCACAGTCTGCGGTGGGCTCAGGCTGTTTCTGCTGGCTTGGTCCTGCGGTCCTGGACCCTAGCATGTGTACAGTAAGCCTGCGGGGGATGCTGCCTGTTAAATTTTGTTTGCCAGCTTCCCGGGTGGTTAATGGTTAGAGGGGCCAGTGGCCTTCACCGCTTGGTAGTCCTCTCCCCCGAGCCATTAACCAATGGGAGGCTTCGTCAGGAAAGCTGAGTAAACACAGTAATGCTGCAAATTAACTTTGCTCTGCGTTCAATTCTATGAAGTTTTTTTTATACCAAAATGTGACTGGAGTTGCATCAATGTGGTTGCCCTGTGTCAGTTAGCAGACATGTCTTAGGTGCCCGTAATTAGCACCAAGGTGCAGATACTTGTAAAAAGAAAAACAGGTGTTTAACTCTAATTGGGGATGACTTGGGCAAGGTCCTGCCTTCCAGGGGTCTTAGTGTGGTGGGAGAGACAGATATGGAATAATATCTGCCAAGCGCTTCATCTGTATTATCTCACGAAATCTTCACAATGACTCTGTGAAGTGGGCACCGTTATCTCTCCTCTTTAAATAGGAAACTGAGCTACATGGAAGTTGAGTGAAGCGCCCTTGAGATTCAAATCCAAGACCATTCAACTCTAAAGTCTAGCACCTTTCCTCTTCCCCACATTTTATTTTTCATTAGTTTTCTTTGGATTACAGGTGACAGACATCAAATTGAACTGCTTTAAAGCAAAAAGGAATGAATGAGAGGTCCAACGGTGGAAAGAACTTGAGACATGGCTGGATCTAGGGAGTTCCAAATCAGGCATCAGATCTCTCCTTCTCTCTCTCTCTCTTTTTTTTTTTTTTTTTTTTGATTCATTCCTAGCTCTGCTTTCTTCTACTTTATTCTGTCTGCACTGGGGACAAAGGTGACCACTGTAGCTCTAGGTTATTTGGTTCTAACTGGTTAGTTGATATCAGAAGTAGAGAAATTCTCATTTTTCTCAACGTTCGTAACAGTCCCCCCAAAAGTCTACAGCATGGTTGCTCCCCTGTGGACTGATTGACCACAGTGTGGAGAAGGATGAGGCACTGTGAATGCCTCGCTAGAGTCCTTTGCTCTCCGTTGGGTTGACAGCATCATTGCTTCTGTCCAGAGATGAGGGAAGCTCTTTCCAGGGGAAAAGAGGAAAGCAGGGCCTACAACTGGGTCTGCAGTTTTGGAGACACCTTAGTTTTGTTGATATTTATTGGTCTTTTCAAGTTTCCAATCCTATAAGCCAATTTTGAACTTTATATCTAGGAATTTATCTATTTCATCTAGATTTTCAAATTAAATACTACAGAGTTATTCATTAGGCCTCTCCATTATTATTTTTACATTATTATTCTATATCAGTAATTCTTTTTTCTTTTTTTGTTCTGTATTTTATTTATGTCTTTTCTCCCTTTGATAAGTCCTGTTACAGAGATCTAGCGAGCTAATTAATCTTTCCAAAGGTCCACCTTCTAGTTTTGTTACTGTTTTTTAAAAAAATTGATATTTCATTGATTTCCGTTTATATCTTTATTTTTTTAATCACCCCTTTAAATTCTCTGGGATTCGGTCTGTTGTACTTTTTTCTATTTTCTTGAGATAAATGCTTAGCTTTCTTACTTTTTAATATTTCCAGTCTCCGCATAAATGTATTTAAAGTTAAAAGTTTTCATCTAAATACTGATTGAGCTATGTCCCACAAATTTTTGATAATTACTATTTTCATTGTCTTTTTTTTTTCTAAGTATTTTAAAATTTCTTTTCTGGTTTCCTTTAAAACCCAGGTGTAGTTCAGTAATATGTCACTGAGTTTATTTAGAATTTTAGGCTATTCTTTTGTTATTAACTTCCAATTTTATTTCACTGTGATCAAAGAATATTATCTATTATGATATTGAACATTTGGAATGTTTTGAGGTTTGTAATAACCGTATATGGCCTTTTGTTTTTTTGAGATGGAGTCTTCCTCTGTCGCCCAGGCTGGAGTGCAGTGGCGCGATCTCGGCTCACTGCAACCTCTGCCTCCTGGGTTCAAGGGATTCCTCTGCCTCAGCCTCCCGAGTAGGTGGGACTGCAGGCGAGTGCCACCATGCCCGGCTAATTGTTTTTATTTTTAGTAGAGACGGGGTTTCACTGTGTTAGCCAGGATGGTCTCGATCTCCTGACCTCGTGATCTGCCCACCTTGGCCTCCCAAAGTGCTGGGATTACAGGCGTGAACCACCGTGCCCAGCTCATATATGGCCTATTTTAATAAACATTTCATGTTTTCTTTAAAAAATAATGGATATTATCTGTTTGATACGTATATGTACACATTCATATATGTATATATGTAATAACTTGAGCTTATTTTATTTAAATCTTCATATGTATGTTGATTATTTACTTAAGCTTTCAGTTTCTCAGTGGGGAATGTTAAAATCACCAATAGCAGTTGTTCACTTATTTCTCTCTGTCAGTTGTTGCTTGATTCACTTCAAGACTGTATATTAAAGCATATATACTTTTGATAATTATATCCTCTTGTTGTATTTATTTTTCTTGTATCTTTTTTCCATATAGCATACTTTTGTCCTAAATTTAATTTTATCCATTGTTATGATTGCTTTCCTTTCTTTTGGTTCACTCTTACCTGATACTTTTCATCCTTTTATTTCCAAACTCTCTGTGCCTTCTTTTTTGATGATATTTCTTTTCTGATGATATTTCTCTGAAGCTAAGAAGGTTTCTGAAGTTTTGTCTGACTTCTCGATACTTACAGTAAAGTGTTAGAGGATATAGATAAGCTTAACATTTTTGTTAAATGTAAAAGAGCTGGGGCTTATTGGGTTAAAAATTATATAGTGTCTCCTTAGTCTTTCCAAGATTATCCAATTAAGAAAGAATTTCAAAACAAACATATATATCTAGAGTGTAACTGTAAAAGTCTTTATAAATACCTCAGAAAATTCTAAGGTGTTGCCTTATCAGACCATTGGATCAGATATAAGGTCCTCTAAGGCTAAGGATTTTAAGGTTAATGTTCCATACCAGGTTTATAAATAGACAAAAATATAGAAAAGCTTATCTTGGAAAGATTGGTGGTTGTGGCCTTTATTATAGTGGAGTGGGTTATAAATTAATTCATATAAAATTCACAATTTAAAAAAATTAGATTAGCTTTGTCTCAAAGGGACAAGACAGTGCAAAATGATGAAAGGCCTTTGAACTTTCAACCTTCTACAGGCAGGGAACAGGATACAGAGGCTCAGCCTCAAACATGAGGTATTTTTATGGAAAAGGAAGCGTGACCCAGGCAGAATCAAGATCTCAAAAGACACAGCAAGGGGCCATGGTGAATTATTCCCAGGAGCAGACTGGGAGTGCCAATTGTGTTACATTATGTGTGTCTCACCATTTTACATTGTGTGTGGAGAAGTGGGAGGAGAGAACTCGTCTCTTCCGTTCACAGGTCTTCAGATTGAGAGAAGCTACACACTTCAGGAAGGACATTTAAGGACCCTCCTCTGTGCCGTGACTGATTTAAATCAGGGTATCTGGATTTGAAGGGGGTGTTGCAGTTGGATGAGACTTTGGGAGTCACGGGGGAGGTGGGTGTGTTTTCCATGTGTGAGGGAAAACGAAGTGTTGAGCCCATATGGTGGACTGCAGTGTTTTTTCTGCAACATGGCTGCTGTCCTTCCCTCTCTCCCTTTGTGAGCATGCTGCACCACCATCAAGAGACAGTCTATTCCTCCCTTCTTGTGAATCTTGGCTTGTCTTACTGGCTTTCTTGATGAATAGAATGTAGAAGTGATGTTCTGGAATTTTCAAGCCTAGTTCATAAGTAATCTCGCAGCTTCTGCCTTGGGCTCTTGGATCCCTGAGTCACCTTGTAAGATGTACAAGTGCTCTGCTAGAGAGACTATGTGGAAAAACCCTGAGACAGTATGTGGAGAGATAAAGAACCAGCTGAGTCCTGCCTTCTAGCTATCCCCACCGTTGTGCCACACCTGAGTGCAGCCGTCTTGGATCAGCCCAGCCCAGCCACCTAGTGAATACTTCTGAGTGATCCCAGCTAATGCTGTGTGGAGCAGAAAAAATCACTCAGGCATGCCCTGCCTGAATTTCTAACCTAAAAACTGTGTGTAATAATAGAGTTGTTTTTGTTCTTTTCTTTGCTTATCTTTGTGGAGATGGCGTCTCACTATGTTGCCCAGGCAGGTCTTGAACTACTGGCCTCAAGCGATCCTCACATGTTGGCTTCCCAAAGTGCTGAGATTTATAGGTGTGAGCCACCTTGCTCAGCCAAGATTGTTCTTTTAATTCATTAAATTTTGGAAGAGTTATTATATAGCAACAGATAACTAAAAAGAAATGGCTGGGTCATATATTTAGCTTTAGTAGAGACTGTCAAACAATTTTCTAAAGCGATTGAACCAATTTATATTTCCAAACAATGGTGTATGAGAGGCACAATTGCTCCACATCCTTGCAAATCCTTGGCATTGTCCGTCTTTTTCATTTTATTCATTCTGGTGGGGTGTGTAATGGTTTCACATAATAGTTTTATATCGCATTTCTCTGATGACTAATGAAACTGATTACCTTTTTTTTTTGTCATTTGGATATCATCTGTTGAGAAGTAACTGTTTAACTTAGATTGAACATAAGTGTCTGTTTCTGTCAAATTGTCTTTTTCTTATCAATTGGTAAGTTTAACAATCATTTGCCAGATCTATATATTGCAATATAAGTTTGTGACTTACCTTTTCACTCTCTTAATGGAATCTTTTGATGAACATTGTTCATTATTTTAATGAGGTTCAAATCGCCTGTTTATTCTTTTACAGTTAATGCTGCTTATGTTCTGTTTGAGAAATCTTTGCTGACCCAAATGTTATGGAACATTTTCTTATGTTTTCTTTGAAAAGCTTTATTGCTTTATTTTTCACTTTTAGGTTCGTTACACATCTGGATTTGATTTTTGTGTATGGTGTGAGGTAGAGGTCAAATTTATCTTATTTCATATATATGACACCATTTAGTGATGATGAGGATTGTGTTGCTTAAAAATGTCATGTCATAAAAGATAAAATGTGTTACCTCTCAGAGGATACTAAAGAGACATGAGATCAGTAATGGTATGATTTCAGAGTAGGAGGTGGTCACTCTTGGATAGCATTGGCAAGAAGCTCCTCCCAGGATATGGGTGACCTTCTGAAAGTTCTTGATGACTTACTAAATGCAGAGCTCAGATCCTTAATCGGAGAAAACATGTGCTATGTATTAAGGACCTTATTGGGACAATTGACGAAGTTGGAATATAGATGGTATATTAGATAAAGGTATCAGTGCTAAATTTCCTCAAGTTGATAGGTTTACTGAAAAGTAGTATCTCAAAATCTTAGAAAATATACACTGAAGTATTTAGGGGTAAAGGGGTATGATGTATACAATTTATTCTCAAAATATTCTGAAAAAAATTATTACAGACACATACATGCATGCGTACGTGTATGTGTGTGTGTGTGTGTGTGTCTTGGGGAGAGAAATCGTGTGTGTGTTGTTTGTATTATTTTTATTCTTGCAGCTTTTCTGTAGGTTAGGAATTACTTCCAAATGCAGAGTTAAGGAAAAAGAGAAAAGGTTGAGCTCTGACTCTTGCTCCACCACTGTCAGCAGGTGGTCTTGCGACCTTCCTCTCTGGGGCGTGCTCTCACCTCTGGTGGAGCTATAGATACTCCATGCTTCACGGGGTTGTTGTGAGGATTGGGTGATGCTTGAGCCTAGCACAGTTTCAAGCACATGTTAAGGCATGAGAATCACTGCTAAGATTGTTATTTTATCTCTTCAGTGACTGGTGCCCACCAAGTACTGGATCCTGCTTGGGAAATGCCAGCCAAGACCTTTTCTTTCATCATCAACCTCTTAGCCCTTTAATAAAGAAGAATCAGTTTTTAAAATAAAAGAACACTTTTATAAGCAACATTGAGCTGTTCCTCACATGTTCCTTGAACCACTGGTCTGTGCCCACCAGGCCCTGGCTAGTGACTTCAGGTGAATGAGACCTGCTTCCTGCTGACCAGGAGGCTGGCTTGTTCTCTTAAAGGCAGGGCTACACCTGCTCCAGACATCCTTGCCTGGTTCCCAGGTCAAATGCTGCTGCATCTGGGTCTCATTTGAGAATGACTTGCCGGTCTCTCAGGGGTCACCCCCAATACTGGAGGGAGCATCTTGCTGAAGCCCTCCATGAAGGGCCACCCCTCTGAAATCACACCATCCATGAAGGGCCATCCCTCTGAAATCAAACCATCCAGGAATGGCTGCTCCTCTGAAATCACACCATCCGTGAATGGCCACCCCTCTGAAATCACACCATCCATGAAGGGCCATCCCTCTGAAATCAAACCACCCATGAATGGACACCCCTCTGAAATCACACTGCCCATGAACGGCCACCTCTCTGAAATCACACTGACCGTGAATGGCTACCTCTCTGAAATCACAGCTGTGCTGCTCTGGGTTCAACTTGCCCAATTCTACTGAGCACAGAAGCTGAGCCAGGAGGGTTGCTCAGGGCAACTGAACTTCCCCAGTCCTCTCTAGGATCTTTTCTGTAGGAGGAAAGGGCCCAGGCCTTGCTTGGCAAGGGACAGGTCATGTGAAGCCAGAGACTATGGTGACCAGAACCTCTAGAATGAGTCTTACTTGGCAAGGGACAGGTCATGTGAAGCCAGAGACTACGATGACCAGAACCTCTAGAATGAGTCTTGGCTGGACTTTCCAAGCCCCATCTGGCTGTTTATCTGAGAAATCATAAGCTGTGTTGGCAAAGAAGGATGCCACCCAGTACTAGTGGTCAGTGTGGGGGTGGCAGGGGTAGGTTGTGGGTGCTCCAAGGGCCTCTGAGTCCTTTTCCAAGTCATGGACTTCTGAGCTGGACCTGACTGTTGCTGGACCTGGGACTTGGCTTTTGTTTGTGGTGGCCCAAGGAAACTACCTGGATCCCTCTCCTGCCAATCTGCACTTTGGGGGCCACTTGTCCTACCCACAGTCTTTGAGTGATTCTTGGACCAAGCAGGACCCCAAACCCCTCTTGGCCCTCATCCTCTCAGACAGGCAGGAACATAGCCTAGATGTGCCATTCATTTAGCCTTAGTTCCTTTGGGCTACATCTTCACTGATGAGTTGCCTACACTGTCTGGGTCCCCCTTCTGCTCTTCTTCTCCTCCCCACCTGCCAGCCCCTCCGCTACTCTGGTCTCTCTGCAGCAAGTAAGCACTGAGCCCAGTGCCTGGAGCCTGGTGCAGGGAGTAGCAGGCATTTTATGGAACCCTCACTGGGTGACAGCTCTTGGAGTGTAGTGTAGACTGATCTACTCCATCCTCAAAAGAACCCTGTGGGTTAGGATTGGGATCACCCAGGGTAGTTTAGCTAGCAAGAACATGGGCTCTGGGTTAAAATCCAGACATTTCGGCAGAGGCTCTGGGTTCAAATTCAGATGTCTCAGTTAACTGTGACATGGCTCAGCCGCATCATCTGAGGGGTGCAAATTCTGGTGCCCAGGTCTCTTCAGGCTGTTGTGCAGATTTGGTGGGGTCATATGTGGCAAGAGCTCAGAGCTGTGCCTGCCATATAGTAGGTGCTATATGCGTGCTAGAGATTATTGCTGTCCCCATGTGGCAGGTTGGGAAACAGAGAGGGGTAGAAGACTGACCTAAGTCACACTGCCAAGTACAGGAGTCAGAATCTGAACCTAGGCGTCTTAGCTAAAGTCCGTGCTCTTACCATGGAGCTTTTCTGCCTCTGTCTTTGTTCACCCCTTCCCTGCCTAGTCCCACCTCTGGGCAGTGGTTACAGTGTTCCGGGGTCAATCCTGAGGAATTATTTAGGGCAGACGCTGGGGCCCAGAGGCTAGATCGGGGTGTTGAGTTTGGGTGTGGAGTGTGATGTGAATGCTCCTCATTGGTCCAGGTGTGGCCCACGAGTTTAGTAGCCTTAAAAAGCCCCAGAAACGTGGGGTAGGGCAGGCAAGCTCTGCAGGCACCATCTCCCTCAGGAGAAGCTGGGCCAAGTTCCTGCTCTGCCTGCCTGCCGCTCTCTTACCAACTTGCTCTGTGACCTTGAACAAGTTGCTTGACTTCTCTGAGGCTCAGATTCATTTTTACAAATCTTTTTTTAATTGCCAAATTATAATTGTGTATTTTGGTGGGGTGCAATGTGATGTTATGGTGCGTGTATACAGTGTGGAATGAACAAATCAAGTGAATTAACATATCCTTCACCTCACACGCTTATTTTTGGTGAAGAGAACATTTGAAATTTGCTCTTTTAGCAATTTTGAAATATACAGTACATTATTAACTATAGTCACCTTGAATTTTGATAGGGATGCATTGACTCTGTAGATTGCTTTGAGTAGTATGGTCATATTAACAATATTATTTCTTTCAATCCATGAACACAGGTTATCTTTCCATTTATTTGTGCCTTCTTCAATTTCTTTCATTAATGTTTTATAGTTTTCAATGTACAGGTCTTTTACCTCCTTGGTTAAATGTATTCCTGAGTATTTTATTTTATCTTTTTGTAGTTGTCAATGTCATTGTTTTCTTGATTTCTTTTTTTGATAATTTGTTGTTAGTGTATAAAAATGCTACTGATTTTTGTATGTTGATTTTATATCCTGCAATTTTCTTGACTTTGTTCATTAGCTCTAATAGCTTTTTGGTGGAGTTCAGGCTTTTCTATATGTAAGAGCATGATGCCATCAGCAAACAGAGATGATTTAGCTTCTTCCTTTTTCTGTATGACACTCAGCTTCTTGTCTTCGTAGCTTCCCTGAGGAGGAAGGTTAGATTGAAAAACCAAAGAGAAAACCTATGCAGACCTTTATAGTCAGTCACATCTGCTTTCTATACTACTATAATGAATTACTAATTATGTGACTTTGTCCAATTTCTTATGCTCCCCAAACCCCAATTTTCTGATACATTAAATAAAGCAAAGAATATTACCCATCTAAGAGTGTTGCGGTGATGAGTGAAAATAGTTGATGTCATGTTTTCAGTACACACAGTGGTCAGTAATTTTCTTTTTTCCTTGTGCTCTTGCCGGCTCTGGTTGTCAATGTCATGCTGACCTCATTAAACCAGTTGGGGCGTGTTATTCTAAGGCCTGGAAAAATGTGTAAGCTTGACATAAGTTTTTCCTTAGATATTTGGTAGAATTTGCCAGAGAAACCATTTGGGCTTAGAATCTTCTTTGGGAGATATTTTTATTTATGGATTTAATTTCTTTCATAGTTAGAGAGCTATTCAGATTTTCTATTTTTTAAAGTTTTTTTTTTTTTTTGAAATTTGCCCATTTAATCTAATTTCTAAAGCTTACTTATACAAAGTTTTCATATTATCTTCTAATTACCTCTTTAGCATGTTTCAGATCTATAGTAAATGATTCAGTTTTCATTCCTGGCCTAGTTTATTTGTGCTTCTTCTTCTTTTTTTTTTTAATCAATCGTTAAAGTTATGGCATATTCAAAGAATCGACTTTTGGAGTTCTTGACCTAAGTTTCTGTTTGCTTTCTATTTCATTAATTTTTGTTCTGCTTATTTCCTTTTTGCTACATTGTTTTGTTTCATTTGTGCTTCTTTTTCTAATTTCTTGAGATGATTACCTCATGGATATTTTTTACTTTATAGGAAAATATATACCTTAGAAGCAGTGAAATTTCCTCCTAAACATAGTGCTAAATGTATCTCCAAAGATTTTTAACAGCTTTATTGTAATATAATTTATATACCATAAAACTCACTCACTGTCAGTGTCTGATCCAATGATTTTTACTTAACTCATAGAGTTGTGCCAGTTTTACCAAAATCCAGGTTTAGAACCTGTCTGTCACCACAAAGATCTGCAGGAACCCTTTTGCTGTCAATTGACCCTCTCAAATGTGTAGAGCCAGAAAGTGCACCAGCTATAACCCTAGGCCACCACTGATCCACTTTCTGGCTCTACACATTTGCTTTCTGGATAATTTACATAAGTGGACTCATAAATAGCCTTATGGATCTAACTTTTTTCACTTAGCACAACATTTTCAAGATGCAATCACATTCTACATGTGGCCCTTGAACAACATGGGGATTAGGGGAATCAATCCTCCATGCAGTTGAAGATTTGCAAATAACTTTTGACTCCCCAAAACTTAACTACTAATAGCCTACTGTCGACCTGTAGCTTTACTTGTAAAGAGTCAATTAATATGCATTTTGTTGTTATAGCATTATATAGCATTTGCTTACAATAAGGTAAGCTAGAGAAAATAATACGTTATTTAAAAAATCATAAGGAAGAGAAAATATATTTTCTATTTATTAAGTGGAAATGGATAATCATAAATGTTTTCACCCTCCTTGTGTTCATGTTGAGTAGGCTGAGGAGGAGGAGGAAGAGGACAGGTTGATCTTGCCATCTCGGGAGTGGCAGAGGAGGGAGAAAGTCTAACCTGTTTTGTATATAACTATATATATAACTATAGTAAGATCAGTAGCTCATTTCTTTTTATTGCTGAATAGTATTCCATTGTGTAAAATTTTATTAATCAGTTCACCAGTTGATAAATATTTAGATTGTTTCCAGTTTGAGGCTATTATTCATATATGAATTGACATTATTCATATAGTATTGTATTCACATATTTATTTATCCATTTAGGAATTCATTTTATTCATATAGACTTGTGTTCATGTGCAAGTCTCTTTTTGTATGGTCTTACATTTTCATTTCTCTTTGTAGAATTGTTGTGTGATATGTTCATGTCTGACATTTTATGAAAGTGCCAAATTGTTTTACAAAGTGGCAACACCATTTTATAATCTCACCAGCAATGTGTGAGAGTTCTAAGTTCTCCATCTTAATAAACACTTGATATTGTCTGTTTTTTTGTTTTAGACATACTAGTGGTTGTGTGGTTGTGGCTCATTATAGTTTTAATTTGCATTTTCCTTCTGACCAAATAGAGTGCCTTTTCATGTGCTTATTAGCCATCCATATGTCTTCTTTGGTGAATGTCTATTCAAGTCATTTGTCCTTTTTAAATTGGTTTAAGTCATTTGTTTTATTATTGAGTTATAAGAGTTCTTTATATATTTTGGATACAAGTTCTTTATCAGTGATATGATTTGCTAACTTTTTTTTTCCTATCTGTAGCTTGCCTTAAATTTTTTTTATTTTAGAAGTTTTAGATTGACAGAAAAATTGCAAAGATATTATAGAGAGGTCCTATATACCCCATACTCAGTTTTCCACATTATTTACAGCTTATATTTATATGATATGTTCATTATAATTAATAAACCAATATTGATACATTATCATTACCTAAAGTCTATACTTTAATAGTATTTCAATGTGAGTCTTTCTTACCAAATGTCCTTTTCTGTTCTGGGATCGCATCCAGGATACCATGGAACACTTAGTCATCGTGTTTCCCTAGGCTCCTCTTGGTTGTGACAGCTTCTCAGACTTTCCTTGGTTTTGATGACCTCGCCAGTTTTGAGACATACTGGTCAAATATTTTGTAGGATGCCCTCTAGTGGAATTTGTCTATGTTCTTCATGACTATATTGGGGTGACGAGTTTTTCATAGGAAGACCACAGTTGTAAAGTGCCATTTTCATCACATCACATCAAGAGTACATACTATCAACATGACTTATCACTGTCGATGTTGATGTTGATCACCTGTTTGTCGTGTTTATCCAGTTTCTTCACCATAAAGTTACTCTTTTTTACGCTGTCCTTCTTGGAAGGAGTCACTATGTGTAGCCCACACTTAAGGTGAAAGGAATTAAGCTCTACCTCCTTGAGGCTATTTACATAGTATATATGAAATTATTCTGCATGGCAGATTTATCTCTTCTTTCCAATTTACTAATTTATTCAATAATTTATTTATATCAGTATGAACTCATAAATATTTATTTTATACTCTGAGTTATAACCTATTATATATACACACTATTATAATCTATAATACTACTTCACCTATTTTTTGTTCAGATTGATCCAACTTGGGTCATTGGGAGCCCTTTTGGTTGACTCCTGTGTTCCACTGACATACTCCCAGCACTGTGATGGTTTTTAAAACATTTCCTTATTTCCTGGCAATACAAGATGCTCCAGCATCACCTTGCATATTTCTTGCCCCAGTCCTAGACTCAGTCATTTCTTCAAGGAGACCTGGTTACTTCTATTGAAGAATGGTGTTAGAAACCAAGATCCTGTTGCTCTGTGTGCTCATTGCTGCTGAAGAATCATTGCTTCTAGACCCTCTCAGCTGACAGAGTGTATTATTCTATTCTCACATGGCTATGAATAAATACCCGAGTCTGGGTAATTTACAAAGAAAAGAGGTTTAATTGACTCACAGTTCCCCATGGCTGGGCAGGCCTCAGGAAACTTACAATCATGTTGGAAAGCACCTCTTCACAGGGTGGCAGAAGAAAGAATGAGTGCCAGCAGGGGAAATGTCAAAGACTAATAAAACCATCAGATCTTGTGAGACTCCCTCACTATCATGAGAACAGCATGGGGGAAAATTGCCCTGATGATGCCTTAATCTCCACCTTGACATGTGGGGATTACAATTTAAGATGAGATTTTAGGTGAAGACACAGCCAAACCATATCACAGAGCAAGGGAATATATGTGTATACACAAACCAGTGCCTGTACACATATCTTTTAGCATTTATACATGTAACCAACAGTCTCTAGATTAAAGAGCAAATCATGAGTTCATACTAATATCTCCAACTGTAAGCCATAAACCATCTCAGTTTCCCCTTACTTACCTGTCACCTCCCACCCCAACCTGGCTCCCACCACCTGCCTTCCATTTACTTCATTTGGCTAATTGTTTAATTCCTGTACACATGCATATTGGTATCAGAACTGTTAACTTGTACCCCTGTGGGAAACAACTTTTCTAACTAGAGCACAGTGCTTACACGCAGTTTCTTTTGCCTTTGCTCTTTCTTCAGTCGTTTCTAAAGTCACATAGGTCAGCAACCCCCATCCTGTCAGTGAAGTTGTTTCACGTATTTCTAATACAATTAGATTGTTTGATCAATTCTACTTTTTATCCTGAGATTCTCCAGCTCTTAAATGAGTATTCTTTAATTTGCAGGTTCATGTTTTGTGTTGTAAAGTTCTATGGGCTTTGACAAATGTGTAGTGTCATGAGTCCGCCATTATAGCATTGTACAAAATAGTTTCATCACCCTAAAAAATAGCCTGTGTTTCAACTATTTTACCCTTCCCTCCTTCCCCTGAACTCCTGGCAACCACTGGTCTTTGTACTGTTGCTATAGTTTTTCTTTTTCCAGATATCATAAAATTGAAGTCATATAATATGTAGCCTGACTTGTTTCAGTAGGCAGACTGACTTCTTTCACTTAGAAATATGCACTTAAGGTCCCTCCATGTCTCTTTAAGATTTGACAGCTCATTTATTTTTATTGCTTTATCGCTTTATCATGAAATTATATTTTATTGTTTGCATATACCACCAAACTTTATCTATTAACCTATTGAAGGACATCTTGGTTGCTCACAGTTTTTCATTTATTTATTTATTTTTTTGAGACAGTCTCGCTCTGTTGCCTAGGCTGGAGTGCAGTAGTACAATCTTGGCTTACTCCAACCTCCACTTCCCAGGTTCTAGCAATTCTCCTGCCTCAGCCTCACTAGTAGCTAGGATTACAGGCATGTGCCACCATGCCTGACTAATTTTTTTTTTGTATTTTTAATAGAGAAGAAGTGTCACCATGTTGGCCAGGCTGGTCTCAAACTCCTGACCTCAAGTGATCCACCCACCTAGGCCTCCCAAATTGCTGGGATTACAGATGTGAGCCAACCGTGCCTGGCTTGCTCACAGTTTTTACTGATTTTGAATACAACTGCTATAAACACTTGGGTACAGTTTCCTGTGTGAAGAAAGCTTTCTAAATGGTTGGGTAAATATCTGAGAAAATGACTGCTGCATCTTGTGGTAAGACTGTGTTTCAGTTTGTAAGAAACTTGTGGCTGGTCTTTTAATTTTCTTCACAGCATCTTTTGAAGTATAAACATTTACTTTAGTAAAGGCCAATTTGCCATTTCTTTCCTTTTATTGCTCATGCTTTTGGTGTCATATATAAGAATGCCTTACCTAACCTGAGGTCATAAAATGTTTCTCCTATGGTTTATTGTAGAAGTTTTATTGTTTTAGTTTTTACATCAAAGTCTGGTTCATTTTAAGTTAACTTTTGTGTACAGGATAAGAAAGTGGGGCTTATGTTCTTTCTTTTTTTTTTTGCTTATAGATATCCAATTGTCCTAGGCCAATGTGTCAAAAAGATGCCATTGAATTTTCTTGGGATATTTTTTGAAAAATTTTTGAGCATTATTAATATATGAGTTTCTTTCTTATAGTTGTATACCCTACTTTGAATCATCCTCTAGTTCTTTAGATGGTATTATTGGGTCAGTATATTTCCCATATTTTCTGTCTCTCCTTCTTCCACCTCTACATTTAGGGAGTTAGTTTAGGCCACTGTTGCAATAGTTGAGGAGAAACATAATGGTAACTTGGACAAGAGGGTAGCAGTGGACATAGTGAGAAGTAGTTGGATTTTAGATATATTTTAGAGGTAGAGCTGATGGTATTTGCTGACAGTATTTGCTGACAGATGCAATGTGTGATGTAAGAAAAAAATGACAGGTCAAGGATGACTCCAAAGGTATGAACCCAAGCAACTGGATGGATGACATTACCGTTAACTATTAACTAAAATGAGAAGACTGCAAGTGGAGCCAGTTTGGCTGTAGGGATCAGGAGCTCAGTTGTAAATATGTTATGTTTGAGATGGCTATCAGATGGCCAGTATGCAATTGGACGTATGAGTCTGGAGTTCAGAGGTGACATTCGTGCTGGAGATGCAAATTTAGGAACATCAGCTTTTAGATCGTGTTTAAGATCCATGAGACCAGATGAGATCACCCAGGGAGTGAGTGTAGATGGAGAAGAAAAATGGCTGAAGGACTGAGTCCTGGGACACTCAAAAGTTAAAGAGTTGGGGAGGTGAGGCAGAGCCAGGATAGGAGGCTGAGAAACAGCAGCCAGCTGGGCACAGGAGAGCACAAGATGACCAGGAGAGTGTTTGTGTCCTGGAAGCCAAGTGATGAGAATATTTCTAGAGCCAGAAGTGATAAATTCTGTCCACTGACGCTAAGCAATCAGGAAAAATGCAGACTAACACTGTTGGAGGAATTAGCAATTGATCATGGGTGACTAGCCAAGAGTAGTTGGGTGCAATGGTAGTGAGATTGGTGGGGATGGGGAGGGAGCTTGAATGGAGCATGTTTGAGAGAAGGAAAAGAGATAGTTTTGTGGGATGACCAACTTGTCCTGGTTTGTCTGGGAACTTTCCTGGTTTTAGCATGAAAGTTTGCATCCTATGACTTCTGGTTTGAAAACTGAAAGATGCCATGTCCTGGAACCCTTTCATTTCCAGGCAAACTGGGGTGGCTATTCACCTCAATTTGAAGACAGGGGAATAATTAAGTTTTTCAAGCAATGGTGTGTTAACTGGAGGAGGAAATGATATCTATCTATCATCTACCTACCTATGTACCTACCATCTATCTATTTGAATATGGAGGCAAAAAAGTGTGTTTGCATCCTGATAGAAAAAGCGCAGTAGATAGGGAAGATTTCTGAGTTAAGAGTAAGAGGGAAGGGTAGCTGGTGCAATGTCTTCATTATTGTATTTTATTAGAGTGAGATAAAATACAATGGCAGCATCAGTGGATGGGTGACCCTAGCAAGGAGCATGGCCAGGCATCCATTGTGGCAGGAGGGATGGCAGAGGCATGGCCAGAGCGGCAGGTGAGTGGGCAGATGATTGCCTACATTTTGCCAGTGAAAATGGAAGTGATGTCATCAGCTCAGAGTGATTTGGGGATGAGGGTGTGGGAGGTGAAAGTATGAGAATGAAGGCATAAAGTATTCATTTAGGGCACTGGGAATATGGAAGGGTTCCAGGAGTAGAGAATGCTTGCTCTCCAGGATCCAAGCTCTCTTGAGGTTAGTGATCACGAATTTAAAATGGGGCCAGCCTGTGTAGTGTGGTTTTCTCTGGCTACATTTAGTAGCTTGAGTGTTGGCATGGAACAGGAAGTTGGAGGGCTTCTCAAGCAGCTCTGATAAAGTAAGAGGAGGACAAAGGAGCAGAGGCTGTGACTGATTATGACATTGACGCTGGGCAAGATGGAAGTGAGGACCTGAGAGAAGAGAGATAAATGATAACAAGTAGTATCAATGGATGTGCATCCCAGTGAGACTAGAGGATTGTTGGAGTTGGGTACCAAAAGGAATGAGCTAGAAAGAAAGGAGGTGGTGGTTGGTCTGAGAGTAGAATACTTGAGATGGTGGGGATTAGCTGTTGTAACAGCAATGACTATGGAATGACAGTAAGAGCAGTCAAAGTCCTGGTGGGTTCCTGTCCACTTGCAGCGGTTCTCTGACACCAGCTCAAAGTGAGGCTACACCCTTCTCCCTCTTGCGCATGAATCAGACTCTGTCACTACTGGGCTGCTTGCCCACTCAGCTTAAAACCATCTGGCACACCTCCCAGCAAGAACATGGATTCTATTTAAAGAACAGGAAAATATGTCACACTGATGAACATTTGCCCACACACCCAGGGTGGCTGCATGATGGTAGCATGTTGTATACACCTGTGTGATGAGTTCTTGTAGGATGGACCCATCACCTCCATCTCTGTGACCTTTCAGCCCTAGAACTGTGTCTGGCACACAGTTGCTACTCAATGGATACTTACTCAAATGACTCATATAGGATTGAATGTTAAATGGAGACTCTTAGGAAGATGTCAGTCTCTGCTCTGCAGTCTGCTCTCATGCATTCCCTCATGGAGAGAATTTTACAGGCGGAGTTTAGGGACCCTTTGTTCTTGCTTCCCTGAATCCTTTGCAGGAACACAGCTGAGGCATATGAATGGCCTTCAAATGCAACATAACACTAAGTAGCTCTCTTTTCAAAGAGAATCAGAGACAGTCCCTGCATGCTTTCCTTCTCAGACACTTGTGGAGGAGACCTGACACCCCATTCGACCCAGCGGATACCAGCGGGCAGCAATGACAGGACGGTCCTGCTCCCTCCATGTCACAAACATGTTTCCAGGACACTCTCCACAGAGTCCCCAAGTCCTGCCAGGGCGACCACCTGTTCGGCATCACCAGAACACCCACCCCCGCCACACACACACACAGAGTTGTCATTGGCTGCTTTATGAAGCCAATCTTTCAAAGGAGAACAACAGTTCTGCTACAATCCAGGTGGCGAGGGTCTGAGAAAACTGGAAGCCAGGGAAAAGTACAGAAGCCAGCAGAGGATAGGAAGCTGGTGAAAGTCCGTAACAGTGACTTAGGTCTAAGATCCTCACGGGAAAGTTGGCATTAAGGCAGTGAATGAGTTTGGCTGGTGATCTGTGTAACTGTGGACCTTGGTTTGTTGATCTGTGAAATGGGAAAATCACTCACAGGTGCTTTGTGCAAAGACCAGAGGATGGAGCCATAAGTTGCGTGCTGTGCCAATGAGCTCCAGCCATTATTTTCCTTTATCTTCAGGAGCCCCAAGCATTGCACAGCACTGGGAGGGCTGGGGGTGGGGACAAGGAGGCACGAGCTCTTGTCACCTGATGGTGACTTTGCTTTGGGATTCATCACTTCCTCTATGAAGGGGAGGTTGTGGCTGCCTTCCTCAAAAACTAATAGTAGGAAGAGCCTGTTGAAACGGAGGGTGGGAAGAAAGTGCCAAGGGAGGGACTGGAGGTGGGTGACATCTTCCTTTTCTGCTCCTTCCTCTTGCTCGGTCAGGTCCACCCTGTGCTCTGCCTTTGAGGGACTATGGTTCGCAGTGTCGATCCCAGCAGAAGCTGTCCCTTCCTCCAGGAGGTGCCACACTGAACCTCAGTCTGAGCTTGGCCCAGGAGGTCCAGATTCGAGTCCTGGTTATGTCCTGATTAGAGGCATGAACTGGTGCATCTTGTTCCCTGGTGGAGTCTCAGTTTCTTCGTCTGTTCCTTCCCTCTCCACCAGGAGTGTGGGTGCTTGCCTTAGCAGTGAGCTTGGGAAACCCTTCCGCCGCGTCCCAGCCCCAGCCCGCTCCTCAGATCAGCTGTCCTCAGGACACCAGTGGGTGTTGTAATTTGACATTTCCACCTTTGACTTTCCCCAGCAGTGGAGCAACATCACAGTGACTCCATTGGTGCATGATGAATATATGAGAAAATGTATGCACTTTTAGAAATGACCGGACACCGGTGGATTTTAACTTACCTTGAAGGCCTTCATGGGCGTGGTTTGCAGGGAAATTCTCAAGGCCTGCATGGTAACTGAATGTATCTGAGATGCCCATTTCGGGCAAGAGCTGGTCCAGTTGAATATTCCCAGGTAGGGAGAATTTTGGAAAATATGGCCTCCTCCTTCTATTCACGGAGTGAGAGGAGAAAACAGAGCTGAAATAATGTCATCTAATAAACTGCCCCAGCCAGCAATCTCACTGCAGAATAACAGAATAAAATTAATGTCAGCTGTGTTTCCCAAGTGTGCCTGCAATACACATGTCTGTGCCAGGTTCTTTACAAGGAAATTTTGATTCATCCTCCCTGTAATCCCAGGGACTGAGTGCCCCAAATATCCACT
Organism: Papio anubis; assembly: GCF_008728515.1. Lineage (NCBI taxonomy): Eukaryota > Metazoa > Chordata > Mammalia > Primates > Cercopithecidae > Papio > Papio anubis. The sequence goes on along the minus strand of NC_044982.1, from coordinate 12,221,640 downwards.
TAAAAACGAGAAAATGGAGGATTGAAGAGGTTGAGAAATTTGCCCAGTGGTTAGGAACATGGTTCGTAAAAGGCTCAGAGTGAACCCAGTGCTGAAGCCCCTTCTCCAGCTGCGTTGCTGCTTCTCCGACTGGACGTGGCCTGCTCCTGAGTGCAGTGGAATAGGAACATCTCTCTGTCCGTCTGCTTACCTTTGTTCCAACACATAGCCTCGCCCTGTTTTCTTCCCTCTCTAAGCCCAGCCTTCAGGGCCTCGAAGGTCCCAGGGGAGGATTGAGAGCTACCTTTTTTTGTGTTTACCTTTCTATGTCTTACATCAATGGCACATGATGGGGACACGCTCTCACTTAGAAGTGGAATCTAAAAAGTCAAACTCGTAGAAGCAGGAGCTTTCTGGCCAGGGGCTGGGGAGAGGGAAGTGAGGAGAAGTTGATCAAGGGGTAAAAGTTCAGATGAATGCATCTGGATTTCTACTGTGCACCATGTGCCTAGAGGTATGTATACAGCGCTGTGTGCTTGAAATGTACTAAGAGGCTAGATCTTAAGCATTCTCACCATACACACAAAAATGGTACTCGTGTGAGGTGATGGATCTGTGAATTAGTTTGATTATGGGAATTGTGTTCAATGTATACATACATTGAAACTGCACGTTGGACACCTTAAACATACGCAACTTTTATTTGTCAATTCTACCTCAAGAAAGCTGGAAACAGATACAAATGAAAAGCACAAATTAGAAAACAAAGACAAACCGTCTGTGGGCACAGTATCTGCGTGGCAACCTGATTGTGACTTGTGTCCACAGCCTGGGAGGTGACTCACCATTGAGAATTTGTCTTTCCAGCTTTAGTTTCCCAACTGCCTTGGCTACAAGAAAGCGTGCCTTCTTCCCTCTTCCCACCATGACTCCCCTAGTAGCTTCCTCATGGCAGGAGGCTGGAGCCCCCTAGCAGCTCCAGCGTGGATAAACCAAGCAAAGTGGGGTGTGGAGGGGAAAGCTGGAGGCTGTCAGCCCTCTCCAGGGCAAGGGCACTTGAGGAGTGTTAGAAAGTCCCATCAGGATGGGCTCAACCCTCAGATCAATGCAGCCCGTTGCATATCTGTCAGACAGGCCTTTGGTGGCGAATGGAATCTCAGGACTGAGCGAAGTCCATGGTCCCCAACTTCTAGGATCCCACAGTCCACACACATAGTCTAGAATAGGAGTGACTCTGCTCCCTAGGAAACATTTGGGAATGACTGGGGACATTTTTGGTCATCACTACTGTAGGGGTGCATGTGTGCTGCTGGCATCCAGTAGGTAGAACATCCAGGGATGCTGCTAAGCATCCTACAATGCACAGGAAAGCCCCTGAACTACACAGGACTCTCCAGCCCATGATGTGATGAGGTTGAGAAACCCTGAGCTGGAAGAAAGGGCCAGGTCTGAAGTCAGAATGATGGGTGTAGAGAAGGCACTTCAGGGCACAGCACGTGGGTCACCACTTGGTGATTCGTAATGACAGGTGATCTGGAAGATCTATCAGGAAGCAATGGGATTTAGGTCAGAGCTCCCCAGTCCTTAATGTGCTCATGAATCTCCTGGGATCTTGTGAAAATGAAGATTCTGTTTCAGTAGGTGTGGGGTGGGATCTGAGAGCCTCTAATTCTTACAACTCCCAATGAAGCCAGTGATGTTGGTCACAGACTACACATTGAGTAGCAAAGATCTCAAATACTTGAGAAAAGCAAGGAACTTGATCACAGAGTGTGGCCGAGAGGAGAGACGTACAGATAGCTGGAAAGTGGCTTTTGTGTAAAGCCTCCCTGAGAAGTGACCAGTAAAGCAGACGGGTCCCGGCTCCCTCTGAGTTAATTACCAGTCATGTTGACTCCATCAGTATATGAGCTGGAAAGATAGCTCCTTGGCCGCTACCCACCTACAGTCCATGGAACTGCAACTTGTTTAAACATCTTATGTTAAAATACCTGCCATGTTCACGTGCTGTTTGGGAAATGCTGAGTAAAGTTAAGTTAGACATTGTTCCATTCTGTACAACTTCTCAGTGCTTTGAAGTGCTAAAGTGAATTGCAAATCTCTCAGAGGAAGATGTAATGTGACAACATGGTGGTGGTGATGATGATGAGAATGATTTTATTGTGCCGGCACACTTGTTTCCATCTCTTGGAGGGATGAATGGCTGAATCCTGTTTGATAATTAGTGCGTGACCTAGCCCCACCCCCTCACGTCATGGTCCAGAAGACCAGAGGGATTTCAGCCTCCAGCTGCAGAGACTGCAGAGGTGGATGTCGAAAGGGTTCCATTGCATGCAGGGGGCAGGGATAGCTGAGGTTTTACCTTATTGGGAAGGGTTGAGTCCACATATCAAAATTTTCCTTCATCAGTGCCCCTTCTATCTCTCTGACTTTCCCTGTGTCAGAAAGAATGAAGACTGCCGTGCCATTGCAGCTGGATGGCAGCTGGAGGGCATAACTGTCCAGGTGATAGAAACACAGGAGCAGGAACCTGCCCAGCCGCTGCACTGTGGGCACCAGGATCATGAGATCCTTGCTCATTGAGAAGGGCCTTGTCTCAGTGAGCTTTGGGTCAACCAGGGGAACAGTGCTATTTATCTTTATTTATTTATTTATTTGAGATGGAGTCTTACTCTGTTGTCCAGGCTGGAGTGCAGTGGCGTGACCTCAGCTTGCTGCCACTTCCACCTCCTGGGTTGAGGCAATTCTCCTGCCTCAGCCTCCTGAGTAGCTGGGATTACAGGCACATGCCACCATGCCCAGCTTGATTGTTTTTTTTTTTTCTTTTTTTTGTATTTTTAGTAGAGACGGGGTTTCATCATGTAGGCCAGGCTGGTTTTGAACTCCTGACCTCAAGTGATCTGCCCGCCTTGGCCTCTCAAAGTGCTGGGATTACAGGCATGAACCACTGCACTCGGCTGCTATTTGCCATTATTTGGGTGAGAAAAACTTATCTAGAGAGAGGGGGCTGGAGAAGGGTTACACAGATGCTCCGTAAGAGATGGAGTGAGGACTTCTGGGTTCTTCAAGGTATTCCTGGTCTCACCCTGAAGCTTAAGGCTCCCTGCTATCTGTCAGGGCTGGCAGGCCGTCCTTCCACTGTCCTCTGCTGTGGCCATCATTCTTCACATCTCCGAGACCCCTGTGCATGGTGCGCCAGGGTTTGGCAAAAACCTTCGTTCAAAGCAAGTCATCAAGGAAAACCTGGAAGTGGGAAGGGGAGTGGGGGTGTCACAAATCCCTGATTTCTTAAAAATGCCTCAAGTCTGAATTCACCTTCTGGCTCAGTGGGATATTTCATTCAGCCAATAATACAAGTTATAGTGTAGTGAGTGCCCCTGTGCTCAGGGCTTAGCTCTTTAATGAGCTGAGAAAAGAGACATAGTGTGTGTGCTCATGGCACACAGTAAGTGCTCAGCAAAAGCTGGCTATTACTGTTACTAGCAGTGATGCCTTTTCTGCAGGCTGTTCTCTGTTTGCCAGTTCCTGCCTTCCCCCCACTCCCTACCACCAGATCCTTTCTCTGCCCTGTTTTGTGCCCTGAGAGGCTGACCCCTTTGGACTGAGCTTCCGGACTCTCCTGCCAACTGGCTTCCTCTTGTGTTTGGCAGTGGGAGCCCTGGGCAGAAGAAGAGAGAGGCTAGGGTGTTCCTTCCCTGCTGGGGGAACCAGCCCCCAATATTTCAACACAGGTTCTTTCTATTTTCCCCTAAGTGTCGGCTGGTCTGAGAAATAAAGAGAAAGAGTACAAAGAGATAAATTTTACAGCTGGGCCTCCGGGGGTGAATTACGTATTGGTAGGACCATGATGGTGACCTTGAAAGGGGAGGGGATATACGCATAGGGAGTGGGTCACAGAGATCACATGCTTCAAAGGGCAATAAAGCATCACAAGACAAAGGGCAGAGCAAGATCACAAGGCAATGGTGAAATTAGAATTACTGATGAGGGTCCATGTCCCGCTGGGCATGCATTGTCTTGATAAACATCTTAACAGGAAACAGGGTTCAAGAGCAGACAACCGGTCTGACTAGAATTTACCAGGCTGGAATTTCCCAATCCCAGTAAGCCTGAGGGCACTGTAGGAGATATTTCATCCCTTATCTCAACCACATAAGACAGACACTCCCAGAGCAGCCATTTATGGGAATGCATTCCTTCACCAAGGTTATTAATTATTAATATTCCTTGCTGGGAAAAGAATTCAGCGATATTTCTCCTACTCACACATCCATCTATAGGCTCCCTGCAAGAAGAAAAATGGCTCTATTCTGCCAGACCCCACAGAGAGTCAGACTTTATGGTTATCTTTCCTTGTTCCCTGAAAATCACTGTTATTCTGTTCTTTTTCAGGGTGCACTCATTTCATATTGTTCAAACACACATGTTTTACAAACAATTTGTACAGTTAACACAATCATCACAGCGTCCTTAGGTGACATACATCCTCAGCTTACGAAGATGATGGGATTAAGAGATTAAAGACAGGCATAGGAAATTATAAGAGTATTGATTGGGAAGTGATAAATGTCCATGAAATCTTCACAATTTATGTTCAGAGATTGCAGTAAAGACAGGCGTAAGAAATTATGAAAGTATTAATTTTGGGAACTAATAAATGTCCATGAAATCTTCACAATTTATGTTCTTCTGCTGCAGCTTCAGCTGGTCTCTCTGTTTGGGGTCTCTGACTTCCCACAACACTTCCCATTCCCTCCCTGCTTGTGCTCCACATCTTTTGGAGTAGCTGCATCCTCTGGTCATTGCAGATTGCCCCCTCCAAGCACCCCTTTTCTCTATGGCTCCAGCTCCCACCCTTTCCTCCCCTGGCTCCTTCAGCTTTGAGCAGGTAACAGCTCCCCGCTTTTACTAACCTCTCACCTTTGCATTTTTTTTTCCTTAACCCTTTCCACACTGCTCAACATAGTCTCTTCATTAAAACCTTCTCCTTTGAACCATTGAAGGGACTCTGAATAATACTCTATTTAATCCTGATGATCAACCCCTGCAAAAAACTGAGTCCCAGGGAGGTAAAGTGGCTTACTTGAGGTCAACAGCTTGCCAGTGGCTGAGCCAGGATTCCAGGCCAGTTCTGCTGCCTCCAAAGATGGCTTCTTTATTTGATCCTTGGCCGGCTGCCTTTTTCAGAATAAGGTAACCCACAACAAGATCCCTCTGCATGTGAGCCCTGCCTGCAAGGCTGAGCTCTTCTCCCCTCTTATTGCTGACAGCTATGCAGAGAGCTGTCTCCTCAGGTGCAAACTGGGAGCCTTGGGGACCCCCAGTGAAGCAAGGGGACAGGTAATTTTTACCTACAGATTATGTACTAGGAGTCTGATGCATCCACAGCACCCTCAAGTCTCACCCTGGGTTGAGGAGTTCAGAGGGTAGCACATGTCATTTGCCAATTCTGGTGGTGGACATAGAGTTACATGAGAAGGTCAGCTTGTACCTTCCTTGGCAAATGTTTCAGCCCTCAGCTCACTGCGCTTATGTCTTTTGTGTGCTACAGTGTGTGGTGCTCATGGTGCCTGGGGAAACTGGAGGAACAGAACCTGCTGGGCTGGCCTAGCTTGGAATGTGGTCACACCTCATTGACAGAGAAGCTGAGAAGGGAAGAATGAAGGCCACCTTCTGCAGGGCAAGTGATTTCCAATATTTCCTTCCTCCCTCTCTTCCTCCCTTTTTCCTTCCTTCCTTTCTGCTGTCCACCCATCCGTGCACCCATCCACTTCTGAAGCACTTGCTGTATGTCTAACCATGGGTAGGCATTGAGAGGGATTTAGGGAAGAGTCAATCTTATCACTGCCCTCAACAGGCATGTCTCTCTTGATGCCCTACATATTAATCAGGGTTCTCTAGAAGGACAGAACTAATAAGATAGACGTATATATGAGAGGAGGTTTGTTAAGGAGAATTGGCTCACATGATCACAATTCCACAATAAACTGTCTGCAAGCTGAGGAGCAGGGAAGCCAATCCAAGTCCCAAAACTTCAAAAGTAGGGAAGCTGACAGTGCAGCCTTCACTCCGTGGCCAAGAGCCCCTGGCAAACCACTGGCTTAAGTCCAAGAGTTTAAAAGCTGACGAACTTGGAGTCTGATGTTCCAGGGCAGGAAGCATCCAGCACAGGAGAAAGCTGAAGGCCAGAAGACTTAGCAAGTAAAGTCCTTCTATGCTCTTCTTCCTGCTTTATTCTAGCCATGCGGGCAGCTGATGAGATGGTGTCCACCAGATTGAGGATGGATTGAGGGTGGGTCTGCGTCTCCCAGTCCACTGACTCAAATGTTAATCTCCTTTGTCAACACCCTCACAGACACACCCAGGAAGAATACTTTGTATCCTTCAATCCAATCAAGTTACACTCAATATTAACTATCACACCCTGGATGCATATTGTCTCCACGTTCAAATCCCACTACTTCTGGGATGGGAGGTGTAGGTGTAGAAAAAAATCTCTGAACTTGGGAAACACTGAATTGACTAAAAGAACACTGAGCTGACAAAGTTTATGCTGAGCGAACAGAACTCAACTAGAACTGAATGAGGTCAAGTCTCCTCCACCAGGCAGGGTTGAGGTCTGAGGACTCAGTGGTGGTTCCTGTGAGCATGTGGCCTTGAGCTGGGTCCTGAAGGATGGGCAGGATTTCAGCAGCCAGAAAATAGGGGAGAGAAAACACTGGCTAAGCAACCACATGGACTCAGAGCCTCTTGCGGTCATGCTGTATTCCTCCAGTTTGTTCATCTGCCTTTGCTCCATGTCGTACTTCTCCAGGCATGAACAGCATCTTATTTCTGTATGCAAAAACCCAAGGACGTGGCTCAAGGACTGACAGATGAATATAGAAATAGTACTAATAATGATATTAACAACACCTTCAAGGATAGCAGCCATTCTTTTTATTTGTTAAGTGTCTTCTAAGTGGGAGAATATCTGCTATGTGCTAAAATGACCCTATGAGGAGGCATTAGTCCTGTTTTTCAGATGATCCCAAGAAAGGTTGAGGCAGTTGTTCAGAAGCAAACAGCTTATAGAGGCCAAGGCAGGCTTGGCATGTTGAGCTATGTGACACCCAGTTCTGCATTCTTTCTATTCTAACATGACTTCTTGGGAATAAGCACATTCTTAGGTTGCTGCTAAGGTGAGAAGAGAACCAGAGGGTGTCTTGAAGGCTTGGTTAGGCTCTTGAGTATTGAAAAGAAAGAAATTCATTTGGTACTGGTTTGAAGCTGATATCTGTAACACACAAACACACACACCCCACACACATGAACAAACAGCTGTTTTTCTATTCTTGGTTTAATAATTTGACCTAGAGATTTTTGGACACACTTTCTTGGGATGAAATGGCCCCGTCTCTACTAAAAATAAAAAAATTTCCTGGGCATGGTGGTGGGCACCTGTAATCCCAGCTACTTGGGAGGCTGAGGCAGGGAGAATTGCTTGAACCCAGAAGGCAGAGATTGCGGCGAGCTGAGATCGCACCACTGCACTCCAGCCTGGGCAACAGAGTGAAACTCTGACTCAAAAAAAAAAAAAAAAAAAAAAAATTTGCCTCAAAAAACCAAAACCAAAACCAAAACCAAAAACTGTTCACTGAACTTACATGGAATTCACACATAGCATGATGTGTAGCCAGTCTAGGACTGGCATGTGGTGGGCACAGAGTATAGGATACATAAGTGAGTGAATGAGTCACACAGCATGAGATGGTTGAATGAATGAATAATTGATTGACTGAATCTATTTTTTCATAAGCCTAGTTTGTGTGAACAATCACTAGCATCAAAAAAATGTGTCCAGACACCAAACACAGGGAATGGCCACCAGGAAGAAATATACTCTTCTTAGAAACAGCTTGGATGGCACAATTACTGAAATGACTCAGATGACAATTATTCTGAAACCCTTGCACTGACAATTCATGTTGCTCTTGTTAGATTTCCTCTCCCACTCAGTCCCCCACCAGATTCTGGGAGGAACTTTCCCAGTGTGTAATGATAGAGGTTCAAGCTGTATATGTATGTGACTGTCATTGGTATCACCATCCCAGGCCACGAGAAAAGCCTTGAAGATCCAGCCAACAGAATGAGCAAAATCACGTTTATCAGGTCAGTGACTCTTGGGGTTGCTGGTGCTTCCCCAGGCTGGAGATGGAGTTAATATTAACAGGCCCAAGGTGATGTGGGCTTGTGCAATCACAGGCCCGGCCACCTCCCCCCAAGTGGACAGTCCTGTTCATTCACCCCACCTCCTGCACCCCAGGTATAATGCTCAGGAAGGAGAGAGGTGGGCTGGGACTCTGAACAGCAGCATATGTTGTCTCTCTGAACCAAGAATGTCGAAGGGGTCCAGGGGGCCACATCAGCATCTTTTTAGTGGATGCCACTGAGTCCTGGGGGCATCTGAAGGCACCACATCACTGTCTCTGGGCACAAGGGCGTGTTGTCACAGAGAAGGCAACAGACGTGCATGACAGGAAAGTAAGCTGTGGGATCTCCTTGCAGCTGATCTTGTCTCCCAACAGATTCCCTTCGCTGCTGCCACAGTGAGCCACCGAAATGCAAACCTGCCCTTCCCACTACCCCATTTAAGAGCCTCGTCACCCCAGCAGCATTTTGCAGTGTGTATCCCATGGAACAGTAGAGATAATTGGTGAATAAATAGGCTCCATAGTCTAATAAGTTTGGGAAACCGCATCCTCTTTCTCCCACATGAGGAAGTATTTTCATATCCTAAATTGTAATATTTTAAAGGATCTGTGAAGTCCTGCAATAAAGATTTATCCAATTTTTCAAACCCATTTGACCAAGCAAACTTTATTCCCCTAATGCAAACAAACCCCAGAGAGAAATGTCTTGGGGACCGTCTTCCTGTAGGACAGCACCCTGCCTTCTCTGTCTAGGACGGAACCACCTGAGCTCCCACTTGCCCACCCACCCTCCCCCATCTCCCAGCACCCCCTTCTATTAGGTTGGTGCAAAAGTAATTGTGATTTTTGCCATTACTAATATTTGATTATTAAATTAATATTTGGTACTTTTTAAAAACAGAAAACTATAAAGAAGAAAATAAAATGGTCCATGATTCTACTACCCAGAAATACTCCACTTATTATTAAAAATAATAGTATGTGTCTTTATGAGAGTCTGTAAAAAAATCATTTTGTGCTTCTGCTGGATATCCTCTTTAGGGTCTAAGTACTCCTAAGGTTACTTAGAGAAAAAGTCAAAGTCCTTATAGGTGCACAGTTGAAGAGCCCCTGTCCACAGCAGGCACTGCTGTCATTTCCCGGGTCTCTTTTTTAGCTTCTCTCTCTCTCATACACTCCACTGCTCAAATCATGTGGTCTTCCTGCTTCGCTTGATCATACCAGACACGTTCCTACCCCAGGGCTTTTGCACTTCCTGTTTCCTGAGCCTGGCTGATCTTTTCCTACTCACATGGCTTGCTTTCTCACCTGCCTTGGGTCTCCAATGCCACCTTCTCATTGAGGTCTTCCTTGGCCATTCTTCATCTGAGTGTGCCCCACACTCCAGCACCCCCATTCCTCTCCCTGCATTATTTTTTCACTATAGGACTCATCATCTTCCTCTATTCTATGCATGGTATTGACTTACCTGGTTTATTTTCTGCATCCTCACTGAGCTCCTATGGGCAGGTATTTTGTCTGTTTGTTCATATCTGCACAGTCAGTGCTTGGCACCTACTACACACTCAATAAATAATTGTTGAATAAATATGTGTGTTCACGGAAGAAGTCAGGCTGTGTACACCGTTCTGTGTTTTGCTTCTTACCATAGTTTTTGCTTTTAGAGATCTCTCCCTATGAGCCTCTACAGAGTTAGCCTGCCTCATGATTTTTGAAGACTGCACGTCTAGTATAGAGGTGCACCTAAATTTATGTAATCAATTTCCTATTGATAGAATTTCTTTTTTTTTTGCTCAGCAAACAATGCTGTAATTAAAAAGAAGGCTTTTTTACATTTGTTTTGTTTGAAAGTATTTTCATGGGGTAAGTTCCCATTAATAGACTTTCTGAGTCAAGTAGTAGGGTTTGTGTTCTTTTAACTTTAATAAATGTTACCAGCTTGTCTTCAGAAATAGCACAAATTTACATGCCCTCATATGACAAATGACAATGTCTGTTTCTTCACATGCTCATAGCTCTGCATATTACCAACCTCATACATTTTTGCTAATCAGATAGCTGGAAAATGCCACTCTGTTAAGTTGATTTGCATTTAAAAAATTGAGAATGGGGTTTAGAATTCTTGCATATTTCCACTGTTAATTTGTATTTTTTTATAGACTACCTACTTAAATCTTCTGTCCATTTTTCTTTCGGATTGCTTACTGTTTCCCTATGGATTTAAAAGAGTTCTTTAAAACTAAAATGTTTATCTTAGTCATATCTGTTATACAATTTTTTAGTTTATCCTTTAGTTTTTTACGGCATTTTAAAAATATGCAGTTGAGTATCTGTTTTTCTAAAAATTGATGTGAAAGTACCATTAAAACCATAAGGATTATGAGTAATAGTAGTATGTCAGAAATTTGACTGGTTTATTTTGAAAATATTGGCTGTACAATTATTATTATGTTATTTAAAGATAATTTGTATTTACTTTTTTTAATCGTAGTAAAGTACACTTAGTATAAAAATTATCATCTTGACTATTTTTAAGTATATAGTTTAATTGTGTTAAGTACATTCATTGTTGTGCACTCAATCCCAGAACTATTTTCATCTTGCAAAACTCAAAATTCATATCCATTAAACAATTACTCATTCTCCCCTGCACCCAGTACATGGCAATCACCATTCTACTTTCTGTCTGTATGAATTTGACTATTCCAGGTACCTCATATAAGTGGAATCATATGCTTTTTGTTGACTGATTGATTTCACATAGCATAATGTCCTTAAGGTTCATCTGCCTTGTAGCATATGTCAGAATTTCCTTCCTTTTCAATGCTGAATACTATTCCATTGCATGTATATACTATATTTTGTTTATTTATTCACCTGTTGATGAATTTGGGTTGTTGTACTTTTTACCCATTGTGAATAGTGTCTCTGTGAACCTGGGTGTGCAAATACTTCATCAAGAGCCTGCTTTCACAGTTTGGAGATTTCTCAAACAACTTAAAATGTAATTCAATCTAGTAATACCATTACTGAGTATATACCCAAAGGAAAATAAGTTGTTCAACCCAAAAATACCCATGCACATGTATGTTCATTGCAGCACTATTCACAACAGCACAGACATGGACTCAATGTATGTGCCCATCAATGGTGGATTGGATAAAGAAAATATGGTACATGGAAGATTCTCCTTCTGCCATAATTGTAAGTTTCCTGAGGCCTCCCCAAAAGCTGAGCAGATGCCAGCATCATGCTTCCTGTACAGCCTGTGGAACTATGAGCTAATTAAACTTATTTTCTTTCTTGTGTGGAAACACAGCTGATTTTTGTGTGTTGATTTTGTATCCTGCAACTTTGCTGAATTTGTATGCAGTTTAACAGTTTGTGTGTGTGAATCTTTAGCGTTTGCTACGTATGAGACTATGTTGTCAGTGACCAGAGATAAATTTATTTCTTCCTTTCCCATGTGGATACCATTTTATTCTTTTTCTTGCCCAAGGGCCCTGGTTTGAACCTCCAGTTCTAAATAGAAGTGGTTAAAGCAATCATCCTTAGTGAACATTATTATGTTAGGATTGTACTTCTGCAGAAATTTGAAAACTAACAGGTACAAAGTGTAGAAAGGAAAATACAAAATAAAATTAATACTAACATGGCAACCCCAGTTTGCATAACGGACTTGAACTATGAACATAGGCTTAAGGGCAACTAATTGAATAAGAGAAATTAGGTGAGACCAGTTCACCATGTGAACTGTTTTTCTTCATTTTCTGTATATGGGTCTTAACTTCCCAGAAGAGTTTATTCAGGTACAGCATATAGTATTAGCAATAGCACAGACATTTCCTCATTTAGCCAGTAGATACTAAAGGATCTCTTCGGTCAGGTTCTGTCAAGTTACCTACAGAAGCTACTTACTGATTGTGAAAGTTCAATTACACCATTATTCTGTCAAAAGCAAAAAAGGTAGGCATAAAAAGGGAAAAATTAAAGGGCCAAGAGTGTCGTTATGACGGATAGTCTTGTTTCTTTGTCTTGGGAAAATTGCCTACAGCATGAGCCCATCAACTTCTTTTCCTGGTTTGCAGTTTGAATGTCCCTGGTATGGTGTTAGGCAGTTTGGTGAACTCTCTGTGTGGCCCATACATCAGGCACAAGACTTGTCCCTTGAAATTTATACTAAATTGTCTGCTTTCAGGTTCTAGGGCTTTAGGAACAGAACAATTCTTTTTCTTAGTTGGATAATTATAGCCAAATATTGAAGGAAATTAGGAAGTTAGGATCCAGTCCAATTTACAGGTAGATGATAAGAACTCAAAATATTAGGAAAACAAGGCACAGAGCTACAATCTAATAACAGGTGTATTACAGGGATTTTGTCTCTAGAAACATGACTTTTTCTCTCTATAGTCATCCTGATTTTTACTAAAGATGGTCAGAGTAAGACGAATTTCTTTACATATAGTTTAATTTTGCTTGCAAATGTAGGGATTTGTCCACATACCAATCTCAGATTTAAAAACCTCATGAGGCTAGGAAGCCAAACCAAGGTAGACTAGAAACATTGTTGGTAGTACCTATAACAATTTAAACACGACATTCCAGGCAAAACCTTGGTAATGTAATCAATGTTTCCAATTGTATTCTGTTATAAGGAAAGCAGATTCTTAATGACTTACGTAAATAATTATATTGTCATAAAAATAAGAATACTCAGGAATAGTTTCCGAAGTCTGGAGGGATCAGGCAGGAAGAAAAAATAAATGTTTTCACTTTTGTTCACAAATATATACTTTATCAAATCGCTGTAAACTATAATTTAAGACAAAAAGTATCCTTAAAACTGGAAATAATGTTTAAGAAAAGAACTAACAGTATTTCAAACAAAGAGGCTATACAAAGCCAAAATTACTTTTTATCAGTTCACTTAGTTTCAGTTCACTTAATTCTTGTTTTGCTTGATCTTGATTAGCAGTTTTATGAATTCATGTTTCTCCATTAGAATTCTGAAAATTTTTATTTAGCCGTTTTATCATAAAGTTATTGGAAGCCTGGAATAATCATGGTTAAAAATCTGATAAAAGTTCACCATAGCCAGAAATTCAGAAGGAAATTTGGTAATTTAGTGGTATACAACATGATAACTAGAATTATGACTAATAACATATTTGATTTCTAAGAGTTCTATACAATTTTAAAACATTCATATCAATATTATACTCATAAATGTAACTGAAAGAAGATCTAGCATTATTTATCATTTGAAAATGCTTCCCATACAAGTTACCAAATAAAGCTAATCATTTAGTATCTCTACAAGATGAGAGATATACCCACTGAAGCCCTCCAGGGGTTCAACTGGAAAATTTCAAAGATAATTTTAGGTCAGAAAAATTTAATTTAGAACTTAATCCTTAGGAAGCCTGTCAAAGATGTCAAAGGTTCAAAGCAATCAAAACAGAATCACAGTTTACCATGGAAATAATAGTCACTCATTTAACTAGAGTGATCATCAAAGACATCAAAAGCAATAAAGAAAGTTACATGGATGTGAAAAAAAAAAGCCCTTCATCCTTTCAAAGCTCAGTTTCCCTAAGTAACTCAAAAACAAACAAACAAACAAACAAACAAACCAAAAACTAATAAAGACAACATGAAGGACTGGAAATGACAAAAGTATTTTTTCCTAGGCCAATTGCCAGTAGGTAAAAATAAACCTCTTGCAGTGTGATTGCTTCCCCTTACAAGAAGCTCATGTAGATAAACTGGAAGTCAAGCTTTATGAAAGGGTACTTGAATTTAGTCAGAAGAAGAATGTGTTCAAGGTTATGAGTATACACCATATCATAGAATAAGTAAACAAAAAAATCAGTACCTCAAGCAGGGGAATACATGGCTCTTAGAAAAAGTGAAAGCATATGAACTTGCCTGGTTACAGGAAACAATTCAGACACATCAAGAAAACCCAAGAATTCAGAATTGAATTATACTGGAGAGAAACATTTCTTTTCTAGACCTTCAAGACAAATATTTTCATGTCAGGCCACAACAGCAGGGTTCGAACCAGGGAAAATGATTATAGGAGAGAAGAGGAAGAGTGGAGAAAGAGGAAGAGTAGAAGTCAATGATGTATGGCAAATCCCAGACTTTAAGGTACAGCAAAAGTTGAACTGAGATACGAATCTGAGAAGCTTCAAGAGGAAAACTTTACCTTGAGAAAGGAAATTACCATTGTAAATGAAGATGACAACATTTCTCACCTGAAACCAGGAAATAAAATGAAGACTAAAAAAGAAAAAGTCTTCAGTTTAGAAGATTGCTGAAAATGTTCAGAATTCAAAATCAAAACCTCTTGCAAATTTTACTAAGATCAGATTGATCAGATCAATACTTCAAGATGATTTTGTTGCTCTAACATAGGTGACCAAAATCTTAGTTTTATATCTATCTATGTATCTCTATCTATCTATCTATCTATCTATCTATCTATCTATCTATCTTTCTATCTATCCATTTTATCAAAGCTCAATCTTTAGAAAGACTTATAATTTCTTTTTAATGGTAGCCAACTTGATTGCATACAAAATTCCTTTCATAAATTCATCCTTTAAAAACCTTTCGCGACCGGCACAGACCTTTGATGACACACTTAATAGTTTAGTTTTATCCTATACTTCCTCTTTTTTTAAAAAATAGTCATTTTACTTTAGGACAAAAATTGATTTTTTTTTTTACTATTTTGAAAAGTTATTCTCTTCTCTTTTTAAAACTTTCTTACCAATAATGCATCTTTATACTTATAACTTTCTTCACATCTCTCTTCTACTTACCGGTTTCTTTCAACCCTGTTAATATTTCCTTTCCAAATCCATATTTAAAACAATCCTTAAATAACCTTTTTTCTCAATAAAGAGCATAGTTTTACGCCTGTCATAATTTTTCTCATCAAATACACATTTTACTTTTTTGTACATTTTGTATACAAAATTATATACGTTAATTAAAAATTTAACTCTTAGTAACTTTATTTCTAATGAAAACCTAGAAAGCAAGAAATTTGGAACTGTCTGTTACATATCAATATTTCGTAGATGAGAACCATTTTGTAATTTTAGAAATCTGTTTTCCCTTAACATGATTTTTTACATATATTAATAGACCCAAATATATTTAATCTTTCTATAGAACTTAAGAAGCTAAGAACAAGCTTATATTTGTGTTCAGAAATTTATGTTTCAGTATTTTATCTTATTTGAAAATAACCCAGACATTTCATAAATATCTATTACTTGATTTAACATAACTTTAAGATTTAAAATCACCAACAAGATTTTTGAAACTATGAAGTTTGTTTATAAGTGTTTATGTCATTTAAATTTACCTTATTTATTTTTTAATAATTATACCTAGATTCCTTATGAAAACTGATATATTAAACAAAGCCAGTTATTATTTCAAGCTATTTCTTTGTTAACCATTTTTATGGCCTATGAATATCAGGCATTCGTCTTCCAAGTTAGTACCTTGCAGATTAATTACCTGGGTATCTTGCCCAAAAACTGAGGATCCGTAACACCTTTGTTATGGATCCTCATAGCCAAGGATAGTTATCTCAAAACATTTATGTAATCCTCCATATTTTTCCTTTAAAAATCCTTGTCTTCCTTTACCTTTCTGAATATGCACATAGCTTATGATTGTATTCCCATTGCAATGCCCATTCCTGAATACACACCACTTGCTTTTAGAGACTCTCTGTCTTTGTGTGTTATATAGGTTGGCATAACTGGAGTCAGAAGTGGGACCTGAAGCAAGATCACCTTCAGTGGGCCTCTGCGATTCCTGAGACTGGTGTTCAGTACTCACTTGAGCCCTCTGAACTCTGGTCTAAGGACTCACCAGGAGTCACAGACTGGTGAGTCTTCTCTCAGGCAAAGCCTCCATTTTTGTAGAAGCTCTTTGACTTTACTTGAGATCTGATTCCAGTAAGGCCATCTTAAATAAAGAACCTCATATTCCTCCCAGGATGATAAGAGACTTTTTGGCATTTCTGACAAGCCTTTTCTGGTACAAAGACATTCATCTCTATGGTGAGTATACTCTTCTGGTTTCTATAGAACTTACATTCTGTGAGGCATGTCTTTTCGTGAATTCACTTTTGGTGAATTCTGCTTGCCTGATTTAAGGTTTTGTTTCATCTGCACACCTGGCTTAAAATTTGTGGGCAATCTGATTTTGGTCGCATTTTGGTTTGATTATGCACATATATAAATAATTTAGATCTTTTACTTTTTTCCCCCCTCGCTTGTTTCTGAACATCTTCCAAGAGCAAAAATTAACATTCTAAATGGTAAGCATGAGACAGCAAATTAAAAGTCATTCAGGCAGTCGCCACCATCTAAAACAAACTCCTGACATTACCTGGCAGGATTTACAGGACTTTCTTTGCTCTTGAGAGAGTAAAAGTAAATCAAATCTAATTCAGTTTGCATTTTATAAGGGTAAATATTATCAGTACTTGCTTTATGATTTTTGGGTTTTCTGCCTTCTTTAGAAAGGCCTTATCCACTTAAAAAATCAAGAAAATAAATCACCTCATACTTTCTTCCGGAACATTGAGATTTCTGTTTTAATATTTGATATACCCAGAGGTCTCAACACCGTTATTTACCCTGGACTTTATCCCTTAACCCCTGAGCTCATTGTGGTCCACAAGAATACAGATCCCAAAGCTTTCTCCTCATTGTGTGGCCTCCCCAATTTACCCTTTTGTTACTCATGTCCTCTTTATTTATCTCTCCTAAAAAACTCTAAACACTCAATTAAGTGTTCTGACCCGCCTCCGGAAAGGTCTCTCTTTTGTCATTGCTGGCTCTATCTCTTAAATTTCCTCCTAGGAAATAACTACCTTTTATATCAGATGAGCTGTAGAGTTAGAGATACACGCCAGGGAAACAGTGAGGGCCCCAGTAGGTAAAGGATGGGGCCATGAACCCAGATAAGAGAGAGGGAGAAGGTGATGGAAAAGATCACCAGGTCATCTGAGGAGTTAATGAATACATATCTCCTTTTCAGGCCAGGAGTTCTAAACAAGAGATCAAAGGTAGAGTCCCCTTGGGACGGAAGGGTGGGGCCCAGAGAGCCGTGGGGAGAAGACAGAGTGTCCTCTGGAATCTGGGTAACAAGCTCTGAGGGGCCAGAGCTAAAAGGACACGCTTTCCTCCTCTGAGACCCTTAGGGTGGGGGGCATGGAGTCCACCGAGGTCTTGGACTCTGGGGTTTCTCAGGCTGGAGTTTCGAAGGAGTTGCATAAGAAAGAAGAAGCCTGAGGCAGTGGGGCCTGTTGCAGAGCTGGGCGGCATCCCCAAGGCTGAGTCCTTCCTGGCTCTGCAGGTGGAGACACAGGTGAACACCAGGACTCCACAGGGGAGTCCCAGCCCGGGGAGGGCAGGAGAAGGGGAAAATCACACCCGACTGAGCCCCGCCCCCCAGCTCTTACCCTCTGTAGGGGCCCACCCTGTGCTGGGCACTTTGTGAGAGATGCAATTCCATCCCCCAACTCACTCTGCCCCTCAGGATCACCAAGGTTCAGACGCCTGGGTTCAGATCCTGGCTCTGGCCAAGAGGAGTTAAAACTCTGTGTGCCTCAGTTTCCTTCTATATTAAGTGCAGACAATAATCCAGGCAGGGAGGCTCACGGTGCTCTCTCCAGTGTCAGCTCCAGAGGAGGCTGAGGGAGAACTCCTCACCCAGCGCAGCCTGT
The DNA here is from genome assembly GCF_008728515.1 of Papio anubis. Lineage (NCBI taxonomy): Eukaryota > Metazoa > Chordata > Mammalia > Primates > Cercopithecidae > Papio > Papio anubis. The sequence goes on along the minus strand of NC_044982.1, from coordinate 12,203,706 downwards.
GGGTTCTGCAGAGAGGCTCGCTGCGCTGCCTTGCACACAGGCCACCCCCACGCACTCTCAGGGCTTCTCGTGCTCATGGGCCAGTCTCGGGGTGTGTGGGGATGCTCAGTGCCTGTGTCCAGGAACCCCCATTCCTGGAAATCAGCCTGGGGCTCCTCCAGCTTCTGTCAAGGTGTTTGTCTCCAGTGAGTCCGATCTCACCCGAGGGTCTCGCTGTTCTTCCCTGGATGGGCTCAGTCCAGCAGAACCAGCCTGTGCTGTGCAGCCATGTGGGAGTGTGGGTGGAAGGAAGCCCCATGGCCATCCAAGATCCGGGTTCCTCTCTCCTTGACACGCCCTCTGAGAAGTGAGGAGAGGAGTCAAGGAATTCGTACACGCTAGGGGCCTGGAACCGTGCCTGACCCTTGGAAGATGCCCAGTAATTGCCAGCTGCCTGAAGTCACCAGGCTTGTGTCTACCAAGACCCTGGCCTGGGAATCTCTCACCAGGAGCTGGAATTTATGTTGCTTGGGCTTCCTAGTCCATTTGTGTGGGCACTTAGGGTGGTGACACCAGCTGCCAAGCGCCACCCAAGGGCTCCTGGGTGTGACTGGGAAGGACTGGTTCTCTCCACCCCAGTGAGGGGTCCTTATTTCAGGATAAAGAGAGTTAGACCCCCTCATTCTCACTACATCTGCTTCTGTTTCATGTAACACACACAGTCACAGACGCACACCGACTCAGAGACACACAATCACAGAAACACACACACACACAGACGCACTCACAGCCGCAGACACATCTTCAGTCTAGGTAGAAACACCTAGACACACAGACACATCTAGACTCAGACACACACTCACACAAACAGAGAAACATCGCACACACAGCCTCACCCACAACCACCTACAAGCACACAGGAACACCTAGGGACCCTAACACACATAGACTCAGACACACAGACTTAGATTCATATTGACTCAGGGACACACGAACACACAAACGCACAGACACACACATACATATCCACAGCCATATGCAGACACACACAAAGACAGAAATACCTAGACACACAGACACAAACACACACACTCACAGACACTGACACACAGACACACATGGTCACACATACAGAGACACACGCACACAGACATACGCACACAGACACACACACACACACACACAGACATACCCACGCAACCACACACATACACACAGATGCACACACAGAGAGACGCACAGCCACACACAGAGACACACACATACACAGACACACAGACACACACAGAGACCCACACATAGACACAAACAGATATACCCACACAGAGACACACACACACAGAGACACACCCACGCAGCCACACACACACACAGACTCACACAAACACACACACGGTGGAGCCCCTCTCACTCTGGGCCACACGGACGCCACCAAAGGCTGCACATCTGGCTTCCCCGACCCCTGGGTTAGGGCCTGGCGGGGAGGGAAGGTGTGGCAGTGGCCCCACCGACGCCTCTGACAGCCTGCTTTGCACTCACAGGGTGGGGGCGTTCTCTCCTCATGCTGCCTATGAGAACAGGAGGCTCAGCAATGTGGCTTCTCTGGGTCCCACAGTGCCACAGCGTTCTCCTAGCACTGATGCCCAGGCCCGGCTCTCTCCGGGTGACCCACACTAGGCGGCCACTCCTGGTAGCCCCTTGCTCTTCCATAAGCTCCCAGGTCCAGGCCCTTAAACTGAGGATTCAGCCCCCTCCATCCTGGCCCAGCACGTGCCTGCCCAGCCAGGTCCTCCATGAACACAGTTGAGGGGGACCTGGAGTCCACACACGGCCTCAGCGCACAAAGGGAGACTCAGAAGCAACAGGGGAGGGGTTTGCAATCACACGCAGGCAGGGGGCAGGTCAGCCTTTCTTTAATGTCACCCAGGGAGGAGGCCAGGGATGGAGGGGAGGGGCTGAGGCGTGACAGGCAGTTATTTTTGGGTGGGATTCACCACTTTTCCAATGAAGAGCAGAAAGTTGGTGATGTCATCCTTGATGATGACCAGGAAGGGCCGGTTGAACATGATTGTCTGATACTTAGACCAGGCCTTCTCTTCCAAATGGAGGGCTCCGGTGGCTTCAGTCCCTTTCTCATCAACTGTCAGCACAGCCACATGCACAGCCTGGAGCGGAGAGAAGCAGAGATATGTTCCGAGGCTGAGCTTTGCCCCAGCCCAGGCCTGGAGCAACGCCCATGTGGACAGCCGTATCCTGGGAGGTGAGGCACTCACTCCAGCCTTTCTCCACTCGGGTGGCCCTGACCCTCCACGTCCTCTCCCTCCCTGTCACACAGGCCTTGCTCCCCATCAAGGCTCTGGGTGATGGGCCTGGCTCCCCGCTGTCCACCTTCCCTACAAGTGCCTCTCCCCTGCTCAGGATGCACCCACAACTCCCCGCTGCACGTCTGCCTCCAGGGCTCTCTCCTTTCTAGTACCCGGCTTTAAGCTCCTTGGGGACGTGGACTCTGACAGTGACCTTCACGGTGCCCAGACCTCGAAATAACGCAGCCATTCACGGAACTGCAGTTGCTCTTTGGTCACCTTTAGTTTTCCTAAATTAGTGTCATCTTTTGCTCAAATCACTCATTGGTTCAGGCTTGGTGATGCACCAAAAACTCCAAATCTCACAGATGAGAGGGGCCAGAAAGGCTTTCAAAATGACTGAGCCTAAGCTTTTTTGTATCAATACGGATAAATTAAGGCCCAGAACTAGAAGGTCCTGGGCAAAGGATCAGTGACACAATAGCAGGCGAGGCCCTGAAAGTGGCAGCTGCACAGGAGGCACCTCCCCAGCTCTGCCGTCTGGCCATGGCCCATCTCGGTGAATCTCGGGCATCCTCAGGGCTCAGCCTGGGTCTTCATTTGTGTCTCTTAGCCCCTTCCTCAGCCTCAGGATGGAACTGTGACTGCCACACAATCTGCCAGCCGACACCAGGGGACGACACGGTCTTCTGGGTGACGTCACCTTGGAGAGCTTCAGGGGTGCCTCCTGACTGACTCCAGAGAGGTCGGCCTCGTTGCTGAAGATCTTGATGATGCCCAGATTCCTGAGGACTCTCTTGAGTTCGTAGGTTCCAGAAACGGACAGTTTGGGAAAATGTAGACTGACAGACCTGCCATGCAGGAAAGAGAATCAAGGCATGGAGCAGCATTTCTCCTGTTCTTCTGGAACCCACCACAGTACCAGCGCTTTCTTTCCTGACTGTTTCTACCACTTAGTGCCGTGTCCTCACCCATATCAAGATCAGAAGTCAGAGGGAGAGGATCAGAGAAAATAACTATTGGGTACTATGCGTAGTACCTGGGTGACGAAATACTCTACACAACAAACCCCCAGGGTTTACCTATATAACAAACCTGCACATGGACCCCCGAACCTAAAAGAAAAATTAAAAAAAAATAAAATAAAGCAATCGGAAGTTGACCTTGGTTTGTTTTTCTTTGAGCTCCTCTATACCCAGAATCAAAGAATGTTAATACCAAACTAATCATCTTGTTAAGGCAGTTTGAAATGCCACCTCCGTTGAGAAGCCCTCCAGGCAGATTCTAGGTGTCCTGGAAGCGTGTCTCATCCTGTAGTGTTGGGTCACCTGGCCCCCAGCCTGGAACATCCCCAGGGCCTCACACCCAGGGGAACATGGGGCTGGCAGCAGTACCCAGTGACATCCATTCAAAGTATGATAGAAGACTGACCACACCAGGCTGAGTGCTCCCCTCTTGTTTTCCATGGGGAGACAGAGCCGCCCCGGGCAGGGTCTGGTGTGACCGGGTAGCCTGGCTCTGGGCTCTGATCAGTTACCCTCTCAGCCTCCTTGTTCTTTCTCAACCCCTGGAGCAGGGACCTCAGGAGGCGTTTGCATGGGACAGAGAAATTCCAGCCTCCGTACTTGCTACGAACCTGAGACCTTTCGTATTTTCATCTTGGTTTTACAGCGTAAAAATAAAAATAAACCAGATCAAGAGGACATGGGCATAATTACGAATGCACAGATACACTAATGTGTGGCTTATGCTCAAGTATCGTTTACTACAGGGCACCCAATCTAACAGCACCGATAAAGTGACAGAGAAACTCAAGCCTTCTGCTAACATGCCCTGGCTGTTCCAATTCCGACCCTTGCTTTTCTGGGTCTAGCCACACGGGCTCTTCCCCCATCCCCACAGGGACAGTCTACCCTTGAACTCCACACTCCCCTGCTGCCTTTGCCAGGAAGCCCATCTGTTCCTTCTTGGTTCTGCCAGAATGTGTAGTGGTGCTGCTGTCCCTGCCCTGGGCACTGGATATTGGGAAGGGAGAGTGTCCACGCTGGAGTGACAAGACCTTTACCTCCTCATGGACCATGGATGGCGCTACCTGAACTCAGTGGTGGCCTCTGTCGGCTGCAGTAGCTGTGACCCAGGGATGTGGGGTCCACCCTCCCCAGCCCTCTGGCCAGTCCTGATGGGCCTCACTCCTGACATGGCTCAAAGGTCTGAGTTCAGCCCCTGCACTGGAAATCACCTTATGTCAAAGGCTCTCTGGATATTTTCAAGGTGGCTGTAGGTCAGTCTCTCTTCCAAGTGCCACATCTTCTTTGGGTCGGGCAGGATGAAGAAGGCAGTGGCGTTCCCCACATAGTGCTGTGCCAGCACCCAGCTGGATAACTCCTTGTCCCGGTGGATCTCAAATCTGCCCAGGTGGTTTATCATAGGCACTTTGATGATGGTCTTATCATCCACATGGAAGCCCTCTATCGTAATGCGCTCAGCCTTGAATTTATCTTTCCATTTGCCTGGGAAGAAAAAGGAAGGTGGGCATCACCCAGGTATGCGATAAAAGGGTGGAAGTGTGTGAATGAAAGGAACCCTGAGCCCCTTTGACGAGACACTTCCCTCTGCTTCACCTTCATCCTCTGTAAAATGGGATTCAAATGAAACTATCCGGCTGCTGGAGAGCTTTTGTGAGAATCACCTGAAGATAAAGAAGAATCCAGAGTTTCTAAGCAGCATTTATATTTGACTCTGTTTATCCTATAGTGGCTTGGGAATGGTTAATGAAAGTTAATGAGGAAAACCAGAACTCCTTATGCCTTGCCACCTCTGCCTGGAGGCTTCCTGTCTCATGCAGAGGGCTGGCTCCCTCGAGATACAAGGACACATTCTGCTTACTACTCCTGAGGCCTTTCCCTAGAGCGGCAGGGGAAACGCAGGTGCCTAGGCAGCCTCCCCTCTGCCAAACCAAGAATGCTTCACCATCGAGGCATGCCCAGTGGGCAGGCACCTCAGGGACCCCTGATCCCAGCTTTCTCATTGGACAGAAGGAGGAGACTGGGGCTGGAGAGGGATGGGGGCCTGCCCTAAGGCCCCAGCGGAGCCAGGACCTCAGTTGTGCTGACTGCAGCCTGGCTGCTCTCTACTGCCCTCCTCTGCCTCAAGAGCAAGGGAGCCTCAGAGTGGAGGAAGCAGCCCCTGGCCCTGCCTCCCACCTCCCCTCCCCTGTGCTGTTTTCCTGGAACAGTGGGAGCTGGCTTAGAATGCCCTGGGGCCCCCAGGACCCGGACATTTTAACCCTTCAGGGGTAGGAAGGCAGCCTGAGATACAGAAGAGTCTATCACCCGCTGTATGCCACACATTGTCCCCACGGTCTTTGTCACTTGTTTAATCCTTAAAACAACCTGACAACAAGGATGCTATTTTGTCCATGCTAAGATGGGAAATTAGCACCTCAGAGAGGTAGAATGCATTGTCCTTTATCAAAAGCTAGTAAGTGGTAGAGGCAGGGTTTGAACCCCAATATTTTAGACCACAAAGCTGACGCTGCTTCTGGGACACTAGAGCCGTCTAAAGTGTTTCCATGGAACTATCCCTTTATGCATGTGCCACAAAACATTTTTCTGGCTTTAGCATGTGGGAAGCATTTCATATTCTGTTCCCTACCTGTTAGGGATTTCCAATGAGTATTAGGACAATAAAGGCTCTGACAAGGTCTGTAGGGAAGATGATGGTTTGGCTGTCTTGAACTCATCATTCTTCAATCTTATTTGATCATGGAAAGTATTTTACTGTTTGTGTTTGGAAAATTGCAGAATCCATGTTAAATGCCCTGCCCTGCCATATCTCATAGTACGTTGTCTAGGAAAGCTTAAGAACTAGTAGTTTGAGAATATGTTTGGATTATTTCAGTGGAACGGGCTTGGGCAGGTGGTGCCACCTTACCGTGAAAGGAAAGGTAATCCACCAGGGCAAGACTTGTGTTTTTTTTCAGATGTTTGACCAAATCCACTATTTTTCTTCCAGTTCTCTTCTCCACATAGTTGTTGATCTGCTCCTTGGCCTCCTCGGTGTCCCTGAAGTTGATGGAGGAGGCTTCTGAGTGGTACAGTTTCTTGATACCCTCCAAAAACGTGTCCACTAGCTTCACACTCTTGTTGACAAACAGGCTACTGCCGGTGGTCAGCTGGAGCCGGGTGTCTGGCCTGGCTTGGAGAACTTGCTGAAAGCATTCGTGGATCTTGGCCTCAGGCGTCTCCGTGAGATTGAAATTCAGGCCTTCCAGGATCTCCGTGCGAGTGTCAGCCTTAGTCCCCAGGGAGAGCATTACAAAGGCCATAGCCACGCTCGTTGGGGCGACTAAGATATTGCTGGTTTGTGATAGATCAGCCAGCTCTTTGTACAAATCAAAGGCGAGGTCGATGATATTATAGGAGATCTTCCGGCAAGCAGGGTCCTCCCAGTCCCCTTGATCATGGTGGGATGTATTCGTCTTCTGGGCAGCATCTTCCTGGGGATCCTCAGCCGGGGAGCTGGGGACCAGGTAGCACAGGCCTGCCAGCAGGAGGACACCCCATGAGACAGAGAATGGCATTGTCCTGCAAGACAGAGACAGAAGGCCAGGCCCCAAGTCAGGGCACAGGATGACTCCCAGTGACCAGGGACTGACATCGTGTGAATGCAACCATGAATTATTAAACATCCACCATGCGCCCAGCCCGTTGCAAGCACTTTCCTACATCATCATCATTGAAAGAATCAGAAAGATAGCAAGCATGTAGAAGGTGCTTAGCATATGCCAAGAACTGTTCTAAGCACACACGTGTGTTAACTCATTGCTTTCTTGTAACAATCTTGTGAGGTGGTAATGCTACTATCCTCCTTTTACAGATGAGGAAACCAAAGCCCAGAGAGGTTAGGCTCATGCCCAAGGTCAGCAAACAGGAAAAGCCAGCATCCCTCAGCTTGGCCAGCTGGGTCTTGAGTCCTTGCTCTCTGCAGCTCCACTTAACTCTGTAATGACCTTGAGGTGCAAGTGCCACAGCCCCATTTTGTTTTATTTCATATTATTTCATTTTTTTGGAGGCAGAGTCTAGCTCTATCACCCAGGCTGGAGTGCAGTGGCATGACCTCGGCTCACTGAAACCTCCGCCTCCCGAGTTCAAGCGTTTCTCCTGCCTCGGTCTCCCAAGTAGCGGGGATTATAGGTGTGCACACCATGCCAGGCTAATTTTTTGTATTTTAATGGAGACAGGGTTTCGTCATGTTGCCCAGGCTGGTCTCAAACTCCTGACCTCAAGTGATCCTCCCTACTTGGCCTCCCAAAATGCTGGGATTAGAGGCATGAGCCACGGCGTCCAGCCCCCATTTTAGAAAAGAGGAAACGGGGGCACAGGAAGCATAAGGAACTTGCCCAGGGTTACTAAGGAAGTGGGTTAAGTCAGGATCAGCAATGACTTCCACACACCACAACAGTCCTTGGAGATCTCCATTAACCTCCCTTATTTAATGGACAAAGAAGCTCTGTCCCCAGAGGGACAGGATACTGTGCTGTGACACACAGCCAGAGCTCGGAGGCGCTGTGTAAATCCAGCCTGCCTGATTTCTGTCTAGGCTCTCCCCAGATTCCACACACTTCATGCCTCTCCCTCACCTCCCAACTGCGATAGCCTTCACCTTACAGGACCCTGGAGCCTGGTTTGATAATTGTCTGCGCCCTGTGGCATTCCTGGCCTGGGGAATGCTGCCGATTAAAGCACAGGACAGCCCTGTTTCTAGAGGCAGTCACAGACTTTGCCTTTCGTCTAAAGGTATGTCTTGTAATTTCTATTTTCATAGGATGGGAAAGGTGAACTCAGAGGGGTTCAGTAACTTGTTCATTTTCGTAGGATGGGAAAGGTGAACTCAGAGCGGTTCAGTAACTTGTTCAAGGCCACACAGCTGGTCAGGCAGAACCGGGAGCCGACAGGCCACCAACTGCTGGCCAAGTGCTCTGCGTAGAGCTGTAATACTGCCTCCTCAGAGGCTGGGACCTTGGATACTGCTCTTGGCCAGACCCGGAGGACGTCAGGGCTCCTGATCCTGGCCATGTGGACATACTGGGCTGGGCAGTGCTATGCTGTGGGGGACTCTGCCATGCATCCTAGGATGTTTGACAACATTCTCAATAAAACCACAGTCATGTAGTGACCCTCAACTCACAGGGATGATGACAAACCATCCCCTGGCCTTGCTAATTGCCCCCTGTGGAGCTCCCCTGGGGTGGGGGCTCAGATCACCCTGGCTGTCTTGAAGGTCTCCTCTTGCCTGATTGGACAGAAGCTTCTCTCCTTTCAGACCGGACTTAAGTCAAGTGAGGCCCAGCTGAATCTGCCTGGGCCCAGGCCGTGTAGGATGTCCATTCCTCCGGGATGGGGGCCCTGTTTAGGGTCCCCAGGATTGCACTGCGCCTGCTGTCCCAGGTCTCAGGAACCTACAGCCACTCTCCTCACTGACATGATGGAGCTTTGACGTCCATAAGGTTCCTCCTGGACCCAGGGCTTAACGACAGCCCCCAGGGAGAGTCAGGGGCTGTGCCCACAGAGGAACCTGTGCCCCAGCCCCTGCAGCCTGGCCTGGACTTGCCCCACTATGGGTCGGGGGTCCCTGCCACAAACATGGGCTGAGGAACCTGCTGTCAGCTCAGGGGAGACTAAGGTATTGCTGGTTCCAGCCCTGGGCCTAACAGCAATACAGGACCCGGAGAGGTTGTTCTCTCCAGAAAAACATGAGTGTGTGGGAGAGGAAGTGGTGACAACAGGCCTGGCTTCTCATCCAGGCTCCGTCACTCACCAACGATATGACCTCGGAAAAAGAATTCCACCTCTCCATCTTCCTTTTGAAATGGGAATATTGGGAGAATGAAGTGGAATCAATGTAAATATGAAGCTGGACAACGGGAAGGGGCCTCAGACGGGGAGGAGAGGGCTGGGTTTCGAACCCGCAAAGGCTTCAGGACCTGTGAGGGCCCCAGCAGGTAGAGGAGGGGACCATGAACCAGGTAGGAGAGAGGGAAGAGGGGACTGAAACGGTCCTCAGGCCATCAGAGAAGTTAATGAATTCACCTCGCCCTTTCGGGCCAGAAGTTCTAACCAAGCGCTCAATGGCAGAGGCCCCTGGGGGCAGGAAGGTGGGGTCCAGAGAGCAGTGGGGAGAGGACACGGTGTCCTCTGGAATCTGGGTAACAAGCTCTGAAGGGCCAGAGCTAAAAGGGCACCCCTCCTCCTCTGAGACCCTTAGGGAGTGGCCGTGGGGTCCACCAGGGTCTCGGACTCTGGCTCAGGCTGGAGGTTCGAAGGAGTAGGGTAAGAAAAAGAGAGCCTGGCTGGGCGCGTTGGCTTATGCCTGTAATCTCAGCACTTTGGGAGGCCAAGGTGGGTGGATCAGCTGAGGTCAGGAGTTCAAGACCAGCCTGACCAACATGGTGAAACCCGGTCTCTATTAAATAAATAAAAAAAAAATTAGCTGGGCTTGGTGGCGCATGCCTGTAATGCCAGCTACCTGGGAGGCTGAGGCAGGAAAATCACTGGAGCCCGGGAGGTAGAGGTTATCGTGAGCCAAGATTGTGCCATTGCACTCCAGCCCGGACAACAGAGGGAAGCTCCATCTCAAAAAAAAAAAAAAAAAAAAGGAAAAGAAAAAAGGAAAAAGGAGCCTGAGGCAGAGGGGCCTGTTGGAGAGCAAGGGGGCATCTCTAAGGCTGAATCCTTTCCGCCTCTACAGTTGGAGACACAGGTGAACACCAGGACTCCACAGGGGAGTCCCAGCCTGGGGAGGGCAGGAGAAGGGGAAAATCACACCCGACTGAGTCCCCCAGCTCTTACCCTCTGTAGGTGCCCACCCTGTGCTGGGCACTTTGTAAAAGACGCAATTCCATCCCCCAACTCACTCTGCCCCTCAGGATCACCAAGGTTCAGACGCCTGGGTTCAAATCCTCGCTCTGGCCAAGAGGAGCTAAAACTCTGTGTGCCTCAGTTTCCTTCTATATTAAGTGCAGATAATAATCCAGGCAGGGAGGCTCACGGTGCTCTCTCCAGTGTCAGCTCCAGAGGAGGCTGAGGGAGAACTCCTCACCCAGCGCAGCCTGTGGGTTCTGCAGAGAGGCTCGCTGCGCTGCCTTGCACACAGGCCACCCCCATCCACTCTCAGGGCTTCTCGTGCTCATGGGCCAGTCTCGGGGTGTGTGGGGATGCTCAGTGCCTGTGTCCAGGAACCCTCTGTCCTGAAAAACAGCCTGGGGCTCCTCCAGCTTCTGTCAAGGTGTTTGTCTCCAGTGAGTCCGATCTCACCCGAGGGTCTCGCTGTTCTTCCCTGGATGGGCTCAGTCCAGCAGAACCAGCCTGTGCTGTGCAGCCATGTGGGAGTGTGGGTGGAAGGAAGCCCCATGGCCATCCAAGATCCAGGTTCCTCTCTCCTTGACACGCCCTCTGAGAAGTGAGGAGAGGAGTCAAGGAATTCGTACACGCTAGGGGCCTGGAACTGTGCCCGACCCTTGGAAGATGCCCAGTAATTGCCAGCTGCCTGAAGTCACCAGGCTTGTGTCTACCAAGACCCTGGCCTGGGAATCTCTCACCAGGAGCTGGAATCCTTGCTGCTCTGGCTCCATAGCCCATTTGTGTGGGCACTTAGGGTGGTGACACCAGCTGCCAAGCGCCACCTGAGGGATCCTGGGTGTGACTGGGAAGGACTGGTTCTCTCCACCCCAGTGAGGGGTCCTTGTTTCAGGATAAAGAGAGTTAGACCCCCTCATTCTCACTACATCTGCTTCTGTTTCATGTAACACACACAGTCACAGACGCACACCGACTCAGAGACACACAATCACAGAAACACATAGACACACCCTCAGTCTAGATAGAAACACCTAGAGACAGAGACACGTGTGCACTCAGGCACACACACTCACAGACACACACACAAACAAGGAAAGACATTACAGTTATGCACCAACACACAGAGACACACACACACAAAGGCACATTGACATATAACATCACACAGAGACACAGATACTCAGATGCGCGCTCACACACACACGGTGGAGCCCCTCTCTTCCTGGGCCATACAGACACCACAAAAGGCCACACACCTGACCTCCAGCACCTCAGGGCCCCTGACTTCCAGCACCTCAGGGCCTGGGCCTGGCAGGGAGGGAAGCTGTTGCCGTGACCCCGGCGGTCACCTGCAGACACCCTGTTCAGCAGGCCAAGGACAGTGATTCTCTGCTAACGAGAGCGGGAGGCTCAGGATGGTGGCTTGTCCATGTCACTCAGTGTCACAGCATTCCGCCTGCACTCAGGCTGGGGTGGGCCCTCCTGCGGTGACTGACGCCAGGCTACATCTCCTAGCAGCTCTGTGAGCTCCCCAAATCACCGATTTCTCTGACCCTCTGTTGACCACCTGTAAGCGAACCTGATAATACCTGCCCTACCTCCCCTCATGGGGACATAGCTTCTAAGACAGTGCTTTGTGAGTTGTAAGAAACTGTAAACATTCTTAGCCACCTTGATGGAGAAGATAATGAGAACGAGCATCTGCCCCTTGGGAGGGGCTCCCAATAAGCCCGGGTCAGCCATGTTCACTTCAGTATAAGGCAGTCTGTTGTATTCCTTTCCCTGGGCTAAGAGAGAAATCGCAGCTGTGCCCCAGGGAAGGAATAGAATGAAAGGTTGGTGGTGGGAGTGCTCGGGAGAAGGTGCCTGCTGTACAGAGAGACTCCAGGCTCAGCGAGGGGCCTGTCCTCCTGCTGCCCCTCCTCAGGAGGCCAAGGCCTGTCTCTGTCTGGAACAGGGGACATGGGACCCAGACACCGTTGTAGGGTGAGCTTACAAAGGCCACCTATATCCCGTTCCTGAGGCTACACACAGGTCACCTCTGAAGTCATTTTTGCTGCAGAATCTGCCTGATAGTCGGGGTTTTGCCCTCTTTTCCACTTTGCTCTCACCTGGAGAGGCTCACTGTTGGAGGGGCTGTGAGTCTGCACCCCCCGGGGGCACACCCACCTCCAGATCTGGCCCTGGCCCTGCTGTGCCACTCCCTGAGAGAGCGACCCCACCATTTCTCTCCGTCCCCTGGCGGGGGAGTTTCTCCCTGGCTTGGAGCTTTGGTGCTGCTGGCCCTCCACCTCCAACCCTCTTCCTTCTCCTTCTGCACCTTGGCCCTTCCCGACATCCCAGTGCGGTCTGGGTTCGGCTTCACAGCTCTCCCTGGTGGCGCTTCCTTCACACTCATTTCATTCCTTCCCTCTTCCGGCCCCATCATCCCCTTACTGGTAAAGAAGGGCCTTCTACAGGCTCAACAGCGCCCCCCAGAGATATGTTACCATCTATGGGAGAAACGTCCTTGCAGATGTCATTAAGGATCTTGATAGAAGACAATCCAGGTGGGCCCTAAATGCTATTGCAGGTATCCTCCTGAGGGGAAGGGGGAGGGAGACCTGACAGAGATGGAGGAAGAGGGGGCAGTGTGACAACAGAGTCCGCCACTGGAGGGGCAACTAATCAAGCAACGCCGGCAGCCACCAGAAATTGCAAGAGGAGGAAGTGGCACATCCCCTAGAGCCTCCAAGGGCACTCGGCCTTCCTGACACTCTGACCTTGTCCTGGTGACACTGTTCTGGATTTCTGGCCTCCAGAACTGTAAGAGAATGCATTTCTATTGGAAACCACGGAGCTCGTGGTAATCAGCTACGGCAGCCACAGGGGCTCACACGGGGTCCTCACCTCTGCTGCTTCTGCCGCAGTCTCCACGCGTCAGTCTCAATGTGAGGTGTGATTTTTAAGAGCAGCCCGGGCCTTTTCCCTGTGCCTCCCCTGCCCCAGATCAGGCGTGGGCACAGGGCACACAGGTGAAAGGCTGACGTGGGGCCGGCCTGAAGCCCTTAGAGCTCTATAGACTGTCAGGACTCCAGGGACCTCAATGCTCACATTCTCTGGTGAGGAAACTGAGGCTCGGGGAGGGGATGTCCCCAGTGTCAGGTGGCACATTACTGGTAGACGTGGTAAAAGATCCCAGGCTGACTCCCAGCTCAGGATCACTGGCAACAAACGCGTGATTATCTGTAATTTATTCTTCTGTTAGTTCCTTGCCAGAGCATTGGGCATTGGAAGAAGGTAGCCACACCACTCAAGCAATACTTTTGGAATCTACAGTATTCATTAATGTTTGATGGTCATTTAAGTAGCAGCACTTTTTTAGGGTGACGCTTTGCACATTAATCCACAAAAGTAACCTAGGAGTTAGGTATTATTTTACCTGTCTTGCAGGTGAGGGCGCTGAGGCACAGACAGCTGTAACAGCCCACTCAGGATTGCATGCTAAGGAGACAGTGGAGTTGGGATTCCTGTGTTCTTTCAACTTTGCTAAGAAGCCCTTAGCAATTGCATCCTAATATTTTAATGCTGAAGGACACTTACTTGATCAATCTCAGAACATATTTTGAGGGTATTAACTGCCAATTAAAAGGAAAAAAAAGTTTTTTTGCTTAATACACACTGCTGACTTTTTTTGCTCCCCGTGCCCTCTGTCAAGGAAGCCCAACAGAGTTTAAACACAATTCTATTAGCCCTGATTGTTCATTCGTTTTTGCTGATGTTGTTCCTAAATCATCCCAAACAATGAGCACTTCAATTCTGGAAAATCAGCTTTGACTTCTGAGAGCAAATGACCCGGAAGCTGTTGGCCAACACTGTGTGGGGTGGTGGCCGTCCCCTTGCTGGCTTGAGCCTCTATTAATCTCTCCTGTGTGGCTCAGCACTCACATCCCCACCCTTTCCTGCTCACCACCGGATCTGGGCTTATTTCTGCATGGCCTGTGCTGAGTACCTTGTAACTAGAACTTTGTAATGGGGTTTCCTTGTGGGAGCTCCTTTAGCTTTCCTTGTGTTTTTCAGATCTTAGTCACCCTCCCAGGCTTGCATAGTAGGTGAAATGCTTATTTGATGCATTTCATGAATTCTGGTTATATCAGTCAGGACGGGCAAGGATTGTGCTGCAGCAGTCAAGAAGCTCACAGCTCAGTTCTTCAACCCTTTAGCAAGGACTGATTCCACTCTATTTGTTCCATGTGGGATGAACAGAGGGGCTTTACCCACCCTGGGGACACAGCAACCAGGTTGAAGGAGGTTTCAGCTCCTCACTTCCCTGCTCCAGACCATGTGACTCTAGTTCCTTGCATCATTCCTGATGTCACGATTTCAATAGTAAGTGTGATACCAATGACAGTTATCAGAAAACTCCTAGCCTGCCATTGAAGCGTCTGCTGTCAGCATCTTCCCAGCTTGGCTAATCAGCCCCTCTGCCCTGCCCAAGTGCCACTCATTTAAGGAAAAGGACAAATGGATATGACATGTTATTTTTTTGTTTCTGACAAAGCTGATATTGGAGGGTGAGGCTTATGCCTGTTGGGATTTGGGCTTCTAAAACCTGACCTCTCATGCTGGTCAGCTTCACCATCTCCAGCAATGTGAGATTCAGGCCCGGTCTATCCTCGGCTCCACAACTAGGCCAGAGGAAGATTTCTAGGCTGCATGGGACAAGGACAAGGAACTTTAGAGAAATAAGTCATTTCATCAAGACCTCAAATTCGATTTACATTTTGCAGATGAGGAAACTATGGCACAGAGAAGTTGAGGAACTTCCCTGAGATCACACAGCCTGCCCTCTCCCATATGATGAAGAAGTGAGACTCCTGCTTTTTTGGGTTGCTGCTGGGTCCCTGCTGGGGAGGGAGTTTGCCTCAGTGAGGGTGCCCTTCTCTGACTTCTTTACTCAGGGTCGTTCCATTTGTCCTTTTAGAACTGAGCCGGGTTCCTGCAGAAGCTGTCCCTGGCTCTGAGTCCCGCCGCGTGCCTTGTTCACTCCACTGCCTGTGAATTTTCCAACCAAGAACAATACAAAGGCCTCAGCCTTTCAAGGAGCCCTTGGGGTGTTTGAGGTCATCTGCGGGTGTATACTGACCATTTCTCGTGCCTCTGGAAAGGTCCCGGGCTGCACCCTGACCCTCTCCACCCAGATCCATGGACGCACGCCTCATTTATTCACCGTTCCCCACCGCCGTAGACCAGCATTCTCCCAGGGACGGACCTGGGTTTCATCTCTCTATCCCCCATACGCAGCTCCTGTTTGCTTGTTTGTTGTTTGAATAAATGCTGCCTGCTCGGATTTATGGGAGGATCAAGTTGCTCCTGGGAAGGAGATCAATGTATAATCTGTATTTCCCATTTCTGGTGTGAGAACCTAGAAGCTCCCTGACTATTGTCCTCTTAACATATGGGGCTCACAGGGTGCCCCCTGTCTGGCAGAGCTTGCACTTCAAACCAAGGCTTCCTTTATTTAGGCTTAAAATCTAAAATTCGTGTGTCCTGTCCCCTGCAAACTCCTAGGTGGGGTAAAAGGTCATGACTCTGAGGTTCCCGGCTGAGCTCGAAGCTGTTTTCTGTGTTTCCCTCTCATCTGTTTCAGAGCGGGATGAGGTTCCTGCCTGCAGTGGGAAACTGACTCGGAACACCCAGGATGCCCCGCAGCTTGGTCTTCAGCTGCTGTTAGAGCACGGCAGGTTGACGCAGTGCGGTTCTGGAGGATGGAGTTTTTATCGTGATCCCATAGGGACTGAGGAAGTGTGTGCAGTTGGGGACAGCCAGGCCTAAGAGTGGAGAAGTCCTGCCTTCCAGGCCCACACTGGACAGAGCATTTGACCTGCTGGGCCTCAGTTTCCCCATGTGTACTTTGGGGATAATGATTCCTAGGCTGAGTCCTGCAGGACCTGTCTGGAGGATCACATTAGACAGTGAATACATTTCTTAAAAAACTCTGGAAGATACAGTGAAGCTGAGGTCTTATGGCTGTTGCCTCACGGACTTGTGACATGTATTTGTCTTCCTCCTAATGAGGTTGTCATGACGCTCTGCCCACCCCTGACTGATCCCTGTTGGTTCCCACGGGAGCTCGGGAATTCCTCTGGGAGCTTATGCTGGTTTGAATGGAGTCTCTCCCAACCGGACTGTCAACTCGTGTGTGACAGACGATTCTTCAAAGTAAAACGATGGTGTCTAAGGTGATGCCCTCAACACTGCAGCCTCCTTCCCTGTCCTGGCTGCTCCGGAAAGCCCACTTGTCTTTGACTCTGCCCCTGTTCTCCTACCAAATGCCAGTTAAATAAGAGGAGTCCTGTGGGTCACCCAAGGCCGCGGGCTGTGTCAACATCTGGTGGATGAGCTTCTGCTCACCACCTTCAGCTCAGGGCCTGCTCCACATTGGGTGGAGGGCGTTTTTCTCATGAAGCGTGCTAGGCGTGAGCTGTGGGCCACCAGCAACCCTTATGGTTTAAGGAGGAATTAGCTCTGCAGAAGTTTAGCATGACCCTCGAAGGGGAGAGTGTGGTGAGGTGGTGTGGTTCAGAGGAACGAGTAGCCCATCAAGCCAGCTTTGCCACTTATGAACTATGTGACATTGTGGGAGACCAGCAGCCTCTCTGAGCCTCAGTTTCCTCATATGTAGATTTGGAGTTTAAGAGCACAGCGGATCTACTCACACATCACAGTGCTGCTACAGTGATTAAATGAGAAATAGCCAGGGAGGTTCTTCACAGGGATGTCTGATTCACAGAAAGCTCATCAATGCAAGAAATGTAGCTCTATTTATTCTCTGCTCTAATAGGTGTAAACGTTGTTTTATTATCTGACTTGAGCATCGTACCAACTCAAAGGCAGGTCTTACTGGCCATGGCTGTGGCTCAGAGAGGTTTGGCGACTTCACGAAGGTCACACAGCTGGCAGGGGGAAGAGTCAGAACTTGGATACCGGTCTTCAGACTCTCAGGTCTGGTGTCATCCTAGGGGGCTTGGTGACGGTCATATCTTTAATGTATTTGTGGAGAGTGAAAGGCTGTCACTGAGTAAGCTTAAGAGAACAGGAGACTTGTGTGGGAAACAGTTGGTATCCATTGATTAGACTGAATCATGTTGAATTGCTAATTTCACCATTTTAAACTACAAAAATCACTATTTGGTATGACTCAACCTCATCCTTTAAGCACACATTCATGACAGTGAGTGGTTAGACAGGGATTCCAAGATTAGTTTGGGATGGGTCAGTGCCTTCCACAGGACAAGGCAATTCCTGGTAGAGACAGAGGGAGCAGCCTGTCCTTCAGCTGGGGGCTCAGGGGACCTCCTGGCTGCTGTGCCCTTTAGCAGAGCCTTGGAGGATGGAAGGACCCTCCTGGCCCTTACCACAAGGGCTATTCAGGAACAGCCTCCTTCCATGGCACTGGAGCTGCGGCTGCCCACTGAAGACTGCAGGGACAGCAACAGGCACAAAGAAGTCAGGCTGCATGTGGCCCCAGTCAGGACTCAGGGGAGAAAAAGAGGGGTTGCAGGGGTCAGTGGGTGCTGTGCTTCCTCTCCCATAGCTGGGGAATCCTTGCGATGGCCTTCGTGAGCCATCAGCAGGCCTATGGCCACATGACTAGGGAGGAGAAGGGATATAGGGTAATGGTCTTGTGGGGACTGCTGGGCCTCGTTGAGTCTGAGGAGGAGATAGAGAAAAAGAAGCAGAGACCCTCCTCTTCATCTGAGGAGAAGGGACCTGATTCTAAACTGAGACATGTGAGGCTTTACGGGGCAGCGATGGAAGGACAAGGGCAGAATAGGTGTCCTTGTCGCCCCATGGAGAATGGGCTTCAGGAGGAATCTGCTTCAGTCATTTTCCAGAAGTGCCCAAGAGGCGCAGGGCCCAAGCCTGGTTAGGTGACAGTGGGACAAGAAGAGGACACAGTCCTCTCTCTTTTGTTGTTGCAGATGCCACAAAACAGGGCTAGGGCATGATCAGGCAGTTCTCGGGCTCCCAGGAGGGCAGCCTTGGGGTGGGCACAGCCAGCCCTGGCAGGATGAGGAACTCTGGGTGGCGGGGAGTGGGGGATGAGCAGGGGGACATGAAGATGCTTGGAGGAGCCTGGGGTCATGGGCTGGTATCTGATTCCTCCCCTGTGATTCCTTATTAGGGACTCCAAGACAGGACAAGGAAGACTGGAGCTCTCCAGAAACAGATGGGCCCAGGTCCGTAAGCTGAGGATTCAGCCCCCTCCATCCTGGCCCAGCATATGCCTGCCCAGCCAGATGCTCCACGAACACAGTTGAGGGGGTCCGGAGAGAGCACTGTGACCTGGAGCCCACACACGGCCTCAGCAGGCAAAGGAAGACCCAGAGACAACACGGGAGGGGTTTGCAGTCACACGCAGGCAGGGACCAGCTCAACTCTTCTTTAATGTCATCCAGGGAGGGGGCCAGGGATGGAGGGGAGGGGCTGAGGAGCGACAGGCAGTTATTTCTGGGTGGGATTCACCACTTTTCCAATGAAGAGGGGAGATTTGGTATTTTGTTCAATCATTAAGAAGACAAAGGGTTTGTTGAACTTGACCTCGGGGGGAATAGACATGGGTATGGCCTCTAAAAACATGGCCCCAGCAGCTTCAGTCCCTTTCTCATCGATGGTCAGCACAGCCTTATGCACGGCCTGGAAGGGAGAGAAGCAGAGACATGTTCTAAGGCTGAGTTGTGCCCCAGCCCGGGCCTGGAGCAAGGCTCACGTGGACACCTCCCAGAAAGTGTTCACTCAGGCCTTTCTCCCGCTGCACAGCCCTGGCCCTGCACATCCTCTCCCTCCCTGTCACACAGGCCTTGCTCCTCCTCAAGGCTTTGGCTGACAGGGCTGGCTCCCCTCTGTCTATCTTCCCGACAAGCGCCTATGCCCCTGCTCAGGGTGCACCCACAGCTCAGAACGGGGAAGAGCATCGTCACTCCACGCCTGCCTCCAGGGCTCTCTCCTTTCTAGCACACAGCTTGAAGCTCCTCGAGGACATGGACCCTGACCGTGACCTTCACAGTGCCCAGGCCCCAAGACAACGCAGCCGTTCACGGAACTACAGTTGTTCTTTGGTCACCTTTAGTTTTCCAAAGTAAGAGTCATCTTTAGCTGACATCATTCATTCATTCAGACACCAAATCTCACAGATCGAAGGAGTCACAAAGTCCTTTGAAACAACTTAGCCCAAACCTTTCTGTGTCAATATGGATAAATCAAGGCCCAATGTCTAGAAGGTCCTGGGCAAAGATGAAATTCGGGGTCAGTGACACAACCTCAAGGGAGGCCCTGAAAGTGCCAGCGGCACAACAGGCCCCTGCCTGGCTTTGCCGTCTGACCACGTCCCGCGTCAGTGAATCACGGGCATCCTCAGGAGCTCAGCCTCGGTCTTCATTTGTTTCCCTTGGCCCCTTCCTCAGCCACAGGACAGACCTGCAGCCCCCATACATTCTTCCCTACAGATCCCGGGGTGCAACAGGGTCATCAGGGTGATCTCACCTTGGAGAGCTTCAGGGGTGCGTCCTCCGTGACCCCCGAGAGGTCAGCCCCATTGCTGAAGACCTTAGTGATACCCAGGTGGCCCAGGACTGTCTTCAGATCATAGGTTCCAGTAATGGCCAGTTTGGGTAAATGTAAGTTGGCAGACCTGCCGTGCAGAAAAGAAATTCAGGACATGGCACAGCATTCCTCTTGTTCTTCTGGGACCCACCGCAGTGCAAGTGTTTTCTTTTCTGATTATTTCTGCCACTTACTCCCGTGTCCTCCACCCACTCTAACATGGGAACTTGGCTTTGGTTTGTTCTACTATTAGCTCTTCTACACTGAGTCAAAGAATGTGAACATCAAATGAATCATGAAAGCCTGAAATGCCACCTCCTCTGAGATTCTAGGTGTCCTGGAAGCAGGTCTCATCCTGCCCTGTAGTGTTTGGTCACTGGGCCCCCAGCCTGAAACATCCGCAGGGCCCTATACCCAGCGGAACATGGGCTGGTGGCAGTGCCCGCAGAAGACTGGCCACACCAGGCTGAGTGCTCCCCTCTTGTTTTCCATGGGGAGACAGAGCCGCCCCGAGCAGGGTCTGGTGTGAGCGGGCAGCCTGGCTCTGGGCTCTCTGATCAGTTACCCTCTCAGCCTCCTTGTTCTTTCTCAACCCCTGGAGCAGGGACCTCAGGAGGTGCTGGCGTGAAACAAAGAAATTCCAGCCTCAATTCCTATTATGAACCCAACACCTTTTGTATTTTCATCTTGGTTTTACAGTGGACAAAATAAACTAGATAGGAGGGCATGGGCATAATTACGAATGCACACAGACACACTAATGTGTGACTCATATTCGAGTATCATTTACTACAGGGCACCCAATCTAACAGCACCGATAAAGTGACAGAGAGACTCAAGCCTTTTGCTAACATGCCCTGGCTATTCCAATTTTGAACCTTGCTTTTCTGGGCCTAGCCACACAGGCTCTTCCCCCATCCCCGCAGGGACAGTCTACCCTTGAACTCCACACTCCACTACTGCCTTTGCCAGGAAGCCCATCTGTTCCTTTTTGGTTCTGCCAGAACGTGTGGTGGTGCTGCTGCTGTCCCTGTCCTGGGCACTGGATATTGGGAAGGGACAGTGTCCACGCTGGAGTGGGAAGTCCCCAAGGACGAGACCTTTACCTCCTCACCCCTGGGTACTGTCCTCCTCATGGAACATGGCCGGTGCCACCTGAACTCAGTGGTGGCCTCATTCTGGAAGCCAAGTTTATGCAGAGTAGCAGTGACCCAGGGATGTGGTGTTCACCCTCTCCAACCCTCTGGTCAGTCCTGATGGGCCTCAGTCCCAACGTGGCTAAGAGTTGTGGGCAGCTTCTTGGTCACCCTCAGGTTGGGGAATCACCTTCTGTTTTCATTTTCCAGGAACTTGGTGATGATATCATGGGTGAGTTCATTTTCCAGGTGCTGCAGTTTCCCCTCATCAGGCAGGAAGAAGATGGCGGTGGCATTGCCCAGGTATTTCATCAGCAGCACCCAGCTGGACAGCTTCTCACAGTGGTAGATGTTAAACATGCCTAAACGCCTCATCATGGGCACCTTCACGGTGGTCGCCTGGTCCACGTGGAAGTCCTCTTCCTCGGTGGCCTCGACCTCAAAGGGTCTCTCCCATTTGCCTGGACAGAGAGGGTAAGGTGGGCATCAGTAGGGGTGGGTGAAGGTTTGGAAGAGTGTGGCAGAATAAAGGAGCCGTCAGTCCCCTCCCTGAGAAGCCCTGAACCCCCTTGACGACACACATCCCTCAAGCCTCAGCTTCATCATCTGCAAAAGGTGCTGAAACCAACCATCCAGGCTGCCAAAAAGGTCTGTGTGGAGATAATTCAAAACTAGAGGAAGATGCAGAATTTCTACATCGCAGAGATGTAAGGCTAAGAGATGCCATCCTGACTGTGCATTTTATTGGAATCGTATGTTTATTTGAGGGTGTCTTGGATATGACAAATAAAATGTTGGAGCATCAGGCATATTTGTTACCTCCTGTCTAAGGCTCCCTGCCTCTTGTTAATTGGCAGCTCAGTTATTCATTCAGGGCAAACATTCTGCTTACTATTCCTGAGGGTTTTCTTTATCCCCTGGATTGGCAGGGGAAATGCAGATGCCTGAGCAGCCTCCCCTCTGCCATGCCAAGAGAGCTTCACCATCGAGGCATGCAGAGTGGACAGGGGCCTCAGGGACCCCGATCCCAGCTTTCTCACTGGACAGAAGGAGGAGACTGGGGCTGGAGAGGGACCGGGGCCTGCCCTAAGCCACAGCAGAGCCAGGACCCCAGTTGTGCTGACTGCAGCCTGGCTGCTCTCCACTGCCCTCCTTTGCCTCAAGAGCATTTTAACCCCTCAGGGGCAGGAAGGCAGCCTGAGATACAGAAGAGTCCACCACCTACTGTATGCCACACTTTTCCCAAGGTGTTTGTCACTTGTTTAATCC
Organism: Papio anubis; assembly: GCF_008728515.1. Lineage (NCBI taxonomy): Eukaryota > Metazoa > Chordata > Mammalia > Primates > Cercopithecidae > Papio > Papio anubis. Next base: position 12,181,575 of record NC_044982.1, on the reverse strand, counting down.
CAAAAAAAACCTGACAGCAAGGATGGTATTTTGTCCATGCTAAGATGGGAAATTAGCACCTCAAGGAGGTAGAATGCATTGTTCTTTGTCAAGAGCTAATAGTGGTAGAGGCAGGATTTGAACCCAGGTCTTTCAGACTGCAAAACTGATACTGATTCTGGGACACTAGAGTCATCTAAAGTACGTTCCATGAAACTATCCCTTTATGCAGTATATTACAATTTGTTCTATAGTTCTAAGCATTATATATTCTACATATACAGTACACACAAGGACATTAAAGGCTCTGGAAAGTTCTGCAGAGCTGTCAGCGGTTTTGACAATTTAATCTATTATTCCCTCAAATTACTCAATGATGGAAAACATTTTAGTGTTTCTGTATAGAAAATTGAAGAGCCCACACTGACATGCATTTCTATAGCCCATAATGCATTGCCAAGGAGAGTTCAAGAGATGATGGTTTGAGAATATTTTTGGTTGTTTCTATGGGAACAGCTCAGGCTGGTGTTGCAACCTTACCTTTAAAGAAGATGTAATTCACCAGAGCAAAAACTGTGTCTCTGTCAAGCTCCTTGACCAAATCCACAATTTTCCCTTGAGTTCCCTTCTCCACGTAATTGTTGATCTGTTTCTTGGCCTCTTCGGTGTCCTCAAAGTTGACAGAGAAGGCTTCTGAGTGGTACAGATTTTTGACATCCTCCAAAAACTTATCCACTACCTTCAGGCTCTTGTTGAGGAACAGGCCGTTGCCGGTGGTCAGCTGGAGCTGGCTGTCTGGCTTGTTGAGGGTACGGAGGAGTTCCTGGAAGCCTTCATGGACCTGAGCCTCCGGAATCTCCGTGAGGTTGAAATTCAGGCCCTCCAGGATTTCACTGTGAGTGTCAGCCTTGGTCCCCAGGGAGAGCATTGCAAAGGCTGTAGCGATGCTCACTGGGGAGAAGAAGATATTGGTGCTGTTGGACTGGTGTGCCAGCTGGCGGTATAGGCTGAAGGCGAACTCAGCCAGGCTGGGGGTGATCTTGTTGAGGGTTGGGTGGTCCTGATCATGGGGGGGTGTATCCGTCTTCTGGGCAGCATCTCCCTGGGTATCTTCAGCCAGAGAGCCGGGGAGCAGGCAGCACAGGCCTGCCAGCAGGAGGACGCCCCATGAGACAGAAGATGGCATTGTCCTGCAAGACAGAGACGGGGGCCAGGCCCCGAGTCAGGGCACATGATGACTCCCAGTGACCCGGGATTGACACCACGTGGAAGTGCCTAAGGCTTATTAAACCAGCCTGTGCCAAGTACTTGCCGACATCAGTAACATCGAAAGAATCAGAAGAATAGCAAAATGTATGTAGTGCTTACCATATGCCAAGCACTGTTCTGTGTGCGCACATGTGTTAACTCACTGCTTTCTTGTAACAATCCTGTGAGGTGCTGATGCTACTATCCTTCTTTTTCAGATGAAGAAACCAAAGCCAGAGAGATTAGGTCACCTATTCAATGTCACTGAGGAAGTAAAGTAGCAGAACCAGAATCCTACATCTAGGTCCTGCGCCCAGGCTCTGGACAGCTCCACTTACATCTGCAATGACCCTAAGATGCAAGTGGTACAGCCATTGTTTTACAAAAGAAGCAAATGAGGCATAAGAAGAGGAATGGGCCTGGCCACGATTATCCAGGAATCGGGCCAGATCAGAATGAAGAATCACGTCAAGCTAGAAGCCCTTGGAGGGCTTCTATCTAATCCCGCTGTTGAGTGGCCAGGGACACTGCTGCACAGAAGGGAAATGCATCTTGCACAATGGCACCAGCTAGAGCATGGTGGGGCTGTGATTAAACCCCCTGGGAGCTGTTCCCCCCCAACACTTACAAGGATCCTCAGCCCTTAGGGTTTTTTCCTAAGAGAGGGGGCTGTCCCCACAATGCTCTGTGGTCCCAGCCACAAGAATAGGCTGATGTCCCTGCAGTCAGCTCACCTGCCATCTGGATCACCAATGGTGTCCTAGTTCTGGGCTCTTGCTGTCAGGGACTTTAGAGAAGCTCATCTCTCCTTCAAAGCAGGGCTTTGTGCTGCTTTAAAGGAGATGGGGGTGGTGGGAAGTGAAAAAACATCTCTTTTAGCTTCAGATAGACCTGGGATCTAATCTGACTCTGTCACTTTCCAGGTGTATGAGCCAGGACAAGCCATTTATCTCCCTGGTCCTCATTTTGCCTCATACATAAAGTGAGGCTGTTGGAAGAATTTAGTGAAATAAGTCTCGACACCAAACCTTACATCAAAAGGATCTGAGAGGGCAACCCTTTTGAGGGAGGGGTTGACAGGTGTTGCAAATTCAAAGCCTTCAGGTGATAGTCCAGTGAGGAATACATGTTTCATAGCTGGGGCTGAGACAATAGGGAGTGGTGGGGCCTGTGGCTGAACCGGCGACAGCAGGCTCTGCTGAGCAATGGTCAAAATCAGTGTCATCGGCAGCAACACAGAGCCTGCCCTGCCCCACAGTGCTCCTTCTACTCCAGATATTCCCAGACTTCGGACCACCAATCTGCAGCCCCCTAAGTAGAACCTGCTGTCTACACAGATGGGAAAACTGAGGTCCTAGCTGAGGAGAATATGCCTGGCAGCCACATAGTTAACTACTAGTCACAAAAGTAAAATCATCATCTTAACAAAATACAAAGAAAAAGGTGTCCTTGAATTTGGGAAATGAAACACTGGAGAAAAAAGTTGGAAATAACAAATATTGAGATTCATTGACCCCCCTGGACTGTTAAAAGTTTCTTTCCAGTAAAGCAACAAAATGAAGCCTAAAGCTGGTTTCTCTCTACCACCTTTCTCCTGGCCCTCTTGCCTCTAAGTAATCCAAATGGAACGGACCACACACTACATAATACATGTTTGTATTTTTCTTCAACTAGCTAGTGTTGTTAGAACTGAAGACGGTGCTAAAATTAGTGCTGTATATTTCCATCTCCCTTAGGTTTCTCTTTCACTTCCCAACTGGATTTTGTGCAGTCCTTCATGGTTTATGGAAATTCCCCCATCATTACAGGGCTCAGAGGTCAGGAGGGAGTTGGGCCTCTGCAGGGTGGGGACACTAAATACGCTGAGTGGCCTTAGGGCCAGAAGTTGTGGCTTCTAGTCCTGGCAGGGCCATCACTATCCATTTGGCCTTGAGTAAGCATCCCCTGGTCCTGGGGCCTCACTCTCCCCAGTTGTGCAAAGTGGGGCTGGGAGAAGACCTCACTGCGGTCCTCTGTACGCTAACATAGGATTTTTTTTTTTTTTTTGAGACAGAGTCTTGCTTTATCCCCCAGGCTGGAGTGTAGTGGTGTGATCTTGGCTCACTGAAACCTCTGCCTCCCGGGTTCAAGCAGTTCTCCTGCCTCAGTTTCCCAAGTAGCTGGGATTACAGGCGCATGCCACCACGTCTGGCTAATTTTTGTATTTTTAGTAGAGATGAGATTTCACCATGTTGGCCAGGCAGGTCTTGAACCCCTGACCTCTTGATCCGCCTGCCTCAGCCTCCCAAAGTGCTGGGGTTACAGGCGAGCGTCACTGCACCCAGCCAGGATTCTTGGTTAGAATGGCATCTGAGTTCGATGTAGCAAAACAGATGGAGAATTCCTGTGGCTAGGCATGAGGAGAGGCGCCCTCCTAGATGGGGCTGCTGGGCTCAGAGGAGGTGGCGAGGCTGGTGTAGGGAGGGTGGAGAGGGGGTGACAGCTGGGAGGAGCACAATTCCCCCACACCCATCCATTTTTCCTGGTGTCACATCACCTCCTCTGGTTTCCTCCTTTCACAGTGAAGAGTTTGAAGCCCAGAGAGGGTCAGGGCCTTGTCGAGGCCATACAGCAAGTCGGTGACAAAGCTGGAAGAAGTCTTGGCTCTCCCAGCACTCAGATCACTGACTGAGACAGCTGTGCCCTCAAATCTCAGATGATGAATGGCAGAATTGGGCTCTGACATTGGTCTCAAACATCGTGTTGGGTTCATTATGCCTCCCAAGCTGTTCCTTATAGCATCAGGACTCCAAAACCTGCTCTCTCCTGGCCCTTCTATCAGAGGCAGCACCCTGCACCCTCAAAAGCTAGTGCCTGGGAGGGCGACTGGAGAGGAGAAAGTAGATGGTCAAGTACCCCATGGTGTATGGACACTGAGGCCAAGCTTTAAAACAAAAGAATGAAGACTTCATGGTGACATTTCTGGAACTGGGGCAGGTGGGAGCACCCTTTGCAGGGCCAGGGAGAGGGAAGCAAGCCACTTCCTGCCTAATCTCACACCATTTCTACCCGGGAGCATAATATGAGGGACCAAGAGCAACCAGGGTGCAGGGAAGAGAATCTCGCCTATGGTCAAACAACCTGTTGAAATAGGCAGTAAATAAACCTAAGTGTGACCAGGCCCTGTCACTTACTGGCAGGGGGCCTGGGGTAAATGACTTCACTTCTGTGAGCATTGGCTTCAGCGCTGTACAGTGGAGAAAAGAATCCCTTAGACAGAGATGAGGAATAACTGACGTAATGCGCGAGTGGGCACCAGCTGCGGAAGCCCTCCCTGTGCCTGCACACAGGTTGAGCTCCTGCCCGAGAGATGGCAGATTTCTTCCTGGCCAGCTGCTGCACTCCCCAGGACCCATTTCAGCAGGAAGGGGCTCCTGCTCAGCAGTGAACAGCATCTGAGTTTGGCCAATTTTCCATTAAATTCTCCAAGTATTTGTTTACTGCCTGCTAGCTGCCTAACCTATGCTAAGCAAACATCAACCTCAGTGTCACCATCATTGCCACACTTACTAACACCAGGCGATTTACAGGCACTGTATCATCTAATCTGTCCTCAAAGCTTACCCTATGAGGTGCAAATGATTAACCCTATTTTATAGACAGAAAAATTGAGGCCCAAAGAGGATTAAATAACTCACTAAAAATCACAGAGCTACTTGCTTACAAAACTGAGATTTAATCCCAGATGTTTTGTCTGGGATTAAACAGATTTGACTGCAAAACCTGACATTTAATCGTCTCTGTGTACAAAGCTGGAGCCAGAAGTCTTGAACCAGAAGATTTCAGAGGTGGCCTGGCTAAATGAAGAGGGGCAGCCTCAGTTTGTGGCTAGAATTAGAGGCTCTCAGGCCAGATTGCTCCAGATCAACTTGCTATTAACTGTGTGACCTTGGACACGTTACTTAACCTCTCTGAACCTCAGTTTCCTGGAGATGAGAAAGGTGGACTTTGTCATAGAGTTATTGTGAAATTAAATATGCACAAAATACCAAAAAGTGCCTGGTGCACAGTAAGTTCTCAAGAATACCAGTTCTTGCTGCTAGTGCTGCAGGTCTTTTAGAGGCGTTCTATGGGAAACTGGCCAGCTTGGCCTTGGTCAGCTTTTTGATCCCTGTCTCCAAACTCAGTGCAGGAAAAATTAAATTCTTCCAACACTCCAGAGATCAAGGTCGGGTGGGGTGAGGGGAGGGGACAGAGATCAAAGGTTATCATGTTTTGCCCAAGAGAACAGAGAGGTTGAGCAACTGTCTGAAGTCACCGAGCATCAGAGAGGCCTCAAGTCCAGCCCAGGCTTCCTGTTCCCCATCCAGCGCCTGAGACCCGAGAGAAACGGTGAGCACTAGGGCCAGGCTCAGGATTTCGGGGCCTGGACCCAGGTGCCTGAGCCCAAATTATGGATGGTGTGTGATTTGGGGCCAGTTATTAACCACTCGGTCCCCAACTTCCTCATCTGTAAAATGGGAATCACCCTGGTAACTGCCTTGGAGGGTTATGAGGCTTAATCGTGCACTGAGCTTAGCCGTGGCCTGGCACAGAGCGACTATTCAGGAATGCCAGCTTGAACCCTGGGTGACGGTGCCCCTCACAGCTTCCTGTCCTCCACTGGGACAGGAGGGCCCAGAGGTCCACAGTGCATGGGGAGACCCATCTTGATGTAAGGCTGAGACCTGGCACAGGTCTGTTCCTGGCCATATCTGGAGGGGATGGAGAATGTGAGCCGGCGTTCCTCCCCACCCCTCCCTGAACCTTAACCTCCTCATCCATAGAAGGGGAAAAAGATGCGCGTCCAACTAGTAGGAGAGGTGGTGAGGCTTACAGGAGACAACAGATAGGAACCCCCTGACAGACACAGGAGCTGCACAAACAGAAAGAAATGGCTGCGCTTCCTTGCTGTTGCTGTATGTTGGCTGGTGCTCCCCTCCTGGGGTGCCAGGACCGCGGAGCTAGACACCCTCATGCACTTCTGCTTACAAAAGCCAGTGTATCCACCAGTAGGTACTGAGTGGGGACCGGGCAGGACTGGGAAGCAGGACACAACCTTCATGGCTGCTGTTATTACGACAATAGGAGCCCAGCTGCAGCCCCTCCATCTGCCCGGCACCTCAGCGGGCGGATACCCGCTCCACAACCCCCCTCCTGCCCCAGACCTGCTGCCTGCCTGGGCCGTGGGGGACTCAGAAGCCTCTCCAGAACCTCTCGCAGTGAAAGGCGTACTTACGATTCACCGTCCCAGGTCAGTGGTGGTGCCTGAGGCTGAGGAGACAGAGCCCTGTCCTTGTCCGTATTTAAGCAGTGGATGCAGAGGGGCAACGGGGGAGGCTGCTGGTGAATATTAACCAAGATCACCCCAGTTACCGGAGGAGCAAACAGGGACTAAGTTCACAGGCTGGGCTCTGAGTCTCCCGCCCACGCTGTCCGGACGCTCTGCCTGAGCAGCATACAGCCTCCACTGCACGTACCAAAAGGAGTCATTGTACCTGGCTCAGAAACCACAGCGTCCTGTGTCCAAGGTGGAGGGGGTGGCGTGAGTCAGCCAGTCGCTGGGAGAGTACCACTTTGCTGGCCCTCTGCTCTCACTGCAGAATCCTTAGCGGCTGTTCCACGGGTAGCAAGATCTACCATTTACTAATTCACCCCGAAATGCCTGATGCTGAAGACTGATGCCGCCCTGGGAGATCAGAGTGGGTTAGAGCCCATTTGACAGATGAGGAAACTGAGGCTCAGAGCAGAGAGGCCGCTCTTCCGAAGTTACCCAGTCAGCCTTAGACACAAAAACCCTCTTGATTGTCCGGATGGAAAAATGGAGCATGACTGAGGCAGACACAAGCGTCAGGCTGGCATGGGGGACCATGAGACAGGGTAGAGGCGGGAGAGCAAATCTGTAAAGAAGAGTGGTGCTGTCTCAGGCAGGCCGCTTCACCTGTTTGAAACAGGAAGTGTTTCACCTGCATCCTAGAGAGTTGGAAGTCTCATTCCCAAGCATGCTTGTGAAGTGCCTTGGGTGAAGTGCCTGGCACACAGTAGACTCTTTATGTGCGTCTGCACAGCCCTCTGCTTAGCCTGCCCCGCAGGCTGCTCAGAGCAGGAGGAGGTTCAATTCTGACCAGCCTCAGGCCTGTTTCTGTTTCTGCTCCTGGAAAATCAGTGTGATGCATATACAGCTTGGATTTTCTTTGGGAACACGGCCCCCATCCTGGGGTTGATGGAGGTCTTTGGGGACTACTGGGGATGGAAGGGAGGGGTGGTACAGGGTTGAGGCCAGTGGGGCCCCACTTGATTGCAATCCCTTTAAAAGCCTAAATCAGATTGCATCACCCTTTGTGCAATGTGCAAACTTGCTTGGGAGCGGGCGTACGTGCGGTGGATACTTCCAGAATGAATGGATGAGTGCGTTTTTTGCCCCTTCTGTCATTCACCAGTCCCACTTATGCCTCCACCTTGGGGCTCTACCAGGCGAGTGACCCACAGGATCCTCCAGCACACATATTCAGACCAGGGAACCCACTTACTGGCTGTGAGGCCTCAAGTGAGTTGTTTAACTGCTCTGAGCCTCAATTTCCCCATCTGTAAAATGGGGACGGTGACGGTATGTACCTTGTTGAGCTGCTGTGAGGATTAAAATGCAACAGTTCAAGGACAGCTCAGAGCTGGGTGCTGGGTGTGCCCGGAAAGTCCCTTCTGATGCTGTCCTCCCTCCCCCATGTCAGGGGTCACTGGGGTGGGGTGGGCCACATTTGAAGAGCTTTCCCCCAGGCAGTTTCATTCAGTTACCCTGTGAGGGGAGTAGGTACCACCCTCTTTTCAGGCAGTGGGAAACTGAGCTCAGACTCCCCTCCCCTTCTCTCTGAGCTCTCTTCCCTGCCAGCTCCATGCCCTGGCTTCAGGGCCCCTGTCCTTCCCCTGAGCTGGCTGAATGGATATTCTGCTACTCTACGTCTACTCACAGCTCCGGTGCTGGGCTGTGGTTGAGGTCGCCTGCCCTGGGCACCTCCTGGGCATTTCTTCCCCTCTCTGAGCCTTCGTTTTCCCATCTGTGCCATGACCCCCACTCCAAGCCCCACTGTCCCTCCCATCTGTGGAACGGAGTGAGCAGCAGCAGCATTGTCCCACCTTTCCTGCTCTCCTCAAGCTCCGTCTCCTCTGGCAGGCACAGGAGAGTGGCCTGGGGGCTGGCAGAAGGTTGCCGCCCCTCCTACCTGGAATTCCTGGCAGCAGCAGTGGCTAGGCTTTCCTCAGAGTGCCGATCCCCTCTTCCTCCTTGGCTCAGCTCAGTACTCTGAGGGTTGCTGCGTGGAGGCAGTGCACGCCCTGGGCACAGGGCCCAGTTCCTGCCCACCCAGGAAGTCGGCCTCGGGTGGCGGGAGTCGGAGGCAATAGGTTGGGGAGGGGCGGGGAGCTTGGGCAGGAAGGGGCCTTGCCCATTGCCAGGCAGACACAAGACTGGGCCCTCATAAACTCAGAGAGCCCTGCATGTCACCTGTTCTACCCGCCCTGTCAGCTCTGTGACCCAGGACGAGTCACCCTCTTCCTTTGAGCTGCCGTAAAAGGTGCAGTCACACTGCCCAGAGGATTACTAGAAATGACAGGCCTTGCCTTCCTGGCACAGACCTGGCACCAACATCTGGCAGGTTTCTGGGGCCAGTTGCAGAGGGAGGAGGACTGAGCCACCTATGATGTGCCCAGTGGGCAGCCCTGCAGCTGGGCAGGTCTGTGTGCATTGGGGAGGTGTGTGTCATAGGACCTGGCTGGGTGCAGAAGGGATTGCAGTGGGGAGCTGGGGCATTTGGAGGAGGAATGAAGAAAGCATGGGTGGGAGCAGGTGGGGCAAGTAAGGGGCTCAGAATTTGGGGTCCTGTTCTTTTGGTTTCAGGGCTCTAGGCTCAGCCCCTGCCCTGCTCTGGACATCCATCCTGGGAGGAAGGGCTGGGATGATCTGGGAAAATGCACCAGAACAAAACCCCAGGGGGTAGGGGGAGGTGGGAGCACTCAGTGGCCATTCACAAAGACACTGTGACCACAGGAACCCCAGGACACAATGGGGAAAGTCTTGTCCACTCGGTTACTTCCAGAATTGTCTATTGCAGCATCTGGGCTGATCCCCTCGGAGGAACTACATCATGGGAAGATCCCGTAAGCTGGTAATGAATAAGGGGCATCTGGGGAGGCCCTGCCCCATCACAGGGCCCTGCCTGGAGATGGGAGCCTCATGGTATAGGCTGGATAGGGATGTGGGAGTCAAGATTTGGAGTCTGCAGCAAGGAAGCGGGTAAGGGGGTAAGCCTGGCCACCATGTTGGCCAGGCTGGTGCCAGTGGCCTTGGGCCAAGTAAATCCAGACTGAGTGACTGGTCAGGAGAACAACAGTGGACTTCAGGGGAGCTGAACTCATTGGCAAAGTGCCCCGAAGAGTGCTGGCCACCCCACAAACACACACATGCACCATGCACACCCTCGCTGTGCACCCTCCCTCCCAGGCACCAGCTTCCTTCTTTGGGCGGCAGTGCAGGTCACTGGTTAAAGCATGGGCTCAGGATCTAACATCTGGGGTCAAGCCTTAGCTCCGCCGCTCTTTCTGTGAGCTCTTGGACAAGCCACTTAACCTCTCTGTGCCTCGGTTCCCTCATCTGTGAGATAGGGAGACTCTAAGAAGAGTCACTTCCGTTAGGATTGTGAAGATCAAATGAGGTATAACATTTAAGCACTTCGGGCAGCCTCTGGCATGTGATGGGCCCCAAGTCAATGCTAACCACCAGAGGCCATGACCTTTGGGGATGTGTCCTCGCTCTGAAAAACCTTATAGACAGGTCTCAGGGGTCTAAGTGGGAGAACAGCTGCTGCGTTTGGCCCCAGACTTGGTGAGCAGCACCTGTTGTTGAGGGACACCTCCTCAGATTCAAACTTCCATTTTTTCCAGAAAGAGGCCGTCAATCTGCTCTTTAGGGGCTCTGCTCATTTTGGCTTCCTGAAGGTGCATCTGCATCTTTCTGAGCACCTGTGACATGCAGAGGACGTGGGGTGACTGGAGCTAAGCGGATTTGGATCTGGGGGAGGGCCTCAGTTCTCTGAGCGTTGGTTCCCTTATCTGTAAAATGGGGATAAAAGTCTCTTTCCCACATAGTTGTGAGGCTTAAATGAGGCGATGCTGGTGGGGTATTTAACACAGAGCTCTGTTAGCATAATTGACACTTGTGTCTGTCTTCCTATAACTCATTTAATTGGTGGGGTTAGTTGGGTGTTCGAAGTTTATCTTCCAGGAGATGAATGAATGAAGTTTGCACCATTTGTTTACCTCCTTGAGGGATCTTTCAAATTAACCAACTTGCAAAACCCCAGCAGACACACTTTCCTTCTCTGCGTAACCTCCTGAGCCGCTTCCTGTGTGTCGGGGGGGTGGTGGATTTCTGCTTTTTCTGGAACTATTTGGCCTACTCACAACTTCTTGTTTTTATTCTTCTTTTTTTGAGACAGAGTCTCACTCAGTCACCCAGGCTGGAGTTACAGTGGCGCAATCTTGGCTTACTGCAAACTCCACCTCCTGACTTCCGGGATTACAAGCGATTCTCGTGCCTCAGCCTCCAGAGTAGCTGGCATTACAGGCATGCGCTACCACTTCCAACTAATTTTTATATTTTTAGTAGTGGTGAGATTTCATCATGTTGGCCACGCTGGTCTCAAACTCCTGGCCTCAAGTGATCCTCCTGCCTTGGCCTCCCAAAGCACTGGAATTACAGGTGTGAGCCACCGTGCCCGGCCTTTACTCTTTATCCTTACTCAGAGAAAAATAAGGCAAAGCTGTACATTGTAAGGGGCAACATAGTTAAAAGAAGGAATAAAAATGCATCTATAGCTTCATCCCCTTCTTGTTAAAATTAATAAAACTAATGTTTTATTGCAACTAACCTTTTCTGAACTTTATTTTAACTTTACTCTTTTGAGGTTATGGGCCATGATGGTCATTATGGATTGGAAGATTTAAGAGACGAAATGTGTCCTATTGAACTATAATTATGATTTGATTTTAGATGGTCAACTTGTCTCATTTTGGTCAGTAGGAACCCTTTTAAGCTATCTCTTTATCCCTTTGACAACCTCTGCTGATGTTTCAGCAACACACACCTGCTTTCTGACAAGGCCACCATGTTCATGTTCCAGGTCTGTCTTCATTTTCTCTTGCCCCGAGACACGGCACTGGGGTATCTTCCCTGGGAGAGGAAATGAGCAGGCAGTGACAGAGGCCTTCCGGGAACCACAGGCAGGGCTGAGCGTGCAGGACTCACTCTTGCATGGGGACTGTGGGAGACCCAGCAGGACTTTAGGGCTTATTATTCAGAAATACATGCCCTACGTGGGTGGCTTAGATAACAGAGAGCAATAGGGCTCTTAATTTGCCCAACTCTGGCCTTGGCTTCAAATGGTTCGATTTACCCTGCTGACTCCTTCATGTTGACTTTGAGCATTTCTATTTGCTTGATTTTAACAGGCCTCTTGCTTCCATTTTATAATATAAATCTCCAAATACTCCAACGGTGGTATGCCACCCCCTGAATCGTGGCTAAGAGTCCTTGCACACGTGGCCTCTGCCAGGCCCTGTCTTAAACACTTCATCTGCACAGTTCACTCTATCCTGTGCAGTGGGCACCACTGTTATCTCCTTAGAACAGATGAGGAAACCAAGGCAGAGTGTTACCCTAATGCTGAAACGGGTACCTCCCTCTCTCCCTTCCTCTCTTTCTCCCTGCTTGTTGCTTCCACAACACTTCGTACACATTCCTTTGTAACATTAGCATATAACTAACAGTGAGCACATGGCTCATGCCAGAGCTCTTCCAAGCATTTGTTACGGATTAACTCCTCATCCTCACATCAAGCCTATGAAGTCAATATTTCTGTTATCTCATTTTATAGATGAGGAAACTGAGGTTCACAGACGTCAAGCACCTAGCCCCAGCTCACAGAGCTGGCAAGTGGTGGAGGGCAGATTCTAACCAGGCTGTGAGACTCACGACCCCAAAGCTTGGTGGCATCACCAGGCTGCAAGTGACCTGAGGGCAGGGATTGTGTTTTTTCCATCTCGGTGGCTTTGTACTGAGCACAAAATAGGTGATGGAAAGTTGCTTCATGACCTGAGTTAATCAAGGATCATGGAAATGGAGCGTTTCTTTCATCCGATGGCTAAGGTGTCTTGCCAGGGTGAAAGTGTGAAACCTTTGCATATGCTAAAAATTTGTGTGAGGTGTGCAACTTCTTAGGTAAAACAAAACACAAAACCAGTCGCTTTGTTATTCAAGCTGGAGTCTAACACTGAGGAGGGAGAGGTTAGCAGGCTGCCAATGCCTCCCAGCCAGGACCTAGAACCTGATGCCAAGCCTGGGCTTCCACCTCCACCCAAGCTGCTTTTCCACCCGCCTCCTCTGTCTGCCCATGAGAAAAGGACAGCAGTCTGGGGGAGGACAGCAGAGCGAGGACTGAGCTGTCATGATGAAATCCACCGATGGGAAAGGAGGTTGCATCACGCCCCTGCCGTCCCTCTTTCCATTCTCCTTGTGGCCCCTACTGAGCTCATCAGCAGAATCCCAGCCAAAGCCACCCATTCGCTGATTGGTTACTAGAGGCCAAGGCCTCTGTCAGAAATTTGTGCTCACAAACGTTCATTTCCCCAACAGCTCTGCAAGGAAGGCTTTATTATACCTAGTTTGCAAGTGAGGATTGAAGAGAATATATAAGATGACACTATAAAGCCACTCCTGAATCCTCCAGCCTCTCCGCATCCCCCCTGTGCTGCCACCCCTTCCCTGTCTTTATTGATTTACTTTTTATGGAGGTGTTACTTGCATGTAGTAAAACAGTAACTCCTAAATACATAGCTCAATACATTTTTACATGTGTGTGCATCTGTGTAACCACCCCTCTGAGCAAGACAGCAAATTCTTTCATCCGTGAAGTCCCCTTTCTATCAATGCCTCCTGAAGGTAACTTCTGTTCTGATTTCTGTCTCCATAGACTGGTTTTTCCTCTTCTAGAAGAGCTTGTAAATGGGATAATACACTACCTATGTTTCTGTGTCTGGCTTCTTTAGTTCAACATCATGCTTTCGAGATTGATCTACGTTGTTACCAATATCAGCAGTGTGCTTATGCTTCTTGCTGAGTCCTATTCCATCAACATCGTGTGGACGGACCACAATGACCCCGTTTACTGACAGATGTCTGGGTGGTGTCCACTTTGGTCTGTTATGGATGAAGCTTCTATGGGCATTCATGTAGAAGTCTTTGTATTTTCATTTTTTTGGGTGGAATGGCTAGTTGTAGACTCTGCTAAACTATATTAAAAAAGTCTTTTCTCTCCCCTCCACCTTCCCCTTTCCTTACTGTCTTGGAAAGATTTCAGGAATTAAGTGGAAAAGAAGTCAGACATAGTTCAAATCCCAGATCTGCCATTAACCACCAAGAACCCAGAGCCAGTGACTTCATCTCTTTTATCTGTGGAATGGAGATGATAGTCCTGACATGGTGGGACTGCAGAGGGGATTACAGAAAGTGGCTGGTCGAATACATAGTATTTCCTTGTTCTTTCACCCTTGGGACTATGTGCCTGTTGTTTTGACGGCAGGCAAATAGAAGTTTAATTCAGTGAAATGACTGGGAACAAAAAACAAAGTTGTTTCAGGAATTTAGTGAAAAATCAATTATTTCCATTCTACTTAAACTGGTTCTTGGGGCCTGGTGTTTGGCTCTCCCCCTCAGAGAGCATTGGGCAAGGAGAGCAAACACAAGCTGGGTCAACATCAGCCCTCCTAGCAAACAATGAGGACGTGTGTGTTCTGGAATTCGCTGCCCTCTTCCCTCTACCTCTGTTCTCCAGCGGGGCTATGTGGGAAGCAGATAGGGAAGACTCTGTGAAGCAACTTAAGCTCAGATACTGGAAGCTGTGTGGATGGGATTCAGGGAGCTGAGGACACACTTGGAGAAGTGCCCTGCTCTCTCGGGCTGGAGCCCTCAGGTTTACCAGGGAGGGCAGGGCAAGGCACTCAAGGTGCTGAAGACAAACAGCTTGAACATGTGTGCATACACACACTAACATCCCCACGTAAGACTTTTGGGGGCCTCCTTCCTTATTTAAAGGGCTCTGGAAAAAAATGATGGCCCTGACACCACCTGAAATAGTGTAGACTATGGCAAGATTTTGAGATTTGGGAGAGTTAGAGCTAGGCTCAGTTTACTGTGAACAAGTTACTTAACTCCTTGTGGCTTCACTGTCCATATGTGTAAGTGGAGATTATAGTTCCAAGGTCTTAGAGTTGGTTGTTAAGACAAAATAAATGAGTACACAGAGAGGACCAGCATAGAGAAGACACTTTATAACGTCAGAGGTGTTTGAATGAGAGTGACTCCACCTTGAATAGGGACTGGTTAAAATGAGGCTGAGACTTACTGGGATGCATTCCTAGATGGTTAAGAGATTCTAAGTCACAGGGTGAGAGAGGAGGTCAGCACAAGGTCATAAAGATCTTGCCGATAAAACAGATTGCAGTAAAGAAGCCGGCCAAAACCTACCAAAATCAAGACGGCCACAAGAGTGACCTCTGGTTGTCTTCACTGCCACATTTTCACCAGCGCCTGACAGTTCACGAATACCATGGCAATGTCAGGAATTTACTCTATGTGGTCTAAAAAGGGAAGGCATGAATAACCCACCCCTTGTTTAGCATACCATCAAGAAATAACCATAAAAATGGGCAACCAGCAGCCCTCAGGGCTGCTCTGTCTATGGAGTAGCCGTTCTTTTATTCCTCTGCTTTCTTAATAAGCTTGCTTTCACTTTACTCTACGGACTCACCCTGAATTGTTTCTTGTGCGAGATCCAAGAACCCTCTCCTGGGGTCTGGATCGGGACCCCTTTCTGGTAACAATAATATTGATTCCCTTTCTTTTCCTTTCTGAAAAAAAAAATTGCGCAGTCCCCAAACCAGAATATGTTCAGAGAGACTCCTCCTCTTTTTATTTTCCTCTTCTCTTTTGGTCTTTTGTTTTGGTTGGAAGTAAGAGAACAAGGCCATGTACAATACATTGTGTAGGGTAAGAGTCTATGCATATATAGAGAAACTAAAGGAGACTCATGGACGCCTCTGAGACACAACCCAGTGACTCTCCTGGAATGCAGATTTACCAGCTGGGACAATGACTTCTACTTTGTTCTTTATCTTTCTGTGTGTTTATGTTTTCACAAGAATAGGTTGTCTTTATAAGGAAGCATGCCTTTAATTCCTTTTAACTTAAACAAACGGAAACACTCTGTTCAAATACATGACAGTTTCTTTCAGGGTCTCCAAAAAGGTGACTTTCCCAGGGGTTCTCCTTCGCCGTTTTGGCTTTGCTCCAAATGCCCTAACCCTCAGAAGGCAGTCTGATGGAGTGGAAGAGCTTCTGTGGTGAAGTCGGACAACATGGGGCTGAAATCCTAATCTGTTGCTTATTAGCTGTGGGAATTTAGGAAATTATGTAATCTCTCATTGAGCCCAGGAATAAACCTGGGAATGTACTTACTTTGGTGTGTTTTGGAGATGGCTGATGTAGTAATAATATATGGTCCAAGCATATAGAAGCTCCTTGAGGAGCAGCAGTTTTGTGACTGTCCAGTGGGTTCACCTTGCCCGTTGCCTAGACAGAGCCGATTTATCAAGATGGAGCAACTGCAATGAAGAAAGAGTAATTCACACAGAGCCTGCTGTGCGGAGACTGGAGTTCTATTATTTCTCAAAGCAGTCTCCCCAGGCATTCAGGGATTGGAGTTTTTAAAGATAATTTGGCAGGTAGGGGCTTGGGAAGTGGGGAGTGCCAATTGGTCAGGTTGGAGGTAGAATCATAGCGGGGTCGAAGTGAGTTTTCTCGCTGTCTTCTGTTCCTGGGTGGTTTGGCAGAACTGATTGAGCCAGATTATTGGTCTGGGTGGTGTCAGCTGATCCATTGAGTGTAGGGTCTGTAAAATATCTCAAGCACTGAGCTTAGGTTTCACAATATGTGATGTTATCCCCAGGAGAAATTTGGAGACATTCAGACTCTTGAAACTAGATGTTGCATGACCCGTGAACTGTAATATTGAATCCGTAGCTAATTTGTTAGTCCTGCAAACTGGTTCTCAGGGAAGAAGGAGATCTTTTCGGGAAAGGACTATTATCAATTTTGTTTCAGAGTCAAAACCATGAACTGAATTCCCTCCCAAAGTTAATTCGGCCTATGCCCAGGAATGAATGATGACAGCTTAAAGGTTAGAAGCAAGATGGAGTAGGTTAGGTCTGATTTCTTTCACTGTCACAATTTCCCGAGTTATAATTTTTTCAGTGGTGGTTTCAGTCTCCTTCCCTGTGTGTTAGTTCAGTCTGCAAGGATATGACCTCCAGCAATGCTGTGCCATAGTCCCTGCATGCTGTCATCTCACTCTGCAGATGAGCAACCAAAACTCAGAGAATTTAAGTGACTTGTTGAGTCGTGCCCTGGAAAACCAGCATTGTTGCTTGTTCTCGGTGTTTACATTACAATAGGTGTTCTCTATGCATTATCGCCATGCCATATTTTGGCTTTGACTCTGGTACCTGAAGAGGTCATTAAATCTGTGTTTGTCCTTCACTTATCCTTGCATTTTGCACGAGGGGTGTATTCTCCAAGTGCAGTCTGGAGGCTTCCCTGGGGATGGGATCCCATGACCTGGATTTCAAGTCTTATGACATTAGCCTCATTAGCATGGAAAGACCCTGGGGAATACAGTATTTTTGTCCCTAAAGAACATTTTTCTGATGTAAAAGCAGTACCCCCAGCCTCCCTGTGTGGATCCTTTGACTTAATAGTTCATCATGTTAGTCATCTGGTCACCTAAGGTAGAACTCTTCTGCAAGTGATCATTGAGGATTTGTAGTTCTCCTGAGCTCAGGGCAGTTCTGAAATAGGTCTCCAAGCACGGTTTTTAAAATCCTGATTCCAAACTAAGTGTGAAAACATGAATTAATCAACAAAAATGATGTTGGTATTTCCCCCCTGCAACTTCAAGCTCAGCATATTAAAACATCACATCAGGCGCACACCTAATCCCGGCTACGCGGGAGATTGAGGCAGAAGAATTGCTTGATCCCAGGAGGCAGAGGGTGCAGTGAGCCAAGATGGCGCCACTGCACTCCAGCCTGGTGACAGAGCGAGACTCCGTCTCAAAAAAACCCCCAAAACCCAAAAACCAAAAAACCAAACCCATCACGTCAGGAAGGAACTACATGCTGTGAGCCACTGGGATTCTTAGTCGGATGGCTCTCTCGGAGCTCTGGGATTACAAAGCTTTAATCCGAGGAAGTTACTGAGTAAATATCTTAATTTCACAATTTATAATTTTCCATACTTTGTTTCAACTTCTTTCCTCTTTCACTTAAATTTGGCATTAGTGAGGACCCTAGCAGGAAGCCAGTTTGTAATTTTGATCACTTGTCTGCCACACTGTGCAATAAATCTACTTAGTAAATCTCTTGCATATCGATATTTCCTGATACATTTTCCCATGGAGGCCAGAGCACTATCTTTGATTTTATGATTTATGTCAGCTGTCCCTCATCTTTTCGGTACCAGGGATCAGTTTCCTAAGAGTCAGTTTCCACAGATGGAGGTCGGGGCAATGGCTTTGGGATGAAACTGTTCCACCTGAGCTCATCCTTAGATTCTCATAAGGAGCGTGCAACCTAGATCCTTTGCATGTGCAGTTCACAGTAGGATTTGCACTCCTGTGGGAATCTAATGCCACCACTGATCTAACAGGAGAGCACTGATCTCACCCACTGCTCCCCTCCTGCTCTGTAGCTGGGTTCCTAACAGGCCAAGAACTGGTACCGGTCCACAGCCTGGGGATTGAAGACTCCTGATTTACGTGAACTTTTGAAATCTCCATTTCCCATTAGGTTTATGGATTAGTCTCATCCAAAAATGGGCTGTAAAACATTACAGCAAATTTCATATGCTTAGCATGTGTGTTATGTACACATACACCTGCAGAAGTTTAGCACTTCACATTTAAATGCCTTGGATATCACATCTATCTTGCCATTGTAGCTAGGGAAAATGAGCCTGCTTCTCAGTAGGGGCTGCAGGGAGCTGTTCAATGGAAGAAAAATAACAGTGACATATTGTTCTTCCAAATTCCTTATGTCTGGTTTGAATGCCAATAAGCTTAGCAAGTGACAACAGCCAACTCCAGAATTCCCCTGTTTCCTAGGCCCAGCCAACAGTTGACTTTACACCTTCCTTGCCTGCTAACAATTGGAGGAATGCAACTATCAAACATTTGCACTGAGCAGTGTCTGCAGGACTGGGACATTTGAAGTAGCAGTCTCCCTGACAGAGACTACAAACTGACCCTAAAGAAGAAATGATTGGCACCCACTATCAGAGCACCAGCATGTTTTGGGGAGTGTTCCAGAAGCCATATGCCAGGCCACAGATGGCTGCGTAGAAACTTTCAAAAGGAAGGCTAAGTTGAGTGTGAGAGACATCACTAACGCTTGCCAATATCTGATTCTCTTTTTCCTCTGGGCATATAGAAGACAACAATTTCCAGCCAAGTTGCAGGTGGATGGGTCTGTGTTCTAGCCAAAAATAATGCTAGAATAAATGCTACATATCACATCCGGACAGAAGCAGGGAAAGGCCTTTGAGTGATTCTCCAGTCTGTCTTTCCTTACTATGGTCAAGATGAGGGCTCACGCTGAGATTGGAAGCTGTGAGAATGGACACCTTGATCACTGCATCGATTCAGACATGATGCCTTGAAGAACAGTTGGTCTGAGAGTTGTTGAAACCCATACCCAATTTGCATGAGAGAGAGATTTTATCCTGAAGCCACTGAGATTGTTGGAGTTGGATGCTACTGCAGCATAACCTAATCCTCCCTGACTAATACAATAAGATATTGGTATTTTGCTGATGCCACCTCATGTTACAGCTTGCTCACAACCATAACCATAGAATTGCTGTTATAAAAAGTGTCATTTCTATCTTTGGCAACATAGCAAAACCCCGTATCTACAAAAATAAAAAAAAATTAGATGGGCATGGTGGTGTGCGCCTGTAGCCTCAGCTACTTGGGAAGCTGAGGTGGGAGAATAGCTTGAGCCTGGGAGTCTGAGGCTGCAGTGAGCTGTGAGCTGTGATTGCACCACTGCACTCCAGCCTGAGCAACAGTATGAGGCCCTATCTCAAAAAAAAAATCATTTTAGTTATAATAATAAATCTCTTATTTGCCTTGAAGTGACTGAGGTTATTACTTTGGTTTTTAGCAAGCCAAAAATAGGAATAATGATTCCATGTGGTTGATATAAGATTAGATTCTATCTTAGTCCATTTATGGACATAAGAATTCAAATCTTTCATTTTTAGAGAAAATTTCTAAAATTATTGTAGCTGCATATGAGATGGTTCTACTTTCCTGTGTACTGGCATATTAAGTAATTTACTTAAAAAAAATCTCAGGCACATCATAGTTGAGATTAAGTGGCTTCTGTGAAAGTCACGTAGAATGTATTTTAACAGTTCCCCAAGTGAGCCTGATTGCAGTGCGTCTGGACCATGAACAAATATTTGGAAACAAATAATCTAAGCAGTGTGAGTGGATGGCTCAAATTTCTTTCTTTCTTTCTTTCTTTCTTTCTTTCTTTCTTTCTTTCTTTCTTTCTTTCTTTCTTTCTTTCTTTCTTTCTTCCTTCCTTCCTTCCTTCCTTCCTTCCTTCCTTCCTTCCTTCCCCTTCCTTCCTTCCTTCCTTCCTTTCTTCCTTCCTTCCTTCCTTTCCTTATGTTCTTCCTTTCTTTCTTTTCCTTCCTTCCTTCCTTCCTTCCTTCCTTCCTTCTTCCTTTCTTTCCTTCCTTCCTTCCTTCCTTCCTTCCTTCCTTTCCTTCCTTCTTTCTTTCTTTCTTTCTTCCTTCCTTCCTTCCTTCCTTCCTTCCTTCCTTCCCCCCATTTATTCCATTCCTTCATTCCATTCATTATTCATTATTCCATTATTCCTTTTCTTTCTTTCTTTCTTTCTTTCTTTCTTTCTTTCAATAACAATGTTTTTCATCTTTCATCTGTCATAATGGCTCATCTTTCTTTCTTTCTTTCTTTCTTTCATGTATATCATTATCATCATCATCTTAGCATCATCATCATCATCATCCTCTTCCCTCCTCCTTCTTCTTCTTCCTCTTCTTCTTTTTTCTTCTTCTTTTTCTTCTCTTTCTTTTTCTTCTTTCTTTCTTTTTTTTTTTTTTTGACAAAGTCTTTCTCTTTCACCCTGGCTGGTGTGCAGTGCTGCAATCTCAGCTCACTGCAACATCTACCTCCCGGGTTCAAGTAATTATCCTGCCCCAGCTTCCTGAATAGTTGGGACTACAGGTGTATGCCACCATGCTCAGTTAACTTTTGTATTTTTAGTAGAGACGGGGTTTCACCATGTTGGCCAGGTTGGCCTTGAACTCCTGACCTCAGGTGATCTGCCTGCCTTGGCCTCCCAAAGTGCTGGGATTACAGCCTTGAGCACCATGCCCAGCCTTCAAATTTCAAATGAATAATTCCAGATTTATCCTCCAGTTCTGTTGATCTCATATCTCTGTCAACTATTTCTTCCTTCTTTCTTTCCTATTTTTGTGAACAATGTCACTGATATTTAACAGCTAACCCCTTATATACTTCATATGTACATGTTGAATTATGCTAGTCATGGGCCCAAGTTGATTCTTAAGTAATCCTATTAGATATGTAGTTTAGAGTTCTTTATCAGTTTTCTCAATTATTTTACAAGTACTGACTAAGGGGCTACAAACCAACATCCACAACTAGACATCTGCTTGTGAGCTGGCATCATTTCAGTAGGGATGATCCTTGATGGAATCTGCCTGCAGGTTCTAGCCACCCAGTTGCACTCTGGACTGGAGTGATCAAGCAACTCAGATGTGCACAGAAAACACATCATGGCTGGAACTGTGTTACACTGAATGATAAATAACTAAGACGACTCAATGTCAATCAGCAAAATATATGTCTCAAACTCAAGTGAGGCTTGAAGAGTATTGCAATGTTTGTATTCCATTGGCCAAGGACCCTAATCAAAGACTGGGTAGCAGTTGTGGTGGAGGAAAAAGTAAACAGTGGTTGACTCCAATCCCTGTCCTGAGACATGGCCGGAACTTCAAGGATTCCAACTGCTCAACTGACCTTCCTTCCTTTCTTTCCCCTGGAACTGTTCTAGTTGATGGCCACATTGTCCCCAGAAGTCATTAATGCCCTGGAACAGCATTAGTGCTTCTTTCCTCTGCTTCAGTCTATAGCAACGCCTCTTTGGCATCCTCTTCTGCTCAGATTCCATGCTGACTCCTCCATAATTCCTCATCTAGAACTCATTATGCTGGTTTCTGAAATCCCAGAGTAATTTTATTCTATGTTATTTTACATGTAAACCGATTTCATGGACAAGATGTGGTACCACTCCCCTGGCGTATTACCAACGTTAGCCCCATCTCTTCCTGGTCATTATTACTTGAGTCTGCACTCAGGGATCACTGTGTGCCCACACTCTGGAAGTCCACTGATGAGACTGGTCCCCTATATAGCTGAGCAGGCTCACTTTCCCTGTGGGGAACCTCCAGTTGAGCCATGTTGAAGACCTTGAGGAGGGAACAATGGTCAGGAGAGGTCAGAGAATGGATTGCTCAAGACTTTCTTGCTATCTCTTCCTTGTTTCAACTTGTGACTGCACTGAGCTCCCAAACCCCACCTCCCATCATCCCATGAAGAAAACAGTGGGCTGCCTTGTCTCATATCAGAAATTACATTATCAGTACATATCGGGAAAGGGTAACTTCTAGAACTTGTTTATCAACATTTGTGCATCTTAGGGCACCTCCCACAGGGTCTGGCAGAAATAAACTGTGTTTGTTAGCAGAGGAGGATGACTAAGTAGAGACGAAGGAATTGATGGTATGGGAGTAGGAGGGATTGCTGCTAAGCCTTGTCTTAGGACTGGTGAAGGAGGTAGATCTAGTGCACAAGTGGATTGACCTTGGCTGAAAGCATAGACACTTCACCCAAATACAGAAGAGAAAGAAGAACATGGGAGCATATTTTCAGGAATGTAGAAGAATGTTGAGCTGGAAGCGTGTTCTCTAATGATTGCTTTAATTTTCTCAGTGCAGCAAGAAATAATGTCATTGGCTTAGAATCAGAATGGAGAGGGAGGTTTTGGAACTCTGAGGAAAGAGAGGAAAGCATGAAATAGTCACCTAGGAGAATGGAAAAGAATTAATTAGAGAATTTATTAGAATGGATTATCGCAGAGAATGGATTTGAGAAATACAGTGTGATTGCTAGGTAGCATTAGGAGTCCTTGGTGATTGTGGTGATTGTACAGTGAAAACATGACCAATCACGGTGGATGTGCTGCCCTCCCATGTCTTTCAGCTCTACAGAAGCACACATGGAGTATACGCACAGGAGGCTTTAATCAGGCTTTGGTTTTGCTAGTATGATAAGGGAAAGAGGAGTATAGTAGTTGAGTGATAATAATGCTGGGTCACACAGCATTGGCAATTACAAGATCAAGGCCGTGATCATAGGAGTGAGTGTCTCAGGTAGAGTGAAGGGAAACATTGTGAGAGGACAGGGGGAGATCCAGGAACGAGGAAGTCCTATTTTTGTGAATATTGACATTGCTGAGAATTAAGAAAGGAGAAAGCTTGGAGAGTATGACAATGAGCCAGTAGCAAAAAATCTTCAAGGAAGAGATACCAATAAATAATATAAATGTTAAGTTGCATTATAGAGGAAATCAGTAAGAGGCAGAGATAGAAGATAAGGATGTATATGGAAGCCTGCTTTAGGTAGGGTGGTTAGGGAAATTATCTGTGAAGAGGTGAACTAAGGTTGATACCTACAGAATGAAAATGAAGGATGTAAACATGGCAGGCAGAGGAAACAATTGCATATGTTGCCTCAGGTCCTGAGCTAGGAAAGAGCTTATTCCAGGACTTACAGAAAGATTCTTATGGCTGAAACATAATGACACGTGGGAAAATAATGGGAGATATTTGTTAGATAGAGGTGTCTGCCTAACTAACAGACAAAGCAAGGCTCTCTAGAGGACAGTGGATTTGTTCGGGAATGGGCACTGCAATGGGAACAAGCAGGCCATAGTAAACTATGTGCGTGTTCGGTGAGGTAAAGGAGGACAAAGTGGTTTGCAGGAAAAATGAAGAAAATTACATAACTGTTTCAACATAATTATCCTTGGTTACAAGGATCAGAAACAAGGGTGGTGCCACTCTGAGGGTGGATAGGCATTTGCCAGGTAGATGTCCTCACAAGAGTATCTTTTCATGTAAAGTTGTGATGGCCTTTGTGCAAGGTGGTGGTTTTTGCCATCTTTTGTGATAGTCCTTGTTATCGGGCATATGTTCACAAGAAGCTTTTCTTCATGGCCTTCTCTGGCTCCATTTGTCAGGGATTTAACACAAGTGACTCCATTTTGATTCTGACAACTTCTACACTTCCCTTTTTGTTCAAGATCTTTCTTCCAAAGCACTGCTGATCAGTCATTCTGTAGTTAAGTTTTGGTTTTTTGTTTGTTTGTTTGTTTTTGAGACAGGGTCTCGCTCTGTCACCCAGGCTGAAGGGCAATCTTGGCTTACTGCAACCTCCTCCTCCTAGGTTCAAGTGATTCTCCTGCCTCAGCCTCCCGAGTAGCTGGGACTACAGGCACCCGCCACCATGCCCGGCTAATTTTTTTATTTTTAGTAGAGATGGGGTTTCGCCATGTTGGCCAGGCTGATCTTGAACTCCTGAGCTCAAGTGATTAGCCCACCTTGGCCTCCCAAAGGGAGGTTACAGGTGTGAGCCACCGCACCTGGCCAAAATGTACCTTCTCAAGGAGAAAAAGAGGAAGAGCAGAAGGCCATAATGCATGACCTGCAAATCACATGCAGCAAGCTCTAACAACAGTTGAACATCTGGAATATGAATCTGAGAAGTTTCAACAGGAAAACTCTACCTTGTGAAATGAAATTACCATTGTAGCTGAAGAAGACAGCATTTCTAACTTGAAACCAGGGAAATTAAATGAAGACTAAAACAGTGAAAAAGCTGTAATTTAGAATCTGTCTGAAAATTTAAAGAAACAGGTTTCAGAAATAAAATTCAAAACCTTTTGCAATTTTTGTAAAGTGCAAACCAATACTTCAAGAAAACTGTTGTTCTAATATAGGGGAATCAAATTTTATTTAGTATAAAGAAAATACTTTTCATGAATTAATTTTTCATAAACCTTCTATAACTTACTCAGACCTCTCATTATATGCTTAGACATTTGTTTCTTCCTTTTTCTTAAACAATCAGTCATGCTACTTTAGGACAAAAATGTACTTTCTTTTTTAATATTATTTGAAAAATTATTTTTTTAAACTTCCTTACCAAAACTATGTATGTATGACTTACAACTTTCTTCACATCTTTCTTTCCTACTTACCATTGTTTTCTATCTTGTTTGTCTTTCTTTTCTAATTTAAAAACCTTAAATAGCCTCTGAACTTAGACACAATTATTCTTTTTTCTCAATAAAGAACATATTTTAAAGTCTTTCTTATATTTTTCATCAAAAATACATCTTTTAATATACTTGTTATACAGAATTATATATATTAATTAGAATTGTTAACTCTCAGTAGCCTAAATTTCTAGTGAAAATATGAGAAGCAAGAAATTTTTAACTGTGGTGTATTAGTATTTTAGAGATAAGAACCATTTTATAATTTTAGAAACATGTTCCCCCATAACATAATTTTTATGTGTATTAAAAGACCCAAATATGTTTTAGTCTTTATATAACATTTAAGAAGCCAAGGACAAACTTACATCGATGTTCACCAATTTATGTTTCAGTATTTTATTTTATTTGGAAATGACCTGAACATCTGATAAGCATCTATTGCTTAATTAACTATAACTTCAAGATTTTAAATTACATAAAAAGTTCATTTATAATCATTTATTCCATTTACAATCACCTTTTTCATTTATTTATTTATTTAACAATTATACCTAGATCTCTTATAAAAACTAACCTATTAGACAAAGTTAGTCAGCATTTCAAGTTATTTCCCTAATAACAATTTTTATAACTTGTGAATATCAGATGTTCACCTACATAAGAACCCTAAAGTTAAATACTTGGGTATTTGCCAATAACTCAGAAGATACAGCTGTTTTTATTAAATGAACAATATTACATTAGTCTCACTTATCAAAGAGTTTCACAAACAAAGATCATTTTGATTTTAGGCTGAGTTTACAGTTTTATGACTTTAAAGCATCTAGCAGAGACAAATATAATCTTGTCTGACCAGTAACCTCAGGCAACAAACTATGCTAAAAACTCTGAATACATTTTTATTTTATCAACAAATTTAAACCCAGTTTGTTTATTAAATATTTACTTAAGTCTCGTCAACTGAAAGACACCTGAGTTAATTACTATATTTTAACAATTTATATAAGCACTCACTTATCTAAGTCAATATGCATATAGAATTTCTTAAGGGATTTCTAGCTGACAGTGCCAGATTCTTATATTATATGTGGATACAACACACAACATAATACATAAACATACATGTAAAAACACCTAGCCACCCCCACCCACAAAGATCTTATAGCTTTCATTTTAGAATTTTAGTCATGAGACAGCAAAACAGTGATTGATACAAACTCACTGGTTTATGAAAGACAGTAGGATCCAAATTATACTTCTGACAAAACAGGACCTGTTCACATGGCTGTTTGCCCAGATTGGTAATCTAATGAAGGCGTACCAAAATTGTGAATAAAGTCATTTGGTAAAAACAAATTTCTTTTTTAAACATTAGTTTTACATGAGCTTAGGAGTTAAACTTAAATGTTTACATTTTAGTTTAAACTTAGATGTTTACATTTTAGCTAGGGCTGGCTGAATTGTGTAGAAAATCCCAAAATCTCCATGCAACCTTGAATTTTAGTAAGAAATTTATCTTTTGTTTGTTGGCCTGGTTTGCTTGACTAGTCAATGTAGGAGGGGAAGCATTTCAGAAAAAGTTATTTGCAGGATTTTTTTTTTTTCTGGCTTTTTCTGGTCCATGCATGGTGGACAAAGCAATTTTTATGTCTTATATTATCTCGATACCTTATATTATTGCTCTGAGCTTAAGATCTTTACCAATTTGATAGAAGAGCTTAACAGTTTTAAATATTTATCTAGTTTTTTCCTTTGAGAATATCAGTCCAGCAATTAATCACCCAAAGTGATTATTAGCCAGGCAAATCTAAATTTACATTTCCAAAAGGGATGACTCAGGTGTCTAGCTGGTTGGTTACCATGCAACCACTGTAATTTGTAAAGTCATTAATTTAAAAGGCCTTTAAGAGTTGTTTTCTTTTTTTTTTTTTAAGAAAATCTTGGCTGGGGTGCCATAAGCAGTGAGTTTAGCACTAGCAAAAAAAAAAGTCAGAAAATTAAAAACAGGCAGAAAAAAGAAATAGCAATAGACAACTTAGAAGACTCTAAATGTTAACTCTATAGTTGGCTGCCGTTTCTATTTAGTTTTAAGAAAAGCAGGCTTGGGGAATTGAAATGATTCCCTTTAATGGCCATATATTATTCTTGGTGTAATTTTTCCAATAATTAAAAAATGTACATGAGAATGGACCATAAATTTTGAATGTGTAGCCAGCTGGAGTCTCAGAAGTTTTGGCACGCTTTAGAATTTGGAGAATCCCATTTTATTTCTCATTCATCTCTTGAGAGCAAAGAAAACCCTCTGAATCCTGTTAGGGAATGTCGTGAATTTGAACCAGTGTTTTAAATGGTGGCGATTGCTCTAATGGCTTTTAGTTAGCTTTTAATTAGCTATCCTGCTCACATCATTTAGAATGTTTATTCTTTTGCTCTCAGAAGGTCTTTAGAAACAAGAGGAGAAGAAGTAACAGAGCCAAATCACTTACAGATGTGTGTAACCAAAACAAAATGAAGCAAAAATAAGAGTGCCCACAAAAATTTTAAGCCAGGCATCCAGACCAAGCAAAATATTAAATTAGGCTCATAGAAAAAAAACAAAAGTGAATTCGCCAGAAAAAGATATGCCTCAGGGTTAGAATGCAGATTCTGTAGAAGCCAGAGTACTCTCCAAAAGGACACTTACAAGCAAGGACTTGCCAAAACAGACTTGTATAGTCCCAAGACAAATGTGAGATCCTTCATTTAAGGCAGCCTTATAACCAGATCAGATCCTGCATAAAACAGAAAAGAACTCATCAAGAGGAGGGAGTCTGGGAATCCAAGATGAGATTCACTGGGCCAAAAAATGTGACTTATGGAAGAAGAGAGAGCAAGGGGCTCTGTCAGTATCACAGCTGGGTTGCTGATCTGTCCAAGATGAGCTGACTTTGATCTTGTTTCTGAAACCATTTTGATAACCTCAATAGCAGACAGAGAGAGGCTCTTTAAAATAAAATGATATTTATTAAAACATGGGCATCAAGATGGGAATATGCATGCCACAGTAAAGCTATGTGCATATCCTGGAAAGTAAAGGAAGACAGACGTGTTTTTTTTTTTTTTTATTATATATATATTTTTTCTATACGGAGTCTCACTCTGTAGCCAAGCTGGAGCGCAGTGGTGTGAGCCAGGCTCCCTGCAACCTCCACCTCCTGGGTTCAAGCAACTCTCCTGCCTCAGCCTCCCAAGTGTCTGGGACTACAGGCGTGTTCCACTATGCCCAGCTAATCTTTGTATTTTTAGTAGAGAGGGAGTTTCACCATGCTGGTCAGGCTGGTCTTGAACTGCTGACCTTGTGATCTGCCTGCCACGGCCGCCCAAAGTACTGGGATTACAGGTGTGAGCCACCGTGCCTGGCCGACAGAGGTTTTTAAAGGAAAAATGAGGAGGATTACACAACTGTTTTGAGATAATTATCCTTGGCTCCAAAGATCAATAACAAAGGTGGCACCAGTCTGAGGTTGGAGAGGCAGGCAGATGACCTTGCAGAGGTATCTTTTTGTGGCAAGTCATAGTGGCTCAAATCTGTAATCTCAGCACTTTGGAAGGCCGAGGTGGGTGGATCACCTGAGGTCAGGAGTTTGAGACTAGCCTGGCCAACATGGTGAAGCCCTGTCTCTACTAAAAATATGAAAATTAGCTGGGCATGGTGGTGCATGCCTGTAACCCCAGCTATTCAGGAGGCTGAGGCAGGAGAATTGCTGGAACCTGGGAGGCAGAGGTTGCAGTGAGCTGAGATCATGCCACTGCACTCCGGCTTGGGCGACCGAGTGAGTGACTATGTCTCAAAGAATAATAATAATAATAATAATAATAATAAAGGAAATATCTTTTTGTGAAAGGTTGTGATGGCCTCTGTGCAATGTTGCAGTTTTTGCAGAGTCTTCTGTAATAGCTCTTGCTATCAGGTATTCATTGCATGAGAACCTTCCTTTTATTGTCTTTCCTGGCTCAATTGATCAGAATTTTTAACACAAGTGACTTCATTTTAATTCTGTGAGCCACAAATACAAATATGGATCTCTTAAACTTGCCAAAAAAGTCTAGCAAGCATTGGGCCTGCAGAATGCGGAAAATTCACCTTGGAGGTGATAACTTGACATGGCTTGGACCATTAAATCTCCAGAAACATCCTTAGTGAAGAGGCGGGGCCCCTGATAAGCTAAGTATGACCACCAGTGATGCTTCTTCTCCCTCTCCTTTTCCTTCTTCTCTTATTATAATATTCAAAAATTATTATGGAAAAATGCCAAATAGTTTCATTTTGTCAACTGGATGACCCTGTTTTAAGTTTAAGAATTCCATTTTTTTAAAGCAATTAATGTCCTAACTTTCACATGGAAAACTTGTGGAGACTCTGAATTCAATTTTCATTGCTATCCAGCAACCCAGTAAATTAAATTTTGTGTTTGATTTTCAGCAATATCAGTCCTGCAACTATTGATACAATAAATTGGAGTTTCTTCTAGGGCTGTCATGGAAATGTTCTATTTCTCAGATTGGGACTTGAACTGAGAGCTAGTGGATCTCAGCTTGTCATTCTCATTTTGTAAGAGCTCGAGTGCATTCCAAAGAATTCATTCATATCAGGGCCTTTGCACTTGCTTATAGTCCTTATGGCCATAGTGGTCGAGTGAAGCATAGGCATCTTTGTAATTCACCACAGGTGAAACCTTGATTAACTATGATGTCGCTGCATACCACAGATTACTAACATCCCATTTCTCACTGTCAAGGAGCTCAGCACTCTCTCAAGCCCAAGGGCACAAACAAGTCAATCCTAAAGTCCCCGATCTGTCTTCTGGGTCCACTGACCCAGACTGATACCAATTTTTATTAGTCTGGGTCCAATCAGGAGAAAAGCCATACACAGTAATTTTAACAGGGGATAGCTAACACAAAAAGTCTTTAACTAAAACAGACAATTGGAGTAATGAGACACTGGCTTCTAAAAAGTAAAGGGAATTCTAAAGAATAAAGGGAGAGCAGATTTAAGAAATAGCCCATACCCCTAGGACTGAGTTAGAGCACCCAGGGAACAGCCTCAAAACCCCACTATCTCAGAGAGTGCAGTAATGACTCTGAATGACAGAGAAGTCAGTGTGCTGCTGTGTTGGTAGAAATTTCTGAAAATTTACTCTCCAGAATTTGCCAACAAAGGGTACTGGAGAAAGCCTTGATGGGGAGATATCTCACTGGAGGTGGTCTGTTATGAAACCATTTTGTGGGTGCCAGAGGAAACGGTGGCCCCTGCGCACTGCAGGATGGGGGTACCAGGATGGGGTTATCAGGAAACCACCTGCACTTCTGGAGCTGGGGCTGAGCAAGCTGCTGGAGTCTGTCTGGGAGCACACTGGAATGAGGAAGCAAAATCCTTTTCTCCTGCAATGTCTCTCTGGTTCCTTTACTTGTAAAGCTGTATGTTCTACTAGCTGGCAAAGGAAAGCTTTTTAAAGGACACAGATCTATTTTCTCAGAGCAAGCAATGAAGGGTAATTTGTAGCTGAGAGACAATAAATTGAGAGCCTGCATAAATGACAACTCCATTCTTCTAGTGGCTCATGATGAAAATCATGGGTCAGCCTTTATTTCTCTCTTTCTTTTTCATCCCACACCTGATTGGTCAAAGTCCTATAAACTCTACTTTCAAAATATACCCAGAACCTGCCCCCTTTTCAACATCACCAACAGTACCGCCCTGGTCCCAGTCACCATCATTCTTTGCTTGGATTATGACAACAGTGGCTTACTTGTCCATCTTGTTACTTCTGTTTGTGACCCCCTGAAGTCTATACTCAACACAGTAGTCAGATCATGCCATTTGTCTGCTCAAAAATCCCTTAGTAACCCAAAGTAAAGTCAAAATCTTTACAAAGCCTACTTCATTGTTGTAGGTTGCTGGTGAGTTCATGTTTCAGTCAACCAAACAAATAAGCTGAGAGGTACACACCCAGCTGCTCCCATGCTCCCCACACCCCATTCTTCTCCAGCCTCCTCTCCTTGTATGCCCCCTGCAACCCATCGCATTCCACTCCAGCTATACTGGCTTCCATGGTATTCCTGAAAGAAGCCCCAGGGCTTTTGCTCTTGCTGTCTCTGCTTAGAGGGTTATTCCCCACATATGCATTTGACAGAATTCCTAATTTTCTTCAGAACTTCCTCAAAAGTCTTCTCAATGGGACCTTCCCTGGCCATTGCTGTTGAAGTGTAATTTCCCACCCGTGACATTCCCTAATCCCCTTCCCTGCTGTATTTTTCTCTCCTTAGCACACACCCCATATAACCTGCTGTGGATCTTACTTCCCAAATTCTCTTGACTACCTGTCTCCTCAACTAAGCTCCATCAGGGCAGGCTTGAGCATGTCTCATCTACCTTTGGCATATAAGATCCCTCAGAAAGTGCCTTTTCAGTGAGTAAGAGAATGTACAAATGGATATGAGCATTAGGGGGCCTTGATGATGCCTACATGCAAGAATGTTTATAACGTGGAAACGTTCTCCAAGAGGTTTTACAAGTGAAAAAGGTACAGGGCCTGGAGTCAGGAAACCAGTGTCTCAGTTCAGTGTCACTGCTTGCTCCCTGGGTCACTTTCAGCAGGACACATTCTACCCATAGAGCCCCAGGTTAGAATTGGACCCCTCTGCAGTGGCTACCTCCTACTTTGCCTACATGCAAGAGCGTCGCCTGCTGGGGTGATAAGGGAGACAGAACGTAAAATATTGCAGGTCCTGGCTGGCCAAGGACCAAGGTATCTGGATTTCAGTAAGAAAAAGGGAATGCTTGGAAGATGCCATGCACCCACCCCAGTCACCTTTTTCTGCCTTCTATTCTTCACTGAGAAAGAGAATTCCCTCTTCCATTCCCATCCCTTTGCTGTGACCCACACACCTGAAGACCACAGGATTCTCTGCCCTCTCACGTCATAAGGCCTGTTCTCTGGACAGGATCTGACCACGTGACATACAGTAAAAGGGGCTGCTAAGTTGAAGACTCCTCCCCTGTCCTGCTTCCCTGGTGGTGGAATGTCAGGCATTAGTGATAAGTCAGATGGAAGGTTTCAGCAGTAGCGTTCACCCCACATCTTAATTCTCACAAAAAAGTGTGAGTGATAATTTTACACTCATTCCTCTTAACCATTCATGTGCGTGTTGAGGAGGTGGTCAAAGACCCCTAAGAAAAATTCAGTGAACAATATGGTTCCTCTGCACAAAGAAAGATGTGTGTGCAAGTGTGCACGAGTGATCCAGATGACAGCTGGTGTTGGGAGTTAGGAACAGTCATCAAAGTGAAGGTCGTAATTTTGTAAGGTGAGCACATGCTTTCCAAGTAAAAGCAGCTTTATGCTTGTGTAGTCCTCTGGGTTCTTGATTTTTCCTACTTCTCTCCTTTTAATTAATTTTAGTTTTAGAATTTTTTAAGTCCATGTTTTCTAGTTGTTATCAGTAGCTTTGTTGATTCACACTAACAAGCTGTCCATTGGCTAGAAACAGTTTTTTGTTTTGTTAGGTTCTTTTTCATGAGTGAAAGCCTGTGTTTCCCTTGGCTGTCAGCTGAGGGAAGGCAGTAGCCTTGTTCTTATATTTCTCACCACCATCAATGCATCTAGCAAAGGGCCCCTATACTAAAGCTCCCTTTGGGAGTCCTACCTCATAAATGTGTGTGTGTGTGTTGCTCCCTTCAGTTATTTAAATAATTTTTTTATTTTTGAATGATATCAGACTTGTGGAAAAGTTACAAAGATTGGGTACTCACATACCTACTTTCCCCTTATTATTAAATTCTTACATAGTCACAAAGATGAAATTCTTACATTTTGGTCAGACTAAGAAACCAACCTTGTTATATTATTATTAACTAAACTCCAGACTTCATTCAATTTTTCACAGGTTAAAAAAAATTAGTTGCCAATATATAAAAATCAAGAGACTTTTCATTTTTGCCTAGAAAATTAGAAGATCTGGCATTGTTAGTGGATTTCTACCTGGCAACAACTGGCTGAAGACAAGTAAAATAATAATAATAGCTATGAATACGCTGAACATTTACTCAGCACTTACCATGTGCAAAACATTGTTCCAAGTGATTTTCATGTATTAGCACATTTTGTCCTCATTACAGGTCTTTAGGTGATTGCCAGTATCATCCCTATTCTACAGAAGAGGAAACTGAGGCACTGAGCCATTAGGTGGCATGTCCAGGGCCACCCAGCTAGGATGTGGATAAGCAGGCACATTCTGTGGCTTCCAATTGCCACAGGGTACCACCTCCTGAACCGTTTCAGACTGTCATCCTCCATCTGACTGCTACTCATTGACCTTTCTCTCTTGGTCTCTGTTGACATTTATTCCAAAACCTCTGCTTTTTGACAATTGTCACAGGAAGCCCCTCCCAGTTTACACACAATTTATAAAGCACGCTCACATCAATGACCTCATTTGATCCCCGGCAGCCGGGCTATTTTATCCCCAAAGGGTCACTCCCATGGCCAAAGGGTTGGAATGCTAAAGGGTGGAGATATTAAAATATTTGCTGCTATAATTTGCGGGGTGTCTCAAACATCATACTTCTTCCACCTAGAAGTTGGGGGCTTCTGTCTTCTCTCTGCTGCAGATGCCCAAGGCACTCCTGACATGTTGCCTTGAGCACTCCTACAAGAGGAAGGCTGGGCCCGCAGCATTGCCGTCAGCTCCAGGGGACCTCCACTCTGCACCAAATGACCCCAAATTACTGGATAGAGATGAGTCTGACACCTGGTTTCTCTATGGTTTGAACCACATAGATTTCCTGGGCAATGCTAAAACCAGCCCAAGTCCCATTATTGTACTTCGTACCCCTCTTCTGCATGCTGGACATAACTTCATACCTGCTGGGCTCAGTACTGGGCCAGGAAAAAAAGAAAATGTTCAAAAGGATCTATTTGTATTCTTACCAATCTACCCTCAGACTGGGTGCAATGCAGAGGAAAGATGTAGATCAGAGAGCAAAGAAGGCATTTTGGGTTGAATTTAAATTGGGTCATGTTCTCTATATGAATAACAGGGTTTCTACTCTTTCTGTGTCCTCTTATTATAAAGAGGATGATGAATTGGCTATTTCTGGTACTGTTTATGCCTAGTTTCCCTGTGAAGCAGCTAGAAGTGGTAGGTAAATAATCTAGTTTTCCCAGCAAGGACATTGAAGTCCTCTCTGTATGGCAACTCAGTCAGTGGTTTGGGCAAAATGGAAGCTTGGTATTAAGACTGTTGGACACCTCCTCCTGGCACAGCTGATTGCTTTGCTCTGTGTCTTTGAGACCCGCTTTTGATCTTCCTTATAGCAGCTCTGTAGGATTATGAACTCTTCTTTGTGTAGACACCTAGGTGATCTGTTCTGCCTATTCCGTTAAGAATGTACTTGCTTGCATGTTATCTTCCTACTTAGATTGTATGGAAGAACAGGTGTTAGAATTGAGAGTAGAAGATTGAAACGTTCTGGAGAAAAGAATAGAAACCATACCAAGAACAGGGAGGGGTGTCCCGGACGACTAGCCACATATAATTACTGGATGTGAAGGGAGCCCAAGAATGTGTTGCAAGGCAATGTGTCAGCCACGGTCTGGAGTAGAAACTCAACAGTGTAGACTCAGCCCTTTGTCACATAGAAGATGGCATCACTGGATGGCCCCAATGGCTTGTGAGGGAGACAGTGAAGAAAACTACAAATAATGAGGATAATCATGAGCAAAGCCATTGTAAAAGAAAAAGATCCCATGTATCATGAGACAGGTAGAGAAGAGAAGAGGATAGTGTTTCTCGTTGTCTATAAGGCAGCCATCTCCACCATGTTGCTAAGCTTGCTTCTGGTGATAACTTCCCTAGGGTAGCAAGGGTTCCCAGGTTTTATGTTCAGCAAACGTGATAACTACTACACTATGGAAACCTATGGTTCCCAGGTTTTAAATAAATACTTAAGAGGTCTGGCTGGGTGCAGAGGCTCATGCCTGTAATCCCAGCACTTTGGGAAGCCGAGGCAGGTGGATTACCTGAGGTCAGGAGTTCGAGACCAGCCTGGCCAACATGGTGAAACCTTGTCTCTACTAAAAATACAAAAATGTTAGCTGGGCACGGTGGCAGGTGCCTGTAATCCCAGCTACTCAGGAGGCAAAGGCAGGAGAATCACTTGAACCCAGGAGGCAGAGGTTGCAGTGAGCTGAGATCGTGCCATTGCACTCCAGCCTGGGTGACAAGAGCGAAACTGTCTCAAAAAAAAAAAAAAAAGTCTTTAGTCTCTCACTGGGAATGTGAGATGGCCAGAAATCATGCCCAACAACCTGGTCAGAGCTGGCACCTATAACTTAATGCCTTGTGGTGGTGAGGTTTTTGGCAAGAGGGCATTGATGAGGGTGCACCAAGTATTCACATCGCAGGGATGCTGCAGATTGTTCCAGTTCTAACCAACAGAAACAGCATCAAACAGTAGAGGGTTAAGCATGGACCCTGTGCCAAACACAGGACTGTAAGGGAAATTCTTTCTTTCATGTATGCTTGGCTAGACATTGCTCAGAGCTACTGGGGTCAGCTTTGTCATCAAATTTCCCCAAACTTCAGAGGAGAATGATTTATTTCCCTGGGGTCCAGAGCAGGGTGAGGCTTCAGAGCATGGGTTCCTTTGAAAATCTGGCCAATTTTGCCTTTTGCTCCATAACAAATCAGTGTTTGTTTTGACAAGAAAAAAATGTTCTAAATTATTTACTATTGAATAATTAAAGCACTCATTATCTCAAAGTTGGTTTATGATATGTTTTGGCTGTGTCCCCACCCAAGTCTTACTTTGACTTAATCCCCATGTGTAAAGGTCTGGGCCAGGTGGAGATAATTGAATCATGGCGATGGTTTTCCCTATACTGTTCTCATGATAGTGAATAAGTCTCACAAGATCTGATGGTTTTATAAATGGGAGTTCCCCTGCGCAAGCTCTTTTGCCTGTTTCCATGTAAGATGTAACTTTGCTCCTCATTCACCTTCCACCATGATTGTGAGGCCTCCCCAGTGATGTGGAACTGTGAGTCAAGTAAACTGCTTTCCCAGCCTCAGGTATGTCTTTATTAGCAGCATGAGAACAGACTAACATAGTAAATTTGTACCTGTAGAGATACCCGAAAATGTGGATGCAACTTTGGAATGGGGTAACAGGCAGAGATTGGAACAGTTTGGAGGACTCAGAAGACAGGAAAATGTGGGAAAGTTTTGAACTTCCTAGAGTCTTGTGAATGGTTTTGACCAAAATGCTGATAGTTATATGGACAATAAAGTCCAGGCTGAGGTAGTCTCAGATGGAGATGAGGAACA
This sequence comes from Papio anubis, assembly GCF_008728515.1. NCBI lineage: Eukaryota > Metazoa > Chordata > Mammalia > Primates > Cercopithecidae > Papio > Papio anubis. The sequence continues at coordinate 12,145,401 of NC_044982.1, read as the reverse complement.
TGTTGTAAACCAGAATAAAGGTGACTCTTACTATATTTTAGCAAAGTGACTGGGACATTGTGCCCCTGTGCTAGAGATCTGTGAAGCTGAATGTGAGATAATTTAGTGTATCTGATGGAAGAAATTTCTAAGCAGGAAGGCATTGAAGATGTGATTTGGGTGCTGTTAAAAGCATTCAGTTTTATGTATTCACAAAAATATGGTTTGGAATTGGAACTTATGTTTAAAGGGGAATCAGAGCATGAAAGTTTGGAAGATTTGCAGCCTGAAAATGTGATAGAAAAGAAAAACTCATGTTCTGAGGAGAAATTCAAACCAGCTGCAGAAGTTTGGATAAGTAAGGAGGAGCCAAGTGTCAATCACCATGACAATGGGGAAAATGTCTCCAGGGCATGTCAGAGGTTTTCATAGCAGCACCTCCCATCACAAGCCTGGAGGCCTAGAAGGGAAAAATGGTTCACTGGGCTGGACCCAGAGCCTTGCTGCTTTGTGCAGTCTCAGGACTTGGTGCTTTGCATCCCAACCATGGCCAAAAAGAGCCAGGATACAGCTCAGGCCATTGCTTCAGAGGGTGCAAACCCCAAGCCTTGGTGGTTTACACATGGTATTGGGCCTGCAGGTGCACAGAAGTCAAGCATTGAGGTTGGGAACCTCCGCCTAGATTTCAGAGGATGTATGGAAACACCTGGATGTCCAGGCAGAGGTGTGCTGCAGGGGCGGGGCCTTCATGGAGAACCTCTTCTAGAACAGTGCAGAAGGGAAATGTGGGGTGGGAGCCCCCACACAGAGTCCACACTGGGGCACTGCCTAATGGAGCTGTGAGAAGAGGGTCACCGTCCTCCAGACCCCAGAATGGTAGATTCACTGATAGCTTGCACTGTGCACCTGGAAAAGCTGCAGACACTTAATACTAACCTGTGAAAGCAGCCAGAAAGGGGGATGTTCCTTGCAAAGTCACAGGGGCAGAGCTGCCCAAGACCATGGGAACCTGTCTCTTGCATTAGCATGACCTGGATATGAGACATGGAGTCAAAGGAGATCATTTCGGAGCTTTGAGAAATTGGCCAAAACAAAGAAGCTACAGGCCCCACTGGATTTCGGACTTGCATGGGGCCTCTAGCCCTTTTCTTTTGGCCAATTTCTCCCATTTGGAATGGGTATATTTACCTAATGCCTGTACCCCCATTGTATATAGGAAGTAACCAACTTGCTTTTGATTTTACAGGCTCATAGGTGGAAGGGACTTGCTTTGTCTCAGATGAAACATTGGACTTGGACTTTTGAATTAATGCTGGTTGGAAGAGCATGATTGGATTTTGAAACATGACATTTGGAAGGGGCCAGGGGCATAAAGACATGGTTTGGCTCTGTTTCTCCACCGAAATCTCACTTTGAATTGTAATAATCCCCACATGTCAAGGGCAGGATCAGGTGGGGTTAACAGAATCATGAGAGTGGCTTCCCCCATGCCGTTCTTGTGGTAGTGAATAAGTCTTATGAGAACTGATGGTTTTATGAATGGGAGACCCTCTTGCACAAACTCTCTGGCCTGCCACCATGTAAGATGTGACTTTGTTCCTCATTTGCCATCCACTGTGATTGCGAGGCCTCCCTAGCCTTGTGGAACTGTGAGTCCATTAAACCTCTTTCCTTTATAAATTACCCAATCTCAGGTATGTCTTTATTAGCAGCATGAGAACAGACTAATAGTTTAGGTTCTGGTACACATTGTGGGACACAAGCCAAGCATGTTGATTTTCTGCTGGGATGTAATCTCCATCTGGCTGTCTGTCTGTCTCTCTTTCCAGAGAATCCTTATTTAGTTCCACAGATAATTAATAAAAGAAGAGATGAATTAGGTAGGTTGTGACATGATCTGAATGCTGTGTCTCCCTCAAATTTATATGTTGATACATAACCCTCAGTGAAATGATATTAAGAAGTGGGGTCTTTGGGAGGTGATTAGGTCATGAAGCTGGAGCCCACATGAATGGAATTAGTGCCCTTATAAAAGAGGCCTGAAGGAGTTTGTTAGATTCCTCTGACATTTGAGGACAAATAGAAGCCTCCATCTATGAGGAACAAGCCTTCACCAGACACCAGATCTGCTGGCACTTTTATCTTGGACTTCTCAGACTCCAGAACTGTCAGCAATAAATTTCTATTGTTTGTAAATTACCCAGTCTCAGGTATTTTGTCATAGCAGCCAAAACATACTGAGACAGGCTGCTTTAACAAATTACCATAGACTGAGTGGCTTAAACAAAAGCGTCTACTTTTCATAGTTCTAAAGGTCGGAAAGTTCAAGATCAAGGTCCCTGCAGACCTGGTATCTGCTGAGGGCTACTTCCCGTTGTTCAGATGGTCATCTTTTCCTGGTATCCTCACGTGGCAAGAGCAGAGATAGAACAAGCTCTGTTGTTTCTTCTTATAAGGGCTCTCATCCCATTCAAGAGATTCCATCCTTATGACCTCATTACTTTGCAAAGGTCTCACCTTCCAATATTATCATATTGGGGACTGGGATTTCAACATTTAAATTCTGTGGGGACACAAACATTCAGTTCCTAATAGGGGATTAGAGGGCAGGCTTCCTGAATTGCTGAATTTGAAGAGTTTTTTTCCCAAAGAGATGCTTAACTGTGTAACCTTACCCTGCATTAAAATCCTGGTACAACTGCTGCGTACCTGATGCCAATACGAATGTCCCGTCTCCAACCTTTCAGTTGACCTTGCTCTCCTGTGCTCCAAGGCAGCTTCTTAAAACTTTCCGTGTTCTTCTGGAGCCCAGTCTCATCCTGCCTGCTTAGTCTTAGCAACCAGTGGCACCTGCTACTCTCCTGAAACATTTGAGTTGGTCAGGCAGGGCCAATCTCATTTTCCCCTTCTTACTCTTCCTAACTTCCCTGTTTTCATCTTCCCAGCTTCTCTCCTGTTTGGGACATGTATTGTCCCTTTAAGGTGACTTCATCCTCTAGAACTGTTAATGCAACCTCCTCCAGACCTTGTTCTTCCAGATTTCCTGTCTCTCTGTTTGTTTCAGTTTTTCATTATTACATTATTACCGCAACACCTGCGTGGAGCTGTGGAATGAACAGAGGGAGCCCTGATGCAAAGCCTAATAAGGCACTCTCTCACACAACACAAAGGCATTACCCATGTCATCCACAGTTGTGATAACTTTACGAATAACCTTAACTCATCTCTTTCATTTTTCAACAACTCTTGAGTACCTACTATATCCTAGGTGATGGAGCTACAGAAATCAACTATACAGATATCCTTTCTATCAGATTGGAGCTTAGAGGGTTACAGGAGAGACAAATGAGAAAAAAAAATCACAAATGTACACATAATTGAAAATTGCTATGGTAAGTGCTATGAAAGAACAGATAAGTGTTTTGAGAGTTTAACAGGATGCAATTTAGACTGTTTTGGCTCACCGAAGGGATTCTTTTTAATAAAATGAATTTATGTAGGCAAATTGGAAACCTAAAATGTAATATAAAACATTATGTAATAAACAAGGGGGAAAGTCACTCATTAAAAACGAATTTTAAGGCAGTAAGCCATTTTCATATAATTTCCTTTTATCTCTCAAACTGTGTGAGCATGTATGCTGAAGGGCTGCTAATCCTGTTAAACACTGTGGTCCTAACTCCATCTTTCAGTAGCTTATATATTTAAAATTTGGAAATATATACATACAAAGACTGGAAAGATTACAAATAGATAGATTAATAAAAATAATATGGAGTTAACCAGCCAGCTGCATCTCACTTCTTAATTATATGGAGATTGTATTTAGAGTGTGTGATGGGATATAAGGAGTTTCTAAGCCTCCTATACATGTATTCCTCAATTCCTGGGCTCAGAATATTCAGGAAAATATTTACTATCTTCTAAACCTCCCCCTTTTCCTGTGTTTGAAATCTTCATGAACACCTCTGCATCCAGCCTTTTGTACAAGTCAGACAGAAACCTGAGAGTCATCCTGGACTCCTGGCTCTCCCCACTGTCATCAAGTCTTCTTGACACATTGAAACTTGTGCTGCAGCATAATCATTGTCTCTGTTTTAAGTATTAAAATTTTAAAAAATATTTGAAGGAGTAATTTGAGGTCTAAGATAGTGACATGTTCCTCCAGATAGTATTTTGTTGTTGTTGTTCATTTCTACCAGGTGTTTGGGAGTATTATTTAGGATGCAATAGGTCTCGAAATTATACTTGGCTCACCCTAAATCTCACCATAAAGTCCTTTGTGATCCCACATCAGGCCCCCTGGCTTACCAGGCCCCCCTGCCATTGCAGAGTCTGGACTTCAACTTATGTCCCTTGAGCTTGTCCATCCAGGTTATCAAAAATGCTGCTCAGACGCTCTCAGCAGCGTCTTCTAAAACAGCAATCTTTCCCACGTTAGCAAACATTCACTTAGTAATGGTGGCCCCAGGTTATCTTTCTGGATATTATCCTTTTCTGGAACTTTGCTCAATAAACCTCCATATCCTGTTAGCTTTTCAATGCTTTAAAGGTCTTTGAAAAGTATTTAATCTAGATCTTTTCATTGTGTTTAGTTTGAGGGTTGATTCAAATGATGTGTTCTATCATTATCACAAATTAAAGGTTTATTTTGCTTATTTTTTGCTTGTTCATTTATTTATTTATTTTTATTTTTGAGATGGAGTCTTGTTCCGTGGCCCAGGCTGGAGTGCAGTGGCGCGATCTCAGCTCACTGCAAGCTCCGCCTCTCGGGTTCACACCATTGTGCTGCCTTAGCCTCCTGAGTAGCTGGGACTACAGGCGCCCGCCACCACGCCCGGCTAATTTTTTTTGTATTTTTAGTAGAGACGGGGTTTCACTGTGTTAGCCAGGATAGTCTCGATCTCCTAACCTCGAGATCCGCCCACCTCGGCCTCCCAAAGTGCTGGGATTACAGGCGTGAGCCACTGCGCCCGGCCGTTCACTTATTTTTAACTGGGCTATTAACTCTGGTTGTTCCAAGAAGGTGAATTTACAGAATGAGAGTTTTGCTTCTTGTTTTATTTACCACTTGTGTATTACTTTTATAATTACACAAAATCATAATTCCAAAATTTAAAGACAAAATATACGCAAAGGATTAGCATGATGTTGGGCATATAACTGCTGCTCAAAATACTATCTTTTCATTTGCTGGTTTCCTTTTCTTTTCATTCACCCTCTCCCTCATCACCACCAGGACTTCTGTCTTTTGAGGTCTTGCTCCCTTGGGGCCGTGAACCCATCTCTGTCACAGGAGCCTCACTCCTGCTCTCCTTCCTCACTGCACAGCCCCAGTCTTCAAGCGTGGCGCCGACCTTACCCTCACCAGGGCCCACAGAAATTTATGTCCCTTGAAAGACCTAAAATGACATGGCAGTGTCTGAACACACGGGGGCGCGCTAATCACCTCGTTTTAGAAGACGTCCCACAGCTCTACTGGGAGTCAACACTAGGGCAGCCTGGCAGTCATGGAGCTAACTAAACCCGAAATTCATCACCCCAAAGGCTGATTGTATTGAGTCTTTGCCACGCTCTTCTGGGGTGTGTTTACCAAACACCACTTTAGTTTGTGCTCTCTGCGTAACAATGACAATGGCAAGACTTGAAACATTGGAAAGTATTTACTCCAAGAAGACTCCCAGGAACAAACTTCTAAGCACAAGTCCTCTGACAGTCCCCAGAAAGTATACTGAAGATTATCCCAGCCTTCCCTGTGGTTTCAGATGCAACTTCCTTCCGGTGCACATTACTGGACCTGCCTGTGTTCTCCATTGGTGAATCTTGCAGCATTTACGTTTTTCTACTCGCTTTTCCATTTAATATCAAGTTTCATTCTATCTGGTATTTGTTTCAGAAGTTTGGAAGCCAGGAGGAAAGACATAAATCACAGATAAAGGAATACTTCTGTGATGTCCTTTCCCAAGGTAGGGGCACATTTCTGGGCACAGTTGGTGGATGTTCACTTCTTTGAGGATGCAGGAACCTCCAGGGAATGTCCTCTCTCAAGCACATCAGGGATTTACTTTCATTTAATTAACACTTGCCTAGCACCTACTGTGCACCAGGCACTGTCCTAGATGCTTAACACTTCAACTCCATTATTCCCTCACAAGGGAGGCAGCACATGGTAGATGTATTTCAAAGAAATGTCCAGAGCACAATTGTCTCCTCTGGCTGAAAGCAAAAGGGAGCAGGTGGCAGATGCTTTGCAGGTCAAGATGCTGACTCAGGGATCAAGGCTGTGGAGAGCAGACCACGTGACTGGTGCCACCAGTGACTGCATGACACTAACTTAGGAACCATCATGATGTGGATGGGACATGGTTACAAAAGCCACATCAAGTCAGCGTGTCAGAATCCCAAGCAAGGTCTTAGGAATGGGCTGTTGGTACCAAGAATACCAAGAAGGGCATTGATATCTAGCTCAAAGATCTGAGTTAGAGCCAGCCGAGGGGCCAGGCTGACAGGAAATCAAAGGGGACTGGGTGGGAGGTGAAGTCCCTCCAGGAAAAACTAGTTTCAAACTTAGGTCTGCAGGAGCAAAGCAATTTGGGGGTATAAGTGCAGGGAATATTATTTCAGAACCTCTTTTTCAGAATTCTGTGAGCTAAAATAGCATTCCAGCATACCATTTTTTATACTTTTTCTGAAACTGACTTAATGTAAGACCTAGAACTTAGGAATAAAATAGAATATTCAAATAAAAGAAAGCATCTTAATTTATACACAGTGCTAGGCTCTTTCTAAATTGCAAGTCACTACTTTTATCTGAGAGTTTTAAGTCAGCGTATAACTTTCTTATTTTCTCCTGAGTCTGATATGAGGTCAACCAATTTTACTGTGGGGATAAAGAAGGGTAAAATATTAAGAGAAAAAGCAGCAGGGGCCATATCATCTAGAAGTATGTGGTTCCAAGAAACAAACTGGTGATTCTCCTAGCCATTCCCATCAATGTTTTGAAGAGGGACTTGGTTTTATTGACCTTTCCTGACTCTTCTGCACCCAGGAAACTTACTTACTGTCCCTGTTTTTGAATCTGGGCACAGGAAAGAGAAGTCAGACAGGTTTTTAGGCTCTTTCAAATGCCATCTTAGATTATATTAGAAGGCAAACAGATACTGCTAATAGGTTATCAGTAGATGGAGGGTGAATGGTCAGCCATGGAAAGGGACATCGTTTTAGCTGGTTTGCAGGCTTTTGTCTTTGAATTAGTTTTTTATTAAAATAATTGAGTTTCTTTATAATTCTAACTTGTTGAAGAACTAATCTGTGATAATGTTTCTGTGTGTCAGTTATCATTTTACTACCTCTCACCTCCAAATTCACCCTTTGATATGTCCTCAGTGATAATGGAAAGGCCTCTTTCAAGCATTTCTTCTTCACAGTGAGCATGATGTTAAGCACTGGTGCCTCATGTCCCTCTGCTAGCTTTCTCCTGCAGCATTTGGTCTTCCATGGCCTGTCTGATGCTACGGCGCTCCTAACATGGACAGCACATATCCTTCTGTCTGCACCAGAGCCCCTACTCCCTTCATATGCCTGAATAACCAGCCACTGACTGTGGCCTATGCGTGCCTTCGAGGGTTGCTTCCTGCTTGCCCAGGGACTGTGGACCAGTTCTGGCCTACTAACACCAGCAAATGTCTCTGACACCCAGTGTTTTGCAATAGCCCCTTCTCCAGTGAGGTCTGATCCCCTTGTAAAGTGGAACCTCCCTTCCAATTTTGTCCTTTAGATATTCTCCATCAGCCCTAGAATATTCTATAGAGTTCTCTTACATATTACAGTTACTCTTTTACCATAACTTAATAATTCTTTATATAGAACTCCCCTTGTTTCAATCACAATATGGTTTCTGTCTCCTGATTGTTCCTAAATTAATACAGAAATTCACATTTAATTAGCCCTAACTATGTTCCAGGAAGTTCATATATGCTATTTCACTCAAGGCAATGACGTGCTGTAGGAGAGTGGATCAAAACACAAGCTTTGGAACCAGGCAGATCAGTACTTCAATTCTGGCTCCAACTTTTACCATCTCTGTGACGTTTGGGTACAGGACGCTGTGGTGCTATACCCAGATGCCCCCTCAGGACTAAATTTCTCATTTATCTGCCAACAGTATTAGCTGCTGACAGCTCATGGTTTTGTTTCTCTCTGAAAATGGTTTTCTACTGAAGGAAGCTGCTATGCCCAAAGTGACAACCCCTCTGGGGATAAATCTGCACCAATGATGGATTGATGTGGGGGTACAAAGGCCCGCTCCTCTTTGATTTCATTTGGCATGTCTCCATTACAGAGCATCCCGTGCAATCTGACATTGCTGTTACCATTGCATTGAAGTTTTCCTTTGGTTCAAACTTGTTTTTCTTGCTCCTTCACAGGGGTTGTTCCTGAGGGTGTTCCCTGATAAACTTCTTGCATGCAAATCTGCATTTTCCAGGAACCTGAACTGCAAGCTACTGAACGGCTCTGAGCTTCTGTTCTTTTACCCGTAAAAGGAAGATGATCATTGCAACCATGTCAGAAATTATCGTAGGAGTAAAGGAGATAAAACATACAAAGTGTTTGGCTAAGTACCTGACACACATATTTACCACTCAAAGGGATTCGTTATTAAGATCATTAATAAAATGGAAGCATCTTTATTCCCATTTTACAGACAAAGCAACTGAGGCTCAGAAAATTTAAGTAACCTGCCAACATGACGTATTAAGTAATGGGGCTGGGATTTAAGCCTGTACATAGATATATACTTTTTCCTGCTGCCACTTTATACTGTCTCTTGTTCTTTTAAGCTGCTTGGTAGAAATTTTGATTAGAATCGAAAGTTTCCAGAGGAAGCTGGCATGTAGAAGCTTGTCTTTGAGGTTTGTGAAAAAACGTGTGGAAATCAGCTTCAAAGCAAGTAGAAAGAAGACCCATATGTACAATAGATCTGTGATAGAGCCTTCTATGGGAATCCAACTAAAGAGTGATAAGAGTGATAAAGCACTGCAGTTAAACAAGCCCCCCCACACCCCGCCACCAGAAGCCAGTGTTTGAGTCTGCCCAACAATGCAGAAAATTAAAGTTGAACCAATGTACTTCCCAGAAATTTTAGTGGTTTTCAGGTTATTTTTAACTACTTGCCAAATCATTAGAACTAGATAAAAAAAAGTCATTAGAATTTTTGTTCTTTACACAATTTGCACAACCCCACTGGCAGCTTATCTTGTCCTTTTTCCACTGGAGGAGAATGGAAATAATCATTCTGTTTGTAAACAACTCTCCTGAGCACCTTTGGTTGATAGTAGAAGGAGCATAAGATGAAAAGTAAAATGAATAAGAAACACTTTCTGTAGAATTGAAAACCTGCAGGAAACAACACATTTAAAAAAAAATTTTAGCCAGAAAGGGTGGTTCCAGCCCTCAGTAGCCACGCTGCTGAGCGTTATTGTTACGAAGACACTGTGGGCTGAAATCTCACCATTGGTCTCTGGGCAGGATAAGATTCAAGAGGAAATAAATGAAATCTTCTTGGTCTCCTCTCTCCACTTGTTCTGTTAGAGACTCTGCAGGTCACTTCAAGAAAGTAGCCTTGCACTTCTCATTGACCGAGAACCATCTTCACACTGACCAAGTACATTGGTACAAGCATAATTCTCTGCTCTGAATCCCATACTGGGGATAGGAGAGGCTGGGCAGCCCCATGGAGTGCAGACAGGCATCTTCTACCTGGGAGAGAAGGTTGTTCTCCCAGGCTGAGTCAAGGGGGACTCAGAGGCTACCAGCATTCATATGACTGAGGATAAAAAAGAACTTCTAACCAGGAGTTGTTTTGTACACAAAGTCACCCCTCTCTATGGATGCACATGAGTCGTGCCTCTACCGATTGGAGTCTTTGGACCAGAAGAGTAAAACTCCAATCTTCGAAGTTTTCGTCCAAGTCTACCTTTTGCTGAGAACACTTGCTTTACTGCTATGCCCTCACCCTGCTTGCAAATCCAAACTTCAAGAAGCTCCCTTCCCTCGATTTCTGGCCCTGAGAGAAATAAATTATTTTGAGGAAACAAAGTAATCATTGTATATAAATGGCTTGCATTATAGAGCTGGAAAATCCAAAAGAAAAAACAAAAAAGTTGTTAGACACAATTAACATGCTCAAAATGTTGAAGCGGTCAGTTATGAAGTTAGTCAATAGTTTTCTTACCTATAGTTTAAAAGGCAGCCAGAAAATGGAAGACAAGATCTTATGCACGAAAGGAACGAAATATAGAAAACATCTAAGAATGATATTAACAAGAAATATGCAGGAGCTTTAGAAGAAGAAAAAAGAAAACTTGGGCCACAAAAAGATGAGAGTAAGAGAAGAGATTCACTATGTTCTCAGATCAGAAGACTATGTACATATAATGGAAATTTCTCTGAATTGATTTTTATACTCAGTGTCAATCCTATCAATATATTCGTAGGATTTTTTTTTTTTTTTTTGACTCTGGACAAAGGGATTCTAAGACTCATTTGGAAGTGTTACAGTGGAAGAGATCCGAGTTACCCTGAGTTACCAGCAGCAAATCCATACGTGTCTGCAGTAACTTCAATTCTTGCCTCCTCAGAAGAAAGAATTCTCCAGCGGGGCATGAGGCAGAAAAAGAGAGTGAGGAGAGCTCCAGAGCAGGAGTGGAAGTCTATTAAAAATGCTTTAGAACAGGAAAGAAAGGAAAGAGCCCTTGAAAGAGATCCAAGTGGGCACCTTAAGGTCAAAGAAAGAAAAAGGAACTGCCTTTAACCTTGATCCTAGAACTTTATAGTCTCGTCTCTGTCCCATGATTCTTCTCTTAGGGTAGGCTTCCCGCATGCCCAGTGCTTTCCTTACCCTTTGGAACTCAGCACCCGCAGTTGTGTTTAGGGAGATATATTCTTGCCCATCTGAGACTTTCTTCTGTTTTCCCGTGGTGTGTACCTGGGAGATCATACTTAGCCATGTGCATGTCCAGGAAGTTGCTTCTCCCTGGGGCCTACATTCAATTAACATTTTGATGTTAACAGGTGTGGACTGTCAGGAAATGGCCTCTTCCTGGTGCCGGCTGCCAATTTATCACTTTTAGAGAGGCAGTGCGATAATTTCCAAACCATCACCCGACATTTCTAGTGGGTTGGTACGAGACCCCTCTCTTGCCCCCCTCATGCCTATCTACCTATAACAGAATTATTTCATTAAGAAATTGTGGAAAATCTTTTTAAAATAAGAATAATATGAGGGACTTCTGTTAATCCATCTATAGTAATTAACACATGAAGTACCAGGGTACAGGACCACAGACACCCTAGCCAACAAAGAATCACTTTGAAATAGATTCAATACATATACTTGAAATAGATTCAAGTGTACATAAAAACTTGATTTACAAACGATTATAATTCAAATCAGCTATGGCTACCCAGTTGATTTAATACAACTCATTTGGAAAATAATCTGGAAAACATGCTTCAATATCCTGTAAATTATGTATCTTTTGAGTGAGCCATTTTAATTCTATGCTTGCATTCCAAGGATATGTATCTTGGGTTTTTTTTTTCTTCCAAAGACTTTATTTTTTAGGACAGTTTTAGGTTCATAGCAAAATTGAGAGGAGGGTACCAAGAGTTCCCATATACTCACTGGCCCCACCAGTGCATAGCCCCCCACATTGTCAACATCACCACCAGAGAGGTGCATCTGTTATAACAGATGAACCTGCCTTGACACATCATAGTCACTCAAAGTCCATAATGTACATTAGGGTTCACTCTTGGTGTTGCACATTCTGTGGGCACACATATATGTGCAATATATAAAGTTGTACATTATACTTGTTGGACAAACATATAATGACATGTCTCCATCATTATAGTATCATACAGAATATTTTCACTGCCATAAACATCCTCTGTGCTCTGCCTATTTACCCTCACTTCAATCCTAGCAACCACTGAAGTTGTTTTTTTTTTCCATGTCCACAGTTTTGCCTTTTCCAGAACATCATATAATTGTGTTATCGAAAGACCACGGGTTTGATCTAGGTCCTTGTTGCTGGCTACACAGAAAGCCAATCACTGAGGCAATGAGTATTGCCAGGGAGGGAGGCTTTTTATTTGGGTGACATCAGTCAGAGAGATGGGTGCCAACCCTCAAATCCATTTCCCTTAACTGACTGACAATCTGGAGTTTATATAGCGAGGAATGTAGCTATGCGCAGGAAAACAGGAATTAGGGAAGGATAAGGAAGCAATCATGATGAATGAGGGGTCTGTGTCTCATTGTCTTGATGTGGTGATCTGGTGAGTTTCAGTTCCTGGATTGAGGGTCAGTTTCCTGAGGAAGGAACTCAAAGGTAAGTTTCAAGTTTTAAGATTGGAAGATCAATTTTTAGATTTATTTGAAAAATTGTAAACATTAGTTCTATGAGACAATTGGGTTAGTTTCAGTTGGAATCAAACAGTATGTAACTTTTCAGGTTGGCTTCTTTCACTTAGTAATATGCAATTAAGATTCCTCTGTGTCTTTTTATGGCTTAATACCTAGTTTCTTTTTAGTGCTGAACAATTCCATTGTCTATGTGTACTAGTTCTTTTTTTTTTTTTTTTTTTTTTTTTTTTTGAGATGGAGTCTTGCTCTGTTGCCCAGGCTGGAATGCAATGGTGTGATATTGACTCACTGCAACCTCCGCCTCCTGGGCTCAAGAGATTCTCCTGCCTCAGCCTCCTGAGTAGCTGGGATTACAGGGATGCACCACCACATCCAGTTAATTTTTGTATTTTCTGTAGAGACAAGGTTTCACCATGTTGGTCAGGCTGGTCTCGAACTCCTGACCTTGTGATCTGCCCCCCTCAGCCTCCTAAAGTGCTGGGATTACAGGCGTGAGTCACTATGCCTGGCCCTACAGTTCATTTATCCATTCACCTGTTGATGTGGTTTGGATCTGTGTCCCCACCCACATCTCATGTCAAATTGTAATCCCCAGTGTTGGAGGTGGGGCCTGGTGGGAGGTGATTGGATCATGGGGACAAATTTCTCCCTTTGATACTGTTCTCATGATAGAGTTCTCATGCAATCTGATTAAAAGTGTGTGGCACCTCCCCGTCTCTCTCTATTGCTCCTACTTCACCATGTAAGATGCCTTGCTCCCCCTTTGCCTTCTGCCATGATTGTAAGTTTCCTGAGGTCTCCCCAGAAGTCAAGCAGATGCCAGCATTATGCTTCCTCTACAGCCTGGGGAACTGTAAGCCAATTAAACCTCTCTTCTTTATAAATTACCCAGTCTCATGTAATGCAATGTCTTATAGCAATGCAAGAACAGACTAATACACTTACTGAAAGGCATCTTGGTTGGTCCCAGATTTTGGCAATTAAGAAAAATCTGCTATAGATGTATGTAGGTTTTCTGTGGACATACGTTTTCCACTCCTGCTGGTAAGTACCAAGGAAGGTGATTGATAGAACATATGATTTGAGTATGTTTAGTTTTGTAAGAAATGGTCAAACTACCTTCCATAATGCCTGTACCGTTTTGTATTCCCACCAGCAATGAATGAGAGTTCCTGTTGCTCTATGTCCTTGCCAGCATTTTGTTATCAGTGGTCTGGATTTTGGTCATTCTAATAGATATATAGTGGTATGTCATTGCTGTTTAACTTGCATTTCCCTGATGACATATGATGTGGAGCATCCTTTCATTTGCTTATTTGTCATCTGCATATCTTCTTCAGTAAAATGTCTGTTAAGGTCTTTGGCCCATTTTTAAATCAGGTTGTTTGTGTTCTTAGTGTTGAATTTTAAGAGTTCTTTGTATGTTTTGGATACCAGTCCTTTATCAGATGTGTCTTCTGAAAATATTTTCTCCCTGTCTGTGGGTTATCTTCTCATTCTCTTCACACTGCCTTTTGCAGGGCAAAAGTTTAATTTTAATAAAGTCCAGTTTATCCAGCTTTTTCCCCTGGATTGTGCCTTTGGTGTTGTGTCTAAAAAGTCATCGCGATGCCCCCAAATCATAGGCTTTTTCCTGTTATCTTCTATGAGTTTTATAGCTTCATATTTTACATTTAGGCCTGTGAGCCATTCGGAGTTAATTTTTGTGAAGCGTGTAAGGTATGTGTCTAGGTTCATTTTTTTTTTTTTTTTTTTTTTGCATGTGGGTGTTCAGTTGTTTCAGCATCACTTGTTGAAAAGACTGTCTTTTCTCCACTATGTTGTCCTTGCTCCTTTGTCAAAGATCAGTTGACTGTATTTTTATGAGCCTATTTCTAGGTCAGTCAATTCTGTTTCAATGATCTATTTGTATAGTCTTTCTCCCATTTCACATTGTCTTGATTACTGTAGCTTTATAGTAAGTGTTGAAATCAGCTAGTGTCAGTCCTCCAATTTTGTTCTTTTCCTCCAATACTGTATTGGCTATTCTGAGACTTTTGCCTCTCCATATAAACTTGAGAATTAGTTTGTCAATATCCACAAAATAAGTTGCTGGGATTTTGTTTGAGATTGCTATAAACTCATAGATTAAGTTGAACTGACATTGTGACAATATTGAGTCTTCCTATTCACAAACATGGAATATCTCCCCATTGATTTAGTTCTCCTTTGATTTCTTTCGTTAGAGTCTTTAAGTTTTCCTCATACAGCTCTGGCATGTATTTTGTTAGATTTATACCTAAGTATTTCATTGTTTTGACTGCTAATGCAAATAATATTGTGTTTTTAATTTCAAATTCCACTTGTTTGTTGCTGGTATATAAAAAAAGCAATTGACTTTTGTATACTAACCATGTGTCTTGCAACCTTGCTACAATCTCTTATTAGTTCCAGAAGTTATTTTGTTGATTCCTTCAGATTTTTTATGTACACAATCATGTCATCTGCAAGTGAAGACAGCTTTATTTCTTTCTTCCCAATCTGTATACCTTTTATTTCCTTTTCTTGTTTTACTGAATTAGCTAGGACTTCCAGTATGATATTGAAAGTAAGTGGTGAGACGGCAATATTCTTGTCTCGTTCCTAATCTTAATAGGAAGCCTTCTAGTTTTTTTACCATTGAGTATAATGTGTGAAAATTGTCAGAATCAAGAAGAGTCACTTGTGTCAAACCCTGACAAAATGGAGCTTGGGAAGACCATGAAGAGAGAGTCTCATACGTGATGACAAGAAATATCACAAAAGACTGTCAAAACTACAACTTTGCACAAAGACCAGTACAATCTTATAAAAAAAAGTACTTCTGTGACATCTGCTCAGCAACTGCCTGTTTAAACTTGGACTGACACTAGCCTTGTTATTGATCCTAGTAACCATAAATAATTATTTCAGAATCGCTTATAAGACTTTCTTCATTTTATCTTTAAAAACCCTTGTCTTCCTTTGCTCCACTGAATATGCCCACAGAAATCCCCATGGCAATACTCATTCCCCAGTAAACTTATCTTTGGAGAATCTGCTTGGTTTTTATTTTGCAAATGTTAGGCATAGAGATGCTTTATCAAGTTGAGGGAATTCTCCTCTATTCCTAGTTTACTAAGACTTTTTATTATGAATGGGTGTTGAGTTTTGCAGCAAGAAGGCCCTTGGCAGATGTGGCACCTTGATTTTGAACTTCTCAGTCTCCAGAACTGTGAGAAAACAAATATCTGTTTGTTATAAATTACTCAGTCTTTGGCATTCTGTTACAGCAGCAAAAATGGACTAAGACACCTACTCTCCCACAACTCCTCCTCAGTCCAGACTCAAGGTAGGATGCAGCAATGAGCCCAAGTTATCTTTGTATTATTTAAACATTTAGTAGTCTGAACTTTTAAATGTGTTTTAAATTGGTAGCCTACAAACTGATTTCAGGACTCAGATTTTGGAATTTTGCCCATGGGTGCAAATCCCATGGGTTCAAATGTCAGTGCAAAGATGTGCTCTCATCTCCGGCTCTCTTTCCACACAGAAGAAGGTTCAACCACCTCATCACTTTCTGACATCCCCATATAACTGTTAATACAATAGTAAGTCAGTCCTTGCCAGAGCCCTTCAAACCTGCTCAGTCATTCCTTTCTCTGACTTTGTGGGATGGACTTTCTGTTTTACACGAGCAGCCAGAACAAGACAATCACCACATCACACATTCAGCACGAAGCACTGGGGCAAACATATTCTTTCTAACTCTGTTTTCTGGTTACATTTTTGTCTCACATTCCTTCACTCCTCCACCTGACACTGGCTTTCTATTTTAGACCACCTTAATAGGAGGATCCAAGATTTGGGTTTGGGTTTTGTGGAGAATAGTCTCCTTGGATCTCAGGTATATGTCAGGGGACTCAGCTCAGCTGGCCAAGGTTTTGTGAATGATCTTGGTTCAAAGCCGTAGCCAGCAATACAACTGATACGGTTTGGCTATGTCCCTACCCAAATCTCATCTTGAATTCCCATGTGCTGTGGAAGGGACCCAGTGGGAGGTAATTGAATCATAGAGCAGGTCTTTCCTGTGCTGTTCTCTTGATGGTGAATAAGTCTCACAAGATCTGATAGTTTTATAAGGAGGAGTTCCCCTGCACAAGTTCTCTCTCTTTGCCTGCTGACATACATGTAAGGCATGCCTTGCTCCTCTTTGCCTTCTGCCATGATTGTCAGGCTTCCCCAGCCACGTGAACTGTAAGTCCATGAAATCTCTCTCTCTCTCTCTCTTTTTTTTTTTTTTTTTGTAAATTGTCTAGTCTCTGGTATGTCTTTATCAGCAGCATGAAAATGGATGAATACAGCAACAAACCTTGGATTCCCATTTGCCTTTTTCACTTTGTTCACACATCACCATTGGGAAACTCCTGGAGAGGTGGTACTGTGATTTGGAGTAGGACACAAGTGCTTCCAGATCCCTGCCATATTACAGTCTTAATGGCACACTGGTTTTTACCACATGCATGAATAAAGACAAAATATAAGCCCTATTCTACAATGTCGAAAGATTCAGAAAAGAGATAACAACATATCTTACTACCAAAGATCATCTCACATAATAAGACATATATATATATATATATATACACACACACACACATATATTATGTGTATATAGAATTAACTCACAGTTTTGGAGGCCAGCAAGCTGAAAATCTGCAGAGCTAATATCTCAATTTGAGTCTGACAGCCAGAAGCTATAGAACTAGGAAAAGCCATTGCTCCAGTTTGAAGGCTATTAGGCAGGAAAATTATCTCTCACGTGGGGGAAGATCAGCCTTTTATTCTATTCAGGTCTCCAACTGGTTGGATAAGGCTGGCCTGTATTATAAGGGTAACCTGCTTTGCAAAGTCTACTAATTTAAAGATTGATTTCATCCAAAAACACCCTCACAGAAACACCTAAAATAGTGTTTAACCAAAGATCTGGGCACTGCATGGTTCAGTCAGGTGACACATGAAATTACTGTCACGTGGGGTTAGTACAGCCGGCACAGCATTACAGATTGGGGGTTCTTGGCTCTATTAAGAAAGTATCTGGCTTCTGACTATGACAGAGAAGTTAGTGTCAGATTAACTCTTTCTTAAGAAAATTATAAAAGACAAATACAATATAAAATTTAGATGGCTGAAGGTACTGGAGCACAATGAGGAATGCTATAACTTAAAAATTGGGAGGAGATTCCAGAGAGAGGAGAACTGCACTGAGGTGAGGCTTACATTTGCTGCTGTTGTTTTCCTGTAGGACTTTTGCTGGTTTTAAGTCTGAGGCATAAAGGTGAACAGAAGACAGTCACTTAGAGCAGGAGTCCCCAATCCCCCAGGCCATGGACTAGTACCAGTCCGCGTCCTGTGAGGAACTGGTCCACACAACAGGAGATGAGCTTCAGGCTAGCAAGCAAAGCTTCATCTGTATTTACAGCAGCTCCCCACTGCTCGCATTACTGCCTGAGCTCCACCTCCTGTTACATCAGCAGTGGCATTAGATTCTGATAGAAGTGTGAACCCTATTGTGAACTGCACATGCAAGGGATCTAAGTTGTGCACTCCTTATGAGAATCTAATGCCTGATGATCCGTCACTGTCTCCCATCACCCCTGGATGGGACTGTCTAGTTACAGGAAAACAAGCTCCGGGCTCCCACGGGTACTACTACATTATGGTGAGTTGTTTGATTATTTCATTATGTATTACAATGTGATAAGAACAATAAAGTACACAATTAATGTAATATGCTTGAATCATCCTGAAACTATTCCTTGCAGCACCGATCTGTAGAAAGATTGTCTTTCATGAAACCAGTCCCTGGTGCCAAAAAGGGTGGGGGCTGCTGGCTTAGAGCCTTTAATAGTGACAATGGGTTGGAGAAACAAAAATTGGAGTTCAGAGTCAACATTCAGAGTCAACAAGTAATTAGGATTCAAGGGATCAAGTTTCCAGATAAAAGATAATCATGATGAAGCAGATGCAATATCCTGCATGCAATTTCCCTTCAAGGTAATTTTCTGCGTCATAAGTGATGCATGTGTGGGATGAGATATCAAGTAATTATGCCAAAGCCACCTGCTAGAAGGGCAGAGATTTTAGCAGCCTCACAGAATGAAAGAGACAAAAATTGGTGTATAAACATGTTAACGGGGAGGAGCTCTCACAAATAGCCCAGGCTCTCAGTTGACATCTCCCAAAGATAACATTATAGGGGTAAACCCCAAGAGAAATAAACCAGACTCCCCAAAGGACTGAAATCCATCCTTGGCTGAATCAAAGTAATCTTTTTATACTCGATCTGCCTGAGAAGAAAATCAAATCTCCTCTTGAGGAAGATAGTATTACCCAAAGCCACATAATTTTTGATGCACGCTGTGCGGAATTCGGTGAAAATGACCAGGCATTCCAGGTAACAGAAAAACCAGTTAAACACCAAGAGAACAGCATAGAATAGACTATAGAGATTCACAAGTAATCAGATATTGGAGTTATCAAACACAGGATTTAAAATAACCATGACTGTCCTGTGTAATAAGATGGAAGAAAATATAAAGAACTTCGTAGAGAACAAAAATGCATAAAAAGAATAAAATAAAAAGCCTAGCACTAAAAATTAAAATAACTGAAATTAAAAGTTTTATAGATTTATTTAAAAGCAGATCAAACATAGCAGAAAAGACTACAAGTATAAGATAGGCATAGTAGAAAACATCCAGATTACACACGGGAAGAAAAAAGAATAGAAAATGCAGAAAAGAGCGAAGGAGACATGGCACATCACGAAGACATCTGATATATGTTTGACTGTCCCAGAGAAAGAAGAGAAAATGGAATAGAAGCAATTTTTAAAGAGATAGTATCTATTTTCCAAAACAGACATCAAGTTGTATATTCAAGGTGTGTGAACGCTAACATTAATTAGGATTAATTAAGATTAAGATTAATTAGGATTAATACATGGAAAACTATACCTAGGAATGTCATTTGAAAACAATTGAAAGACAAAAACAAAGAGAAAAATGTTAAAGCAGCCAAAAGGAAAAATGGATTACCTGCAAAGGATAATAATAGTAATTACAGATAACTTTTTAACTCAGAAAATGAAAGCCAAAATGGGTGACATCTTTATAGCCCTGAAAGACAACATCTGGCTATCTAAAATTGTGTGCCCAGTGAAAATATCCTTCAAGCATGAAGGCAGAACAAAGACGTTTTCAGATGAATCCGTCTGGGTTAGGAAAACAGAGACACTCCAAATACTCTGTGAAATAAAAAGTTTTAATATAGGACTTCAGGCTTATATAAGTGTGGGAAGAGAAGGGGTGGGGCAGCTGGAGAAACAGAGTCACCAGCCACTGTAGCCAGAATTGGTGGAGTGGGCAGGAAAACAAACAAACATTGAAAGCAAAACTAAACAACATAAGCAAATAAAATACTTCTATAAAACAAAGCTGGAGGACTTGACATAATATCGAGACTTATAAAGCTAGATACACAAGGGAAGACAAATCATTCAATAGAATTGTAAATAGACAGTCTAGAAACAGACCCACCCATACATAGAAAACTTTAAAGATCTCAGCTCTGTTCATGGCTAGAATAAAGGGAATAGAAATTTTACAAATATTTTCACGGTCTCTGTGAAACACATAGAACCTTGAGGTGGAATGACAGACACCAGTGTCCCCAGTGATATTTTCATTACTTAGCCCTGTGTGTTCATATAGGCTGGAACTGGCCAGGGCATTAGTCCCAACATTCCAAGCCACTTACCTCCATTCCAGGGTCAAAATAAGTATACTGGGGACTCTACGGCCTTACAAAGATGGTTCAATTCCACCAGAGAGAGCATTGCAAGATCTCTGAAAATATAAATTTTAGATGGCTGTTGACTTATCTTGAAAATGGTCCATTCTTCTAGGTGGTTAAAAGGTTGGTTTGGAGTGTAAATACATCTGAAATGTATGCTTAGAGAGACTCTTACCTAATTCAGATGACTGAAGGAGACATCTTAGTGGGGAAAAGGAGAAACAACCCAGTGAACAATCTCTAACAATGATGCTTTTCTAAAGAAAATCACGTGCCTCTCCTTCACGTGGGCCTCTGCAATTTCATCCCTGATCCCTGGGCCAGCATTCCCCCACTTAATGCCATAGTGTCATAGCTAATGTTCCTGCAGCAAGAATGGTTCTGTTTTCAAGATGTCACCTTTAGTGCCCAGATAAAGCCCCTGAGGCCTCTCCATCAACACTTTTGGGGTTTGATGTGCTGCCTTCATGGTTTCGCTGGGAGGTAGTTATGTGGGTCACTGGGGGAATTTTGACATTACCTGGCACTGAGCTCTGCTCTGTGGGAGGAAAGAGCACCCTTGACAGTTGGAAGAGCCAAAAGATGGGGCCAGAAGGAAACTTCATTGAGCACCTAGTGTGTATCAAGTGCTTAATGTTTCATATTTATGTCTTCATTTGATTTCTACAATTCTGTAAAGCAAGGTTTACACTTTCCATTTTGCAAAAGAACTTGAGGCACAGAGGGGCTGAGCAATGTGTCCAAGGTTGTCCAGCCAGCTGAAGGGTGTAAGATGTCACTAGAGTCCAGGGAGCCTGCCTCAACTGGCCTCCCAAAGAGAAGGGAAGGCAAGAGGCCAAAGAGAGAGAGTGCCGTCTACACAGCTTGGAATAGAGCGGGGTCTCTCTCACTAAGTTCTCTCCCAAAACTGAGTGTACTTTTATACCATGTCCTTCACCAGGCTGCTTTCTTTCCTGCCTCTGAGTCTTTGCCATGGAATTCTGCCACGTGGTACAACTTCCCCTCACAGCATTAAGGTAGAAAAGGTTTTACTATTTATCCTATGCTAGTGTCTGTACCAGAATACAGAAATAAACAACAAAGGGCACATCCCTGTCCTCAATCGGTGCTTCTTAAACCACCAACTTTCCATCCATGCTTCTGGATCTTTCCCTAGAAAGTCTTCCCCAGATGCTCCTGCTCTTGTGACTTCTTCCCTCTCCTACTTCCTATGACCCTGGGAGTTGGATCCTTGCAGTGTGGCAGCCAACGAGGCATGGCTGAAGGACTTTTAAGTTGTGCTCACAAAAGGAAGTGTGGCATAGAGATGAAACAAGCGGGCTACGGAGATGAACAGCCTGGGTTCAAATCCAGGCTCCAGATATGCTAGCACGTTGTGCTTCAGTTTACCCACCCATAAGATGAAGATGTAGCAGTGCCTCCCTCCTATGACTGTTGGAAATAGTAAGTTTATGGACATCTGTCAATTGCTTATATTGGTGTCTAACATTCAGTGAACACAAGACGTGTCTCAATAGTGTGTTCCCTAGGCAGCACTGGGTGCAGAAGACAGAAGCCTTGAACGGTTCGTCCATACCTCCATGTCAGTTAATGAATATCTTTAGACCACTGACTACTTTGGTTTCAATCAAATGCCACTTTCTCAGAAGAGATGACAGGGAGGGATCTTTCAGTTGCAGTTTTCTTTAATCAAGAAGGATGATTGTGGAGACATTGCAGCCTTGGGCTTAAATCCAGCTTCGCCACTGAGTAGTCCACTTTGTCACCATCAGGGGCCAGCTGCCCCTTCGTGTGCACCATAGAGACTTTCCTGGACATATTCTTGACCAGTCCTTGCTGACCAGTCCTTGAACAGTCCTTGCTGTTGTCATACAGTACATGTTTCACTTACTTGTTTTGTTTACTGCTGGGTTTCCTCTGCTAGAATGTAAGCCCCATGTAGGCAGGACCTATCATCTGTTTTGTTCACTGCTGCATTCCCAGTGCCTGGCATAGGAGGTGTTTAATAAATCTGCATTGAAGCAGTGGATGCATGTGTTCTGACAGCCCTGCATGCAGCATGGTCGGTGGTCGAGTGGACCGCATGTTGCCATCCTGGCTGGCCCTTACCCTGGCTTCACCCTACTCATTCTTATCTATGCCCAATTGACAGATGACTTCCCCATTACTACTCAGTCCATATCACATCTGCCCACAGGCCTGAAGCTACTCTCCACTGTCTACAAGACCACGCTCACACCCACTCCACGGGGACCTAAAGCCTGCAGCGTTTTATCTCTGAACACCTCTCTAACACTGCCTTCCACCATGACCCTACCTGAACTTTCCATGGCTGCAAAGCCGGTTTTCTCTCATTTTACTGGAACATACCTTTTCCTCTCTTTACCCATTGCTTTTGCCGATCACATCTCTCCTCTGGCCTCTCCCAGACTGTCCTACCCTTTTCTCTTTATTTAAAGCTTATCTGGGCTTCAGGATCTGAGCCTCACCTCCTTGGAGTAGGTCAGGAGTTTCCACCACTGTAGCACTTTTTGGGATGGCTCCTTCCTAGATACTCACCACCTATATCCTACCCTCCGGTGTGTCTGGGCACGGAGTTCATTGTAGTGATGGGTATTATCATCCAAGTGGTACACACAGGCAGCTGGGCATCTCTTTCTGCTTCCCAACTAGTTTCAAATGAATGTCTCTTGGAGGGGCACACATAGGGGAGTAGGACTTTCGATCTCTAATGGAGGCTCCATCGCAACTGAATATGGCCCCCAATTCACCCCGCTGACCCTGCCCGACGTCTGTCATCCCTCCCGGCCATGTTTGCCTTCCTGCTTTCTTTGGTCTTTGTGTTGCCCTGGGCTCTGATGCTCTGTTCTTGCTGCTTGAACTCGACCTCCCTCCAGGTTGACCCATGATTACGCTGGCCCATCCACACACCTGGTTTTCTACATGGGGTGTAGTTTGGAGCCCTGACACAGGTCCAACCTCCTCTTGAGGGGATCTAGCCCCTGATGTCTGGGCAATGACATTTTAGGACAACCTCTCTTGTCTGTACAGCACATATTGGCCGTTATGAAGGGAGAAACTTGCTTACTCCTGCTGATGCCCTCTGTGTTTTTCACTATGACCCTTACCCAAAGGACGCGCAGCAAGTATCTACAATGGCGGCAGCAGCAAGTATCTACAATGGCGGCAGCAGCGGTGGACGTCTCCTGGGAGGCTGTAACACGAGGGTTGTTCTCATTTTCAACTTTCTGAGCACAGTTAACACCAGATTTGAGACAATTGTGAGTGAGTGGCTAGAAGCTGGCCCTCCCTTGTAAGCATTGCTCTTTAGTGTTCACAGAACCCAAGGTCAACTTTATTAGAATCTTGGCACACTGATTAACTGGTCCACATAGCAGCCCCAGGATGCAGGCTGGTGCTGCCCTATCTGTTTGGTCTAGGGCGAGATAAGATAACCCCTGGCCTCCCACCACGGTTACCCTGCAACTGGGTTGACAACTTTTCCCAGGAAGAGTAAGCTCTGGGTGGTCACCTCCCAAAGGAGCAAGAGGAAAGGCCTGTTGAAGTGGGCATGTGGGTCTGACATGGTGTTCAGAGATGGGGGCTGGGAGAGGAGGCCTGAAGCAGCCCCGGCCTCAGTCCCCTTCTCACTCATGTCCACCATCGCCTTGTGTGACACCTAGAGGACAAGAGAGGATGAAGACAGCATCAGTTCGGGGGCCTTCAAGGAGAAGACACTGCGCATCCCAAGGGTTTACACCGACATCACCCATCACTCTTTAATGGGGAAATGAAAGGGCCTGAACTAGAGTGCTGCTAAGCAGGTACCAGGTTGCAAAACCCAAAAACAACTTTTAGGAGCATCTCTCCAGCCTCTGAGTGTACCTGTGGCACAGGCCTTATTGTCATTTTCTGCTACAAGCTCCACATAATCTCTCTAAGTCTCGGTTTCTCATCTATAAAATGGCTCACTCAGCTTAAGTCAATGATGTTCAGAAAGTGCTCAGCATGTCTGATGTGCCAAGCCTTCTGTCAACCTCTGTGCCAGAAACTTCCCTTTTTTAAGTCTCATTTTAACACTACTTCCTAGGAAGAAAGGATTTTGAGGCTTTGAAAAATGTGGATAAAACATTGGCCTTGATGATCCCTTTCAATTAACTAAAAAGCTATATTAAAAGATAGATCTAGCATTTAAGGTCAGTGTGAAAAAAATTCTTTTTTTTTTTTTTCTTTAAAAAGCTAGGCCGGGTGCGGTGGCTCACGCCTGTAATCCCAGCACTTTGGGAGGCCGAGGTGGGTGGATCACCTGAGGTCAGGAGCTCGAGACAAGCCTGGCCAATATGGTGAAACCCCATCTCTACTAAAAATACTAAAAACTAGCCAGGCATGGTTGCGGGCTATAATCGTAGCTACTTGGGAGACTGAGGCAGGAGAATCGCTTGAACCCGGGAGATGGAGGTTGCAATGAGCTGAGATTGCACCATTGCACTCAGCCTGGGTGACAAGAGTGAAACTCTCTCTCAGAAAAAGAAAAAAAAAAGCTAAACTACTTCTTTTCCCTTTTTGTTAACTCTCCAACGTACACACACACACATGCACACACATGCAAATATGCACGCACACATACGCACGCATGCACATGCACGCACACACACGTGTACGCACACACAAGACTGTGTCTCCATTGCCTTGGGTGCATATTCACCCCCTCAGCTGACCTTTCCCAAATAAAAGACAGAATAACTTCCTTATGAAGTTTCTAATGAAGACTCAAATGGTAATGGACAAGTCTATCCTAAAACGAAGTGGACAGCTGAAGCTCAGGGAAAGGCCTTTGTGTCTTCTCTTCCATGACGAATGCATTGTTATTCCCAAATATGCACTCTGTCTTCCCATTGGAGGGTTATCGGTCCTTGACAGTTCCATAGGACCGGCAGTGCTGCCTGCAGGGGGAGATGATCTGGACTGTGGGACTTGCTTCAACTGATGGCACGTGAGTGGCCATGGCACAGGCTGTGTGGGGGACAAGTGTTTAGAGCCATGTACACATCTTCTTTTGCTTTCCTCCCCTGGTATGAAAATGGTTTGCCCCAAACAGGGGCTTCTTTAACCTACATCCTGGAAGGGAGATGCGTGCAGCAGCCCTGTGGCTGATGGTAGTGACCTGCTTCTGACAGGTAATATGACCAGGAAATAAGCATTTGTTACAGTAAGGCACTGTAACAAAACAACTGGGATTGTTTTGTTACTGCAGCAAAGCTGACTGATGCACCTCTAGTTCATACCTCACTACCCTCTAGAGCTACAACAAAGGCAGGTAGAGTTTCACTGCTGTCCTGGAAAGAGGTATCAGGAATCAAAATAAAGCTTTCCAACACCTGGGGAAATTCTGGCTGCATGGTTGACCCCAAATGACCATCAGTTCTATTTAGAACCCTGTATTCCTGTCCTGAAGAATAGAAGGAACCTAAGGAAGGGGAGATAGAGAAGGAGAAGTCTATGAAAAGAAGCCTTAAAGACTGTGGTATTAAATAGCCTACATAGGACAAAGAACAGAGAACTTGACTTTTAAATGTCCCACATGCCAAAGGAGAAACCTCCTCCCTGCCCCCACCTGTCCACACACATCCATATTCACCACCTTACCCTGGAGATGGTTTTGTTGAGCTGCCCAGTGACTCCTGAGAAGTCAGCTTCTAAGTTGAGTATGTCGGTGAGACCAATTTGGGGAAGTATGTCTTCCAGGTTATACGTTCCAGAAATTGAAAACCTTGGCAAGTGCAAATCCAACAGACTGGAGAGAGAAACACACAGAGAAATGGTGCTCTCTTGTTATATGTGCCACTCTTGCTCTGTATGTTGGCAGCCTGAGCCGTGGGGGAGAGAGGCATTTCCCAGCATGAGAGGCAACCAGCCTTCCCATGACACTGTTCACTATGGCGGACCATTCCACTACCCATACCAACAGCTCCCTTCTCTTTGGACCTCCTGGAATATCTTGTGGCTGGATCTGAGAAGACTCCAGGCACAGCTCCATGTCTTTGTCATCTTCATCACATTTATAGAGGGCTTTCTAGGTGTCAGATATTGGCTATGTTTTTTCAAGTCTGAACTGATGGAATCCACATCATGACCACATGAAGTAAATACTGTCAACATCTTCCCACTTCCATATCTGATACATCAGCAAGTTCTGTTGGCTCAGCTTCTGAATAGGTCCTAAATCCACCTCCTGGCATCCCCTAATACAAGCAGCCATCGTCTCTCACCCGTCTCCGCTTCAGGTTCCTCATGTTTGTTAAATGACATAGTGATGCCCCCTCCTAAGGGCTGTTGCGAGGATCTGATGGGAGATCATGTGTGTTGGGCACAGGGCACAAATGAACTCTCGCTCCTGTGTTTGGGACATCTTTACCATCTGATTGCGACATTTCCCTGGGTTAAGTTCAGAAATTTCTTTGGATCTACAACAAATCTGCCCTTTCTCTCTGGTGCTATTGTTCTTTTTAATTATGATTTGACAGCTACCCAGGCACCTGAAAGCATGACTAGTTCATGATCAACTTGAATACCTCTGCCTCAGAAAATTGAATTCAGGTTAGAGAATCATGGCTGGTTTGACTCCTGAGCAATATGAGGGTCTGGATGCCTAGTTGAAGTAGGAGGACATCTAGGGCTACTTGACAAGTTTCCTATAAGCAGCACGTGGGTGGGAAGCAAGCCCCAGGCCAGTGGGCTGGGGGGTGGAGTAGAGTCTAGTGGGGCAAGGGTCTGACAGAGAGCCCAAAACACAGTGGGTGTTCAACAACTGTGAATGAATACATACACGAATGGTGTGTCAGGAAGTGCAGTTCCCCTTGGCAAGCTAACCTGCCTCACGTCTGAATGGAATGAAACTTGGCAGAGTCTGAAATTCTTATATCTAAAAGCCCATACAAATGGCTACTATGATATTGTAACTCTCTGGCACAAGGAATATCTGAGATTTAGAGGAGTAATTTGGGTCAGTTTTGCTTTTAGAATGTCAAAGTGGGAAGAAGTCAAACCAAACCCTCCCTGAGGGAAAATCTACTGGTCTAGAAGAGTCTATGGCAGTCCCTTCTGTGATGGAGGCAAGGAGAAGTCTCACCCCAAAGGAGCCAGGGACTATGGGGCTGAAATTAGCAACTGACTAGAGCCGTGGAGCTTCATAGACAACAGGAATAATCCCTTAAATCCTGGCCTCTCCCCTTGGCCTGTGCCTCCTATTTGGTGCTTTAATCTCTGCCCAAACACAGAACACCTTCTCTATCCTTGGTACCTCAGTGTGAATGGGGTGCTGAGAGAAGCCACCTTTGGATATGTGGGGTGGCTGGTGCCTACCAGGTTGTGGTGGATTCAAGATCATCAAAAGGTGGCATCTATGCCCCCTCCCCTTGAATCTGGGTGGGCTCTGCACCACCCACCCATTGGCTCTGCCACCAATACAATGTGGCAGAAGTGCCACTGTGCTGATTTTCGGGCCTAGGCCTTACCAGAGTGGTAGCTTTCATTTCCTGCCTTTGAAATATTCTGTCTTGGAGACCCTAGCTGCCATATACCAGTATTAGCTATGCTGAGTTACTGAACCTGAGCTAGCCTCGTGGAGACACTACCTGCAGAGAGAGATGCCTCCCAGCCTTAGTCTCCTCCAGTCAGCCCAGCACAGGCACCAGACACATAAGTGAAAAGAGTTCACTGGCTTCAGCTCCAGCTACCATCTACCCCAACACATGAAAACTGCTCAGCTGAGTCCAGTTAACCCATAGAACCAAGGAAGTGATTGTCTTAAGTCATTCAGTTTTGGGGTGGCTTGTTATGCAGCAAACAGTGAGTAGAACTCAGTACCAGATTTCATCTCAGAGTACCCCATAAAAGAAGATGTACCTCCAAGAAAGTACTAGCTGGTGAAAGGGATCTAGGGAAATTAGAAAAAGTTGAAGTTGTGATGAAACTACAAACCAAAAAGTGAGTGAGATGGGAAATAGTTTAGAGATCACATAAAACAGGAATTTTAATGTTTACAATGTTCTTGATATTTAATTTTCTAAACATGTTTCAATTAAAATAGAAGCACCCTTTAACAATATAATGATAATAATAATTTTTTATTAGAGATAGGATCTAGCTTTGTTGTGCAGACTGGAGTGCAGTGGCACAATCATAGCTCACTGTAACCTCGAATTCCTGGGCTCAGGTGATCCTTTTTCCTTGGCCTCCTGGGTAGTTGGGATTATAAGCATGCATCAACATGCCCAGCCTTATATATATATATATCTCAACATCTTCCCACTTCCATATCTGATACATCAGCAAGTTCTGTTGGCTCAGCTTCTGAACTAGGTCCTAAATCCACCTCCTGGCATCCCCTAATAAAAGCAGCCATCGTCTCTCACCCATCTCCGCTTCAGGTTCCTCATGTTTGTTAAATGGCATAGTGATGCCATTTATATATATATATATTTCATTTTGTATTGCAGCACAGTCTTGCTATATTGCCCAAGCTAGTCTCAAACTCCTGGCCTCAAGTAATCCTCCCACCTTGGCCTCCCAAAGCACTGGGATTATAGGTCTGAGCTGCTGCACCCAGCCATGATTATTTTTCACTGTCTTTGATCTGATTTTTTGGCTGCACTTAACCACCTTCTGGTAGTGAATTGTTAAGTGGGGGTGCGGTGGTGAGAGGAAAGCAAGAGGAAAGGAGATGCGGACCAGACAGACACCAGGAAAGTATAATAACAGTCAATGCCTGGTGAGCACTTCTTATGCTCCACATACCAGTCTGAGTTCTATGTTCTCTATGGGTAGAAACTCAATGAATCCACTGAGCAACCCAATGAGGCAGGTATCATGTCCTGTTTTACAGTAAAGGCCCAAAAAAGGTGAGAAGATTGTCAAGATCACACAGTTAGTAAAGGACAAGATGGTGAGCCTAATCGAGATGTTGGGCTTTTGCAGCTGGAGTTGATCAAGACCTACTGGGGTTCTTGAGCAAGGTCAGCTAGCATCCTTCTGCTGTGACACTTACCTGGGCAGGAGCAATTGGCCCCATTTTCTCAGGGTCTCTGGCTGCAGAGCGGCCTCCACCTGCTTCATTTTTCCCGGGTCAGGGAGGACCAGAAGCGCTAGGGCATTTCCTCTGTATTCTATCTGGAGGACGGTGCAAGCCAACTCCTGGTCATAGAGGAATCTGTGCATTTCCTTTTGGTGCATCATGGGGACCTGGAGAGAGGTCCTGTCGTCCACAAAGAAACTTTCCTGCTTCTGGGTCTGGTAGCGACTGAAAGGGTGCTTCCACTTGGCTTAGGACACAAATCCCATAAGGCCATGAGAACTCTTTTCAAGAGATCACCTCTGGGTTTATACACACACAAAACCACACTTCCTCTTGGCTATGCAAGTATATGGCAAAAAAGTGGAATGGATACAGAGCCAGGAGACCAGAATTTAGGCCTGAGTCAGGCCTCTAGGACAAGTCACCAGTGTTTGAGCCCTAACAGCCTATGATTTTATTCCATTTCAGAGCTTAGCTTCTAAGAAGCTGAACGGTATTTTTCCATCTACTAAGCACCTTCCATGTGCTAGACATTATCTCTTTAAATGATCATAAAAATTAATAAGAAATAAGTATTATTATTCCTATATAAGGGATGATCAAACTGAGTCTTTGTGAATGTATTTAAACATACTGATTTGCAGAGCTGGGAGGACTGACTGTGCAGCTCAGGTTGCTTTTGCACACACTGAATTAATTCCTCTCAACCAAACTGCCTCTGGACAACAACCTTCTACAGAGATGCTCTAGAACTCCTTCCTTCACCCACCCACCCCAACTCCCTAATCTTCAAACTGAAAAAGGAAAAAGAATTCAATTAATAAAACGTCTTACATTAGGCAAAAGCCCATTAAGATGTAGTTAGAAATGCAGAATTTTGGGGTCATGGTTACATTCACATGTGTAGTATCTTCTCTCTTACTTCTTATAAATCTGTCCCCACAAACACCCCTTGCAAGCACTGGTCTTGATAACAAGAGAACTGGATCATCCTGTCCTACATACCCATACCCAATCAATGACCAAGTATTGCTGATTCAGCCTCCAAAACCGCAACATTATTCAAGCCCACCATTCTACTTACTTTGGACCACTTTGAAAACCTCCCAACTTGTCTCTCCTTTCTCACCCTTTCTCCCTTCCAAACCACCTTCCAAATTGTAGCCAGTCTGATCTTCCTAAAAATATGTAATCTTATCACTTCACACTTAAAACTCTTTGGCAATTCTAAGGTTCCCTGAATAAAGCTGGGAACCCTCAACGTGGCTCTGTTTCCCTCTACATTGCAACTCTTGGCTCCTTGCTATTATTCTGCTATTGTGTTTGATGTTCTATCCCAATTAAATTTGTTTCAGTTCTTTGAAAATGCAACGATATCTCTTTTCCCTAGACCTTTAGATATGCTGGGTTTTTGCAACCTGAACCCTCTTTGCCCCACCTCTCCCAAGCTTCTTCACCTGAATGGATAAAACTCACTGTCATGTCTTAGCTTGGGTGGCTGTTTTTCCAGGAAGCTTCTCAAGTCTGGATGGGTGTCTCTTTTGGGAACTCTGTGGGACCCAATGCCTACGCAAGGAGAACATCACCATCCCACTGAGTTATTTTGCTTGCGTCTGTACTTATTTCCAACCCACAAGGACTGTGGCCACGCAAGGGTGGGAAAGCTCTATCTTATTCATAGATTTCTCCAAGTGGTTAGCAAAGAACCTGTTATCTGGCTCTCTGCTGTAAGAGCATTTACTTGCAGAGGCAGTGGCAATAATTCTGTCTGAGCAAGCCTCACCTTTGAAGAAGATGTAATTGGCAAGAACCATGAGCGTATCCTGGCTGAACTCTGGGAGGCAGTCCACGACTTGCCCGTATGTTTGCCTTCTCACATAGTCATTAATCTGCCTCCCAGTTGTAACAGAATCTGTGAAGTTGGCAGAAAAGGCAAAAGCTCCATAAAGCTCCTTGATGCTGTCCAAATAGTGCTGCCGAGGCTTTAGTCGCTTGTCTAGGAACAGGGAGTTTCCTACTTTTAGTTCGAGTTTGGGGCTGGGCAGGGCAAGGGTGTGGAGGAGGCTCCGGAAGCCCTGGTGGATGTTGGCTTCTGGGGTTTCTGTGAGGTTGAATCCTAGGCCCTCCAGGATCAGAGCTGAGGTGTCAGCTTGGGCCCCAAGAGAGAGCAGGGTCAGCGTGGTAGAGATGCTCACCGGCGAGAAGAAGATGTTTCCAGGGTCGTCTGCTGCCAGCTCTTTGTACAAACGCAAAGCAAACTTGGTAATGGTGGGTGTGATTCTGCGGTAGGCGGGGGCTGGCTCTGAGAGCTGATGCCCAGGGGGTTGAGGCCCCTGCAGACTTTTATCTCCATGGGCAGGAAGGGATTGACAGTGGACAGAGGCCAGGATCCCTGTTCCCAGTAGCCAAAGCCAAGCTGGCCCCATTCTCTGAAAACAAGAGGGTGAACATGTCACTTTTCTCCATAAATAATGTCACAATTCTCTATTGCTCATATCACAAATCCCATCTTCACAATGTGCCCACAGGGCTGCCATGAGGGGCACTAAAGAAGATAAGGCGGTGGACAATTAGGATTCTGGACACTTTCTTCTAAGGCTTCAGTGAAGGTAGCAACCCTTTATCTGCTTTACATATAGGTTTCTAAGATTTTGTTGAGTAAAAGTCTCTGGGCTATAAAACAACAATAACAACAACAACGGCAACTCCTGGCCAGGCATGGTGGCTCACACTTGTAATCTCAGCAGTTTGGGAGGCTGAGGTGGGAGGATCGCTTGAGCCCAGGAGTTTGAGACCAGGCAGGGCAACATATGGAGACCCCTATCTCCAAAAGTTTTTAAAAATTAGCTGGGTGTGGTGGAATGTGCCTGCAGTCCCAGTTACTCTGGAAGTTGAGGTGTGAGAATCACTTGGGCCCAGAGGGTGGAGGCTGCAGTGAGCCGTGATTGCACCACTGCGCTCCAGCCTGGATAACAGAGTGAGAATCTGTTTTAAAAACAACCACCACCACCACAGCAAAACAACTTTCATAGTCTAGCCTTCCTCCCTCTTTTCCTTCCTTCCTTCCTTCCTTCCTTCCTTCCTTCCTTCCTTCCTTCTTTTTTCTTTCTTCTTTCCAGTCATTCTTTCAATCATTCATTAACTTTCAAGCATCTGCCTGGTCCAAGAAGTGCACTAGGTCCTCATTATTTAGTGGGGGAAAGAAGTAAACAAAATTTCAAATTTCCTAGAGTTTAGGGTTTAATTGACACTAGCTTAGGTGACACTCAATAGCTAAATAAGCAAATATATATGTGATGACAAATTGAGAAGAACATGCTTGGAGTAAATGTCCTGGCCACGCTGCCAGTGATGTTAGGCCTCCCTCACATCCAGCATGGCTATTGACTATGATCCTGCCCATTGGAAAGGAAAGGATGATGTGCAAAGCCTCGGTCAGACCTCAAGAGAAAGAAGAGTGCCCTCCCCCTTTCCAGTCATTCATTAGCTGGAGTGGGGATGTGAGGATCAACCATCTGGACGTGTGGATGAGGACAGCCCAGGAGTGGGTAGCAAAGTAGCAGGATTGATGGAGCCTAGAGGAGTGACGAGAGACAGGAACTCTGTCTCCATGTCTCTGTCCAGCCTCTAATATCTGGGATGCCTCTTGTCACATGCAGAGGCTGAAACCTCTATTTTTTTTATTGCTGCAGGGCTCTGGGGATGATATCTGCTATGGGCTGAATTTTTTCTGCCCAAAATTCATATGCTGAAGTCTAGACACCTAGTATCTCCAGATATGATCTTGTTTGGAAATAGGGTCATTGGAGATGTAACCGGTTAAGATGAGGTCATTCGAGCAGGCTCCTAATCCAATAAGACTGATGTCCTACAAGAAGGAGAAATTTGGACACAGACAGCACACAGGGAGAATGCCGTGTGAAGATGAAGGCAGAGATCAGGCTGGTGCTTCTACAAGCCAAGGAACGTGAAAGATGGCCAGCAAACTGGGAGAGAGGCAAAGCTAGGAAAGGGGCCTGGAGCAGATTCTCCCTCACAGCCTTAGAAGGTACCAACCCTGCCAACCCCCTGATCTTGGACCTCCAGAACTGTGAGCCAAAAATGTCTGTTGTTTAAGCTGCCCGGCATGTAGTATTTATTAAGATAGCCGTTGCAAACTAATGTGATATCTCTTGTGCTTTAAGTTATAAAATGTGCCAGAAGAGCCTTTAGTCCAATTCCAGGGGATCAAAGTGGTACAGGAGCAGGAAGACCCCTTGTTTTAGGGCCGGGAATGCAGCCTGAGCTGGAGGGGAAACTGCAGTACAAACAGTGTTGTCTCTGCTCACCCTGCCCAGTGTTCCATGCTCTCCTTTCCCTTTCAGTCCCATCCCCCTACCCACCCTACACACATCCTCAGGTTCTTGCAGAAGACTCATGACCACATTGCTACTGGGACGCTCCCAAACCTTGATGTCCTCAGTAAGGAAGGCAGCCTTCTCTTCTCCCTTCAAATCCAACTCTTCCACTTCTCCATTCATTGCACAGCAGCTGTGCACTGCTGACCACCTCTATCACTCCTCATTAGTTTGTCCTGATAACATTTGTGTCTTAACTGGCACTTTAACATTTTTTTTTTTTTGCCCAAACCAATGACTTCTGGATCAACTGCAAATGCTATGACAGTGCAAGAGAGGTTATATTTTTGCAAATGGTTTGTAGCCCCTGGTGCCCTGAATAGTCTGCCAAACCACAAAGGCCAGCTGTCAGGAGGGACAAATGTTGTCTCATTATCTGCTATGTTGAAATGCATTTGCTGGTCAAAGTCCTGTGGGCACGTCCCCAAGGCTATGTCCTCCCTTTCTGCAGCACAGTGTGGGTTCACTTAATGACAGCTTCCATACACTTCAGATTTTCTTTTGATTGAAAATTTGGGAGATGCAAATCAATTTAAAAATTGTTCTACCCCTGGGTAAAATAAAGCGACTGTGATGAAACTATTTCTGGCTTATTCTTTTTATCCCATTGAACTCAGCACCATTTTCTACCCCACTGCACCCCAAGGACCCCCTGACTTGCAAAGGACCTATTTCCCAAAGGGGATTGAATTGTAAATGAAGGGGCCTTGGAATCAAGGCTGTGCAGTAAGTCACTGCCTGATACTGTGCAAAAGCAGCTCTCTGAAACTCAGTGTCTCCCTTTGCAAAATGCAAATGATATTGCCACCTCCTGGGTGTGGGGCCGTTTCGAGATTATATGACAGTCAATGTACAAAGCTCTAGGCATGCCGAAAGTACTCAATAGCAGTTTTTTTCCCTTTCTATCAAGCCTGGGGGTAATGAGGCCCAGTTCATTTCTTAATTCCTCTTCCAGAAAGATAACAGAGGAAAATTAAGAACTATATTCAAAAAGTATAGTATTCTCACTTGTTAGGGGTTTATGAAGTGATAGAATATTACATACATTGTAACACTGGCTCCTGACAAGGGCATGGGGAGGGGTGTGTGTAAAGGAGGTAGGGGTGACATTTTGGATCAGCTTAATGCCTGGTGGAGGAGTGCTGCTGGAGTTTAGTTGGGGAACAGCCGGGCTCCCGAAAGCTCTTGAAACACTCAGAAGAGTCACATTCAATGAAGAGTGGTCCTGCCCAGGTACTGGTAGTGCCCTTGTTGAGAAACACTTGCTTTGTCTTATTTAATTTAATCCTTATGAGAACCTCAAAGCACAGGGATTACAGCCCTACTGTACACAGGGGGCAACAGATGCAGTGTTAGGACAAGCCACCTGGTGAGAGCAGGAGCAAGGCGCAGACTCCAGACC
Source organism: Papio anubis (assembly GCF_008728515.1). NCBI lineage: Eukaryota > Metazoa > Chordata > Mammalia > Primates > Cercopithecidae > Papio > Papio anubis. The sequence continues at coordinate 12,110,263 of NC_044982.1, read as the reverse complement.
AGAGCTCCTAAGCACCCTTTTCAGAGGACGGCTTCTAGTAAATTTGCTACAGCATCATTGTCATCGTGCTTTGGGTTGTATTGTTTCATTTGCTTGCCTAACTGCCAGGAATATTCGGGGTTCTTCTCTCAAACTTCTTGAGGGCCAAGTGTTCCATAAAAGGCGATTGAAAACCTGAAGTCCCTCCTTTAAGACTCAGAGGGAGTACATTGTTGCATTTCTTCTTCAGGCACTTACTTCTCCTATCCTTACCACCAAAGCCAGGAACACACACACACACACACACACACACACACACACACACACACACACAGAGAGAGAGAGAGAGAGAGAGAGAAAGGGAGTGAGGCAGTTGCTGCCCCTGCCCTCATTTTGGGCACAGGCAAAGTACTCACAGAGCGAAGGCACTGAGTGGGGGCCCGGGTCTTCAGCAGTGCATCACCTCTACCCACAGGAAAATGGTGTTTGAAGATCGCAGCAACCTGGTCAATATTTGTCAGGTCAGTTCTGGGAACTGGTATGAAGATAATGCACAGCAAACAGGAAGGGTTCTTTTTTTCCAAAATATCTGCCCTGACTGCCTGTCCCACAAACAAATGGTGGATTGTGACTCAAGCCCAGGCTCAATTTGAGAATATTCTGATGCCGGCAGCAGGCGGTGGTGTGGTTGCGGCTGGTGCCTGTGTCCGTGGTTGTGTGATCCAGGCTCTATTCTTTTCTTCCTAACTTTTTTATTTCCATAGGTTTTGGGGGAACAGGTGGTATTTGGTTACGTGAGTAAGTTCTTTAGTGGTGATTTGTGAGATTTTGACGCACCCATCACCCAAGCAATACACACTGAACCCAATATGTAGTCTTTTATCCCTTACCCCCTTCCCACCCTTTCTCCTGAGTCCCTGAAGTCCATTGTATCATTCTTATGTCTTCCGATCCTCATAGCTTAGCTCCACTTACGAGTGAGAACATACGATGTTTGGTTTTCCATTCCTGAGTTACTCCACTTAGAATAATAGTCTCAAGTTCCACCCAGGTTGCTGTGAATGCAATTAATTCATTCCTTTTTATGGCTGAGTAGTATTCCATCGTATATATACACATCACAGTTTTTTTATCCACTCGTTGATTGATGGGTATTTGGGTTGGTTCCACAATCTTGCAATTGCAAATTGTGCTGCTATAAATGTGTGTGCAAGTATCTTTTTCATAAAATGACTTCTTTTCCTCTGGGTAGATACCCAGTACTGCAATCGCTGGATGAAATAGTAGTTCTACTTCTAGTTATTTAAGGAATCTCCACACTGTTTTCCATAGGGGTTGTTCCAGTGTACATTCCCACCAGCAGTGCAGAAATGTTCCCTTTTCACCACATCCGCGCCAACGTCTATTATTTTTTGATTATGGCCATTCTTGCAGGAGTAAGGTGATATCACGTGGTGGTTTTGATTTGCATTTCCCTGATCATTAGCGATGTTGAACGCTTTTTCATATGTTTGTTGGCCATTTGTATATCTGCTTTTGAGAATTGTCTATTCATATCCTTAGCCCACTTTTTGATGGGATTGTTTGTTTTTTCTTGCTAATTTGTTATAATTCTTTGTAGATTCTGGATATTAGTCCTTTGTTAGATGTATAGATTGTGAAGATTTTCTCCCACTATGTGAGTTATCTGATTACTCTGCTGACTGTTCCCTTTGCTGTGCCAAAGCTCTTTAGTTTAATTAAGTCCTACCTGTTTACCTTTGTTTTTATTCCATTTGCTTTTGGGTTCTTGGTCATGAAATCCTTGTTTAAGCCAATGTCTAGATGGGGTTTTCCAATGTTATCTTCTAGAATTTTTATAGTTTCAGGTCTTAGATTTAAGTCCACGATCCATCTTGAGTTGGTTTTTGTATAAGGTGAGAGATGAGAATCCAGTTTCATTCTCCTACATGTGGCTTGCCAATTATCTCTGCACCGTTTGTTGAATGGGGTGTCTTTTCCTCACTTTATGTTTTTGTTTGCTTTGTCTACAATCACTTGGCTGTAAATATATGGGTTTATTTCTGGGTTCTCTCTTCTGTTCCATTGGTCTATGTGTCTATTTTTATACCAGTACCATGCTGTTTTGGTGACTATGGCCTTACAGTATAGTGTGAAGTTAGGTAATGTGAAGCCTCATTTTAGTCTAGCTTTGGCTATGCAGGTTCTTTTTTGAATCCATATGAATTTTAGTATTTTTTTTCCAGTTCTGTGAAGAATGATGGTGGGATTTTGATGGGAATTGGTTCTGAATTTGTAGATTGCTTTTTGTGATATGGTCATTTTCACAATATTGACTCTGCCCATCTATGAGCATGGGATGTGTTTCTATTTATTTGTGTCATCTTTGAGTTTTCAGCAGTATTTTGTCATTTTCTTTGTAGAGATCTTTAACCTCCTTGGTTAGGTATATTCCTAAGTAATTTATTTTTTTGCAGCTGTTGTAAAAGAGGTTGAGTTCTTCATTTGATCCCCAGCTTGGTCACTGTTGGTGTATAGCAGAATTATTGATTTGTGTACATTAATTTTGTATCCTGAAACTTTGCTGAATTAATTTATCAGTTCTAGGAGAGTTTTGGAGGAGTCTTTAGGGTTTTCTAGGTATACGATCATATCATCAACAAACAGTGACAGTTTGACTTCCTCTTTACTGATTTGGATACCCTTTATTTCTTTCTCTTGTCTGATGGCTCCTTTGAGGACTTCTAGTACTATATTGAATAGAGGTGGTGAGTGTGGGCGTCCTTGTCTTGTTCGAGTTCTCAGAGGGAATGCTTTCAACTTTTACCCATTCAGTATTATGTTAGCTGTGGGTTTGTCATAGATGGTTTTTATTACATTAAGGTGTGTCCCTTATATGCCGATTTTGCTGAGGGTGTTAATCATAAAGCGATGCTGGATTTTGTCAAATGCTTTCTTTGCATCTATTGAGATGATCATGTGATTTTTGTTTTGAATTCTGTTTATGTGGTGTATTACATTTATTGACAACCATCCCTGCATCCCTGGTGTGAAGCCCACTTGATCATGGTGGATTATTTTTTTAATATGTTGTTGGATTCAGTCAGCTGGCATTTTGTTAAGGATTTTTGCATCTATATTCACCAGGGATATTGGTCTGTAGTTTTGTTGTTGTTGTTGTTGTTGTTGTTGTTATGTCCTTTCCTGGTTTTGGTATTAGGGTGATACTGGCTTAATAGAATGATTTAGTGAGGATTACCTCTTTCTCTATCTTGTTGAATAGTGTCAATAGGATTTTTATCAATTCTTCGTTAAATGTCTGGTAGAATTCAGCTGTGAATCCATCTGGTTCTGGACGTTTTTTTGTTGGTAATTTTTAAAATTACCATTTCAATCTCACTGCTTGTTATTAGTCTGCTCAGGGTATCTAATCCTTCCTGATTTAAGCTAGGAATTGGATCTTTTCAGGAATTTATCCATCTCCTCCAGGTTTTCTAGTTTATGCACATAAAGGTGTTCATAGTAGCCTTGAATGATCTTTTGTATTTCTGTGGTGTCAGTTGTAATATCTTTCATTTCATTTCTAATTGAGCTTATTTGGATTTTCTCTTTTCTTGGTTAATCTTGCTAATGGTCTATTATTTTTATTTATTTTTCTAAGAACCAGCTTTTTTGTTTCATTTATCTTTTGTATGTTGTTGTTGTTGTTTCAATTTCATTCAGTTCTGCTCCGATCTTGGTTATTTCCTTTTTTCTGCTGGGTTTTGGCTTGGTTTGTGACCTTAGATTATTTATGCTCTTTCAGACTTTTTGATGTAGGCATTTAGGGCTGTGAACTTTTATCTTAGCACTGCTTTTGCTGTATCCCAGAGGTTTTGATAGGCTGTGTTAGTGTTATAGTTCAGTTCAAAGAACATTTAAATTTCCGTCTTGATTTCATTGTTGATCCAGTGATCCTTCAGGAGCAGGTCATTTCATTGTCATGTATTTGCATGATTTTGAAGGTTCCTTTTAGAGTTGATTTCCAGTTTTACTCCACTGCCGTTTGAGAGAGTACTTGATATAATTTCAATTTTCTTAAATGTATTGAGACTTGTTTTGTGGCCTATCATATGGTTTATCTTGGAGAATATTCCATGTGCTGATGAATAGAATGTATATTCTGTGGTTATGGGGTAGAATGTTCTGTAAATATCCTTTAAGTCCATTTGTTCCAGGATATATTTTAAATCCTTTGTTTCTTGGTTGACTTTCTGTCTTGATGACCTGTGTAGTGCTGTCAGTGGAATATTGAAGTCCCTCAGTATTATTGTGTTGCTGTCTACCTCATTTCTGAGATCTAGTAGTAATTGTTTTATAAATTTGGGAGCTCCAGTGTTGGGTGTATATATATTTAGGGCTGTAACATTTTCCTGTTGGACAAGGCCTTTTATCATTATATAATGTCCCTCTTTATCTTTTTTAACTGCTGTTGCTTTAAAGTTTGTTTTGTCTAGCATAAGTATAGCCACTTCTGTTTGCTTTTAGTGTCTATTTGTATAGAATGTCTGTTTCCATCCCTTTACCTTACATTTATGTGAGTCCTTGTGTGTTAGGTAAGTCTCTTGAAGGCAGCAGATACTTGGTTGGTGAATTCTTATCCATTTTGCTATTCCATATCTTTTAAGTGGAGCATTTAGGCCATTTCCATTCACCATTAGTATTGACATGTGAGATAGTATTGCATTCATCGTGCTATTTGTTGCCTGTATACCTTGTTTTTTTTTTTTTTTTTTTTGTATGGGTCCTGTGGGATTTATGCTTTAAAGAGTGTCTGTTTTTATGTGTTTCCAGGATTTGTTTCAAGATTTGGAGCTCCTTTTAGCAGTTCATGTAGTGCTGGATTGGTAGTGGTGAATTCTCTCAGCATTTGTTTGTCTGAAAAAGACTGTATCTTTCCTTCATTTATGAAGCTTAGTTTTGCTAGATACAAAATTCTTGGCTGATAATTGTTTTGTTTAAGGAGGTTGAAGACAGAGCCCCAATCCCTTCTAGTCTGTAGGGTTTCTGCTGAGAAATCTGCTGTTAATCTGATAGGTTTTCCTGTATACGTTACCTGGTGCTTTTGCTTCACAGCTCTTAAGATTTTGTCCTTCATCTTGGCTTTAGATAGCCTGATGGCAATGTGCCTAGGTGATGATGATCTTTTTGTGATGAATTTCCTGGGTGTTCTCTGAGCATCTTGTATTTGGATGTCTAGGTCGCTAGCAAGGCCAGGGAAGTTTTCCACAATTATTCCCCCAAATATGTTTTCCAAACTTTTAGATTTCTCTTCTTCCTCAGGAATGCCAATTATTCTGAGGTTTTGTCACTTAACATAATCTCGAACTTCTTGGAGGCTTTGTTTATTTTTTCTTATTCTTTTTTCTTTGTCTTTGTTGGATTGGGTTCATTTGAAAACTGTCTTTGAGCTCTGAAGTTCTTTCTTCTGCTTCTTTGATTCTATTCCTGAAACTTTCCAGAACATTTTGCTTTTCTCTCAGTGCTCTCCTTTATTTCCTAAAGGGTTGATTGTTTTTTATTTATGCTATTGCTTTACTGAAGATTTCTCCCCTCATTTCTTATGTATTTTTTAGATTTCCTTAAATTGGACTTTATCTTTCTCTGGTGGCTCCTTGATTAACTTAATAACTGACCTTCTGCATTTTTTTTTTCAGGTAAATCAGGGATTTTTTTGTTTGGTGGTGAGCTAGTGTGATTTTTCTGAGGGTGTTAACAGCCTTTTTTGGCATGTTACCAGCATTGTTTTTCTGGTTCCTTCTCATTTGGATAGTCTATGTCAGAGGGAAGATCTAGGGCTCAAGGCTGCTGTTCAGATTCTTTTGTCCCATGGGGTGCCCCCTTGATGTAGTACTCTCCCCCTTTTCCTAGGGATGTGGCTTCCTGAGAGCCAAGCTGTGGTGATTGTTATCAGGATCTAGTCACCCAGCCGGTCTACCAGGCTCTGGGCTGGTACTGGGGATTTTCTGCATAGAGTCCTGTGATGTGAGCCATCTGCAAGTCTCTCAGCCATGGATACCAGCACCTGCTCTGGTGGAGATGGCAGAGGGGTGAAATTGATTCTGTGAGGCTCCTTAGTTTTTGTTGTTTAATGCACTATTTTTGTGCTGGTTGGCCTCCTGCCAGAAGGTGACACTTTTGAGAGAGCATCAGCCTGGAGAACCAGGCTGTGGGTAGACCCTAGAACTCCCAAGAGTATATGCCGTTTGTCTTCAGCTACCAGAGCGGGTAGGGAAGGACCATCAGAGGAGGAGGGCAGGGCTGTGTGTGTCTGAGCTCAAACGCTCCTTGGTAGGGCTTGCTGTGGCTGCTGTGGGGAATGGGGTGTGGTTCCCAGGTCAATGGAGTTGTTCCCAGGAGAATTATGACTGCCTCTACTGTGTCATGCAGGTTGTCAGGGAAGTGGGGGAAAGCCGGCAGTTACAGGCCTCACCCAGCTCCCACGCCACCCAAAAGACCAGTCTCACTCCCACCATGTCCCCTCAAACAGCACCAAGTTCATTTACAGGCAGTGGGCAGGAAGTGCTGAGAACTTGCCCCGGGCTACCAGCCTCCCACCTGTGAGAACAAGTAGGGCTTTCACACCTCTCGGCCTGTGGAGTCTGCACACCAGATTTACACTCTCCCTTGAGTTCTGGCCAGGAGACTTCCTGTTCAGTTGGAATTGTTACAAAGTTCAGCTGGGGGTTTCCTTCTCCCTGTGGTCTTTTCCCAGTATCTCTGACAGCCCTCCCCAAGAACACCCATGAGACAAGTCTGAAATAGTTTTCCAAGGGTGGAAAACCCACAGGGCTTTACATGCTGCTTCCTCTACCCCTATATTTTGCTTGGCTCTCTAAATTGACTCAGCTTCAGGTAAGGTCAGATCCTTCTCCCGTGATCTAGACCTGCAGGTGCCCCAGTGAGGGTGTGTGTTCAGTGGCAGACAATCCCCCTTTCCCACTTTCACAGCTTGGACACTCACAATATTTGGACTGTCTTTTGGGTCCTGCAGAAGCAACCTGCTTCCTTCAGAGGGTCTGTGGGTTCTCTCGGCTTTCCTGGTTTATTCCCGCATTAGTTCTGGAACAAAGGTTCAAGATACCAGTCTTGAACCTTTGAATTTTTTTTCAAAGGTCCACACAGTGCTCTGTCCAAGTGGGAGATGCAACCTAGTCTTGCCTTCTCTCTGCCATTTTTCCCCCTCTTTTTTTTCTTTTAGGCTATGTTCTTTATTGGTCACCCTCACCGCAAGAATGTGAGAGAGGCACAGTCATCCGTACTTTGTAGATGGGAAACTGAGGCTCTGTGAGGTTAAGTCACTTGCTTACTAAGTGGACAGATGGGGCCACACGCAGAAGTTGGATCCCGTCCCCCAGTCCATGCCTTCACTGCCACACCAAACCATTCCAGTATTTTGTTGATACTGCAAATAAAATATAATCTGTATATGAATAAAAAGATTGGAAGGGGCTGGGTGGGTGGCTCATGCCTGTAATCCCAGCACTTTGGGAGGCCAAGGCAGGTGGATCACTTGAGGCCAGGAGTTCGAGACCAGCCTGGATAACATGTTGAAACCCTGTCTCTACTAAAAATACAAAAATTAGTCAGACAGTGTGGCGGGTGCCTGTAATTTCAGCTACTTGGGATGCTGAGGCTGGATAATCCCTTGAACCTGGGAAGCAGAAGAAGTTGCAGTGAGCCGAGATTGTGCCACTGCACTCCAGCTTGGGTGACAGGGAAAAAAAAATTGGAAGGAAATTTCACAAACAGAGAAAAATCTTTCTTCCTGTTACTTGAAGAAACCTGTGAAGCAGAATCATTGGCTCATGATCACCCATGACTCCCAAGTAAGAAGAGCAAGCTTAGAATTAAATGAGTATTTATTTATGAGAGAATCTCTTTATGATAAAAATCGAGGTGACTTTTAAGTTCTTCTTTGTAGATTTTCATATTCTCCAAATTTCCTACAAAGAGCATGCATCTTATTCAGAATTAAAAACAATAAAACATTATTGTTGAAAAGTAGCATTATTTAATAGTACAAGTAAAGCTCATCCTAAAATAAGTGATTGAGGTTGGCACAGTGGCTCCAATCAAGGCACTTGTAAAACATAAAGTCTCCCAGGAGGTTGAACCTGATTCTCTAAATGGGGTGGAGGTGCGGGTGCCCATGGGTCTGCATTTGCCACTCCTACCTTGAGTGGAACTTTCATAAGATGCTGTAATACTCATGCTTGATATTCTGTGACTGATGATTTTGTATCTTGAAATAATGGCCTAAACTAACGGCCACAGTTGATTATGTTCATGCCCTCTCTGTGTTTTCATGGGCATGTAAGAATCATTTTACAAATCCTCCAACCACAAGCCCCAACCTCTATACTTCACTTCCTGCCCAATAGGGACGTCCCACCTAACCACTCCCCACACTTCAGTACTAAAGTCTCTGGCCAAGTGTTCCTCTCACTCCTGTGCCTCTGGACTAGCCCCAGTGCTTCCCCGTGTGGCCCTGTGTGGTGGGGCAGGACCCCTCCTCTTGGGTGCTCAAGTAATAAACTCTTCTTTCAAAGGCAGGTGTCTCTGTCTGTCACCTTACCATACACAATGGAAATGATTTCAAAACAAAATGTGAGGTACATTTAAAAACAAATGCAAAGGATTGGCATTTCAAAAAACAGAGCTGGGACCTCAACAAGTTGACAGAAAATGCCCCATGGCTGTTCTTATATCTGCTTGCCAATGCAAGTCTGAGTGGGCACCAGGATGCCACCTAAGCTTGCTTTCACTGTAAAGTGCCACCGGAAGCAAGGCTGTCGGAAGGATACTTACAGCTGTCACCCATTGCTGACTACTTGGGGTTCCCTATAGTTTCTAGAAAGAACTAGTTGTGAACAACAAGTGTTGTTAGTCACTTCTTCACACCTACTATCTCCTTTGTGCCACTGTGGGACATCTTCTTGCCTACGCTGCAGGAGGCTGGAGCCATGTCTGAGCAGGTATGCTCCTTCCTGGGAAGGATGCCTGGCTTCTCCACTGTGACCTTTACAATGGAGAGCCTGAGGGAAGGGCACTGTGTATAAAATAAAGTTTGCTCCAGGGGCTGTTGCGGGAGCTCTTCATAACTGGCCAATAGTCCTTGTTCTAAGTCAGCACAGGAGGGCCCTATGGCCTAGGTTAGCTGTTTTTACTCTTTAAGTCTCAGCTATTTTGTTTTTGTTTTTTGTTTGTTTGTTTTTGTTGTTTTGAGACAGGGCCTTGCTGTGTTGCCCAGGCTGGAGTGCAGTGGCAGCTTGTTCTGTTTGTGAAATAAAGTGGGAGCGTGAGGAGCGGGGGTTAGGTTCCCCTGGGACTTCTGCCAGCTCTCCAGCGTAACTCCTTTCTGTTTTATTTCTTTCTTGTAAAACAGCATGAGAAAGCCAACATGAGGCCCTTGGCACATCCAAGGTGGGTGGGGCACGTGGGTCCCCAGAAGAGGAGCCTTTGGATCTGACTGGAGCAAGGGCTCCGTGGAGGCCGCCAGAGATGCCGTTGGTAATGAGGGTGATGCAGAGGTGCCAGCACAGCCTGTCAGGCAATGAGGGAGGGAGGGATGGTGAGTCTGACTCAAAGGACATGAGCTGCCTTTGCTGTGGTGCCACCGTGGCCCATTGCTCGTTGTGCTGCTCTCAGGACTCAGAGTATGGGAGCAGGACCTTTGCCGCTACAGACCCGCAGGGAAGGGGCTGAGCACCCAGAAGGCTGCATGTGCATACACGACATCATCAGAGTCAGGGAGACAGCCAGGCTTGAGGAAATGGAAAACTGTTCCACGGCACCCAGGAAGACCTTCACAGCCCATGCATTAGCCCTCGTCACCCTGTGTCCTGGTGCTCCCCACAAACGCAGGCTCTCTCCTTGGCCAACAACGGCCTCCACCAGCTGACCTCCTTGAGCCTCTGTGTCTTCATTTCTTCCATCTGCCCCACATGATGCTACAAGGTCCTTGCTCTGTCCCTCCAACATGCCGCTCATTCCTGACTCACAGCCTTTATGCTCACACCCCTCTCTTGTCCTCCCCTCACTCTCAGTCATCCTAATTCAATGCTTTCATGGCACTTATAAGCAGTTATGACCATGTTTATAGGTTTGGTTTAGTTGTTGCTGTAGGGGGTCTGTCTCCCCCATTTAGGCCTAACATGCCAGGAATCTTCTCTGATTTACTCCTAGTGTATATTAAGTGCGCAGTAAGTTTTTGCTGAATAAATGAAGGAAAACAAATCATGCAGCCTCTGAGATGTCATGGGACGGCAGCCCAGCCACTGAGAGTTCACCAGTAAATCATTTTCAGATTAGGACCCTGTTGACAGTTGAATTCGTATTTTAGTTTTATTGAATGTGTTATTATAATTCGCAATAAAGGTGCCTGACCTGCGTTGGCATATTTCCATTCCCAGGAGCCCCAAGGAACATCCCATGAAGCTAGTTACCTGGGAGACTTTGTGGAAAAGGGCACTGACTGGGGTTAACGGGCATTGGCTTGTGACTGGGGTCTCTGTTGATGGTTTGGTGATTGAGCCTTGGAAGTGGCATCCCTGCCAGTGAATGCAGCTCCACTGGGGTCAGTGCACCCTCAGAACGGAAAGAGGGATGTGGTTTGTTATTTCTTGTGCATTAGCAAAGTGCCATCAGTCAACAGGCCATTTCCCACCTAGGATTTAGAGGGATTTTCCACTTTCCCTAGAAAGAGAATACTGTCTGTGGCTTTATTTGTAATCATTATCAAGAAGGTCCTATTGAAGGAGACAGTGAAGTAAGAGGGACCATCCTTCGATCGGACTATGAACTTGGTGGCGGTAGCTGCTGCAGCCTCAGTGCCCTCTTCACTGACATCCAGCACAGCCTTGTGGGTTGCCTGCCAAGGGAAAAACAAACATCAGTGGCCCCAGTAGAGACACTTTTAGTTAACTGAGTAAACTAAACTGAGTGTTTTGCCCTGGAATGGTGATGTCTACCTTGAAAGGATTCAAGGTTCAAATGCCTGGCGTTGGGTTTGCTCAGTACATTGCAGTGGGTGTTGACTATGGCCCATTGGTCCTTACACCGGGAGTGAGATGGTTACAAACACAGACCAGGAAGATAGGAATGAATCTCAGTTCTGCCACTTATGGTTGCAAAATTATTTAGATGCCACGTGCTTCAGTTTCCCGATCTATAAAAGGTAATAATAATTGCATGTGTCCCGTAAGGTTATTGTGTAAATTAAGGGAGATCATACAAAGCAAATGCTTGTGGACTTGCCAGCAGTGGTGATTGCTGCAGTTCTCGCATGGCAGACATGGGTTTGATATGACTAAGGTTAGATCCCTTCTTTGTCTTCTAGGGAAGAGATTCTTAACCTGGAGTTCCTGGATTTCTAAGCTTCAGGGAGACTTGAGCTCCTGTGACTACAGGCATTGTTTTTCATAGGCTCACAGATGCATTGTCCTCGAGAAAAGGTCCATTATGCTGATCATATTCCAGTGGGGCCTCTCAGCATTTTCTGTAGACCAGTGACAAAGGTCCCCTTCAGTGGCCCCAGGATCACTTCTGACTATTATAATCCATTATCAAAATAAAATTTTAGGTCAGGGATCAGTAACCCATATGTGTGCAGGGGTTAGGTAGGTAACCCCAATTAACTGAGGGAGACTTCCTGTAAGAGCATGGGGTGCCCACATTTCCTGGAGGGTCCTGTCTGACTAAAAGGGTCACTTACAACTCAACTCCGGTGATGGCTGCCATGTGGACACATAGACTCACTGTTGCCATGTGGGAATTAGGGTCAGTGATTTGTTTCAAGAGGATCAGAAATCTAGACTTTTAGATCCAATATACTACGTTTTAAAACTCCTCTCTCTCTCTCTCCTCTCTCTCTCTCTCTGTCTCTCTCTCTCTTTCTCTGTCTCTCTCTCTCTGTCTCTCTCTCTCTCTCTCTGTCTCTCTCTCTCCCCCCTCTCTCTCTGTCTCTCTCTGTCTCCTCTCTCTCTCCTCTGTCTCTGTCTCTCTCTCTGTCTGTCTCTCTCTGTCTGTCTCTCTCTCTCTCTCTCTCTCTCTCTCTCTCTCTCTCTCCTTACACACTGAAGGCCACACAACACACCTGCAGGGTGTAAATGGCCTATGGGCAGCCATATTGTGATGCCTGTGTGAGGGCCTAAACTCCAGGGAGGAAGAAGGTGAGGTCAGATCCCAGGGGAGCACCTGCTCGCCTGCAGCAGGCATAGGGGAGCAGCTGCCTGCTGAGCACGCCTTCGGAACGTTTGAGTGAAGAGGGATAACACATGCTGTGTGCCGGAGGGATGGTGGCCGTAGGTCGCAAGATTCGGTTCTTCTGGCCTCAGAAGAACCTCATTTCACCTTTCAGGCCCCTGTTTCCTTATCAATGACATAAGAGCACTTGATTAATTCTGCAGGTGCTTCTGCTTGGACTTTTTTGCAAATATTCTCATTCAACTCACTTTAGAAAGCTGCAGGGAGTCTCTCTTTGTAATTCCAGAAAAATCAGCGTTTTCGTCAAAGACATTTTGGATGCCCATCTTTGGGAGGATGGTTTCCAGATTGTAGGAGGCAGAAATGGAAAATTTGGGGATGAACACCTCTATCCACCTGTGCAGTAGGGAAAAGGAAACAATGAGGTCACAAGCCCATGATGTCTGCATCTCTGCTCCTAGATGCCATTTTGGGAGACTCTGTTCTTCCTCCAGCCATTGCTACTTGCTGCTAAAAAAGTCAACACATCCTAGCCAAGAACCCCAGGTTGCTCTTGAAGTAAGTCTCCCAACTGAGCAGGTCCAGCACTAAAAACATGCAAGGAGACAGACCGGCCCCCAGTGAAGTGGGTGCAGAGGTGAGAAGGTGGTCGGCAAGGGAGTCTATGGCAGAAACCAACAGGAGACGTCAAGTAGCAATGGAAGCTCATCAACCACTCACTCACTGTCCAGAGTACCTCCTCACCAGCACTTCCTGATGCAGGCCCTGCTAATGCCCTAGAGCAGCAAAGTCCAGCAGAACTGCCTGTGATACTGGGAAGATCCTTGACCTGTGCTCTCCAGTATGGTAGCCACTAGCAATGTGTGGCTATTGAGCAACTTGAACAGTGGCTTGTGCAAATGAGAAACTAAAATTTTAATTTTACTGAATTTCAGATAATTTAAGTGTAAATAACTGCAGGTGGCTTAGTGGCTACTATATTGAACAGCACCACCTGATAATTTAGCACAATATTTTTTTCCCTCTGAACCAAGAGAAAACAGCTTGCATGTACTGAACATTTTTTTTTTTAGATGGAGTCTCGCTCTGTCGCTCAGGCTGGAGTGCAACGGCATGGTCTTGGTTCACTACAACCTCCGCCTCCTGGGTTCAAGCTTTTCTCCTGCCTCAGCCTCCCAAGTAGCTGGGATTACAAGTACACATGGCCACGTCTGGCTAATTTTTTTGTATTTTAGTTGAGACAGGGTTTCACCGTGTTGCCCAGGCTGGTCTTGAACTCCTGAGCTCAGGCAATTCACCTGCCTCAGACTCCCAAAGTGCTAGGATTATGGCGTGAGTCCAGCCTGAACGTTTATTATATGCCAGACATTGTCCCAGGCACATTCAACAACACTGTCCCCATTTTAAAGATAGTAAAGCTTAGTTTTAGTGCTTTGCCCAAGGTTATGTACTTAGTGACTCACAGCAAGGAAAGCACAAAAATATTGGGTGGACACATTTCAGTCCTCATCTGACAGGTATCTTGTGACCCCTCATGCCAGGGACACCTCTCTCTTCCCTGCCACTATCCCCTTTCCCTGTTTTCTCTGTGCTCCATCTGCTGCTCTGTGCTCCATGCTTTCCTCCCTGAGCTTCTGTGCCACCTCCTCTTCTTATCCCCAGCCCCAGATGCAGCCTGAGAAGAGAAGTCGCTGACACACCCTGCAGCATCTCTTCGTCCTTGACTTTGAGTTCTTGCCAGTGCGTCGTCTACCAAAGCTGCCCTTCCCAAGCCTCAGTGTGCTCATATGCTACCCGTATGTGCAGTAAACTCCACCGCCTCCTTGAAGCTGTCCCTCAGTCCCAGCTGAAAGTGACCTCTCTCTGCTCAGAAGCTCCTCAGCACCTTTCCTGCCCTCCCCTAGGGCATTGCCCAGTCTCTTTCTTGAATTCCAGTTACACTGCAGCCTTCCTTCTCTCTTCCCAGACTATGAGCACCAGGGAATGCTGCTGAAATCATTCTACGATGCCAACAGTATATTGCTAAGAGACAGAACATAAAACTTTGACATTCCTTTTTTATCTCATGATTAATCTTTTTGATATTCTCCATATTTTTATACTCACCATAATAATTATGGGACTAATAATAACATTATTAGCTAACATTTACTGAACACTTACCATCTTCTAGGAATTCTTCTAAGCACTTTGTAAATAGTAGGTTACTTTATCTTTTCACCAACCTTTGGATTTGGTAATATTGTTATCCTCTTTCTTATATGTGATCACCAGTGCTTTTGTTTGCTTGCTTTTATGGGATCGTTCCATGGATTTCAATATCAGATTGGCTTCTAGTGCCAGCTCTGCTAGCATGTAACAGCTACATGACCTTGGACAATTCACTTACCACCTTGGAGCCTCCATTTCCTCATCTGTGAAATGAGTGGTATTAAGACTCCTCATCAGGTGATAGTGAACTTCAAGTGTGAACATGTATAGACAGCCCCAGGCTCTCTGTCCTGCATACAGTTGGTGCTCATTGTTCAGAAGTGATTATCCAACAACTGTTAGCACAATCTCTCCCCCATCTTTGAATGTGTGCGTCCCCTGCCTCAGGGCCCAGCAGATTGACGCAGATTGACACAGACACCCACCGTTTCTGGAGTGAGTGGCTCCACTTTCTCAGTGTTCTGGCTGACAAGGCCTGTTCCAGTTGCCTCATCTTGCCCTTGTTAGGGAGGACAAAGAAGGCCATGGCATCTCCCTTGTAGTCCATCTGGAGCACAAAGCAGTTCAGCTCTGTATCCATCCCAAAAGCAAACTGCTCCTTCTGGTGCATCATGGGGACACGCACAGTGACCTGCTTGCCCACCAGAAATGGGAAGTTCTTTCTTGTATATGCAGGGTAAAAGGGCTTCTCCCACTTGGCTAGCACAAAGAGAGAAATGAGGTCTTTATGTCAAAGTGCAATTAGTGAGGCGAAGACAGTAAAATGAAATGGGGAATTACTGCTAATGGGTATGAGGTTTCTTTTTGAGGTGACAAAAAAAAATGCTCTGGAATTACACAGCGGAGTAGTTGCCCAAACTTGTGAATATACTGAAAATCAATAAAATGGTGAATTTTATGACATGTGAATTGTATTTCAATTAAAAATAGAATTAAGTTAAATAGAACAACACAAAGTGAAGGTAACTTAGTAAGGGCTCAAAGCATACCAGTTTTCTTTCCTTCTCTTTCCTCTTTGCAGGATGGATGGATAAATGGGTGGATAGCTTGGCAGATGGAGGGTGGATGGATAGATGAATAGCTAATGGATAGATGGTTGGATGGCTGAGTGGATAGATGGATGGATGGATGGATGGATGAACTGATGGATGGATAGATAGATGAACAGATTAACGGATAGGTGGTTGGCTAGCTAGATGGCTAGCTAGGTGGATGAATGGATGCATGGATGGATAAATGGATGGATGGATGAACTGATGGATGGATAAATGGGCGGATAGTTTGCTGGATGGGTAGATGGAGGGTGGAGGGATGAACAGGTTAATGGATACATGTTTGGCTGTCTGGGTGGATAGATGGATGCATGCATGGATTCATGGATGAATGACATATGCATAAATGGGTGGATAGTTTGGTGAATGGGTGGATATAGGGTGGGTAGATAGATGGATAGATTAATGGACAGGTGGTTGGCTAGCTAGGTGGATGGATGGATGAACTGATGGATGGACAAGTGGATGGATAGCTTTGTGAATGGGTAGATGGATAGATGAGTACGTTAATGGATAGATGTCTGGCTGGTTGGCTAGGTGCATGCCTGGATGGATGGACAGATAAACCAGTCCAGTCAGGATATATGAGTGGAACAGGTCAGGCACTCAACACATGATAAATCTTTTAGAGACACATGCTAAGGATCATAGAGCAAGTGTGGGGCAGAGGTGAAATTCAAATCCAAGTTGTTTGATTTAAAAGCTGATGTGCATTCCCTACAACACAGTGAAAACTGTAAATCTCTAACATATATATATATATATATAATGTATATGCAGTTATATATGAAGGAGACTTCATAAATATATGAGATATGAATGACAGTCACATCAACTTGTCTACATTTCTACACCTATGAAAGTGTTCACACTCTTGGATTTGCTTCTTAAACTGGGTTGTCAGAGAGTTCCATGTTCCTTCTTTAAAACTTTCAAGGGGCAGTGGGACAACTGCTGGTGGCAAGAGATCCTTTCTCTCAAGTAATTTCCAGATTTTTCCTATGGGTTTCCCACTGAGTCAAATGTAAACACACCTCGAGACACTTTATCTGTCTACCCAAAGAGAACTAAATGAGTCCCCCACTGTAACTGAGAAACATGAGCTATCCCAGGTCCTGCAATCAGCTAACTGCAAAGCTAATTAGAGCTCAGGCCCTCCCATTTCTCCACCCTGCAGTCTAGGCTTTGTCTGCCTTGTGTATTTCACTAAGCAAAAATCATCAGCATCATCATAAAATAAATAAATAAAAATCAACTTCTCAAATCCTTACCTTTAAAGAAAATGTGATTCACCAGCACCATGGCTGTCAGAAGGTCAAGGCCTTGGATTATGTCTACAACCTTCCCTTGGGTCTTCTTTTTCACGTGGCAGTTGATCTTCGCCTGGGCAATGGAGGGGTTGGAGAAATCTGTGGAAAAGACCTCTGCTTCATACAGCCTCTTGACATTGCCCAAGAAATTTTCCTGCAGCTGCAGCTCCTTCTTGACGAAGAGGGCACTTCCCATCTTCAAGGCCAGGTCTTTGCTTGGAACAGTCAGTGAATGAACCAAGTGCTGGAAGCCCTGGTGGATGGCAGACTCTGGTGTGTGTGTGAGGTTGAAGCCCAGGCCCTCGAGAATCTGGGTCTTGGTGACTGAGTGGGCCCCAAGGGAGAGCATGGCCAGGGAAGTGGAGACACTCATGGGGGAGAAGAAGACGTTCTGACTCGGGGTCTCCAAAACCAGCCTGCGGTACAGGCGGAAGGCAAAGTCGGTGTTGAGGGAATACACCAGTGAGGCAGGGGTGCTCTTTGTGGAGGATGGGTGGGGGTATCCGCTGGGGGCATTGACCGGGGACACACAGTGGATTGGAGCACAGAGGCCAACAGCAAAGAGTACTCCATAAAAGGAAGATGCCATTTTGGAACCAAATACGTCTGCAAGAGAAGTAAGAACCATTGAGGGGGTAAACTGAGGGTCCAGGCCCTGAATCAGAGACACTTCAACACCCCACGCCATCAGCAGCAGAATGAAGACAAATAGGCCGGCTAGCAGAGCTCTCTCACGTTATCTCCTTTGAGCCTCGCAATAGTCCCATGATGTAGGTATTATCATTACTGTTTTACTTGCAAATGAGTAAACAGGCCACAGAGAGTCTGCGTAACTTACCCCAAACCACACGGTTGACTTGTCTGTGTTCTGTGTGGGCTTCAAAGTCAGGTCCCAAATTCCAAATCCCATGCTTTTTTCTGCTTCATGGACTTATTTTTTAAGAATTGAGAGTGTGAGACCAGATTGCAAAGCCAGCCAGAAGTGGTTTCTCACCCTTTGGAGGTCCCTCCACACATTCTTTATCCATTTTGTGTAGATCTGATTATTTTCTCACCCTGGCTGCCTCTTCCCAGAAACAGACATTTACTAATGTGTTCATATCTCTCAAAAAGTGGAAACCTGGAGCAAAAGGCTGTCCTTTTTGCTGTGGTCCTCGAGGTGCCCTGAGCACTGGCGGTCAGTTGCTGATGAGCTGCAGCTCCAGCCACATCTGTCTGCTTCCCCTTCAAGCCTCAGCTGACAAGACTTTGGCACCAAGGGGACTTCAGACTAAATGACCTGATAGCAATTTCAAACCCCAACAGGGCTGGGCTTGTATCCAACCCTGACATTCATGGTGGACAAGTAACCCCTCTGGTTCTGTTTCGCCTTTGTAAAACAGAGACAGTTACCTTACAGAGCTGTTCAGAGGACTGAGTGTGATAAGGCACATACATTGTGCAGCACAGGACCCGGCACATGGTGACTGCTCAATACATTACTTTTACTGCTGTTTTGTTGAAGTCAGAGAGCATTTGATTTGGGCAACTCTATGAAGTAATGCTCGCAGGTCTCCACAGCCCTGCCGACAGCACCCTCACCTGTTCAATTTCATCAGAAAGATCTCATTCACTTTAACACACCTTTACAGAGGAGCTCCAACCCTGTGGGTTGACCCTGAGATACAACAGTAAATGGTCATTTTAGAGAAGGACGGTGTATGATGAATCCAGTGCAAGACTAGGTGGGGTTTGTGCTCAGCCAGAGGGGAAGGTAAAGCAGGTGTGTGCTCCAATAGGTCACATCTGTCTGAAGCCTTTTCTCTCCTCACCAATTGTACAATTTCTCTCCCATGACCTGGATGTCCTTCCCCCCATCAGCCTTTTCACAAGCACAGTGCCTTCATAACCCCTCTTGCCCTTCATCAAACTTTGTTCTTTAGTCATTTATACTACGGTGTGAATGGCTGCCACCCACTCTTCTCCTAGGAGCACCGGCATGAAGTGTTACTCCCGATTGTGAAGGAAAGACTTTACCCACTGGAGCAAGAATTCAGTCAACAAGTGAACAATTATTTTGCCAGAAATGGAGAAGGAAAAGACAAGAGAACCTTCGCCGAAAGTGACAAAAAGACTGCCACACACAGTCACTTGTCTATGTCAGACCAAGCATAACGTGACAGCCACATTCCGAACAATTTCTCTGTGGAAATGAAATACGTAAATGAATCACATTTCATTATACCAGATGTAATTTAACTTAGATGGAACTTTATAAAGAACCCTTTTACTGAATGAGTAATTCTTTTGCAAACCTGTTCATTTCTCTCCATTTCCACTTATGTGATTGGACGATTTCTCTTTTGTAGTTTTGTGTTTGCCTGTTTGACTAAGGTGGAGTTTTCTTTCTAAGTTATGCTCACATCCATCCATCCACCTACTGGACTCTTTGCCAACATGTTCTGAACTGACCTCCGGAGCTGCCCCTACCCTGAGTGCCCCATCTCTCCCTTTCTCCAAGAAGGCCATTTTACCCATGCTGTCATCTTCCAAGTCAGGAGACTGATGGTCTCTCTGCCCTCTTCGGCCACCCTTCTTCCCCACACTGTTCTTCCTCCCCAAGACATTGCAAGCCCCAGCTTCTCTCCATCTCTTTGCTCTTCCCTTGGTCCTAACCCGCCTTATCTCCTCCCACTGTACAATCCTGAAGGCTTCTGGACTCATCTCCCTCCTCTGGTCGTGTTTCCTCAAAATGGTTTTCTTAAGAAACTTCACCAATCTGACTCTGCACAGAGACGATCTGCTGGGAGATGGAAGTGTTGGGGCTACAATCGGGGACAGATAGCCAGGGTCCTGTCTCTTAAAGGGCTCGCTGGGAACCCTGTGACACATGGCATTAAGAGTTCACTGCTTCCCCTCTCTTCGGCCCCACTGCCAGTCAGTGTATTTATCTGCAGTCTCTGTAGTCAACACCAATAGCAAACAGCCCAGGGTCCACCTCCCTCCCTCCTCCTCTCACTCACCCAGCCCCTGCTCAGGCACAGCATACTCTCCTACAAATGCCCCTCCTGGACGCCACCTTCCTTTGCTCATGGAAAAGCCCTTGTTTCTCACTCTGGAAGACTCTGCTTAGCTATTTCTGGCTTGAGAGGCCCTCTCTGGCCCCCCTTTCCTGTTGTGACTTCATCACTCTCTCCCTTCTCTCTTCTGCCACTTCTGAAATTTACTCGACTTCTATTACCAAGTGGATTACCACTGACCACACTCATGCCTTTAGATAATCTCTAGGTTCTTTGCGTATGTAATTCATGCATTTGGTCCACTGGGTTGAACATGTACACTTATTATGCAGGTGCTGTAGCAAGTGTTGGGGCTACAATGAGGGACAGAGAGACAGGCCCTGGTCCTTAAGGAGCCCACTGGGAAGACGGGCAATTAGCAAACACCACTAGGCACAAGAAGTGTGTGTGGGATGAGTAAGTACAGGCATTGGGTGCACCTATTCCATAATGAGAAAGGCTTCCAGAGGAAGTGGCAGCTGATGGAGACTTGAAAAACGTTAGCAAGGTAAAGGGGAAAAGCAGAGAAGAGAGAGATTCAGGCTAGGAGGACCACCTGTGCAAGGGCCCAGAGGGAACCCAGAGCCAGGCAGCTTTGAGAAACAGAAAAGGTTCTGTGACACAGATCTCAGCACCAGAGAAGCTGGCAGGAAGGGCTGGGGAGTGGGAGAGACGGGCTGCAGAGAGAGGGGGCCCCATGCAGGGATGTGCTTGGTTCTGGGCCCTGAAACCCACTGGGGGATGGCTGCAGAGAACCTCAGCAGCAGAGAATTCTCAAGACTATCCTGGCACCTGTCTGTGTTCCTCACTGCTCTACACACCTGCTTCCTGTCCTCCTTCCCGCTTCCCCTGCCAGCACGGAAAAGTACCCAATGTAAGGGCTCAGTAGACACTTGGTGCACTGCCCTGAGATGGAGAAGCATTTACACCAGCCTCAGAACTGGAGTGGTGGCCGGGCGCGGTGGCTCAGGCCTGTAATCCCAGCACTTTCGAGGCGGGCAGATCACCTGAGGTCAGGAGTTCAAGAGCAGCCTGGCCAACATGGCAAAACCCCATCTCTACTAAAAATGCAAAAGTTAGCCAGGCATGGTGGTGGGCACCTGTAGTCTCAGCTACTCAGGAGGCTGAGGCAGGAGAATCATCTGAACCTGGGAGGCGGAGGTTGCAGTGAGTCGAGATCAGGCCACTGCACTCCAGTCTGGGCAACAAGAGTGAAACTCCATCTCAAAAAAAAAAAAAAAAAAAAAAAAAAAAGACCAGAGTGGTGAAACAAAGGAGGCCTCCTGGAATATGGGACTGAAACCCCGAGTTTCTTGTATTTGATGAGCTCTGTGACAGACTGGGGCTCTTCAGGAAGCCATGTAAGAGTGTGGCATCTGCAGGCTTCCCTGCGATAAGCTGGGGTCTACTGTGTTTACTTGGGGTCTGCAGGCCCTCTAGCCTCAATGATGAAGTGGCAGCACTTGATCTTGACGGCCACTCAGAAGTCAGAGCCTAAGCAAGATCATGGCCTCCCCTCCTAACCTCAGAGCAGTACTTTCTGTTGAGAGAACAGCATTGTCTTTGCATTGCTTCACCTTCTGAATTGCTTCGACCCCTATCTGTAAGGAGGGCAGCTCTGAGGAAGGGCGAGATAACGTCTGCAGAATGCCCAGCGCGGCGTTCAGCCCATGGTGGGCAGGAGACCAAAGCTGCATCTCTTTTGTGGCTCCTATGATTTTGTGTTCCTCCCTTGGAACCAGGATGAAGGAATAGGAGTGTCCCTGGCTATTCATGACCATGGGAAAGAGGACCAGGTTGAAGGAAGAGGACATCCGCCACATGGAGGGGAGGTGCTGCCAGGTGCCAGGATGCCACAAGCACCAGGGGTCTGTGCCCCTTTCTGTGGAGGCTGGGGGTGGGGCAGGTGGCTTTCAGGGGGCCCCCACTGACACTGGGTTGTGCCCCCCAAAGAATTCCCCATCCCCATCAGCAGAGATGGCCTATTAGACGTGGCCTCCATGCCTCAAGTCTTGTTTCTTTTGGGCTTGAGTAGGGGAGACCCACCGGAAGTCGGTGAGTTGGCTAGCAAGTGTCCTGACTCATCAATGGTACTGGCCTCCATGTGACTTCAGGTAAGTCTCTGCTTTTCACAAGACTTCAGGAAGAGGTGATCTCAAAAGGTCCCTCCCTCTCTTCTGAGTCTGGGCTCTATGTCTGAGGGCCCCCAGGTCATTGCTCTCTTGGGGGAAAACCGTGGCCAAAGCTCATTCAGTCAGCTCTTAAAATCCACCGCACTCCCCACTTCGCTTCTCCCCACCCTGAACTCCTGTCCTCCTGTGGCCATCCCTTCTCTCTCCCAGCCCTGCCAAGGCCCTTGCCCCTCTTTTGGCTGTGGCCTGGGTTTATGTGAGCGTTTGACCAGTGGACTCTGCTCTTTGGGGTGACAGGGACACTCTGCCGTCCCCAGGGCTTACCTCTTCTGGGCCTCTCCCTCCCAGCTACCACAGCCTGCATTCCACCTTCCATTGTCTCTCACCCACTCCCATCTCCAAGCACTCCACCCTGCAGACAGGGTGACCTTTCCAGATGCTGATCTGGTGTATCATTCACCTCACCTTGAATTCCTCAGTGGCTCCCCATTGAGCTCAGGAAAAATGCTCAAGGCCCTGGCATTCAAGAGCCTTATTTATTGGGCCCTGACTTACCACCCCAGCTTCACCTTTGAGGACCCACCTGTTTGCATTCCTAAATTTCACCCCATCCCTTATCTTCATTTGCCTCTTTATCCAGCTTGGGTGTCAAGGGCTTTATTTTAATCTAAAGTGCTTCACCCCTAGGCCTTTGTCTTCATGTCCCAGCCCAGTGACAAGGCTCCATGTGTAGTAGAACCTACCTGTCTGCTCCTTCCCTGCCAAATGCTGCTGGAAGAGAGGTTCTGCAAGGCAGCCTTGTCCACTGCGGGTTCCCAACCACCAACCTTTATCCACCTGGCAACAGGTAACTCATCAGCTCACTCTCCCATTTTCAGGGGAAACCTTCACCTTTTCCATGTCCTTAACCTTTTTATTCCAGGGTGGAGTGGATGCCCACCCTGCTACATATGCATGTGTGCCCACATGTGCACACACACACACACTCAGCAGACAGCCTTGCCTCCTATGTCACATAAAAGAGAGATCCTATGAAAAGGAATTGTCTCAGCTTCCCTCAAAGGGCATCCTCTCTGCCTATCCCTACTTGCCCAGTCACCCCTCTCTCTCCCCTACACCTCCACTCTACCAACAAAGCAGAGGATCTGCCCTCCTTTGATGTCCAGACCCCCTTCCTGGGCCTTGGAAAGTATCTCCTCTCTCCATCTCAGGACCCTTCCAACTCTCTTTTCTGTACTTAAACACTCCGTGTCAACCTGATCCTTACTGTTAGCTTGGAAACTGTTCAAGTCTTGCTTGTTAAGACAAAGAAAGCAACAACAACACAACAACGAAAACACTCCTTTCACCCTCTCACTTGCTTCTAACTGCTGTCCTATTTCCAAGGGAGGCCACTGCTCCTCCCCTTGTGGCCCAAATTTTCAAGAGCTGTGTATTCATGGCCTCTGTGGCCTTACCTCCTACTCACTCACTGGTCCACTCCAGCCTGGCTTCTCTGTATTCACAAAAATGTGACCCAGATGCTACTAAAAGCCAAAGAGTATATCTAGGTTCTCATCTTCCTTGACTTCCCAGCTGCATTTGACACGGAAGACCTTGCTCTGATCCAGTCCTTCCCTCTGGCTCAGTGACAACACATTCCCAATCTCTCTGCACCTCCTCCTTACCCACCTTTGCGGGTTCCTCTTCTCCTGCCCTGTCCTTGCACGGTTGGCGAGCCCTGGCACTCGCTTTCTTGGTTGTAGCTCTCTCCTCACTTTAATCTCTCCTCTCCCTCCAGCTGATCTCATGCCACGACACCCACGACTTCATTACTAAGACATGCAAATGATACATTATTTTTATTCTCCAGCTAGACATGCAAATGATATATTATTTTTATTCTCCAGCTCAATCCTTTCCTTTGATCTCTATATGTCTAACCGCCTACTTGATATCTCCTCCTGATGTTGCAAATAAACCTTCCATGCAACATGAACCACAATGAACTCAGACTCCTCCCCAAGAACCATCTCCCAGCAACAGCCACAACCGAAACCCCTTTTCAACATTTCTGTCACTGGGTCCACCATTCACCTAGTTAGTTGAACCTCGGAGGCATCCTTGCACTTCCTTCTTGTTCATGTCAATTTATCCCCAGTTTTGTCAACTTTACCTCCTAAATGTTGCACAACTTCATCCACTTTTTTCTGCCTTCCCTCGGGCAGGCTATTTGTGCTGTCATTGTGTCTTGCCTGGGCTACCACAAAGCTTCCTAACAGCTCTCTCCACATACCCTGTCCTGCTCCTCCAATTCACTCTGCATGTGACAGGTAGAATAGTCTTTTAAAACTCAAACCTGACTGTGTCACTTACTATTTAAAATGTCTCAATAGCTTCCCATTTCCCAAAGTGAACACTGAAGTCTTAACTTGCACAGCCTGGGCTCTGCTGGCCCCTCCAACTTCATCGCAGATCATGAAGCCCCTTGCCCTTGACATCCGTGTCAGCCCATTCTGCCCATTAATTTTTATGCTCACATGTGATATTTCTTGTTTCCTATTTCTGGAATATCCTTCCAACTCTCTTCATCTGACTTTTCCCCTAATTAACTTTTATTCATTATTTAGGCCCTAGTTCATATCATTCCCTCAAGGAAACTCTCTTTGATCACTCAAATACGAAAAATTTCTTCTAGCAACTATTTTTATAGTACCATTAACTTCTCAGTGAAACACTTATCACTGTCATAGTTTCACATTTATTTGTGTGACTGAACAATTCATGAATCAGGGATCTTGTCTACCTTGATTTTGTCTACTTGTATACCCACTCTTTGGCCAGTACTCATGGTCCAGTACATGGTTGCCAAAAGAATAAATGAATTGAAATAAAATGAAATAATCTGTTTACCTCTGAAGAGTAATCCCGACTGGTAATAAGCAAGGGTAATAAGCAAGGTAATAAGCAAGAGTAATCCTGACTGGTAAGACAGCAAACTGAGGACAGGGTAACTCAGGATGATGAAAAGTCCTGTAGCTACTTAAGGTAAAGTTACACAGGTATATATCTAAAATTTGAGTTGACTTACACTTTTGGCTAAAACAAAGTAACTGATATTGGTTGCAAACAGTTGTAAACAGATAGAAAACTGGACAAAATTTATGACACTATTGAGATACTCAAAAAATATATAAGACAATTCAGACATTAGAGAACAGGCAGGGGAGGTAAAAAATGAGATAAGCTGTACAATTGTCCCAATTTTCTGCCTAAGAACACTTTCTGAACATGTGGAAGAAAACCCAAAGAGGGCATGGGAGGCTTGCTGAGCTTAGGAGACAGATATTAGAGTTTGAGAAAACTGAGGAAGCTACAATTTGTGCAGTGAAGGACTAGAGGAGAGCTTTAGAAATGTGCACAGGGGTCTCTTTAAGTCCAAAGCTAAGTACTAAGCTCTGCATGCATAAAGTGAAATTCCACATGGCTGGTCAACACACACACACACACACACACGCAAACACACTCACACACACAGAAGAAAAAATAAACCTACTGTGAAGGTATAAACAAAATAATTTCCAGAGTTCACAAAGCATGAGGATATATTAAGGTTATGACCACCCAAAGTGGAGAGACCTGGAGCATTCAGTAGAGACCCAAAAGTGTCACAGCTTGGCATTAGGGCTAACCTAACTTTGAATTAAAGCTGCACTAGACCTACCCTAACAAAGCTTAAAAACATGCCTTGACAAGCTCAAGCAGATCTGTAAGTAACTTATTGTCTGTTAAAACAAATTTCAAACACTGTAAAGGAAGACAACAAAATTGTAATGTTATGATGTCCAGCATCCAATCAAAAATTGCTAGACATTCTAGGACTAGGAAAATGTGATCCATGACCAGCAGAAAAATTAAGCAATAGAAACAGGCTCAGACATAATAGAGATTAAGGAATTTGCAGACAAGGACTTTAAAACAGCTACTTAAAAGATGCTTAAATAATAAAAATTTTACTGGAATGTGAGAAAAATCAAACTTCTAGAGATGAAAAACTTAATATCTGAAATGAAAAATTAACTGGCTGGGTTTAACAGAAAATTTAGTACTATGGAAGAAAAGATCTGTGATCTTGAAAATATATCAATAGGAACTATTCAAACTGAAGACAGCAAGCTGGAAAATAATAGTAATAAAAAAAGAGTCCCAGTGACTTGTGGGACGACATCAATGGACTAACATATGTGTAACTGGAGTTCTAGGCAAAAAAAAGTGAGGGACAGTGGAGAACAGAAAATTTTGAAGAAATAGTGGGCAGAAATATTTGTGATATTTGTGTACTTTATGTAAATTATACCTAAATAAAAATCAAAATACAATAAATTGAAATGAATGCCACCCTGCTGTTTCGTCCTCTACTCTCTATGATTACATATATATCTCAGTTGGCTTGAACTACCCATCTCACTCTCTTTGCCTGAAACACTCCTTTCCATCCTGCCAGCTCCAGCTCAAAATCACCCACTGCACAAAGTCTTCTCTAGATGCCACAGAAAGTCTGCCCCTCCCTTTACAAACACCTGGAGCAAACCAGAGCAGTTTACCTTCCCATATGTCAGTCTCCCTGATTAGACAGTCTGGACTTTGTGTGGCATCCTCCAGGGTTGGGACTATGATCAGTAAGTAATACGGAGAGAGGTAGCAGATTACATGGGAAGGAGCAAGTGGGAGGGATGTTGGGAACCCTGAGGGCCAGGCACTATTGGCTCACCCACACCCAGGGACTTTTGTAAAGACTCATAGTTGGTAAAACACAGAGAGGTAACCTGAAGAAGTATGGAACTTACCAAGCTTAATTGGGCTCTCATTAAAATGCAAATTCCCAGGTCCCATGCAGAACTACCTAATCAGATTTTCCAGGGAAAGACGAGAAGACTTGAGAGTGGAGAGGGCTGGATGCTTCCTCTTCCCAGCCCTCACTCCACCCTCGGTCCTTGCCCCAGAGAGAAGCTCTTCAGGGTTTCCTCTAGCTCTAAGGTCCTCAGTTTCTGGGGCCTCAGGGCCTCCTTGAAAGTAAAGACTCATTTCTCCCCAAATTCATAAAACCAAGCCTGCTGGAGTAGCAACCAGCCAGGAGTAGATCTCCATGGGTCCATCAAGATGGAACTTTGTCCCAAGTCCATACTCCTTCATGGAGCGTCTCCTGCTATGTCCAGGCCTTTCTGGGATCCTCTTAGGACCCTGGCTACAGGATCTCTTGCCTGCCTCACACATTCTTATGCTTCTGCTCCATTTTTGGTTTGTTGGAGATATTCATACTATTTTAAAAATCTGACTACATCTTTATACTTTTCTATTTCAGTACTTGTTTAAATATTTCACTCAATATTTCTCCTAACAGTGGAGCAGATTGGGTGCCTCAAGGCTACTCTTGGAGTGCCATCTTAGCTACAGGGTACCCTTCGAATTGTCAAGAAGCCTCCCCAGCTGAGATCCACAGTCCCCACCATGGATCTGTCTCAGGAAGTGCAGGTCCCTGCCACCCTTTCTGCTGCAACTTTGTTCATTTCCTAGCCTGCCCAGTGTGATCCCCTGACTTTTAGGAATCTGAACCAAACTGAGGGTGGAGATGGGGAAGGGAGATAGATCCATATGTGACGTGTATCCTGGATTGGATGCTGGAACAGAAAAAAAAAAGTATTCATTTAAAAAGATGATGAAATTCAAATAAATTCTCTAGTTTGGTGAATAGTAAGCTACCAACATTCGTTCCTTAGTTGTGACCGACGTCTCACAGTCATGGAAGATGTTAGCATTAGGTAAAGCTGTCGAAGGTGCGTGGAAACTCAGTGGACTCTCTTCATATCTTTTCTGTGAAGCTAAAATTATTCCAAAATTTAAAAAGAAGAAAGAAAAGCCAATCAGTCAAGGACATAATCAGGAAAACATTCCAACCTTGGCCAAGGTCTCCAGGGATCAGGGAGATAACTGCTCTGTTCACAAGGTAAACAATCTCAGGTGGTTTCTGCTCACGATGTGGAATCACTCAGTGGCAAAGTCCTCCCTCTTCCAGTTCTCTTTTGATCATTCTGAGTTCCCCCTGGAGTGAGTCTCGGCTTGATGCCAGCCCATCTTTACCACCATCTTAGACTTGCTGACTTTCCTTTTTAACAAGGGGGAGCACACCATAGGCTAGGAGCCTGCGATCTGTGACAGTCTTGGTAGAATTTAATCACCGAATTAGTTTTGTTGTGGGCATTTTTACTTTCTACTTGTGGCAAGTTGTGCTAGTTTCTATGTATGACTGCAATATTAATTTTTCTATTTAAACAAATGTTCTTTTCCTAACATGAATTGATTTAAGGATAAGTCTTGAGCAAATAATGTACAAAAGAGATGGGAATTCAGTCCTAATCATGAACGTGGTTTGGGAGTAAATAAAATTTGAGAAACTGAGCACTAATGGAGAGCTGGTTTCCCAACGAGAAAGGTCACCTTGGCTTTGCACCCTTGTGGGAACACCTGAGCACCGACATGGTGACTCAGCGGGGCAGGGAACGTGCTCCTGGCTGGTTCTGAAGGGGACACTAGGAAATGGGGAGGAAGCAGGCCATGTGACCTCAGCTCTGCTTGAACAGGGTCCCTGTCCCTCCTGTCGATCCTGGCTTCTCCCTCCCTGGAACACAGCCTGGCACATAGTAGATTCCCAGTAAGTATTTATTGACTAAACAAATGCATGGGAGAATCACTATACATAAGACTTTGGAGCCAGTTCTAGCATTTCCAATATGAACATCAAAGTATTGCCCAAAATAGACAAGTCTTCTGGGGGCATCCAGGGCAACCTCATCATTGCACGAATGGGCAGTGGAAGCCCAAGAGGAAGAAGGTATTTGCTCCAGCCACAGTCAGTGTCTGGGAGAAGCAGGGCCAGGAACTAGGACTTCCCATCTGTGATCATCCTTGCCAACACACCAGTCTATCACTTCTGTCATGCACCCACATGAATGACCTCAGTCCAGGCAGGCAATGCTGCAGGCAGGGTGGGGGAAGACAGCAAACCAGACTCCTGGCACCCAGCCTATGCTGGAAGAGGCAAAAAAGCCCCTGCTCGGAGGCTGCACAGAGGCTTTCTGTGTCGTGTAGCTCAAGCTGGACCACACCAAGGCAGCCTCTCTATCCTGGTCCTGTGACACTGGGCACCCTCATTCTTGGTTAGGGTGAATCCCTCTTTTATGCATCAAGTCCACCTTTGCTGTAGGGAAAAGAAAGAGAGATCAGACTGTTACTGTGTCTATGTAGAAAAGGAAGACATAAAAAACTCCATTTTGACCTGTACCCTGAACAATTGCTTTGCTCTGAGATGCTGTTAATCTGTAACTTTGCCCCAACCTTGAGTTCACAAGAACATGTGTTGTATGGAATCAAGGTTTAAGGGATCTAGGGCTGTGCAGGATGTGCCTCGTTAACAAAATGTTTACAGGCAGTATGCTTGGTAAAAGTCATCGCCCTTCTCCAGTCTTGATAAATCAGGGATACAATGCACTGAGGAAATCTGCAGAGACCTCTGCCCTGGAAAGCCGGGTATTGTCCAAGGTTTCTCCCCATGTGATAGTCTGAAATATGGCCTCATGGGATGGGAAAGACCTGAGCGTTGCCCAGCCCAACACCCGTGAAGGGTCTGTGCTGAGGAGGATTAGTAAAAGAGGAAAGCCTCTTGCAGTTGAGATAGAGGAAGGCCAGTCTCCTGCCTGCTCCTGGGAACTGAATGTCTCGGTATAAAATCCGTGTACATTTGTTCAACTCTGAGATAGAAGAAAAACTGCTCTGTGGTGGGAGGCGAGACATGGTGGCAGCAATGCTGCTCTGTTATTCTTTACTCCACTGATGTTTGGGTGAGAGAAGCATAAATCTGGCCTACGTGCACATCCAGGCATAGTACCTTCCTTGAACTTATTTGTGACACAGACTCCTTTGCTCACATGTTTTCTTGCTGACCTTCTCCCCACTATCACCCTCCTCTCCCACCGTATTCCTCTTGCTGAGATAGTGAAAATGGTAATCAATAAATACTGAGGGAACTCAGAGACCGGTGCCAGTGCAGGTCCTTCGTATACTGAGTGCCAGTCCCCTGGGCCCACTTTTCTTTCTCTATACTTTGTCTCTGTGTTTTATTTTTTTTCTCAGTCTCTCGTCCCACCTGGTGAGAAAAGCCCACAGGTGTGGAGGGGCTGGTCCCCTTCATTTGCATGGGCATTTCCCAGGCTGAAGGCTCCAGAGGACTGCGCAGCAGAGGTTTTGGAGAGGAGAACCATAAAACCCACTGTCTCAGCCTCCCGGGGAGGCTGGCTGTGACCCCTGCCAGGGCCACTGGCACCTCTAGTCACCCTTACCCACTCCACTTAATGTCTTCTCCTCTCCTTTCCTCTCCTCTCCTCTCCTCTCCTGTCCTCTCCTCTGCTCTCTTTTCCTTTTTAACGGAGTCTTGTTCTGGGGTGCAGTGCTGCCATCTCGGCTCACTACAACCTCAGCCTCCCAGGTTCAAGTGATTCTCCTGCCTCGGCCTCCCAAGTAGCTGGGATTATAGGTGCATGCCACCATGCCTGGCTAATTTTTGTATTTTTAGTAAAGACGGAGTTTCCCCATATTGGCCAGGTTTGTATGTCCTTGTTTCTTGATCACACCTATTGTTAATTGCCTGCCTCTCCCGAGTAACCTGAGACCTCTGCAAGGGCAAGGATCTTTCTATATTTTATTCACAAGCCCCTAAAAGCCCCTCTGTGTCCCCACACAGAGAGGACACTCAGTGAATATTTGTTGAATGGATGGATGGATGAACTGATGGGACAAATAAAAGCCACAAGTGCTCAGGGGATTTGTATTTGCTCCTATCTCTGTGGCTGTCTCGCTGTGGGACCTTGTGCAAGTGATGTGATCTTCCTGAGCCTCAGTTTTCTCATCAGTAAAATGGGACGGTCACACCAACTGGAAGGCTTGTGGGCCAGTGAGATGGGGAAAGCACTCATGTCGTGCCAGGTTTTGATAGGCATCTAGGAAGTGCTGGTTATGTCAAAATCAAAATCCACTCATTCATTCACTCATTTATTCACAAGGTCGGTCGGCCCACAAATACGTGACCTGAGAAGGCTTCTGAGAAGGAGTAGTGGTTGACCTTCCCTGAAAGACTGAGTAACACGCTGGAGGGAAGTGGTGGGAGTGGGAGAGGATGAGGAGCAAGGAGAGCATCCAGGAAAGTTGGAAGATGTAGGGAGATGGCACACGGACCTACAAGAAGGAGCAGGCACGGCCACATCCCAGTCACTGCCAGGCTAAGGCATGTGACTCCCCTCCCAGAGGAGAGGGGAGCTTTGGAGCGGGCTGACTGTGTCTGGACACGGGTGATTGGCAGGGCAGTTTTTCTTTCCAGCAAGTACGTGTTGGGTGTGTGCTCTGTGGCATGTACCGGCCTGGGCATGGGGGATACAAGGACACCTAGTCTGCAGGCAGAGGGACACACAACACATGGACTTGCCTGAGTCTCTCTCAAACTGCACACCTGCTGCAGCCCACCATAGTTCTTCAATTAAAGACCAGCATCCCTCTGTGGCCCACGATTTCTCACCTACCTCTCGGCCCCACTCCCACCCCTTCTTGCTTACTCATCTCATTTCAGCTCCTCACCCATGCCACTCCTGACCTCAGGGCCTTTGCACACGCTGTTCCCACTGCTTGGTGGGGTCTCCCGGGGCTCCCACCCTCATTTCTTCCTCTTTTTTTCTTTTTCAAAATAGAATTTATTTTTACAGTGAATAATACAAATGTGGCTATGAAAGCAGAACATATTTAAAAATATTTAAGGTATGCAACTGTCATTTTAAAAACAGAATTAGTTAAAAGGAAGATGAATAAAGAACTCGAGCTTACGCCTGATTTCTATTGGTTTACTTAGAAATACCAATCAGTATCTAACATATTATTAACTATGCTGGAAAAAACACTTCTATATGCAGTTTTAATTCCTAACTACAGTTTAAAAACAGATGAGTTCCCAGCATTTGGAGCTCTCCCTAAATGTTACATCCCGAGGAAGCCTTTCTTGGGCCACCGGACTGGACGTGACCCTTCTGTGACACGTGACCCCCGGACTGGGTGTGATCCTTCTGTGACACGTGACCGTCTGACTGGATGTAATCCTTCTGTGACATCCTTTGCAAGCTCTGCAACATCTCCTTCATTGTGCCCACTGCAGCTCATGACAAATGTGTGTTTATTGTATTCATGATGGCTTCCCTCACTGATTATTAGCCCCAGGAAGGCAGGAACCGGTCTACATATATCAACAATGAGCTCAGAGATTGCAGCCCGGAAGTCATCATTTAATGGAGGATTGACTGCAGCCCATGGGGGCTGGAGGGAACATTCAGACCCACTCGCCATCGTCATGCATGGAGGTGAGGGTTTTGGAAGGCTGCTTGGAAGAGGCTGCTTGGAAGATGTTGGAAAGGTAGAGAAGAGTTCACAAAGAGGTCCTAATGGCCTGGGTATTAAAAGGTAAGTAGGAGTTTGTTAGGCTGGAGGAGGGAATTCCCATTAGAGGAGACGGTGGAAGCAAATGCCTGGGGCAGAGTTTTGGGAAACAGCTGGTCATCGCAGACACGGGGGGAGGCTGGTGGAGGACCGCAGCAGGGGCTCTCTACTGCAAGCCCACGTGCCAGGCACGATGGCCATGCAACCTCATGTGATCCTCAGAGGTAGGTAGGTAGATAGAGGGTATTAGACTCTAGCTTAGCCGCTGAGGTAGATATTATGATCCTCTCTCAATAAATGAAGCAGCTAAGGCTCAGAAAGGTTTAGTGACATGCCCAGGTCACCCGGCCACTCAGTGGCTTGCCTGGCTGTGTCACGTCCCCAGTGTCATATGTTGTGCACCTGACACCGTAGCTGAGGGTTTCTGTGTCTTTCCATACCCACCCTTCAGGCTGGGGCAGGGGAAATTATATCGGCAAAGGGCTCGGCTGAGATTCCCAGCCTTTTCCCCAGGTCTGTGTCCCTGTGCGGGGTCTCAACCTTCTCCCTCACCCCCACCCTCTGGAAAAGGGGCTGAGCACTCTGGGCTCCCAGGCTCAGCCTTCACCACCGTCCACCAGCCCCGGCCCCCCACCAGGCAGCCTTCTCCACCAGCCTCTGGGGACTCCTCCCTTCCTGCCCCAAACCAGAAGATGGGGCGCTTGCTGCATGTGGCTAACCCTGAGGCCACGAGGAAGCCACTTCACTTCTCTGAGCCTCAGTTTCCACGTCTGTCATAGGGGCGCCCACTCTGGCTGCTCTGAGAGCACTTGTGACCAGAACACAAAGGACACTTTGAGCTGCAAACTGCTAAACAGGCCCGGGAAATGATAAGTAGTAACAGCCGAGGCTTCTCAGTGCCAAGCCAGCAAGTATCCTCTCCTCTCCAAACACCGGAAGCCCTGGGAATTCCCTGCAGGAGAAGAAGGAACCAGATGCCTGAAACGAGCTTGCCCCAGGCCGGGGACCTGTGCACGGCCCTGCGAGCACCTGGTGCCCTCTAGTGGCCACAGGCGGCCCTGCAGGGCCGCATTTTCTGGAGCCACTCACTCTTCAATTGAACTTGCTAACAGGTTTAAACCGCAGGATCTACCTTTGACAACAAGATAAGGAGGGGACAGGGGAGGGAGGGTGCCAGGACGTTCTTTTTGTGCCTGAAATGGATAAAGCTGGCGGCAAATTCTAGCTGCTACTCTAGACTTCGTCCTTCTAATGTTGCCCGAGGGGGCTGGACTGGCTCGTCCCTGTTTCCCCATCCACCTGGATGCTGGCTGAGCCCAGAGCTCCCACGTGGACACACTGGGACAGATAATTGTCCCGCCAAGGGCTCACAGAGGCGGGAACAACTTTTTTAAAGCACTGAACTAGCTTCCTCGGAGCCCCAAAGGGAGTGGCAGGACCTTCACTTCAGAAATAAGAAGACAGGCCCAGAGAGGGTCTGTGGCTTTCCCAAAGATACCTCATTCTAGGATTTGAACCCAGTCTCTCCCTCCAGTCTCCAGGTACTTGCGGTGGCCCATACCTTCCCCAAATTATCCACCAATAGCCAGTTAACCTGGGGCAGGGCTGTGGGGAGAAACGTTTGTTTATTAAATCACAGAGTCCCTCTGCCTGCTGGAGGGGAGAGGAGAATGCCACCGAGTGGGTGGGGCATCGAATCCCAGCATTTGAATGGGCAGGGAGGGAACGGGGCACAGGACTTCCTAGAACTTGCAATTTTGCTCTTTCGGGCAGTCTAGGGAGATGGTGACGGGGAGGGGCTAAGCTGAACCGTGCCTGTCACTTCCATCTCAGGAAGACGGAACATGTTCAACCCCCAAGCCATGTTCGGGGTCTGCGGCAAGCAGGAATTCTCCTTTATTTTCCAATAGGGTTAACAATCTTTCCCAGGAAGAGCACGGAAGGTATTTTCTGGCTGTAAATCAGCAGCAGATAGGGTCTGTCTATCTTGACGACGAGTGGTGTCTCCATGGGCAGAGTCTGTGCTCCGGTGCCAGCGGCCCCCTCCGTACCCCTCTCATCCATCTTCAGCTCAGCCTTGTGCACAGCCTGTGGAAGCCAAGGGCAAAGTCAGGGACTGCCAAGCTGCTCAGCGACCATGGTGGCCAGAGGCCCAGAGAGGATCAGAGAGGGAGACAACTTGGGCCAAGCTGTCCAGCACAGCAGTAACTTGGTTTACTCCAGGGTTTCTGGCTCTTTTGCCATTAATGCTGGAGAATATTCGACAAGCAGATGCCACGTGAAGGAAAAGATGGTGCAGGGAGAGCATCAGTTACGGGGGTCGATGTGGGGAGAGATGGAGTGGGGTTTGCTTCTCTTTCTCATGGGTTACAGGGAAGCATCAACCACAGCCATGGCAGAAAAGGTCTACTGGGCTGTAGCTGGGTGAAAGTGAGGTGGTGGTATCCCCACCCTGAAGCCTCCAGCACCTCCTTTCATCCACCTGGTGGATGGTTAAGAGGGAGGAAGATTCTGGATTAGCTCTGAGATGACTTGCATCCCAAATCCACTCCAAAGGTATCAACATCTGTAAACAGGTGATCAGTACTGGGAAGCTGATGGGTATGTGTGAAATCCTTGCACATTTCTTTCTAGTCTGCAAAATTCTCACAATTTTCCTTGCAGAAAACAGGACAGTATCCTGTGTTAGAATCACAGCTATCAGCAAACGTAACTACAGAACGAAACAAGCCATTAAACTCAACAAGACCTTCAGAGCTGGTGTTGAATGTTTGTGGGAAGTCTGTGGCAGGAAAGCTCAAACGTGAGAAAATTCTAGTAACTGTGTTCCTTATGTCAACGTGAAAAATACGGTGGAATCTGTGCCATCTGATTCAGAGCAGCAGGCTCAGCTTGGCAAGCTGGATCCTTCCCAGACTGGCTTGAACCTCCCACTTCATCTCCATTAAGCACCTAACCCCCACCACCCACTACTCCATGATATCCAAAAACCCCCAGCCTTGGCCACACTGCTGCACCCATTCCCGCACCCATCTCTGCTCGTTGAAATCTTTCCCCTCCTTCAATGCCTTTTTAACCCCAAAGTAGGGTTGCCAGGTGAAATACAGGACATCCAGTGAAATTTGAATTCAAGATAAACAATGAATATATTTTAGTGTAAGTATGTCCCGTGCAATATTCAGAACATACTGGCACTAAAAAAATTATTCATCATTTATCTAAAATTCAATTTTTTTTTTTTTTTTTTTTTTTGGAGACGAAGTCTCACTCTGTCATCCAGGCTGGAGTGCAGTGGCCGGATCTCAGCTCACTGCAAGCTCAGCCTCCCAGGTTTACGCCATTCTCCTGCCTCAGCCTCCCGAGTAGCTGGGACTACAGGTGCCCACCACCTCGCCCGGCTAGTTTTTTGTATTTTTTAGTAGAGACGGGGTTTCACTGTGTTAGGCAGGATGGTCTCGATCTCTTGATCTCGTGATCCGCCCGTCTCGGCCTCCCAAAGGGCTGGGATTACAGGCTTGAGCCACCGCGCCCGGTCTAAAATTCAAATTTAACTGGGTACCCTGTATGAAATTTGCTAAATTTGGTGACCCTACTTATATGCTGCTCTCTTTTGGCCCCAGGCAATCAGGTGCTCACCTTTGCCAGAGGCCACAGGCCCCTTTGCTTGGTCATATCTTCCTATGCAGCACATGCTTACGCCAACTCACACAAAACGTGTGGCCTTGGGCACGGTGGCTCACGCCTGTCATCCCAGCACTTTGGGAGGCCAAGATGGGTGGATGACCTGAGGTCAGGAGTTTGAGACCAACCTGGCCAACATGGTGAAACCCCGTCTCTACTAAAAATACAAAAAAAAATTAGTTGGGCATGGGGCAGGCGCCTGTAATCCCAGCTACTCAGGAGGCTGAGGCAGGAGAATTGCTTGAACCTGGGAGGTGGAGGTTGCAGTGAGCCAAGAAGTACCATTGCACTCCAGCCTGGGCAACAGAGCAAGACTCCGTCAAAAAAAAAAAAGAAAGAAGAAAGAAAGAAAGAGAGAAAGAGGGGAAGAAAAAGAGAAAGAAAGAGAAAGAAAGAAGGAAGGAAGAAAGGAAGGAAGGAAGGAAGGAAGGAAGGAAGGAAGGAAAGAAAGAAAGAAAGAAAGAAAGAAAGAAAGAAAGAAAGAAAGAAAGAAAGA